>NW_026900781.1:6817500-7417500 GCF_033783945.1 Neopsephotus bourkii
CTCCTCCCCAACTCCTGGAAAAGTGGTTTTCAAACCATATCCTACTACTGTAAAGTTTTAATTTAACAGATTAAATATTACAAGATGTTATTACAATCTGCTGGGACCTGTTGCTGTAAAGTGATTTTGACAATATCAAAACACTAGGAAAACTCATGTAACAAAGTTAAAACCAGGTAGTCAAAATGAACATTTCAATCTGGAGCTTCAACTCTATTTTTAATTTATATCTTCTGATAATTGAAATTCAGCTCAGGCTGGTTTTTCATTTTCATTTAAAATCTACATGCATTTGAAAGCCATCAGGTGCTCACTTCTGCTCTGGAAACATTCCCACATCTGCCTGTGCTTTCTCCTCAGCAAGAGCTACTGCTGCTTCTCTGGCTTGTTGACCCCCTCACCCCCCACTGAACTGCCTGCCTCAACATGTGGGAGGGAAGAAGGTTTGGTCAGTTTGGTTCTGAAGGCATTTCTCCCTCTGCCCCAGGGCACATTGAATGCTGGTCTGTGATCTTGCAACTAGTTGTTTTCTGTTAATGACACCCATAGGGCTGGAGGCATGAGTCTAGCCATAAAATTTGAACATGATCATCGTTACTTTACGTGAGGGAGTATAGCTTCCCTGAAATTAAATGTAGCTGTTTAAACAAGCACAAACCTCACAGAACGTTTGCCCTCTGATTATTTGAGAGACGGTTCAACTATACCAACTTTCTAGAAGAGATTCAAGGACAGCAAAGTAAAATCATACAAAAAGCTAGATTGATTTCCAAATTCCAGCCCACAGGAGGTCACCTAACTGAGGAAAATGTTACTTGTTGCCAGCCCTACATGGAGAGAAAGGAACATGCAAGTCCACTCCAACTGGCAGTGGGAATTGCAAGTACTGTATAGTTTCAGCTTCCTGCTCTGGCAGCATCTTTGTCTAACCAAGCCAAGCCCCCTTCACCATTCTTACTCCCATAGGTCCAAGATTCAAGAAAGCATATCTGGAATATCTGATAGTATCTATTTAGTTTAGGAAAAAGAGTCTTCAAAACAGCTTATGTTTCCAGTTTAATTTTTCTAGTTAAAGCAGTCCTTTTTCACAGGCCTGACCATATCAAGCTAAGCTGCCTATACAAACCCTTTGTAACCAATTCTAAAGGAGTACGGGGGCTCCTGTTTACCCCCAGAAAGATCACATGAGAAGCAGAGAACCTTCTTATAAGGTAAGGTAGGAGATTTCAGCCTACATTTCATGCTTTTAGCACTGCAGCTACAACCCCAATTTTGCAAAGTTCACTTCTTAAAACCACTGCAATAAACCCACCTCATCTCCTATTTTCAAGGTCTTCCCAAAAGACTGTGTGTTTGAGAATCTACTTTAAAAAAAAAAAATAAATCAGTTTGACTTCACCAGTTTCAAGAATACCTGTACCCTGTCATTTCCCAACTCTGATTTACTTTGCATGCTTCCTGCCGAGTGCTGCCCGCATGTCTACCATAGTAAAGGGGTCCTCCCTGTGTGCAGAGCAAGCCAGGGGTTGTTTACAGACAAACCAGCCTGGGCAAGTGGGCATGCCCTTCATTTTGGAATTCACTCACAGTCTCTAAAGAGTATTCAGAAGTGGTCAGAAAGCTAAAACAAGGAAAAACATCCATAGCCTGACTCTATGTATTTCTTCTGCTTCCATGGGACCGGTTCTGGAAAACATCAACAGAGCCCATGGGTTTCCTTGCTTTCATTACTGTTTGTCTAAGAAGAACTGTAAATACAGAGTGGCCACCTTCTTGTAGATCCGAGGGAAGTTGCTCTTAAGCAACTGGGAAATCCTCACTACATCAGCATTACTACTGGGACCCTAAAAAGCCTAAAAAGAAGTATCCATCCAGGGAAAAACTAGACCTGCAGCCCACTAAGATGTAAGAATTTAAAATATACAGTGACACCATGTAAGTAGCTAAATGATGACGGCTCCATCAACACCCAGGCAGGAGCAACTCCATCAGTACTTTGAGGGGAAAATAAATGATAACACATGAATCGACAATAGATCTATTACTAACAAAAGTCAAGTCCTGCCAATGTCTGTTTGACATCAAGACAGGAGAGATGTCTCAGCATCAAGTGCCAGAGACTACAGCATTTCTTCAAGTTTTCAATAAATGAGAAAACTAAAGTTTTCAGAAAATGAGAAACAATTTCTAGACTTCAGCATTTTTTCACAGAGGTGCTCCTGCAGAGTAGATTTAAGCCCCATGATAAGAGTCTCGCTTCTCTCTTACATTTAGTAGATCCTTCAGAAATCATTCCAGGCCTTCCAGAAGTCCACAGATCACAAGTTAAATACTTTCCCAGACACAAGTATATGGTTCATAGCCTGGAAAACCTAGCACAACCAGGCAGGCAGCCAGAGCCAGTCCTCAGACTTTTGTGTGTGTGTCATTGGCAGGACTTAACTGCATCCCTTTTATTTATTTATATGAGGTGACAGAACAGGGAGGATTTACAGAGAGATGTTAAGTATCTGCTCAGCTCTTCCCCATCATCTATCATGCCGGCACAGTGCCCTGCATGAAGCACCAGAGCCTATCCATTTGCATCTTTTGCTAGTAGTAGATTGCCAGTCAGAGCAGAATATACCCCAAGTGTATCAATATGACTTTCATAGGTGATGCTCGGGAGGTGTTGTACTGTGATTCTATAAAACAATTTCATGATGTCATGGATGCTGCTCATTTATGTTTGAATTAGTGTATTAACATTTATGCCTGTATGTCTGAAAAGGAAATGCAGACAAACATGTACAATGTTTACCAAAGTACCCACTGCTTCAGGAGAGGTATAAACAGGTGACTAAAACAAGGTTCACACACATCTGTTAGGCTGTTCACATTCACTTGAGGACTACGCTGCAAGAAGTATTTATGTGGACTGAAGCGCACAGCCTCATTATTCTAGCTGGTGTCCAGTCTGTACTTGTGCTTATTCCAGTGCCACACAGAACTTCATTCTCCTTTGCCACAGGCACATATCAAAGCTATTTCCTAACTCTCTACTGCAGGGAATTGTGTGACAAGAGACTGAGTGAGAAGGAAGGAACAAACAGGTTGTTCAGTGTTCTGCGTAATACAGAACAGCAGCTGTCCTTTTATTTCCCCAGACTCATAGAATAAATGCTGTGATGGAATTACAACAAAACCATGCCCATGAATATCAAACAATGTGAACTGTCACTGTTTTCTTTAAGTTACAGGATATTTGTGTGAGGCAGGTCCCAGAAGCAACAACACTTCAAACAGAAAAAATAGAAAAAGAAGTGATTCTAGTGCTGTAACAATTTGTTTTCATCTTCAGGTGCTGTTTTAACAGCCAGACCCTTGAAGACTGGGTAACTGGATTTCTCTGGACATCAGTCTCTGCAATCCACTGCTTTCCTTTGCTCTCTTAATCAGAGCTTTGTTCTCCCTCTAGGTATTCCCAAAGCAGCCATGTGCTTTCTGTCGGAACAGCTTGCAGTATTTTCTCACAAAGAGGACAGCCAGACAGAATATCTTTTTCTTTCCCTCTATTAGGGCATGTTACTCAGCAATATCCTTTGGCTGAAGACAGCAGCCTTGCAGCCAAACACTGATTTATGTAGGACGTGGCTAATAGTTTGAAAAAGCTTTTTCCTTGAAAAGTTTCTTAAAAGTGGACATCTGATATATCAGCTCCTACTTGTTCAGCAGAATAATACCAAAATGCAAATTCTGTTCAGGAACTGAACATGTTACTCCTGCAAACAGAGCCAGAGTCTTCTTGTGGGAAAAGACAGCCACTTTTCCTCAGAGGGAAGTCAGTTCCTGGACAGCACACTGGAACAGAGACTTCACACCCACATGTGCCCCGTATACACAGCTCAGCTGGGAGATTGGAAAAAGGCCCCGAGAAATACCCCTGACAACCCATGAAGCAATGAGTCACATTTTCTAAAGCACACAGTGAACTGCTGCCAACCTTTTTCATTTGGTTGGTCATCTTAAGTGTCTGAGGATTAAGTCATTTTGAGTTGGGCAAGCAAAGTACACTTGCACATTTACTAATTACCCAGCTAATTTATAACTTGGTCACAAACAAAAACAGCTCTCTCCCACTACAGCAGTGTCTCTCATGCATTTGGAGATGAATACGCAAGAAAGAACCTGCTATTTCAAGACCACAAGCGTGAAAGAAAGATCCCCCAGAGCCTGCCCCAGCATTGGCAGAAGCTTCAAGGATGCACTGAGTAACTCTTTCAGTCACCCTGGTTTCTCCATTCAGAACCTGGTCCCTGAAGATTTGCCAGTATAGAGTCATAGAAGAGTTAGGGTTGGAAAGGACCTTAAGATCATCTACTTCCAACCCCCCTGCCATGGGCAGTGACACCTCACATTAAACCATGTCACCCAAGGCTGTGTCCAGCCCCACCTTGAACACTGCCAGGGATGCAGCATTCACAACTTCCTTGGACAAGTGGGACGAGACGTACTGGTCCCTCTTCAGTAAGTGCTGATTGGGTAATAGAACCTGTAAAACCAACAGAGTCATATTATAAAAGCTGCCTAAATGCCAAGCTTTCAGCCTGTATTACGATTTCTTCAGCTGTGACTCCATGGCTACATCTGTAGCATAGCCTGGAGTGATGTTCAGCTGCTGGGTCTGTGCATGTATGCTAGTCATGATGTGCTAATATCCAGGTATATTCCAACTCTCCCATACACCTAGCACACTACATTTCTTGGGTAGAAAATTCTTGTGCATAGGTGGGAGAGAAGCCATGCCTGTCCCTGTTGCACGCCGTGCATCAGAGGATAATCCTTGCAGTCCGGAAACAGATTTACAGAGGCCACAGCCTCGGATTTGGTAAGATTTATGATCACCAAATGCTTCCTTTGGCCTGGGATTTCTGAAATGCTGTACCCATCCCCAAATATTCTGTGACCAGCAGCATAGAAAGTACAGAATATGGAATACAGTGTGACTGTAAAAGCAGGGAAGTTCTCAGGGCAGGCAGCAGTGGGAGATACCATTTCCTACATATGAAACATGTAACAGTATGAGTTTGGAAGAGAGCAGAGAAGAGAGACATTTGGATCAGGGGAATTTCTTCTAGAACAAGAGACAGAAAAGCAGCCTAGGGGTATGTGAACCCTGGAAGAAGCAAGTAGCCAAGGAGGAATCTGATTTCTCACTCTCCATAACCCCTAAAAATCAGTAGGGACACTAAAGCAACTTTTTTAAAAAATATCTGCTATTTAACAGAACCCAAAACTGCAGAGTACTCACTTTTCTTTGTTTTCAGTTTTGTAACTAAGCACTTCAGTGTGTGCTATGCTACAATCACAGGGCTTTCAGTGTCAAAAGTGACTCAGGTAAGCAGCACCTCTGAATAGCAGAGTGCTACAGGCAAGCTGCTTGGGTGTATAGAGGCACTAGGCCATAGGCCCCTTCTCAATGATGGTGTCGAATGTGCAGATACAGACAGGTTTTCCTCTGCTGGGTGTTAGCCATCACCTTCTTCTTCCCGAGCCCTTAAGCAGGAATGAGGCTGCTCTCAGCCTCCTATCATAGAGGATACTTTGCCTGCCATCTAATTTTCAAGAAGCAACCAAAACATAACTCTGCCATCCTCTGGTTAAGGAATGGGGTGCGATGCATACGCATTATATACTTTGTTTAAAATCAGATCCTTTGCCACAAGAATCATAGAATCATAGAATAGTTAGGGTTGGAAAGGACCTTAAGATCATCAAGTTCCAACCCCCCTGCCGTGGGCAGGGACACCTCGCTCTAAGCCATATTACCCAAGGCCTCATCCAACCTGGCCTTGAACACTGCCAGGGATGAAGCATTCACAACCTCCCTGGACAACCTATTACAGTGCCTCACCACCCTAACAGGAAAGAATTTCCTCCTTATATCCAATCTAAACTTCCCTGTTTAAGTGTCAATCCATTACACCTTGTCCTATCAGTACAGTCGCTAATGAAGAGTCCATCCCCAGCATCCTTATATGCCCCCTTCAGATACTGGAAGGCTGCTATGAGGTCTCCACGCAGCCTTCTCTTCTCCAGGCTGAACAGCCCCAACTTTCTCAGCTGATCTTCATATAGGAGGTGCTCCAGTCCCCTGATCGTCCTCGTGGCCCTCCTCTGGACTTGTTCCAACAGTTCCATGTCCTTTTTATGTTGAGGACACAGAACTGCACACAATACTCCAAGTGAGGTCTCACGAGAGCAGAATAAAGGGGCAGGATCACCTCCTTCGACCTGCTGGTCACACTCCTTTTGATGCAGCCCAGGATACGGTTGGCTTTCTGGGCTGCAAGTGCACACTGAAGCTGGCTCATGTTCATTTTCTCATCGACCAGCACCCCCAAGTCCTTCTCCGCAGGGCTGCTCTGAATCTCTTCTCTGCCCAGCCTGTAGCTGTGTCTGGGATTGCTCTGACCCAGGTGTAGGACCTTGCACTTGGCATGGTTAAACTTCATGAGGTTGGCATCAGCCCACCTCACAAGCGTGTCAAGGTCCTTCTGGATGGCATTCCTTCCCTCCAGCGTATCAACCGAACCACACAGCTTGGTGTCATTGGCAAACTTGCTGAGGGCGCACTCAATCCCACTGTCCATGTCAGTGACGAAGATGTTAAACAAGACCGGTCCCAACACCGATCCCTGAGGGAAACCACTCGTTACTGTTCTCCAGCCGGACATTGAGCCATTGACCACAACTCTTTGTGTGTGGCCATCCAGCCAGTTCTTTACTCACCGAGTGGTCCATTCATCAAATTGATGTCTCTCCAATTTAGAGACAAGGATGTCGTGTGGGACAGTGTCAAACACTTTGCACAAGTCCAGGTAGATGACATCAGCTGCTCTACCCCTGTCCATCTGTTCTGTAGCCCCATCATAGAAGGCCACCAAATTGGTCAGGCAGGATTTCCCCTTAGTGAAGCCATGGTGGCTGTCACCAAGCACCTTGTTGTTTTTCATGTGCCTTAGCATGCCTTCCAGGAGAATCTGCTCCAAGATTTTGCCAGGCACAGGGGTGACACTGACTGGTCTGTAATTCCCCGGGTCATCCATTTTCCCCTTCCTGAAAATGGGGGTTATATTTCCCTTTTTCCAGTCATCGGGAACTTCACCTGACTGCCATGATTTTTCAAATATGATGGCCAGCGGCTTAGCAACTTTATTCACCAGCTCCTTCAGGACCTGCTGATGGATTTGATCAGGACCCATGGGCTTGTGCACGTTCAGATTTTTAAGATGGTCTCGAACCAGATCCTCTCCTACAGTGGGCCCAAGGTCTCCATTCTCACAGTCCCTGCGTCTGCCTTCCAAGACTTGGATGGTGCGGTCAGAGCCTTTGCTAGAGAAGACTGAGGCAAAGAAGTCATTCAGAACCTCAGCCTTCTCCAAATCCTGTGTAGCTAGTTCACCTGATGGCTTCCGGAGGGGGCCTATGTTCTCCCTAATCTGTTTTTTATTTGCTATGTACCTGTAGAATCTCTTCCTGTTATCCTTAATACCCTAGCCAAGTTTTATTCTAACTGGGCCTTAGCTTTCCTAACCTGGTCCCTAGCTTCCCGGACAACATCCCTGTATTCTTCCCAGGCCGCCTGTCCTTGCTTCCACTTTCTATAAGACTTTTTTTTTATTTGAATTTTCCTCAGCAGCTCCTTATCCATCCAAGGAGGTCTCCTGGCCCTCCTGCTGCACTTCCTTCTAGTTGGGATGCAACACTCCTGACCTTGTAGTAGGTGATCCTTGAATATCAACCAACAGTATTGGGCCCCCTGTCCTCTAGGGCTATATCTCACGGAACCTTACTAAGCAGGTTCCTGAAGAGGCCAAAGTCTGCTCTCTTGAAGTCTAGGGCAGTGATCTTGCTGCACACTCTTCTCACTGTCCTGAGGATCTCAAATTTAACCGTCTCGTGGTCGCTGCATCCAAGGCTGCCCTGGAACATCACATTTCCAACCAGACCTTCCCTGCTGGTGAGCACGAGGTCAAGCATGGCACCTCTCCTTGTCGGTTCCCCTATTACTTGCAGAAGGAAGTGGTCTTCCACACAATCGAGGAACCTCCTGGATTGCTTGTGCTGGGCCGTACCGTCATTCCAACAGATGTCAGGGTGGTTGAAGTCACCCATGAGAACGAGGGCCTGTGAGCCTGAGGCTTTTCCTATCTCCCTATAGAGTGCTTCATCTGCAGATTCCTCTTGATCAGGTGGTCTATAACAGATCCCCCCAGTAATGTCTCCCATCGCTGTTTTCCCTTTAACCCTGACCCACAAACTCTCTGTTAACTGCTCACCAGTCCCCAGACAGAGTTCAATACTCTCCAGCCTATCCTTAACATGAAGGGCAACTCCCCCTCCGCACCTGCCGGGCCTGTCTTTTCTAAAGAGCCTGTAACCTTCCATTCCAACACTCCAGTCATAGGAGCCATCCCACCATGTTTCTGTGATGCCTATAATGTCATACCCCCGTAGACGAGCACACATCTCTAATTCCTCTTGTTTGTTACCCATGCTACGGCCATTTGTATAGAGGCATCTGAGCCGAGCTCCAAATGAACCCGGCTCATTGGCTGGAGCAGCTGGAATATCTCTACATTTATTATAGGTGCTGGCAACTGGCTGGGTGTGTTGGGATGGAATGATGGCCCCCTCCCCCAACACATCTAGTTTAAAGCCTCCTTAACCAGTCTGGCAAGCCTCCTACCAAAACTGCCCTTCCCCTTCTTTATCGGACCAGCTCCACCAGCCCCCGCTAGACCTGGCCTACAAATTTGGGTCCCATGTTCAAGACACCCAAACCCCTGACTATGACACCACCCTTTTAACCATTTATTAACCTGGCTAACCCTCCTAGCTTTTTTTTAGGTCCTCCCCTGTATCCTGGAGAATAGACGAAAAAACTATCTGAGCTCCAGAGCCCCTAACCACCTCTCCCAGGGCTCTGTAGTCCTTCTTTATGTTCCCCAGGCTGCTACTATCTATATCCCTAGCACCCACGTGTATCACCAGAAGTGGGTAATAGTCCGTGGGACTTACTAGAGCAGAGAGCCTCTCTGCCACATCCCTGATCCGTGCCCCTGGTAGGCAACACACCTCCCTTGAGACCGGGTCAGGCCGACAGATGAGTACCTCTGTCCCTTTCAACGTAGAATCCCCTACTACTACGACCCGCTGCTTTTTCCTGGCAGCACCAGTAGAGATCTTCTCTACCAGTGCATCAGCCGGCTGTTTCTGGCGCAAGTGTGTTTCCTCATGAGCCCCCTGCAGGCCAGCAAAGCGGTTCTGCGTAGGGGCAACAGGTTTAGGAGGAAGTACCTTGCTTTTTTTGTCCTTTTCCTCCTTTTTTTTGTTGGTTTTTTTTTTGTCACCAATTCCCAGCTTAATGACATTTTGTGTCAAACACCACCACTGATTTTTTTCCCCTGTAGCCTCAAGAGACCATCTACAAGGAAAACATTTGCCCCCAGTTCCTAGACAAGCAGCCTGTCTGTAGGCCATCAGTCTGTTCCAAAGCTTCAAGATAGTGATAGAAAGATGGAAAAAAACAAAAAAAAACAAAACAACCAAAAACCTAAAAAACAAAAACCAACCTCTAAGATTCTCCTGCACAGATTTTAATACACACTGTGCTACCTAGTCTGTTAGCTAGACCAGGCTGTTGTACCAGAAGAGATTAAGCAGGATCTGCAGTAGCACAAACAAGGACACGCATGTGTTCTGTCGCCTATAAATAGGCTCTCCACTTAAAAACACAACCCAAACAGCCAGCTGTTAACAACTAGACTACAGAGCCTAGGCAGCAGTTGTTGCTTGCTAAATAAATCTGTGCAACCTACTCATGCTTCAATTGGCAAATGATGTACAGATTAATGTTTGATGAGAGGTGATAATATTAACATGATTTCTGAAGAGGCAGGAGAGAAACATGCTAAGCATGAGAACAATCTTTGAACTGATGTTCTGTGAGGCTGTTAGTAGGCTTTACAGAAGCGAGCATTTTTACCTCACAGCTGCCACTGGCAGTTCTGGCGGGAACAGCAAGGACTGGCAAAGACAGGAGGGCTACTTCCATCCTGAGGGGTTGTCTTTGACCTTGAGTCTAACCTCTGTCACAGGTTTCCTGTGTGCTTAGTAGCCCAGCTCTGCACTGGAGATTCAGCAGCTCCCTTCCTACAGGGGTATTTCCAAGGATGAATGCATTGAAGACAGGACAAGCCAAATTCTTCTCCTAGCCCTAAATACAGTAACTATAGAGTAGAGTTGAGGCAGGGAACAGGAATGCAAACAAAAGTTTGTGTTATGCTAAGCTCAGCTGAGTCTGCCAGTTTTAAAGGACCGGGCCCCCAAAACCCATACTGCAGGTATTCTGCAATGACAAAGTTTGTTTGGGCCATGGAAGAGCTAGTGCTCCTGGAAAACACTGTGTTTGGCACAGACTACTTGCCAGGTCCCTCCCAGCAGTACCTTTATGCCATTCCAAGTCCCATGTGCTGACCTAATTGTTTGCAAGGCAGGACAGATTCGCATGGCTAACCTAATTCAACTTCCCAGTCAAAAAAAAAAAGGCAGAAAGAAAAGAAACCAAACCAAACCAAACCAAACACCAACAAACCAAAAGAAAACCAAACCCAAACCCAATTCCCTTCAGTGAACCATATGAACCCTGTCTTAGGGATGATTTCATTGAACATTTGGTCCAAAAGGCTAAACAAGGTTACCCCAACACCGCTGGGCTGCCAAGCACCTTACATGATGGGGCCCATCTAACAGAAAATACAGTCTTTCTGCCAAGACTATGCCTTTTGCCCTGTAGCAAACAGATGGTTGACACTTGCTGACTTGATTTCATTTCTGTGGTTAAACTGGAGGTGCTATTTCATCTAATTTGCATTGCCCCTGTTAAAATGCTTGCACACCTGGCAGGCAAGTCTATAGTTTTAAGCATCTGAACGAGCCATACCATAGAGGTCCTTCACACAAAACAGCAGCTTTGATACCAGGATACCCATGTAAATAAAATACAGCATAACCTTCCCAACTTCTTGTTACTCACCCTAACAAAAACAAAGAAACAAATAAAAAAGAATTGGAGGCCAAGAAGGAAAGAAGATTTTTATAGTTCAGTAATTAAATCCCTGGGATGTTTTCCACTATGCATGTCAATATGGATTTGTTTCAGACCAGTCTTAGACTGCAACAACTTCCCAGGCTTCAGAAGCAAGACTGCTTTAGGAAAGCAAGAGCAGAATTATGCTGAGGATTTGAAAATAGCAATTATCACAGAAACAAATTTAAAATTTATCCACATCTGGAATGATCCAACAAGAAGGTTAAAACTCTCTTAAAGAGACATTGCTGAATTTAGCCATGGTATATCCAAATCATCACCCTTCCATCTCTACCTTGCCTTCAGCCAGAGGTTACTGCTCCTGTAACAGGAACAGCAAGATACTGTTCTTGTGTGCAATCTTCACAGGCAGCTTATGGCAGTATGCTGGCTATATGCAAGAACATAATGCTGTAAAACGTCACAGCAAAACCTGACAGATCTTACCTGTCAGAGCTCTTACAGAAAACTACTACGGCCACACTTTGAAATTTATTCTAGCACTATTATTTTAAAGGCTGTCATATGCTTTATAAGGACAGAGTGCTCCCTCTCTCAACACCCAGCATAGACACAGTCTAACTAAAGGCAAATTGTCTTATAAAGGTTTGCATAAAATGACAAACTGCATTAAAAGCTTGAAATTCCTTTCTGAGAAAGCTAAATATAAGTCAATACGTCTTAGAAGAGCACAGTGACAGGGAAAGTAATTCATGGTGGGAAGCCAGGGGACACTTTTTTACTACTTCTGGCTGTGAGGCTCTCACCTGGGAACTGTTTCTGACATCTAGATATTTTTCTCTGTCAATGCTCCAGAGTGCATGTCAGATACCTATCAGTTCTAGAATAGGCACAGTGTGAAATACTTTGAGAAGCTGACATTATATCCATAAGCCATATGTTCTTCTTTCATGATCACAATGGGAGTCCCTTGTAAACAACAGGAGAAATTATCATGGATATTTAAAGGCTGAACATTTGCTTAATTTATTGTGAAGAGAAACATTACTAGTACTATTATGTTGGTCATATGTTAACGATATACAGCATTAAAGACTTACGGTGACAGTACACAAACCAAATCAAAGTCCTAAATGGATTTCAATCAATTTGCTGTTTTTCTTTACAGGAATTAAAGTTCCAGAACTCATAACAAGACTAAATTATTTTATCCATGGATTTTTCATCTTTATATATGATTACAACTGAAGGTCCCTGCTCACAAACACACAATGAAACATTATTTCCCCTCCTAATATCACCACCATGCATTGGTATAAACGCACCAGGACAAACTGCTAAAACATTCTAGCTAGTCAGAAAGGCTAGATCTTCACAAGTCTTCAGACTGTACTGAAACCCCTACTTTTAAAACATGTTTCTGAGTGTATATTTCAGGTTTCTTGAAGAAAACCATCTAACCAGAGTAACCTGCAATTATGATTTTCTTTTACAATAACTGACACTTCTGCTAATCAGGAAAACACAGATCCTGTATGCACTTGCCAAATTTAGCCATTTTACGTATCCTCAGATAGCTGTTGAAATAACGTCTTTTAGTAACTAACTCAAATTCCACACATTATCACTTTCAACAGCAGCAGGCTCTCAGGCATATAACTTCTTCCATGTAACAATGAAGCTAGTCTGGAGTGGAAAAATACACAAATGCACATGAAGAAAAAGCACAAAGTAGCTCCACCAAACATCAGCCACATTGGATTTAAAAGCGAGCAATCAGAATACAAGAGACAAGATTCGGCAGTGTGTTTGCATTTTGCTTTTTCCATTTACTGCAGTAACAGACTGTTCTGTTACACTCACATGGCTCTTCACCAGTTCCACTTGCAAAACCCAAAGTCATTTGCAAAGGGAAATCAGCAGAGCAGCTGTCAACAGAAGAGTAAACGTGATGATCCCATTATCATCATCCAAGCAAAATGTTGACTTAGAAACTCCAGCAACCTGGCAAGGCTTATCAAAGGCTCTGCAAGCCTGCTGCAAACGTTTATTGTAAGGTTTCATGTTAGGATGTCACCTCTGATTGATCACGCATATCAGAAAAGCATGGGATTGTTGACCTTTCTTAGGAATGCAGTACGCATCTCATGCATACATAGAAGGCAGTAGCTAGTCCTGAAGTTGAATCTTCAGGAATGGGGTTTCAGCAGGAGGTAAGACAGAAGTCTCCTGCTGTCCCTTTGCACAGGGGACAATTTCCTGAGACAACACCAACCAGTTTCTTACATCTTAGTGCCCACTGTTCTAGGCACCCAACAGAAACAGCCCAGGAACTGCACTGTAATGCTTGTTTCTAAAGCTGGTATTTTAAGCATTTACAGTTTCACTGCATAGCTTAAAGAGCTCTTTTCTGATGCAATATTTCTTGTTGGTAGTTTGGTTTTGTTTGATTTTTACGACTGTTCCACAGCACAGCTTTAGTGACTTCTTTCAAAAGAACATGAACTTGTGTCCATGCTCACCTGGTGGTACTAGTTTGTCATCAGTCCTTCCTTAGTGTATTATGAAAGTCGTGAAGCGAGCTGGGGAAACAGCAACATCCTGTGCTCTCCTAGGTAATGTTGCAGCACACTAAAAATAGCTGCTGCTTTCCACTCCAGAGATAGAAGCTTCCTGAGAAAAGGCATTTCTATACTAAGGGTATACACACGATACACAGTGCTCTGATATATCACCACTTGTCCATATGTAAAGTGAATAGATTTGTAATATTTTCCCAACCTAAAAGCTATTCCAGACACACAACTAGTACGCTTCTAGTAAACACTCTTCAGCCTCCCCTCCCACCCCAGCTTGAGCAGTGGTTTTTAAACTCTATCTCCACAAGATAGGTGCTGCTAAAGCAGCTTCATGTTTCTGCTAATCTTTTTGAAATACAAGAAAGCAATAAACATTTCAGGAGGAATTTTGGAACCTCTTTGGATTATTAAAAAAAAAAAAAAAACAAACAAAAAACCCAACAAAACAAAACATATTTTGTTTAAATAGAAGCAAACAACAAGTTTTTGCTCTCAGCTCTCACATACAAATCTGGACCATTCCCCATTTAGCCAGAAAAACTGAATCAATCTATTTCTGAACAGCTTTCACATTAGGACTGAAAGTGCTCTCTATGCATATCAGAGGGTTTCAGGAATTGAGTGTGAACAACAGCTAAATAGGAGGGAATATTTAGCCAATTCTTAAACTACTTATACACAAATTTTGTTCCCACATACTATTTCACACCACAAGAATGTCTAAAACTTAGCAAGACAATCTCCACTCTACGCAGGCTTATGCAAAGAAAAGCTACAGATCCAGTCCCACAACAACAGATGAAACTGAACTTACTCCGAGCAAGGATAGGTAAAGCATGAAGGTCCCTCACTCAGAAGGGGGCAGAAACCAGACAGATGCTGCCTGACAAAGGGAAGGGACCCACTGAATCAAGGGATGGAAGAAGTAACCACAAAAGTTTAAAATATAAATCTAGAACTATGAACCAGCTATAGATATAAGCAGCTGAGAACTGGATACTGAGCACAGGAACAAAGCTATGGAACAGCTTTCTTTAAAGTTCTGACAATTTTGCATTAAACTTCTGCTAAAATGTTATTTGGCCACTGTGCAAAAGTATGTTTACGATACGTTGCTTACAGTAGTATCACATTTGGCAATGCAGTCAGTCACTCCTGCCCCATGCTCCTAGGAAACCCAGGAGATGAGCAGTGCAGGCTCCACCTTACTGCATGGCCAGTCTCCCAGCAGCACAAGAAATACCACCAGGAACAAGTAGCTCCTCACCTCGTCTCTACTGCCTGCTAAGGCAGTCTGACAGGCCAGTGCTTTGCCTGTTCTAACTCAGGAAAAATGTGTTTGAAGAGCTTTGCTCAGCACAGCCAGCATTCTGTGAACAGCAGCAGAGCTCTAATTAACAGCACAGATTTCATCTCAGCAAACTGTTTTAAAAGAAATCTAAAAGTACACGAATACTCCAAGTTTAATCCATACGGCAAAGAGCTGAATCACAGACTCTGACAAGGCAGTCCCTGGAAAGCAGCTATATCATACACTCCGCTTCTTGTTCCAGGAGTATCCCAGGTCCAACATGCTCTATATGCAGATAAGCTGAAAGGAGCATGCCAGTTTCAAACACCCATGAGAAAAGTTCAAATCTGGAGTCTAATTAACTTCACAAATCTCCCTTACCTCTAACATGGGAAACTTGCAATGAGATCGGGCAGCCTCTCTCTGTATTCCTGACAAGACATCTGGATTCCAGACAGTGGTATTTCTCCTAAGCCCTTCCACAGAGTCCAGACTGCAGTCAGGAGCAAGCAAGGATGCCAGCTGACCTAGGCTGGAGGACTGTCCACCCTCACAGGTCACTTTGGAGCCAGGTGGTTCTCTCTTAGGACAGCTCTCTTCCAGGAGGAGAGCTGTCCTGCCACGTGAAAGGAGCTCTAGCATCACTTCACAACAGAGCAAAACTGATGCCTGGAACATCCCCAGCCTAGTTGCTCCAGCAACTAGAAGCACATGGGATCACAGGCCTATTTTATTCCCTGTGGAGTAACTTGCCCTTAACTACAGTCTTATTCCAGTGATAACCACAAGCTCTGTGTGGGGCTGCTTGTACATTCACCCTTCCTTCTCCATTAGCACAGCATCTCATGTAGCTTGTTCCCAAGGTTGAAGAAATATTGCCAAGAGACCCTCATTTATGCATGCCCTTCTGACAACACATGAGTCCCCCTATTCCAACAGGGCTTTGGTTTGCCCCTTTACATGGATTTACACTTCCAGGTTTCTTTATTCCCTTAGGGAAGTATATTTTGGCTTAGCCCAAAAGCTTAGAATGAGAACCCCATGCAATTTCCACTGTATCTTTGAGAAGATAGTCATCATTGGCTTCAAATTTGAGGCCAAACGCAGCATCAAGTATTCCAAGCAAAATGGCCCGGGTCTGAAAAGGCCCGGGAAAAAGGCAAGCTCAACCCAACAAACTGATACGAGACTCCGACTCATCCCATGCAGAAGCTGCCTTTGTCTGCATTACATATTTCTGGAGAACAAATGCTGCTGAGTTACTACGCAGTGCACAGGAGTCTTTCATACCATGCAGTCTGCAACAACTCTTCAGTGGCAGAAACAAAAGCTTTCTCAGAAGACCGAAACATCCACTAATTCAAATATGGTGAAAACACAGATCCCCTTGAGTTCAACTGATACACTTAGAGCGGAGACAGTTTCAGCAAAGATGACAGACATTAGTATATTTAGGCTAATAGCAAAAGTATCTAAGATGGAAACATAAGTAGCTTTCATAGAGATTAATTTAACAGGAAAACCAACAGGAAATGCCAGCCTCATGAAGTTTAACCATGACAAGTGAAAGGTCCTACACCTGAGTCAGAGCAATCCCAGGCACAGGTACAGGCTGGGCAGAGAAAAGATTCAGAGCAGCCCTGTGGAGAAGGACTTGGGGGTGCTGGTCGATGAGAAAATGAACATGAGCCGGCTGCAGTGTGCACTTGCAGCTCAGAAAGCCAACTGTATCCTGGGCTGTATCAAAAGGAGCATGACCAGCAGGTCAAAGGAGGTGATCCTGCCCCTCTGCTCTGCTCTTGTGAGACCTCACTTGGAGTATTGTGTGCAGTTCTGTTGACCTCAGCATAAAAGGCCATGGAACTGTTGGAACAAGTCCAGAGGAGGGCCATGAGGATGATCAGGGGACTGGAGCACTCCCATATGAAGATCAGCTGAGAAAGTTGGGGCTGTTCAGCCTGGAGAAGAGAAAGCTGCGTGGAGACCTCATAGCAGCCTTCCAGTATCTGAAGGGAGCCTACAGGGATGCTGGGGATGGACTCTTCATTAGGGACTGCAGTGATAGGACAAGGGGTAATGGGTTAAAACTTAAACAGGGAAAGTTTAGATTGGATATAAGGAAGAAGTTCTTCACTGTGAGGGTGGTGAGGCCCTGGAATGAGTTGGCCAGAGCAGTTGTGAATGCTCCATCCCTGGCAGTGCTCAAGGCCAGGCTGGACGAAGCCTTGGGTGATATGGTTTAGTGTGAGGTGTCCCTGCCCACGGCAGGGGGGTTGGAACTACATGATCTTAAGGTCCCTTCCAACCCTAACTATTCTATGATTCTATAATTCTATAAATGGAAGGTTTTGCTGTTGCTTTGGAGGAGGAAAAAGAACAAAGAGGGATGCAGGCAAAAGATATACTTCAGCTAAGCATCAGCCTTCAGCCCCATGAAGTTTTCCAGTTGGGTAGAAAAAGAAAAAGCTCTTCTGTCTCTCAGGCAAGCTGCGTTCTGCACATAATTGGATACAGAGGTGAGACGCAAACACAGAAGTTCTGAACACCAAGAAGATCTGTCCTTCAAACCCATCAGGGAGTCTTACCATCAGATACCAGTGCTCCCCACCAGTATTTCATCACATTGAAACTAAACCCATGAAAGGCCAGCCTGAATCCTTGTTCAAGAAAGCACTGTGCAAAAGCTGCTGTGAACATTGCAGCAAGAGAAAAAAAAACATACTAGCACACCCACTCTCAACTAAGTAGCACAGTCCCTGACACTTCTAGTGACTAGTAGAATTAACTAGTTCTTATTGGAAAGGAAGGAAGACTCTGAACTTCATCAAAAATTCCACTTCCTATTTGTCAGTCTTTCCTTAAACTATCCCATGTTTCCAAGAAACCTGCAACCTCAAAAAAAAAAAAAAAGTTTAAGCACCCCTACTCCTAATACCAATTCAGGAAGGGATTCAGTACTATTCACTTGAATAGCATTCAGTCAGTCAGGGAAACTGAAACAGTAACATATGTGAAACAGCTTGAGTCTTGACGATGTGAACTATACAGAATTAGTTAATGGAATTTTTCTTTAAACCCACACACTCACCATAACATTCATTTAGTAAATCTGAATAAGAGCTATATTCAATAGCAACACAATCTGCGTGTGAACATTTTGTGAAGGACTAAATTCCATGAATCAATAATTTGTTTTAATTGCCCCAGTTCTGTTTACTATCTACACTGTATTTGATGTGTCTTATAAATGTTGGACATCCCCTATTTTAAATCTCTATATAATGCTCTGAGTGAACAAGGCCTGTCTACTTCAATTTCAAAAGAGAATTAAGCATCTCCAGAAGTGTTTGAGGCTAAGCTGGTCCTTATTAGCTCTGTTGTCAGAAGCTCAGAAACAAAAATAACCATGTCACTTAAATTTCAGACAAGACGACCTTCATTCAATATATCTCATATTTTACAAAACAGTAGTATTTATATCACGTTGGTATCATATATAGTATAGTAGTTAACATTAGCGGAATCATGAAATATAATTGTTATTACCATTACAACGTTGATATGTTGATTTTTAGTACTGACAGTGGTGCTTGAAATATATACTGTTTACAACATTTGTTCTAGTTAAAGAGATTTGGTAGAATTTGCTAATCAACTGCAACCACTTCCCACCCATAAAACTGATGCAAAGAAGAGAAAAAACAGTGGGATCCAAAGACAAACACTTTTACTTATAACTCTTTACAGAGAAATCCCTCTCTCTCCATATGGTTTTTTCTTGGCTCTTAATCATCTTTTCATTGGCCTCCAGCTGGCTGTCTCACTATCATCTAGCAGTATCACTAGCAAAACCAACTTGTTATGCCAAAGTCAAGCACAGAAAGATAAGAGCTGCAAAGTAGCAAGATGCAGCAACCTTTAATAGGGGCAAACACAGCATAAATGATGCATGGCAGGGTCACTTCACTTGCCTCAGCAGAGCAACCACTGCTGCATTCCCAAAGCACAGCAGCAGAGCTGCACTTGCACTTTTTAGTAGTGGGAGTGAAAAAGTACTACAATTGAAGCTACAGAGAAATTCTGCAGGCAGAAGTGTAATTACCTGAGTGGGAATTCTGGCAGAAAACCCAAACCTCTTTCTCTCCTTAAATAGAAAGAAATACTGTGCAGTCACCATGGAGAGATTACGTACAGCTTTTGGATCACATGCATCACTGAAATACAACACACACAAAAGAGCCAGCGATGGATCTGGTTTAGTGAAGCACAACCAAAAGTCTATTCTCCATTGGCTACAGCCACCCAGTCAGTGTGGCTCTCCTTGCCATTCTTCCCTTCCCCATCTTACAAATATTAAGCTCTACGTCAAATCTCAGCCTCCACATTAAAGACCAGCTCTGCGAACTGTTTAGCCTATCTGGGAGGTACCTAGAACCTGACACGGAAGACCCAGAGACGAAAACCCTGACAAAATCATTCACTACCATCCAAGTAAGTTTTCAAATTGGGAATAGAAGAAAACCCCAGGGAAATAAACATCATATAGTGCCTGCCTGTGAAAGTCTACTTGGATTATCCAAGCAGCCAGTCTTTGAAGTGCAGCAGCTCTTGCATGGTCTGTACAGGCTTAAACTTCAGATGCAGAATTTCTCAGTTTGGTCCAAGACCTCTGGTTTCCAATCACCTTACGCAGCTAAACCCACCTCCTCATGTCTCCTACATACTCCCTCCTTCTGCCCACTTCACAATCCAGCTCATTTTATCTTGTGCCTCCCGCAGCCTCCAGACTCAGCCTCCGCTGTAGCCCCCCATCTCCTGGGGTGGATTTTCCCCCTCCACTCCAACACATCTCTAGCAGGTACTTTTCCCCTCAGTTCTGCAGCAACACACCAGGGGAGAGTCACCAGAGCATAGGGAAGATGAGCACCCTTTCCCCCCTTCACACACAGTATGTGCTGGAGTTTTCCAGAGTCCTTTTGATTTCAAACTCTCATCCAAATGGTGACTTGTGACCACTAATATTCAAGGCACTTCCACTATAGCTGCTCAACTATTCATTTCTATTTTCAAAGAGAAATACTGCTTCTCAGAGCCCCTGAAAAATCCACCCTGATGCTTTCTATTGTTTGAAGTTGGTAGGAATGTTGTCAAACTAAAAGTGTCAGAAATTTGCCTCTCTCCAAATCAGCCAAGCTTTGTTTTGCTAATAACTTCAGCCAGCCTCCAAGCCTCAAGAGAGTGCTTTTCATCTGCGTTCATGTTGAGCTGATGATGCTACATGGGAATCTTTCACTTACCGAGACCAACAAAGTGTTGCTGTGTATCAGGAATGCCATTTCACAGATAGTCCATTTCTCACCTCTTTGCAGTAGCTCTCTAATCTAGCAGCATAAATAAGAGATAGCTGATAAGTTTGTAGGCAGAGAGATGTCCTGTCTCCCATTCAGTTTTCCTAATCACCCTGCAAGCCAAACAGCTTCAGATTTGGGAGTTTTGAAAACAACTCTCCTCATTTAAAAATATACATACATTTCAATTTCCTCTACAAAATACCATCAATATAGAAACAGCTGTTTCTGATTTTGCAGTGATTTTCCCCTGGCAATCACATCCCTGTGACTGGCTTTTATTTTCATTCTCACATGACAAGGCAGAATGAGACCTGCACTTCTTTCCCCTTCCCACCATTACTAGCCTTCTAACAGCTCCTTTTTTTTCCTCCAGTTTCAATGTTGTGCTTCACATACGCTCTGTTCTCTGGGCTTTCTTAACGGGAAATATCCTGTATTTGTATTTATGAAGTATTATCCTCTATTTTTCAAACATCCTGGTGCCTTGACTGTAGAGAAACTTGCTCATTTTTAACTTTATAATTGATGAAAAGCTGCTAAAATGAGAGGAAGATTTTTCTCTCGTCAATCAGCATCAGCATGAGAGCAGTCTACTCGTGAAAGCCTGTAGCTCTGGTTGTTCAAAACATATTGTTCACCATGTCACTTTAATCATGTGCCTAAGATATTAAAATATCAAGCTCTAATGTACAAATCCTGTTGAGATCCACGAAGGCTCTTTTCATAAGAACAAATGAGGGCCAATTTCATGCCATTTGTTACATCCTGTGTACTCTTATTTCTTCACACTATCTACTTGTCTTTCTTTTTATGTGCCAGTAATTGGTTTGTAAAGCATAAATCATAAAGCTTACCTGGGTTTTGATTATGCTACAGCCTATGGCTTTATATTTAATAAATTTTTCTTACTTTGATAACTGACACTGAGTTTCCATTTTATCACCTTATCTGCATTTGAAGGAACAAATAAAAATCCTTTTTTGTAAGGATTAAAATTTCACCTCTTACCATCAAGTTTTAGAACTGCACCATCACAGCAAGTGTTTAATCAGAAATGCAAACAAGCAGCTCAGCCTGTACATCATGTTCTGCCATACATCAAGAAGCAATCACATTTCAGCATTATCACATACAACCTGCAAACATCTGCTAAAGAGGAAAAAAAAAAAGAACAGCAACAACAATCACCAACCCACACAGTGGCAGGTTATTTGACTTGCGTTCTGCGTGAATTCAAACTGGACACAAAAATCAGGTCCCTGTCGATTACGGGTGAAAAAAAAGAACATTTCTCTGAGAACACTTGCTTCTCAAGAGACAGTAGATGCACATTTTAGAGTTCCTTGCAGCTCCTGGATATGAGTGCAGGTAGATACAGTCATATACATGACTTCTGAGGTGGGTAGCAGTGCTAGCTACAACTTGGAAGCCATACAGTAAGCTTAAGACAATGCTTTGCACAGTCAAATAAGGCATCCTGAGGCAGGGAAGACCACTTTCATCTAACTGCCATGCAAATGAGTTTCTGCAGCTTTCCAACCAGAACAGCTGAGGGTTTGGACTGGAGACAAGAGGAACACATAGGGCTGCCTGCAACCACCCACCCAGAGTAATCTCTGAGGCAGCAGTCACTCTGCCTCAGTGTTGGGGTTCATTTGATGCTGAAAGTCCACCAGCCTTACTATGTAAAAGACCAATTTATTTCTTCTAGCAGCTGATGACCTCAGCACAAGTGATCCAAGACATGATCTTCAACTGACAGCACTGCCTTAACATTTCTCTGCCACCTTTTATAACAACCTCCTGGAAGTGTAAACCACAGCCGTTTTTTTCTTCTTTTAAATTTCCTAGAGATCTTCTAGGGATGTAAACAGACTCAAACAGTAATCAAGACATTGTACAATGATCTCAAAGGATGCTTAAAAGATTTTTCTCTACAGATTGTCCCTGACTCCTGATGACATGTCCTCCCATATAAAAGCTTGCCTTGCTGCTTGGAATTCCAGATTCAGGGCTCATCTTTTCTAATAGCTAATGGTGCTGACGAATACTTAAGAAATCTAACCAGAAACTGAAATGTGGATTTTCTGTGACAGTATCTTGTTAATAAAAAAATAATAATAATTAAAAAAAAAAAAAAGAAGGAAAAAAAGCTGGAGGCTCACAAACACCCCAAATGACCTCTGCAGATTTGCTGCTCTTAAACAAACATCCCAGCTGTGCAAAAGAAATACATTCCCTCTCAAACTCAGAGGAGGGTGCTTGGACAGAGACAATGATGTCTGTACATCAAAACATATGAAGAAAACCTTCTGTGATGTTATTTATTGTAGCAACAGGCCCTGGCAACAGTTAAGACTCTATGGTGATAACAGATAATCAAGCTTCCAAGGAAGAGGCTATGGTATTTCCACTCCCTGGACTTGCAGCAAGGAGAAGCAGATCATCACAATTTCACCATGGGCTGCAATATTTCTAATGAGGTTGCTGTCATACAGGTGTGTTCTGAGGAGCTACAGAACAACCAGGAAGCCAAAAGCCAGGTACTGACTTCTTCCCAACAGACTCTGTTTATTAAGAGATGTCCTAGCACAAGTGTACAATGACATATGCAATCATAGAATAGTTAGGGTTGGAAAGGACCTCAAGATCATCTAGTTTCAACCCCTGTGCCATGGGCAGGGACACCTCACCCTAAACCATGTCACCCAAGGCTCTGTCCAACCCAGCCTTGAACACCACCCGGGATGAAGTTTGCAGAGCTGTGTTTAGGCTTGAGCCAACTCTCACAGAAGACATAAGAATACATCTAGGCTCTAGTCCTGCCTTCTTTGGAGGTTTAAAGCTATTGTTTAGAAGGTGCACACCTTACCAAGCACCAATTTAAAGCTCAGTTTTAAATTTCTAACCAATGAGCCACATACAGAAAGCACTTAAAGTACTGAAACAATACTCCAATATTCAACTGGGTTATAGACACATTTAGGCTTAAGGTCATTGCTTCCTTTCCAAAATGTTCCAAGAGATCTTTCCTCACCATTGATAATCCACTTGTGACAGAACATGGATAAGTATCAGGAACACTTTTGTCTTCCACTTCACTCTGAACCTGCCAGTTTTATTCTAGATACCACCTCAAATGTTTAGAAGCTCAAGGAGCTTCTCATTTGTTTATTCATTTTCTTGTAGACTAAAAATGACAGCATTGGTGGAACAGAGATTGTCCCAACACAGGATAGGGTAGCTTGCCCAACAGGCACTTCAAAGGATGGAGCCATACCTGAAGACCAGACCAGTAAGAGAGACTACCCTGAGGAACTGCCAGAAAGATTTACATCGTCTCAGAAAAGCAGCAATGCACAAAGCACGGGTAAACAATAGTTGAAGTTCATATCAGCTCCACAAATGGAGACCTAAGAAAATAATCTGGCAAGTCTATTGCTACAACCAACACATCCAAAAACAGTCATATTGCAGCGGTGCAAGGACTGAGCTCTTACCACTGGTTTAAAGCTGTGCAATAGTAGCAGACAGTATTTCCTAGGTGATGATTATGTTCTGCAGCATGACTCAACCCTACCAGAACAGGCAGCAGAGTAGATACTTTTCTTGGCAGATGCCTGGAACAGACCAAGAGAACAAACAGCCTTGCCCCCCAGGGGTAGCCCTCTCTAAGTGAGATTACAGCACACTGGGAGGATGCATTCCCCACGGGAGGGCTGTCAGTCTCATGTTACAAGTCAGTTTTTACAACATAACAGTCGATACAGTGCCTCTGACTAGCATCAGGAACAGTAAATAAATACCATGTTCCTCCTTAACTTTGCAACCAAAAGTTGCAGGGCCAATTATCATATAGAGAAAACCATAAAAGCTCCAGAAATCATCATGATGATAAGCAAAGGTCTGCTAAGAATTATTTTTTTTTCTCTTTAGGAACAAGCAAACACTTAAACCCAAACTTCTCTGCCTTAGGCTACTGCTGTAGTAAGTATCCTAATGGAAAAGCAGCACTATCTTTGGAACATTTAAACCCTCTAATTTTGTAGTTTAACTCTTGTATTTTTCAAGTGCTAGGAACAGCTTACATTTCACAAACACACTAAATGGAAAATTTACAGTGCTTGTTTACTCTTTGTAATAAACAAGGGTTGTAATAAAATATTTCAAATTAAACACAAAAACAATAATTACTCATGTTTGCTATTCATTAAAGAGGACTTAACTCCCAATGCCACAGAAGGACATGATGAAAGGATTTCATTTCATATTGAGAAGTTATTTACTTGCTCTGAAATGGTGTTTCATCTAATTTCAAGCTCCTTTTCCTCCCACTTGCTAAAAGGATAACTCCACAGGAGATTTCTAAACAGAAAAAGTTTTTGAAATCATGCTTGAATCTTCTGTTTCAAGAGAAAAACAAAACCTATACCGTATCAAGATATTGCAAATAGATTTTTCTGCTGGATTAATAGAGTAGGAAACCAATACAAATTCACATCACTTGTCAGTGTTGCCCACTCATCATGCTTTTACTATTTTTTTTTTGCCAAGCTATGTTTTGCTTCTGACATTTAAGTCTTCTGACCGACAGCTGAACCCTAGTGTGGTTTCGGTGACTGTCTCAGTTGTTTTAGGACAGATATAGAGTCAGCTTCTACAAGGTGGTAGATGTTACGTATTTTGTTTTACAACTAAAATATAAGCCAACATTGTCATATTCACTCTGCTTACAAAGAGTGGCAGATGTCAAATAACGGCAATTTTTATTTGGTCCAAGCATTCTTTATACAAAAGCTCTAACTTCTGTCAATAGAGGTTGGGCAGATGGTAGAACTGTCAGCTGAGGGTTGAAAAACCTGATGGGTCTTGGCAATAAAGTTGTTCTTTGTTTATTCATGTCTAATATGTGGAAACTAAACAGCAACTCAGGAGGGTTATCAAAATAATTTGATTTTTAGTCTCAAACACTGTTTATATAATTAAGTGTTGGAATGCTTATGGTCAGACGCAAATGTAGTAATGCTGCTATAACAAAAATCATAAACCACAAAAGCATATGAAAGTTTGGGTTCATTTAACAGAATGATCATAGTGATCTTTACAAGATGGCCCTTTAGTAGCTTGTGCTATCCCATCTCAGTCTGGCTTTTTCTGACAAGATCACAGAACCCTTGAGAACTTGAACTGTAAAGAGCTCCCTACATGGAGCTCCCACATCCTTCTGTGGGAACAACTTCAAAAATTGGCTTCAAAAATTGTAACAGGATAGTGATTATTTCAACCCTAGGTCCTTGGTGTGGGTTTATCACTGCTAAAACAGTTTGTCATATGGAAACCAGTAGAATTCAGCCTCCTGGCTGATCACCACATCTTTCCAGGAGTAAGTTCTACCCTCAGCAGCAGAGCTCTAGGACTGGACTGCTAACTTGTATGCAGCAGAGGCCAGCAGTATTATGATTACAAAGCCCTAACAAAACCATTCTTAAATATCTTCAGTAGTAAAAGTAACTTCCCTAAATACTTACGGCTTCATTACCAAATCCCCACATCTGATGGGTGTACAGCAACACTGCAAGCATACAGACACATGTCTCAGCAGAACAGGAGAATTCTCAGTGTAGCCAACGCTCACTCACAGAAAGCACTCAGGCTATTAGCACTTCATTATTTCTAGGCTTTCATTGGTAGAGTCCATCACCTCTAAGTATTAAAAAAAAAAAAAAAAAGCAGAAGGCAATCAGCAAAGTGCCACCCCAACATCAAAATATACTTTGCTGAAAGCTTTTAATATCTGTACAGAGAGACACCTGGAAAAAAACACTGAAGAAACCACCAGCTAGGCTAGAAAAAAATTCATTTGGAAACAAGGAAGTGGGTGATTCTACAATGAAGAACACGAAAGTTCTGCTGAAAGCAAGGTAAAAAAATCCAGGTCATTAGTTCTGCTGTGTGTTATCCACTATTCACTTTATCAGCAAACCCCTCCATTTTTTATAAATCAAGCTAATGCAGGCAGTTAATAAACAACCTGCTACCAAAACCTAATTAGTGACAACACAGTGGGTCCTAAATTCATCTCCAAGATGTTGGAGGTCCAGGTTTGTTTTTGCTGAAAGCCTGAGATATTACTCTAAACATATGCATGAGAGGCAATTTCTGGATAAGTCTTGTTTTTCCTATAGCAAAAGATGCATCTTCCACAGATGCCAGTGTAAATTGACTGAATTTAGTGCTGATTGGAATAACATCCTGATCACGTTGAGGTAGAAAGATAGAAAGAACTGCTGCATGTGTTTGACACATACCTACTTCCCTCATTACACAGCATCGCTGTTTTTGTTGTTTTCTTCTAGGTTAGGGAAGAGGAATTGAAGAAAATGCCACAAGACATCACATATTTTTCCAGTAACTGCCCACCAAACTACAAGAAAACAGACTGAAACTGACTTCCCAAGTTTTGAAAGTCAAGGAAATAGACATCCCTCTCAGCCCTCACCTTTAGACAGTAAGCCAGTGGTACTGCTGAAGGAAATAACTGCAGTAGAAGCCACAAACAATTATATGGAGAACTCTGTCATTGTGCCTGATAACTTACAGCTGCATTGATGAAAGGATTGGGATCTAAGCTGTCTTGCAAAAATGAAGAAATCCTCTGCTCCCTGCAGCTGTCTTTATTGGAGCATATGTGATTCATCATGAGGCACACCTAAGTCTCACTGCTACCTATCTCACCTGGAAAAATGGTATCAAGCCTTAATTACTGCACACCAATTGAAAGTAAAAGAACAAACAAGAAGAGTCAGGAAGAAGCAAATTAGTAACTAGCCAGTCACTAAGTTTCAGCACATACAAATTATCATGATTCTGTCAGATTTATTATTACTATTAGATTTAGCTCACTCCTTGGATGGCTCCATGAAAATATTCCCTTCCCCTAGGGAGCAGGGAACAGGGGGGTTGGAAAGACACATGGGAAGACACAAAACAAGGAGTGCATAAAGGAGAAAGGGGTGACTATCAGGGCTTTGGACCAGCAGAACATGATAAGAACCTAAGAATAAGAACAAAGACTAAATTATCGTGCCAAGCAAGTGGCAAAGAGGTGACAGCTTCATGTAATAAGGTGACAACAGGCGCCAAGAACATCTATTTCCTAAGCATTGGGCATAAAAAGGAAGGATAGAATAAGTACTGAAATTACAGTGGAGAAAACAGCTAATGGGCTGAAATACACAAAGCACAGAGGAATCGTCCACAAGGAAGGAGATAGCTGCTTCTATTGCAGAGTGATGTGTTTGGCCAGTCTTTTGATTTTGGAATCCCCAAAGCCCTACCTCCAGCGTGCACACAACCTTTACTACAGCCAGCTCTTCAACAGGCAAAGCAATGGTGCCATTCTCACTCTCCCTGCTACTGGCTCTGCCACCCCCTTCTGGTCCATCCCTAAACACATCCATCACCACTTCCATTTGGACTACTGCTTCTACCCAGTGCCCACCCTCATCAATCCAATGCCACACTCACCTCTGGTCCTACCCTGGCTTTTTATTTTCTTATCTCCAGCTACAAGTGACACATTCTTCCTTTCCACCTTCCAAGCCAAGTAAACTCCGTGGCAGCATAGGACCACTATTCTTTTAAATCACAGACCAAATACTACAAAACAGATGAAAAAGGAGCCCTTATTTTTACAGTCTCATAGTAACTCTCCCTATCACTTCAAAAAGAAAAAAGCTTTCCTGCTTTTTCTTACTTTCCCAGACTTGTTCTATTATCACTAAGGGGAGGAGCAAGAGCTCATCTCATTTCCTGAACAGCTGGGATCCCACCTGAGGAGCTGAATAAGGCAGCTCACCAGGAAGAGTCTCTTCTTCTAGATCAGCTCCAGGCCTAGCCAGATTAGCAGGTTTTGTGGGAAGGGGAAAAAAAAAAAAAAAAAAACCAGGAAAAAGATTAGGAAAAAAAAAAAAAAAAGAAATGGAGAAACCTTACTCAGCTAATTCAAAATTATCCACAACCTGACATATAGGAGAAGTAAGAGATCTGAGGGTACATTCTCACACCACAGTTAACCCAGGCTGTTCACTAATTTTGGCCTGTTAGGTACTCCAAGCCAAGGCTACCTGGCCAGGCTTGGAATACAAACTGGGGGGTGTGTATGCATGCAGACTGTTCCACCAAGTTTGAGTAATTGGCCACCCCTTGCACTAATAGCCTCTCAGTGTCTTCCCACAGTTTGAAGAGGAAAAACGACAGTCTGTCTGCAGCAAATGCCATTTCTTCCACTATTTCCTGGGTGGGGAATTTAGCTCCCTGAACAACAAAGCTCAGTGAGATCCTGCAATACAGAAAAAGAAGCACAGCATCAGGCAAGGTGCCTTTTTGTAATACGAACGCTCATGTGCTTTCTTCTGTCTGGCTCATCAGTGTCTCAGATGTAATTGTTAGTCTCTCACATCAACTATGCAGCAAAAATACCCTGAAAAAAAGCAAGAAACGAGGGCCTTTGCAAATGTCATTACTAATTGCAGTCTACTTAGAAAAACTTCCTAGAATCAAAGATTTGAGATGAAGCAGTGGCACCATGTAGTTCAAATTCTGAGCCGAGAAGTGATGCTGTTTACCTTGTCACCTCTACCCTGGGAGGACACAGCCTTGTTGCAGAAGCGAAACACTCAATTCTGCCTCCTGAACAAATCTGAGAATTTAAACCCAGAGCAGGTACTTTTCCATGTCCACCTCAGGGGGTAGGGTGAGTATGAAAGGGAGGTAGCCTGGTATCGGCTTTGTCAAGGGATTGTTAACATTGTCTGGCTGACCCTGTTAGACCAGCAGGAATAACGTTCTAAGTCTTTCTAGGATGCCTGTTGAAAGAGGATGAACACTCTGTATAAGCAGTGGAAGTCAATCTCAGAAGAAATGCACGATTTTTATCTTATACAATGTTCACAACAACTTTAATTATTGCCTCTGTTAGGAGGATCTGCTGAAACCCACAATTTCATGGGGTTTGGCACAGTAAGTTTCTGGAGCCTTTTCCTGCATTAGAAGATAAAAACTCATGGTTAGGCACACAGAGTAAATCTTTCCTGAACTTGGAAATAATTTAAAAATAAAGATCAGATCTCTCTGCCGAGTTAACGAATGTCTCTATTACTAACAAGAGAAGCAATTAAGCCTGCCTTACTGAACTGTCTGTCTGAACACTGATCTAACCCTCACTGAAAACTGTCCATGTCTTTCTACTGCCTTCAGTGGATGCTGGCCTTGTCTCTTGATGTATAAGAGAATGGCAAAGTAGGGAGAACAAAACTACGTTTCTAAGCAAAGGAACATCCTGCTCTTTTGACAGAGTTCAGAGGAACAGTATGAAATTACACTGTGATATAGGCGACCAGTGCAAGGCTCCTAGCCATGGCTAACTGCTTGAACAAAAAGCAGGGCAGCAAAATAGGTGTCTGCTTTCAAAATGTCTTCAAGTATTTAATGTTATCCTGTTTGATTGCTAGGTCTCTTACCAAAGTTCTTGGTGCACAGTTCAGCAGTGCCAGTGACCAAACTCTACTGACTTGTATCACAGCCACATTTGCACTAATCCCTGTCCCTTGACAGATCTGAAAAAGGCAACAGGTAGGCAGTAGTAGAAACTGGCAGCACCATAGCAACTATGCAAGAGAGCACTAAGCTCCCATCTGCTTTCTGCTTGCCATGAATGGAGGGAAAGGTACACACAAGCCTCCTCAAACACTTAGAACAATCATGGACCTATTTCCATAGGAGTGGTTTGTCTGAATTTGCTCCTTGGAGCTTTGCCAGAGGGCAGCCACTTTCTGAAACTGAATTTGAACTGGCTGAGAAACTAGGTGAACAGAGCCAAAGCTACAGCCGTTTGAGTGTGACAAGCATTGAGATCACTGCTGCTCAGGTTATCTGCAGGCTAGAGGATTCCTACCTTTGTCATTCAGGGACTTCTCATCCTTTGTTCTAAACCCCAGGGAAGTGGTCACAGCACCAAACCTGTCAGAGTTCAGGGAATGTCTGGATGATGCTCTTCATCATATGGTTTAGTTGTAGGTAGTCTGCAAGGAGCAGGGAGTTGACTCGATGATCGTTACGAGTCCCTTCCAATTTGAAGTAATTCTATGATTTGATGCCTTTGTGCGAGGCTGTGAGCCCTTGCCTCAGGTAATATGTGGGGTGAGATCTTTTGAAGCCTCCTGCTCACATGATTAAGAAATGGTCAGTGTACAATGCTGTAACACCTAGTTGAACTCTGCTGAGCTTGGGGCTCTCTGCAACTTGACTGCTGCTCCTGCCTTTCCCTGCCACAGGGATTTTCTCTGGTGTTTTACCGGAGTTCCAGCATGAAACATGCAAGGCCTGTATACTGCCACTCACTGTGGTGAGCCAGTATACGCAGGCTGGTGGCCTCACCAGGCTCCATCTCTCTCGGGTGCAGTTCATTCAGCTATTCCCAGGCACAGCTTCTCCATCCTCAATCCCCCGAGCCCCAGGCGCTTTCCGGTCCCGCAGGGGCCTCCTCTCCCGCCTGCCGGGTGCAGCTCCGGGCAGACGGCAACCCCGGGCAGACACACCGACCTGCCACAGCAGCGGCGGAGCGCAGTCCTGGTCCTGCAGCAGCGGCGAGCTCCGGGCCGGGTCTCGGCTCGACCCTTCCCCTTCACCCCAGCAGGTGTCACCCTGCCCCGGGGAACGCACTGCTCCATCCCCCGCCCCGGGCTCCTCCCGGGTTCTCCTCAGGCTTCCCCTTCAGGTCTTCCCCCAGGTACCCTTATTTCCGCCCATGTATTTCCAGGAGGTTTTGAACTGGAAGGGAGAATGTACCGTGCATGCAATATTCATGCCATCGTCTCTTCAGTGACAGTTTTCTAAGATACTTAGCTAAAAGCAAGATGAGAACAGCTATTCGTTCATGCTGTCACTAGGAAGAAAACCAAGGGGGAAAAAATAGAGTTCCAAGAGCACAGACAAGTTAAAGGGAAGGAAGATTATGCATATACTATCAGTTTGCTTTTTCTCTTACTACAAAGATAACTGCCATGGGAAGCAATAGGAGCCAACTCCTCGCCTGATGTATATTGTATATTGTTCTACACAAAACACTAAAGGGATCACAGAATCACAGAATCAGAATGGTTTGCATTGGAAGGGACCTTAAAGCCTATTTGGTTCCAACCCCCTGCCATGGGCAGGGACACCTTCCACCAGACCAGGTTGCTCCATGCCCCATCCAGCCTGTCCTTAAACACTGCGAGGGATGGGGCAGCCACGGCTTCTCCGGGATACCTGTGCCAGTGTCTCACCACCCTGACAGGGAAGCACTTCTTCCTAATATCTAACCCGCATCTCTCCTCTGTCAGTTTGAAGTCATGCCCCCTTGTCCTGTCACTACAGGCCTTTGCGAAAAGTCCCTCTCCAGATTTCCTGTAGGCCCTCTTTAGACACTGGAAGGCTGCTCTCAGGTCTTCCTGGAGCCTTCTCCAGGCTGAGCAACCGAAACTCTCTCAGCCTGTCTCCATAGCAGAGGTGCTACAGATCATGTTGGGGGTACAACTGTGCTACACAATGGGAAGCTTTGGTATCAATTCAGTAAGCTTAATGCCAAGAAGGGCCAGGGTCATCTGACCTCCTAAATTTTCAGAATATTTAATTATGGAGTGTAGTACTAAGGGTACAGAGGGATCTTAAATGATAAAACTGAATCAGGGGTCTTCAACCTCTCTTTTGTTTTTCTACATTAATTTTACATTTCAAAACAACTCAGCTGCTTTTCAGATGCTGTCAGAAGTGCTGGCTTCCTTTGAGGAGCCAATGAGTTCTTATTTCAGGCAGCACATCAAGAGAAATCATCATTTCTTTTCCCAGCACAGGATCAGCAAGTACTGAAAGAAACTTCAGTAACTGTATAAGCAACTACTGAAGAAATCCCACTTGGTAGAAGACTGCCAGGTCTAATGTGCAAGGAAAAGCTGGCTGGATTAATGAGGAGGGAGGGCTTGATATTGGGATACTTGAGAACAGAAAAATCTCTTCTGTGCAACCCCTCCCAAAATGGCAGTAACAAGAATATTTCCTTCCTCCTCTTGGAAAAAACAAAACAACACAACACAAAACAACAAAACATTTGCTAAAACAAAGAGGCAATTTTTACAAAGTAAAACCAGTACCAATCACACACAGCAGGGATTCAATTTAGTACAGTGAATTCCCTCTCTTTTCTTTTGTCTTCCAGATTAGGAAAGCACAGGATAAAGAGGTCTTGTCAGGGATATCAATGGAGCTCTCCTGCCAAAATATCAAGATACCAAGATACGGTACATAAGTTCTGGTCACAGCCTCTCCTTAGCATGAAGCAGTCAGCTCTGGAGATGTGTTTCCAGCTGACACTATCTAGGGAAGTGTGAGGACAGAGCAGAGTTAGAATGTCCTACCTGGGTGTGTGACCTCTGTGTGCCCTCACTCACAACTACCCCATTAACCTTTTTGCTTGGGATTTTATTCTGTGGAGTGATTTGTTCTGAAATAAAGACCTGAAGGATGTATAAATAGCAGAATAAATTTTACCTCTACCAGCACTTTTGCACTCCACTGATACTCTGTTTTATTTTGTTCCTTCTGGGTTTTGTGCTTAACAGGCCATCTCTTAATATTTGAGCATCTTCAGCAGGTGCTAAGTCTCTCCTTCCTCTCTGGCAGTTTTAGCAAAAGTGGTTTGGAGGACAGGAAAGTGGAAGAAAGAAAAATAATAAGGTAAATATAAACAATTTCAGAAAACGATTTACAAAGATAGCACTAGGAAAATTTTCTCTCCTCCAAGTGACAGTATTTAGTGTACTGTGGCAATATGTAGTGCCTGGCTACTATAGTATGCTGATATGACAGTTTCCATTATTTTGAGCCTATTTATATTCTGGAAGATACTAACGCCAGCTAGTGATACAGAAGTTGATGATTATTGGCAATGGCATCTCTGAGAGCTGCTTAGACTAGAGTCACATTTAAAAATCAAATGAGGAAGATCCAGCTGCAGAACTGCAAACTGTAGAAAGTCCTGCTAGACACTAAAAACTTCCTTCTGAAGTTGTACTCTCACCTAACTGTAAGAGCTATTATCTTTCCTGTTACACTTCCTGGATGCCTAGAGAGAGAAACATAAGCTATTACAGTTGGAGTTACAGAGCCAAAGTTCTCAGGCTGGTACCATAAATGATCAAAATTCTCAGTAACACACTGTTTTACCCTGTGACTTTTTCTATACTGGGAAATTAAACATGCCTGGGGTCAAGAAGTATGGGGTGCCAGCATCCATCCTATCCTATTAAATGGTCCTTGATCCAGAGTATCTTCTGAATTGCACCTGGGAGCTGCCTGGGAAAGTGTTAGCTGGCCAATGTAACAACAACCAGAATCATAGTTCATATGAATCAGCAGTTCATAGAATCATAGAACCACAGAATGGTTTGCATTGGAAGGGACCTTAAAGGCTATTTAGTTCCAGCCTCCTGCCATGGTCAGAGACACCTTTCACTAGACCAGGTTGCTCAAAGTCCCATCCAACCTGGCCTTCAACACTGCCAGGCATAGGGCAGCCACAGAAATGTTCTGATAATTGAACTTACTACAATTTTGTTTATATTCAGACCTTCCTTGATGCTGTTGAAATTACTAGAGTGGACACAGCCTGCCTGAAATGATGTTTTTCTCACCTTTCTGACCAGCGTAATATTCCATCTTCTATCCTCTATATTATGTGCCTTTGATTATACTGCCAAAATACTTACTTATCCCATAATTTGATACTTACCTGGTAGAAATTAGTTATTTTAGTTAATAAATGCTCATATTAAATACAAAATTCATTAAACTGTACCCAGTCTGCTTGACAAAAATACCATGGTTTTATCATAATGGCTCCAGTGATCACTAAGTTTCATGCTTTACATATTCCTTTTCCTGAGTTCCTGGAAGATCACCCCTTTGCAAAGGCAGTTCAGCCATTCTTTGGGAATACTTGTTTGACAGTAAGTAATTACAAGTCGAGAGTTAATAAAAGAGAACCCAGTAAAAAAGAGACTTTCTAATAGATAGCACTCATGAGCTAGGAAATCAGTAGACTACAAGTGCTCTCCAGTGATTATGCTGCTCCTTGGCATACCCATGCTTCTCCTAGGATATCAGCCTTCAGAAGAAAAAGATAACTAGTGTTCCTATAGGATACTGAACACAAGCACTAGATGGAGCAGCGGGCAAACTTCTGGACTCCTTCCCTGCTTATATTCAATCCATGAAGCTACCAGATAGCCCACTTGGAATCTGAGCTGTCAAGATGACTGCAGGTCAGGACTTTGCAAAGACACAGGTGTGCCTTGCGTAGAGCTGAAACATTAGGCTGTATTACATGACATTTTGGATTCAGTACAATTAATGCTGATGTATAACTGGTGACCACATTCTTAGATATATTCTTATATACTTATTTGTCCAACAGTTTGAACCAATATATACTCTTTTTTTGAAGATTTTCACTAAGAATCTATCAATAGACTGCTGAGGGCTTCAGTCAACACAAAACAAAAGAAGACCTTTCTGTTTGACTACAGATAGTGCATTGCACCTTCTCTGCCTTACAGAAATTCCACAGCTTTGTCATAGCTGGCAGTCCACAAAGACTCTGAACTTCCTCGGTGTTTAAAGTTTTCCAATGTCATGTAAAGTGACCCTAACTTTAGAAAACTCGGAATGTGTAAGGAGGGAGAGAAGTTTTCCACAGGTATCTGTTTTGGATTCCAGGCATTTTCCCAGCTGGAGAAAAAGTTGTCTTGTTGGAGGGGGAAAAAAAAAAGCATATTGTTAGGAAAAAGCCTCATGACTCTTCAGGTAACTTGGAGAAAAAGTGGGGTGCTGACATTCATAGCTTTTAAGCATTTGAAAATGCCACTGTGAATTTCAGAGTTCTTTAAAGAACAGAAAATAGAAAAGGAGAGAGGATATTTCCACTTCTTCCCTTGACAAAAACAATCTTTGTAATGTCAACCAACAGCTAGTGCTAAGCTTATCACTCCCTCCACTCTGCCCTGCTATCCCACCTCAGTTCCCTGTTCTGGCTTCTGAAACTCACACCCTTTGCAGCTGATTGCATAATGGCCTTTTCACTTCAGGCTATGCATCAAATAAGTGAAAAAAAAAATCCTGTGGGTTGGATATGGAGTTATTCAATGTAGCTTCAAGACCCTACATCTTAAACCTCACTGTAAAAATGAAAGAGGGTTAGTTTTAAAGTGAAAAGTTAAACTGGATTGATCCAAAAATGACATTTTTTCTAAGGCCTTACCCATCCTTGTTTCCAACTATTAGGAGCTAATAGTTCCTCTATTAGTTCCCTCCAGACTATTTATCAAAATCTACCAATTTCATAGCAATTGGCTTCAGTTTTCCAGCAACTGCAGATGTCCCTCACCAGATTACTGAGAAAATAACAGTAAAGTATAAAATGTTCTCCTGAGAGCTATTTGAAGAACCATTTGTGTCAGCAGGTAGCCATAAACCTTTAAACAAACATCTATATTTACCAGAAAGCTGATGTCAACCCCAAATTCTTCTCTTATATTTTTTCTCCACTCTCATGTTTTCAAATATGCTTCCTAAATTCACCTAATGATTAGCCCAGAATTTATCAGTCTCACTTCATGCCTAGCACATACTTTGAAAAGGCAGGAACCAAGCTGTAAGCTTGGTTAGAAGGACTCAAAGTTTCATTTATCAATGTAAAACTGTTAGTTAGCTGGATTCAAGCATCAGCAGGCTAATGGTTGTTGTCTAGCTGCAAACCAATTTATTTTACATTTTAAGACCCAATGTACCATTATGCTACATCTCTCAATAGCCCCAGTAGCATCTCTCAAAAGAGGCATAAGTATATTTGGCTGTGAGGAAGAACCATTCCCAACCCTTGCAACAGTAATTACTGTTTTGTTCACCTTGTTCCCCTTTATGCTCTGACAAGCCGATAACAAGAATTGATGCTCAGACAGCACACAATGGTCAAATAGCTCATTCTCACCTCCTCCAGCACAGGTACCACAGGTAGTCACTGAGAAGGACAGTCTTTGGCCACAGGAGATTTCCTTCTCTGTCTGTGCCTCAAGCTGGCCCTGATTCAAGGTGTGACAGCAGACATATGTAGAGAGCTTCACTAGTTTTGAGGACATGCACAATAAATACTACACTCCTTTCATAGTATTTCCATTGGCTATGTAGGAGGCAAATCCTACTTCCATGATACACTCTCTCTGCCAAATTGTAGGAATTTCCTTCCCTTCCCTTTTCCCTTCCCTTCCCTTTTCCCTTCCCTTTTCCCTTCCCTTCCCTTTTCCCTTCCCTTTTCTCTTCCCTTCCCTTCCCTTCTCCCTTCCCTTCCCTTTTCTCTTCCCTTCCCTTCCCTTCCCTTCCCTTCCCTTCCCTTCCCTTCCCTTCCCTTCCCTTCCCTTCCCTTCCCTTCCCTTCCCTCTCCTATCTTTTTATTAACTATGCTTTGCCTGGGGACAGCAAACCAGCTGTTTCATTACTGTGATCCCACCAGAAATCTGTAATGCTGGAAAACTCAGACTTACACTCTGTCAGTTTATACCTAGCAACTCTGCATTTCATATTAGCCAGTTTAATATGATTATGGGACTTTGTTTTCTCACTGGTAGAGTATATATTTTATTTAAGAAGAGCAGCATAGGTATTGCTGTTCTGCCTTGATGCCTCTTGGGAACTTTCTTTAACATGTAAAGCCTTTTTCTGGCAACCAATTTGTTCTCTTAACAACAACAGGCTGGGAGTTGTGATAGATCCCATTTAGTCTTTTGAGAAACAACTAAATTCTGTGAGTTAACTTGTCTTCTTTTACCATCTAAGGAATACTGGCAGGCTGCAACCATTTTCCTCTGTTAGCCCTTGAAATGATTCTTCATGCTTTTGTCACATAATTAAAATTAGATTATTGCAACTCCCTGCTGGCTGGCCTTAGAGATTCGTAAACACTCCAGCTGGCCCATGGGTTCCTGGTGAAAAGGATGCTCTAAGCATATTCTTTCTTTGTCCTCTCTTCTCTCATCTGTGTTGAAATCACTGCACTTGCTAACTGCCAGCAGAATGTATTTGGTTATTGCTTTCTAAGGGCAGTGAACATAATGTTAGAGACATTATGTGCCAAAGTCTCTCTCAAGCTTTGCTTGAAAGAGTCTGGATGCAAGAGCTTTCAATCCATTTTCTCTTTGTTGGTAAGGTCTCTTTTTGCTGAAAAGGAGAAGGGAAAGAAGGGGGAGGAAATGGAGGAGCACAGGCTCTCCTAACACCGCATTCAAATGGAAAACGCATACAGATACAGGATTTCAAAACCAGGACTGTCTTTCATTGACCAGCATATAAATGCCATGGACATTATGCAGTTGCTTCTTCTCCTATGACAAAATGACTCCCCCCACAAAAGATGAAAGCCATTTTGAAATAACAGCATCTCCCACTATAGCGAGGCTTTCTGAGTTCAGTAGGCTGCTTCTCTGGCTGACTTCTTTTTATGTCACATTTGCTTATGGACCGTTACTCCTGCATTCACATCCAGCCAGTTCTGTCTTATAAATCTTGAATGCAACATTGCGACTGTGTGAGATTTGCTTGATGAGCTTGTAGGGATTATTGTATTAAAGTTCTCAAGGGCTTGAATGCCTAATTGTTCATGGGAGAGAAAAATGTAGGGATAATGGCTCTTTAAAAGTAAGTAATACTAATGGCATAGTGTTTGGACCTGATTGCTCATCTTACTGTCACATGTAGAGATCATCTTTTAGTGCCCTCTGGTTTTAAGGGTCTATAACCTCTCAGCTCAGTAATCAGCTAGTCAGTAAGCACTTATTTTGCTGAAGGAGAATTATAATGGTGAAGAAGCACAAACAGGCAGTAAAGCTGGCTGTACTGAAATCTCCCTAACTATCAGAGCCTCATCACCTCCACTGAGTCGAGTGCCTTTGTTAGGGTCAACTGTTTACATATTCTTGGCCAGCCAGTGTTATGAAACAGTGCCTATAGATGCAGAACCACAGCAGTAATAATGCAGAATAGGAATGTTCCCCTTATTTGTGCTTCACGTTATCACTTGTATTAGTGATTTATGTTTCAGCATAGCTACCTCTCTGCTCAGTCACTTCTTCTACGCTTTTTCTCTGCTATGAAGTCCTTTGGGCACCAATATTTAGTCAGACAGTACTATTACTAGCCAGGGGCTTGATTTTAAATCCCTTGGACAGATTTCCAGAATGACTACTCCCCTCATCCAGCTGAAAGTATGAGCACTGCAGGTCTTTGGCAGCTCTGCAAATCAAGACTGCAGCTCTTAGAAGTCTGAAAACACAGTTGATTCTTACACTCAGCTTCCTGCCACAGTGCAGTTTGCGGCTGCTGGCAGCCACAACATAACATAAGCTCCGTTTCTTTTTTTCCCCTTGTCCCATCAGGGCTTTTGGTAACATAAATACCACAGTGCACAGTGCTGTGGCTAACACAGAGAACATCACCCCCTTGACAGAGGTGGTATTTGCCGTGCTCTGCTGCCTTCCCAGTGCAAACATCTCTGCTGGGGACCTCACCACTGCAATCCTGGCATGCCACTGCCTTTGAACAGGGACCGTGCCAGCCTTCCAGACAGCCGTAAGCACATAAAGCCAAGACACCATGTATCAGAGCCTGTGCATGTGTCAAGGACAGGTTTCCCAGCCTAAAATGTCAAAGCAACTGTTTTTCCCTCAGGAGGTGCATTTGTCTCTATGGTGAAGGAAATGTATTATCACAAGTGTTGCCTTTGAGCTCAGAGCTGGATAAAGACCAAACAGACACTGAATCCAGCAAAATTTCAGCATCCCCCTTTTCAGAGACATTCACATCTTCTGACAACTTTTTTCTTCCAAGAACCAGTCTCCTTCCAGAAGGAGCGAGCTGAATACTGACCAACACAGCCCTTGGTTCCAGACTTCACATGACAGCTGCCTGGAAAGCAGTACTTACAGTTTGTTCTGCCGAGGACTACTCTCAAACCTTGTTAGCCATCTTCAAATATTTTTTGGTCACAACCCCATTGCAAATTGGGACTCCAGTTCTGGTGAGACCCAGACCGCAAATATTGGCACAGATAAATGGCCTGAAACTGGGCTCTCTATTTTGCTCCTAACATTACAGACCCCACACAGAGACACAACCCTTAGTTTCAGACCTACATATACTTCAGCTTTCTTCAGCCAGCTGCTGGGGGCTTGCAGAGGGCTCTGCAGTGATGATGCATCCAAATCCCAAAGGTGTGAAGGGGGCCAGCTGACTTCACTGTGCCGCCTGACCACACACCAGCTTCATTCTGCGTCTCAGCTGTTTACTCTGATTGAGCTAGTTACTGCTGCAAGCCAAAGGAGCCAGGACCCACAGGGTATTTAACAAATCATGTTGGAGTGCTGCATCAATGCAGGCTGGTGGAATAAAACAGACAGTTAAGCAGAAGGCGATGGATACTTTATCACTTGACTAAAATGGGCAAGAGGAAAATCTCCAGTTGCCTTTCACAACTAATTTCATGTTATTTCTATTGCTGTGATCATGTTTTAATCTTTCAAAGTAACAGGAGGGAGGGTGGTATGGGGGTTTGTTTCTTTTTTCTTTCTTTAAATTAGGACATCTGGGCAGTGGCCCAGCAATAGCCTCATCTCCCTAATAGAATTCCCTCTGACCATAACTTGTATATTCCAGTTTTCATTCACAAGCAAAGACTATTGTCCAAGTATTTTTACTCTGTCATAATCAAAATACCAATTCTCACTAAACTTAAAATAGACATGTCAGAAACACTTGACGTGACCTGCATGCCTGTCAACAAGTGATAATCAAATTTCCTTGCCATGCTAAAGTTGGGCAGGAGACATTTCTTTAAAAAAAACAAGAAGCCAAAACCAACAAGCAGCCTATCTGGTTTCCCTATCATATTGAATTTCTGAGACACAATAGGAGTTTTCCTTTTATGCAAAGGAGTTAAAAAGGAGTACAGGCAGTTAAAGGGATGTCTGCTGAAGCTTGGATGAGGATAGGAGGCACACTTCTCTTTGAAACAGCCTACACGCAGTGTTACTAAAACTTAAGGAGCAGAGGGGGGGATTATTTCTCTGATTTTCCTGTTTATTTATTATGTAAATGTAGTTTCCCTTGTATAAATATTTAGCTTCTCCCTTTCTCTCTGAAAATCAAACAGCAGCAGGGGTAGAAAAGCAGGGAATGCAATTGTAAAATTGGCATTACAGTGGATATGTGCTGTTTTGAGAGCAGAAAGAAACTGCAGTGCACTTGTTATGAAGGCAAAACTCAAACTGGCACTGTCCCTTACAGAATTACTGGAAAAAATAATACAGTGCCAAAAGGAAACTTCAGACAGAGAAGTTTCTTTTAAAAGAATATAGTGATAACAGCAATGTTCTGCAGAAGAAGGAGAAAAGATAAAGGTGTAAGGAAAGAGAAGTTATTCCAGCCACTTTCTGAACAGGCTTCCTCTGGATGTGTTTGACAGAAACAAAGAGCACGTCCCAGCAACACAAACAAATAGGCCTATGCAGTACATAGTTAAAATTATTAAAATTATTAACTAGCTTGTGATCCAGACTAAGCAGGGCATTAAAAAATCTGAAAGAGTACAGCATCTTCTATTCCTGAAGAGACCGAAAGGGTATACTGACATAACAGTTTCCAACAGCTGTCATAACAGCCTGCACAGGGTCATGCTGGAGCTGATGGACAACAGCCTCTTGCACACAGAGCACTGGAGCAATGCTTCGTGGGGCTGCATGTTGCCAGGCTCAGCTCTGGTTACTGTGTACAGTATATCATAGCTTAATCCTTCTGTGATTGTCTGGGTCCTCCTCCTCTGAGGGGTTCTCCCACATGTCCTTTTCTGGTTTTGCCAAGGCAGAGGAATGCCTATCCCTGCCTCCTTCACCCTTCAGCTTCTGACACAAAAGGACCCTTCTCACCCAGAGGTGTGATAAGATGCATAGAAGAGGACTTTTCCTTTCCACACTAATGGCATAGCTTTGGGGTGTCAAAGTTCCAAATCCCTGGTAAATGTAGCACTGAGAACAAAAGCATCTTGTTGTCTGCTCTAAGATATGCACTTAATGGGTTAAAATTTGAGACAGTTTCTTATTTATTTGAACAATCTCTCACCAAGTTCAATGCAACTGTACTGAAACTACAGCGATGACTGCAGAACAGAAAAGCTCACAATTATCAACTAGTTACCCCAGAAAGCCTCCCGCTGTGGGAGAGACTGTTGTCCTGGTCCCATGAGACAGGAGAAGAACCAGGACACAGAGAACTTTGGTCCTTGCCTAGCCTTCACACCAGCCCTAGGCAGACTGCTGTTCCTCTCTGAAAAGCCCCACCCTGGAAGAAGACCATTGCAATCTGTCCCAAAATACTTCAGCAAGCTGCCCACAAGCACACATGGTAAAGTAGGGAAAGTAGATGCTGGGCCTCCTCAGCTGATGGATATTCCAAAATAAATGCTGCAGGAAGAGACCTTGCTCCTGTCCAGCAGCACAGCTTCAAGAGGACATTCTGGACCACAGACTTTCCTGACCAGGTGCTGCCATGGGACCAATGCAGATTTAACCTCAGGATGACTTGACTGTTTCCTGTGGATTCACAGTGCAGGTAAAAGAATAAATTCTGAAGATCAGTTCATTCATCCTCTCTTTGTATACAGGCTGAGGGACCTGCAGTCTGGGTCTCCATATGTCTAAGAAAATGGCAAAGACCATGTAATTTCTGGGTGGAGAAAGTGAGAACAGCACCTCAGGAAAAGTGAAGAGCATAAAAAAATACCCAACATTTCTTAGTAGAAATGCCACCTGGATTCTGACTCTTAGATGAAAACAGACTTGCAGTGCAAAAACCAGATTTCAGAAAAGTCTAAATGCAGAAGGCTAGGAAAGGTGTCAAGTCTCTGATACAGACCATGGTCTGAAAATAAGTGAAAGGAGTGTGGATAAAAAATGATGCTAGAGGTGTTAACCAGTTTTATGATTATCTGCCTTTGCAGGTGGCAATTTGTGTTGTAATTTTTAAGTTGCTTCTGGACTTTTCCCTTTCACTTCCTCCCACTTAGCTGTCCTTTGCTAACCTGATGCTGGACAACATGCTAATGCCCTCTGATGTGCTGAATGTGAAGAGAACCAGCTGCATATGCCATGCTTTACTGGAGGGGATAAAACCTCTGAAAAGCAGCAGTAATGGTAAATCTTTTAACATTTTCCTCTTGCCTCTTTCTCTCCCAAACTGTGTGATTGCATTTACAAGGCAGAATTAACACCTGGGACAACACAGAGTCAAAGGATGTGGGACTCCTTCTAAGCAAAAGATGCAGAGTAGCTGTGAGACTTTTGGCACCTGGCTACAATGAAGCTTTCAAGAGAATTTTCTACTGAAGGGACCTGAACTCTTGGAGATTACATATACTACATGCTCAATTTGCACACTTAAAGAAAAATTCCCTTTTGGGCAACTGTAAAATGCATGTGTTTCAACCATTTCCCTAGCATGAATATAAGCAAAAATGAGAAGAGGGCTGCAGAAGACAACTCACAGAGGCTGGGGCTTAGTGGAGGGAACACGAAACCATGAAAGGTGTATATGTCCGTATTTTCTGTCATGCAACTGGCCACTCCTAGTATGACTAATGGTGTAACTACTTAAGGACTTATTTCCACTAAAGTTTATGAAAGTTAGATCAAAACAAACCACACAGTTTAAAATAGAAATGCTCACTATCTGCTGTCAACTGCAGCAGAGTATTGCAGGACATGTATGGGTTTAAGCACACACACAATCCTGTTGAATGAGATGTAACGCTTAAAACTAAATGCTCACATTAACTGCCTTGCTGAAATGGGGTCTCCATCTGTCTGTACAGAGCTGCACATCCAAAGTCTTTACAACTTTACTTTGCAGCCATTAGTTTTGGCCCCGTGGGAAGCTATTTATAAAAATATGAATTAATTAAATCAGATCTGTACAGCAGAAAAAGGAATCAACGAAATACGGTCACTATGGCAACAAATATTTCCTGGATGTAGTGTTGCTTCTAATCAGCAGTGGTCTCCCCAGGTTCCCAACAATGGCAAAAGTTGTTGGGCTTTTCTTGTTTGTTTGTTTGTTTGTTTCTATTGACTATATTCCTACAAAGCAAGACGATAAATGTAACATCCATGTATTTTAGCCAAAGGTCCCTCTTCAGTAGTATTTTGCACTAGTTTAAAAACTATTAAGACCTTGAAACAGGAATCCACTGTTTTTCCTTCTTCTTACCATCCTCCTGCCTCCCCCGTGCAGCCAGAGGCTCTGCTACACTGAGAAATTCCATGGGCTCTGACTCCAAATTCAGATATCAAAGTGACCCCTTCATTACTAATATCAGCTGAATGCAAGGCTAGAAAAATGATGGCACAAGATAACCTGTTGTTTTCAACAGACAGTCTTGGCTCACCCCTGTATCTACACCGAGCAAAACCAGAAAATAAAAGGTGCTGACACATTGCCAGACCCTATCTGCAAAATATGCTCCTGGCCATGTCAATCACAAAACCGGGGCCCTACGTGCAGTACATGGGGGAAATGTCCAAGCCCTGTCTGCACATAGCCTCTGGACTTGCCAAACATGGCCACAACCTTCTTGGAATTTTGCAAATGCCATGCTTTGTGGATTTGGTCTTTGGTGGGTTATAGGTATCTCAGAGGGTTTTGTGAGCTTGTCCGCACTTTGGTGGAGCTCAAAGATACCGAGGTGTTCTCTGAGCTTGCTTTCTTTTTCCTGCTCCATTTTTACTTTTTTATTTTCTCAAGTAGGGAAACCAACAGTTTTAAAAATGTTTCAAGCACTAACCTTACCCATTGCCAGATGAGAGGGCATTGCTAGGCCAGGTCTATGGTGCCCTCTGGTTTTACTTCCCTGTTTGTTTTTGGTTTAAACGGTGGCTGCAAAGATAGGTGGTCACAGTGTTCATCTGCCCAGGCATTTCTTTCCTTTAAAAACTACCAAATCCACCGGCAGTGTCAACCAATTGCAGCAAAGGAGGGAAGTTCTCAGGGACAGTTAAGTTTGTACAAATTCATGAAAACAGTTCTCTAGCAGAGAAAAAGAAATCCTTTCCATGCTGTGACTGTTAGAAAAGTTAGTTCACTCTCTTGTTAGCTGTGCTAGAATCCACATTAGTGCTGGGGCAAGAGGCAAAAAATGTACACACACATATGATTGCTTCAGTCATGGGAGAAGCTTCAGCAGGAGCTGACACCTCTTTTAGACACTGATATCAATCTGTCTGAAATCCAGCTCTATAACTCCCAGCTTGTTTGACTTTGCCAGCCTTAGATGAACAATTAAATAGTTAATATTGATTGTTAAGTCTCTTCACAGTTATCTGTGTTTATTCATATGTGCGGTTTTAAACTGAGCTCACACTCCAAGGCAGGTTTGTTTATTTATTTATTATAATTATCATGTGATATTTTGGAGAACAGAAATCAGCTTATGCAAGAGAGGCATTAGGTTTGTAAAGCTCAAGCCATGCCCTCCACACAACCAAAACTGCAGCAGAGCCATAGAGCGATGCTGGAGCAAAGGCAATGAATGGTTAGCCTCTGATTTCCAAACTTTGGGTTTGGATTTTTGCTTCAATGCAAGAAATTTGTGCTAGGAATGTGTGTGTAACTGAAATCAGGTATTTAGAAAATCAGCAACAAAATGCTGGAGCTGACACACCTACTCTCCCTCTAATCTTTAGCTTTCAAGCCTCTCCTGACACAAGTCACTTTCTGGGTACAGCTTAGAGAGCTAAAGAAACTAATGACCTCACACCCACATTGGCACCCACAGCAGCAGTTCCATGTGTTAATTCACGCTGCTTTGGGAACTTACAGCATGACTATTGGCATTACACTGTCTTATTTATTGATACAGTACTTAAAAAGCAAATATTTCTAGTACAATTAAATGCTAACAAACTTGCCGTGTACTAAAGAATAACCTCACTTTCCCCCATGAGTAAGTAGTTCATAAAAATCTGAAGTCCTGTATGGTTGCATTAAGAGGGTACCCCACATCCAATGTGGCTGTTTGTTAATGGGATGACAACTTCAGTGTAAGGCTATCCGACATTTGTTTTCTAATGCACATACTGTTTATAAAAGAATAATGAAAATGTAAATAAATGCAAAGGAATCCTGGGGATAGAAGATCATCTACGAAGAAAACACTTAATGAAAAACACATACTTTGCTCCATACTGTGCCACTGACCATATATATGTTAATTATTTTAAGCCTCATTTGCCTAACAGCATGGAAACTGCCAGCATTTTAAGAACTGCTATCAGATAACTTGAAATGACATTAGGCAGACCATACAAACGGCAAACAGGCTTTAGTGACTCTATTCTTGAATACAATCTGACAAGGTGCAGCGCGGTTTTGCCGCGCATAGACTTTAAAATGGCCAGACACAACCTTATCCCTACACTTCTGCAGTAAGAGAAGCATATTGCAAGAGAAGCATATATGCAGCATATTGCAAAGATCAGGCTCTGAGAAATTTCACGTGTTGAGGACTGATCTGACATTTTAAGTTACACCCTTGCCAGTACAGGGGGTTGTTATTCCCTGCTTCTGTCTTCTTGTAGTTTCCTGTCAATACTCAATCAGACAGACGAGGCAACTGTTGTATAATACCTGGATTTCACTTTTAGGATTGTATCTCTGGCACTTTCAGGGTCACAGCAGTACAGAGAAACCCTGAGCCAAAACTCTCTGTGCTACACACTAATGGAAAACAGTCACAAAGAGAGACAGGCAGTATGGATCTAAACTGCAGAGATACACTGAAATCTTGAAAATGCTTCTGCATGTAGTGAACTCATTATAAGGAATTTCATTATTTTCAAGGGACCTTCTCACATGTTTAAGAAGATGCTTATTAAACAGGATGACAGCAGAGACAAAGCTACTAAAACTTACACAGAACAGTTCAACAGAACGAGGAAGAGAACAAAACAACCCTCCCAGAACAAAGCCTGTACTTCCACCATATAACCATGCATCCTTTTGCAATGATTTCCTCCCCTTCAATAAGATTATGAAAATATTTTCCCGTCTCCCTGCATAGAATATCAATTTTAAACAATTCCTCTTACTCCCTAGTATTTCACATGAACTTCTAATCTGGTTGCATTTAGCTCCTCTAGTTTTTTCAAGCTAAGTTGCCCCCAGGCCCATTTTAATAAAACCTGATTAACACACTTGAGAGTCAAACATGAACAAAAATCTCTCATTCCCTCCAAAGTATGGCATTCATGAAGATATCATGAATAAGTAAACATTGTCTAGTGTTCTGTTTCTTTTGTCTAGCATATTGGTGTTGAGAAACCTTCTTCTTCATTTATTTATGTTGGTATTTGATTTCCTTATTGAGTTTCAAAGATGAACAGAGAAAAATAAATACCAAGGAAATAGCTGGTAGGCTGAAACAACCAAGGTTTATCTCATGGAGGTTAAAAAAAATACGCTTTAATATGAAGGTTTCAGCGTCTTGTTATTTCATTTACTACACTTGCTTTCAATATAGAATGCATGACAGCCTGTGTACAACAGTACCTAGCAAGCCAATATAGCAAAATCCTGTTTATCAAGGTGCAGGAATCCAGCTCCTTCTTGTAATTCTGATTTAATGATACTGTATGCCAGGTCTCTAGATTGCTATTGTGTTTTTAAGTGAAGCAGTCCTGCCTAGCCCAGGCTTGTACAAATGGCAGAATATGTACAGATCAGACAGCAATCCAGTTTTGCACAGACCTCACCAAGGTCCCAGACACACTCCTACAGCTGATCCAGTATTTCTTACCTTTTTCCAAAGTCCCTAGGAATTGCAGTACCCAGTGGGAAGGCAATGTGCAAGAAAAGGTCAGGAAGTGAACTGATTCTCACTTACCTGACCTTGCTGAACCCCTTAACAGACTTTAGTAAAATGATCAGAACTCAGAAAAATTATTGCTCAGTTTCTGATTTTAAAGAGTAATGAATTGGTAAACCTTAGTGAAAACAGCAAAGGTCCTTTCCAGAGGTGAAAAAGGAGGCATTAGTGTACAACACATTTTCTGTGTCCTACTTCATAACCTCACACCTTAGATGAACTGTGAAACTTAAGACTAAGGGACAAACATCACAAACCAGCCAAACAGTACTATTTTTATTCTCATGACAAACTCAGAGTCATTTTGTTTTGTTGGGTTGGATTTTTTTACTTCTTTTTAAAGGCAAAAGTCTTGTCTTTTCCAACTGAGGACAATAAGGGCTGTAAGAACGCTTAAAAACTTCACATTGCCTTACTGAGTTGCAGCAAAGAGTATGTGGATGCTACACAGACAAAACTCCCACTGCTCAAGCAGTAACATATTCAAACTTTCACTTCTATTGCAAAACCAAACCAAAACCAAAACTACCTGCTGCAGAGTTTTGAGGCTGTACACCTCAGGGCTAGGATCTTACATGTTAAACAGAATTTTTGACAGAATTTTACTTCTAAATTTGTAGGATAAATATAGAAAGCAATGGTGATTCAGTGCAGGCAGAGGTCCTCCCTTCAGAGTCACTTCTGATATCACAGGAAGGTGGGAGAAGTGCCGTGTACCTGCAGGTGTCACCTCACCAAGAGAATGTACTACAGAGATCCTGACCTTTCCGAGGGGTACAAGGAAAGCCTGTATGATTTTTCTCAGCTGGAGGCTTATTCTACTTTAGTGTTTGGGCCAAATTATGACCTACCTCATTCTATCTACCAGAAGAATTAAAAAATACCAGCCAGAACAAAAAAACCCCACTCTGAACCAGAAAGGACAATCTGCTCTGCCAGTCCTTGAAGAAGATGAATTCTGGGTCACAGTGGAGAGCTAGCTGTACCACAGCAGCAGGTGGTGAGACTCAGCACAGGCTAGTAAATCCCTCCAACATCCTTCCAGAATAAAGGCACAGAACTACCATCACATGTCACTACTTTCCTTTAACAAACCACATCTAACCCAAAAAGTGGAACCACCTAAAAGCTATTGTTGTCTTAGAGCTATTTTTAGTTGAAGAAACCAAGACTGCAAACTAAACTGGATATTAAGAAGCTCAGACTAAAAATACTTGACAGCAACATATGCTATCTTTGGATCAGAAAACATGGCTGAACCAGTAAACAAGCTACGTACTCCTACAACACAACTCACCAGCACATTATGTCTCGGGTGAGACCGACAATATACTGTCTATCTTGGGAGAGGACAGCATGTAAATGGGATGACTTCTGGCTAAAATCCATCGGCCATCTTAAATGCTCTTTTCCAGCACTTGCAAAGGAAGTCTCAAGCTCCAGTCTGTATCTGAGTCACAACATGAAGGACTCCTCCATGGCCCTAGAAAAAGAAGTGAGGAGTAGCTCAGTGATGACAGAGCACAAATTTAATTAATCCTCTCTTCCTCTATGTGCCTTCATCCCCCAGATACCTTCAAGGGAAAGGAGAGGACAGTTCTGTGAGCAGTTCTCCCTCTCTTTCTCTGCTCACTCTGGGATTAGTAAAGATGTCCCTTGGTGAGGACACTGAAACTCCCTTTTTCTCTTAACGAAAGGTAGGCAAGTGAACATTTTGGACTCCGTTTTAATTGTCTCAGCAGTTAGATGAAAGACAGTACAAGCAATACAAGAAGAACTAACAAGTCCTTTAAGAGAAAAAAAGTGTTGGGTTGAACTTGGCAAATGAGGATATGGTATCTGCTGGCCATAAATTAGAGCCTTTCAGCTCTCTGACAGAAAAAGCTCAAGTCACTCCTCTGGAGGGCTGAGAGTGCACGAGGCCACAGAGAAGGCAATTCTTGAATCCAGAGTACGGCAGTACTAGAATATTTATATGACAGGTAATTAGCTACTTAGTAAGAGCTTTCCCCAGTAGCACTCCTCCAACATGGCTTAGGAACTGGAGGGGCTGGAATGTGTTTGAATGAGTTCTTTGCTTTTCTGTTCACCTATCCTATATTGTTTTTCTTTCTACTAACCCTACTTCTACTAACACATGTGCACCAATCTATGAGGCTAACATCTAGCATACAGCTTGTCAACTGTCAGTTTAATCCCCCGTAATAATAACTGACTAGGGTTTAGTGGCTCTGTCTTTCACCAGCATCCCCATATTTCTGTTTCATTTTTTCCCTGTTTATATTGACTGAAGGCCAGATGTAACCTGATAGAATTTGGGTTAGTTTCTTTGCTTTTAGCAGAACTCCACCAATTTAGACTGGCTGAGATTTATTTTTTTCCTCAACAATATTCTTTATACCAGGACTTCTTCATTTGCATACAAAACAAAAGCAAGCAGTGAGTTATGTGGTTGTATCAGTCCACACTATGTGTGTATGGCTCAGTAGGCAGCTCCGAGGTTTTCTCATCAGGTATCGCTATGGGGATGGGTATACAACATTTTAAAGATGCATGGGAGTGTGCTTAGCATAGAGTTATTCAGCTGTTATGCCACACAAACCAGTATCAATGGGATTTTGCAAGTTTGCTAGTTGTCTGTCTCTTAATTATCTGTGACCAGGACAGGTAAGTATGACACTCTGGTGTTCCACACTCAAATTTCTAAGCTTCAGTGAGGCTGCAAATCCACATTTAGTCCTTCCCCTATGCAACTGCCTTGCTTGTTGTCAACATTAAGAATTATTGTTCTCCTGCCTCTGTGTGTGTCACATGGTGGTGTGGGAGCTTTGTGATTTTGCAGGTTCAGCCTCTGATGTGAGCACTCCCTCCACTACAGCAGCATAGGACAACTTCAGTTCATGTCAGGCACTAGCCTCATTCTGTCTTCTGACCTGTTCTACCACTGGGAAGCTCTATTCAGTATAGCACTCATGATTTGATATTCATAAACCTTTTCCCTTGGTTGGTTGGTTGGTTGGTTGGTTTTTCTACCACTCCTTTCCACGTGTTCCTCTACCAACATCATGTGCTCATTGTAAACTTTATGAATGCATTCAATCTTCGGGGTACACTTACCATTCACCCCTGCTTTACCTGACATTACTTTCCTGTATATAGGCAATGCCTTGCATCCACAGCTTCACAAACTTTGACCATCGTTTGCTGAATCACTGAAATTCTGCATCACCTCCTTTACTGCCCTTTTAAGGGAAGAATATTCCCATCAGAAGCTATCCATGGTGGTCTACATTTGGTGATTTAATTGGGAATAAGGAGGTTAAAATAGTTAAAGATCATGTAAATTAGTGCTCAAATAATATAGCAAAAGGGAGTTTGGAAAACAGTAAGATCAATAGGTTTTGGGAGAAAAAATCCAGTGCTAAAATCTGTTATAATGGGGACAATGTCAGAAGAGAGGTGGTGGAAGCTTCCCCAGTTAGGAAATATTTAGCAGAAACTGACAATTCAAGAGTGAATCATAGATGTAGATTGTACTCGTACATCAGCAAGAAGAGTGAGAAGATGATGAGGTTTCTAAGTTTCTCACACTGTGGCGTTTAAGAACATGAGTGTATTACCTACTATTGTACTTTGTGCTTCTCCAGACAAAGTCAAATTGTTGGCCATGTAATATACAGTCACCAGGTGCTCCTCTCAGTAATGGGATGTGGTTGGTGGAAGAGCACAGATTAGCAGACAAAGCCATGCCTAATGTCATTAGCTGAATGCTTTCATGGAGCTATGGTATTATGGAACTTCAGCAGAAATGTAAGTCTCAATGACCACACTGATGGTTTTACTAGGTTAACAGGAAAATAATTACTTTTATTTTCAGCCCTACCTAAAATTCATGAAGTTCTAGTCATTCTAATATGATCGTTAGCAAATAAAATGTGTGTATGTATATGTAAGCATATAGAGAAATTCCAAATCTGCTTAATCGATAGTGTACTGGATGTTCTGAAGACCACTATTATATACCAAAATAAAGCCCTAGCAAGAATGACTGGTGTGCAACATAATCAGGGGTCTTTGTTGTTTTCAGAAGCTAATGAATGAACACATAACATCCACTGGTTTCTGACATGACAGGCATATGGTGCTCATAAATAAATAAAAAGCATGGTATTACAGTTATGCTGATACCAGTGATGGTAACATTTGGTAAGCTGGCACACTGTTTATTCTATCTTACCTTGACAGCAAAACCACAAAATCTTTGAGTAAAAACAATTAATTGTAAATTACAGCTTTTGGGGCTTCCTCCCATTAAGTCATTTTACTAGGTTCCTTTAGAACCTAGTAAAGAAACTAGGTTTCTTTAGAAAAGAAACTTGAGACCACTTTTCAATGTATAGCTTCAGATATATTTTTTTAAACCATTCAGATTATACAGATGGTAATTGTCAGCTACAACTGCCTTCAGCAACAATATCGACATATCTGAAAGAGACTCACAGCAATACAAAAGAGTGCAGCAGGACCTAGGTGCCTGTATTCTACTTTGATTCAAAGTTGAGATCCTGAAAATGCCAGAATAGTCACCTACAGGACCAATACTTCTCTCAGATTTCAGATTTTACAGTGGTCTACTGGTTGTGGTAATTATCAGAACGTGTGTGACCCAGGTTCAACTTCCAAAACTCTTTATGTGTTTAGGAACCTCAGTTCTACATCTCTCCCAGGAATACCCTACCTATACATCCCTCTTCCCACATGTTTTCAATTCTTGCTTGAACTGTCACTCTTTCACCAGTGGCATCATGACTGCAAAATTTGCAGCCTATAGGAATAAATGTCTTTCTTTCACACTTGCATTCCAAAGTCACAACCAGATCCCTAGCAGTAAGATGCTGTACAGTCCATGACTTTAAATCTTCAAACCCTTTAGTCTGACTGCAAACTTAGTCAGACATCCAGCATTCCCAGGTAAACACTGTCCAACAAACAACTAACTCCAGTCTTAGTCCCATCTCAGAATTCATCCAACTTCATCAGTTTCCTGTGGTACCTACAGGTTCCATAAATGAACCTCTCTCTTTAAGCTTCAAAGTACTGAACCCTAGCCCTAGCACAAAGACACAAGCCGTAATCAAGCCAGAACATATCCAGACCGGGTGATCTGAAAGAACTACTCTCCTGAGGTGTTTCAGGTCTTAACCTTTGTATTAAGACTAGTCTAAAATTTGGAGCTAACATATGGTTTAGGAAAGAAGTATACAATATATTCCTGAACATTAAAGTGTTCAAATGATCTTAATTCACTTCCATGTGACAGAGATCATCTCTCTTTGGATAAACCTAGAGTTAAGTGATAATTAAGACTGAGGAACAGTTGGAAAATATTTTTATTTCTGAGGGCTGCTGAATATATAGACTGGTGCTGGTAGCACCAAACCGGCCCCAATTCTGTCATAAGATATTAAACTTCATCCATCCAAGAGCTGAGTCCTGTGTTTGTTTTCCATAGAGTATGCCATGCAAAAAATAAAGGCTTGTGTTGAGAGTGGACTGAATGGACTAGTTAGTGGCAGAATGGCAAAGTGTCACCTCTCTGGGATTTACGTTAGGATTCCTGAGGGATCCTAAAGCAGGAAAATTGTACCCTGGAATCTGCCAGGACCACCAAAGTAGGAAGAGACAGACCTGATGCTGGCAGGAATGAAAGGGAAACCTGAGTTTTGAGGAATCACCACTCCTGTGGTAGTGTTAGTGACACAGCTGGCTTAGAGGAAACAACGGGCTGGAGAACTGCTCTTATTAGGATGTCTATCTTAAACTGAGAATGCTGATACAGTAGTAGAATGGTTGTAGCATAGTTTGCAGGATATATTTTGAACTGTTAATGGCCAAGTTCACTTCTGGTTTTAGAAAAAAAGGATGTGTTAGCCTGTCAGAATAGGATGAAAACTGTACTGTACAGACTTTGGATCATCACAATTTTTGTGCTAAGGCTACAGTTAGTGTTCGATTTAAGGACAGAGTTCAGGTCTGAGAGAGAACTGGATGGAGAATTGTGAGACAATCTTAATTCTCTACAGAATACCAAACAAGGACAGTACTAGTGAGCGTGTGCAAGATACTCACAGGACACCAACTCTTTAAACTGTGGTTAGGTTGAAGACTAGGATTATGTTATGAGAAAAATGACATTACCAAATTGTGGCTCCAGGAGTTTCGCAATGGCTGTGGTACTGGTGACAGTTATGGTTCCATTTCAGGTCAGGAAAAGAAGGGCGAGGACTGCTGATACTATATGTAAATCCTGTAGGTGCCACTGCAATAGAATGATGATTGGCACACAGAAAAATCTAACGGGCAACAATCCGGTCTGAAGATACATTTTCAGTTCTTGTAGGGTCTGTAAGTCTGTAGCATGAAGGTAGTAGTGCATTGCAAGTTAGGTCTACTGCTGTGGGGGCTACCTGTCTTAGTTTAATGGTACGTTTGGCTAGAATCAGATTTGTCCCTTAGGAAGAAGGACCAGAAAAGGCTTGTTAATCACAGGAACCTGCAAAAATAGTAAGCAGACTAGAGACATCTGAGGTGAATAACTGGGGGGGAGAGGGTGGTGCTTATCAATAAATGCATCCTGGACCTCAAGTTAATGATGGTATTGTGGTTGTGTTTGGATTTGTGATGGAAGGATGCAGACTAGAGCAAGGGCTGACTTAAACGCTATCTAAATGCAAGAAGTTTGTCCTTTGTTCAGACATAGATGTGGAAAGTTACAGTTTGTTTCTGGATCCTGGAAGACCTGCTGTTGCTTTTAGACCAAAAGGCTAAGTTTGGGGTTTCGGTCTGTCAAAGTAATCAATCTTCCACTTTGGCTGAAAGAGGTGAACTCCTAAATACACCTACAATTAGTTTTGGGGCAGCCAAGTGTTGCTTTTCTGGCCTTACAACAGGAGTTAGTGCAATGACTGCAAAACTAAGCTAATTCACTCTTCCTAAAGATGCTACGCGACATGCAGGAGAGCTGGGCATAGCAAGGGAAACGAAATGTGATGAGATGGTCTATGTGAAGTTCATCTTTCAGGTCCACAAGGAGCTGAGAAGTGAGCTGTGCTGCAGTGCTCTACTGAGTGATCACCTTTAGTTTGGCTAGTATTTAACTTCGCGTCATTGGGCCAGAGTTTAAGGTTATGATTAGCCCTTAGAATAGAAGCAGCTGAAGCATAGGTTTTAACACAGTGTTCTAGGCCAACATGAGAGCCATGCTGGGAGAAATTTTGGAGCAGTTAGGCTGGCCTAACTGGATTCAGGCCAAGGTTAAGGCCTTGAGCTGAAAAGCAACATCTACATCTGGATCCTGCCAGGGTTGACAGGCTTCAGCCTGAGCTAGTACTAATATATTAAACCAAATGATTTCATCTGGACAATCTGAAGGATCAAGTAGAGTTTAGTGTCAGCGTGGCCTTGTATTGTATAGGCCATTAGAATTGAGATGATGACTACTGAAAAAATCAGATGGAGCCAAGGTCAGATATGGGGCAAGCAGGGCCCAAATTTAGGGCTAAGTGTTGTCATTATGGTTAACGTTTGATAATGGAGGGGCTGAAGAACCTTGAAGTCCCTCCTGCAGCTGAGGCATTGCTCTTTTTTCTAAAAGAGAAAGGGACTTGACAGGAAAAAGTCTAACGGACAGAGGAAGTAGAAGAAAGCAAAAAAGAGACACCAGTATAGTATCAAGACTTTGGGACCCCAAGGGAATGGTTTAGAAGTGTATTCACATATGCACATCTGTTTTCCCCAATCTTTAACCTTCCCCCATCCTTCCTGTCTCCCTGTGAGTCTCCCTTCCCCCCAACTCACACAGTCTTCTGCCTCTCCATGTCACACAAACTTTCCTTTTTGTTTCTCTGAGGCCTTCCCAGTTCCAGAACAGAGCAGAGGCAGCGAGAGAAAACCAAAGGAACCAGCTTTACCATACTGTGTCCAAGCCAATTACAAGAACCATCAGCATTGCAACAACGAAAATGGAATTCCTGCAGCACGGTAGCCTTGCTGGCCTGGTAAGTGAAGGTGACAGGGGTTTCACTACAAGCCTGCAGGGAGGAATGGAAGCATTTGTGGACTGCCAGCTCCCGGTGAGCAGGCCCTGCCCGCACGCTCTCCTGCTGGCCAGGCGGCTGTGACCCCACAAGACCTTGCCTCCCGGCACCTCCTCTTCGCAGAGCCCCGGGGCAAACCTGCTTCGGAGGCACCAAGCCTCCCCGCGGGCCCTTCTGGCGCAGCCCCTTTGCCCGGCGGCTCTAGGGGCCGGCTCCAGCCGCACCGGGGGGCATCCAGCTGTTGCCAACAGCTGTGTGTCAGCCCCGGCTGTGCCGCTACCGAGCGCGAGGTCCGCCCCGCCGCCGTCCCCGCCCCTGAGAGAAGGAGGAGGAACCGAGAGTGCCCGACCCGGTGGCTTTTAGGGGGGGGAGGCCACTCAGTTGTTAGAGCCCAGGCCCTGCGCTCCTCTTCCAGCGGCTGCTTCTGCTCGCTTCCAGCTCTGTACTCGCCAGGCTGGCTGCTGCCCGGCCTCCCCTCCTCCTTTTTCTGGTACCTACCTCAAAACCTCCGGAGGCTGCGGGGCTCTGCTCATGAAGGAGGAGGAAGCTGGGTTTGCAAAAGCAAAAGGGAATTGCATTGTAGCTGGGTAGCTGGGGGGAGAGGGGAGGGGGGAAGAGAGGAGGAAAAGAAAAATAGGAAAGGCAACAAGAGCGGGGCGGACTCTGGGAGCGGGTCTCGGCGCGCAGGACCCGCACGCCCCGGCGGCCACGCGTGGGTGCAGAGCGCGGCGCGGCGCGCAGGGCCGGGCGGAAGATGCACACGACGCAGAAGGACACCACTTACACCAAGATCTTCGTCGGGGGCTTGCCCTACCACACCACCGACTCCAGCCTGCGCAAGTACTTCGAGGTCTTCGGGGACATCGAGGAGGCGGTGGTCATCACCGACCGGCAGACGGGCAAGTCCCGGGGATACGGCTTTGTAAGTGCCGGGGCGCGGCGGCGGCGGGGGGCGGCCGGGCAAGGGGCAGGTGGACCGGGACCGGCTGCACGGGCGTTGAGGAGAAACTTCTGCGGGGGCGCTGAAAGGAGCCGGGCACCACGGGGGACGGCGGGGTGGGGAAGGGGGTCGGGGGTTGGGGGTTTTGCTTTTCTGTCTTTTTTTTTTTTCCTTCCTCTCTCTGCTGGGGAGTTTGAGAGAGGCGGGGGGGAGGTTACTGGGAAAGGAGACTGAGGGGGGAATTGCCTCATTTCTCACAGCGCCGCCAGCGCGCCTGTTGCTCCCTGATACGGCCGCGGGGGGGGTTATCGGCCGGCGGCGGAGCTCTCTCTGGCCGCGTCCTCCGCCCTTCCCCGGCGCCCCGCGCCCCTGGGCGGGCGGGAAGCGAACGCGGCCGGGATCCCCTCGGCGCCCCAGCTGTCCCCCAGCGCCGCCCGGGGGTTAGCTGAATTGCTGCGGCGGGTGAGGGGCTTCTCCTGCCCCGCGGAGAGGGACCTAATGCACAGCATCGCCCGTTAAGGTCACCATGGCTGACAGAGCTGCTGCGGAAAGGGCGTGCAAAGACCCCAACCCCATCATCGACGGCAGGAAAGCCAACGTGAACCTGGCGTACCTGGGTGCCAAGCCGCGGATAATGCAGCCAGGTGAGGAAGCGGCCCTCAGTGGCTTTTCTGCCCGTGCCTCAGGTTTCCAGAGGGACTAGAACTTTAAAAAGATGGTGCTGTCCTGCACTCCCTGAAGTACTCACTGCTTGTTGGGTGGGCTTGGTTTTGATTTTTAAATGCAGCATGAAGTGACTTTCGGGCTATTTTGTACATGTGCCTCATTTAAAAAGCAAAAGCAATCAGAGATAAAATATCTGTGGTTCTCGGGGAACACTTGCACAGCTCAGATACTTCATTGGTTATTCCAGCTGCTGGGAATGTGGCAGCACTGACCATTTACAGTATCGTTGCAGGGAAAGATTGGCCTAGGAATGAATCGCTTCCAATGTGTGCGGTCTTATTAATACAAACAATATCTTAATGCAAACTCCTCAAACAGATGGGAGCTATTATGCAGGCTTTAAAATGAAATGGCTCTTCCTAAGACCACATCTGAGCCAATGTGATGTCCTAGCCACTTCCCAAACTGCTGCTTTGCAGTAGGAGTGACAGGACCTCAAAACGTGTGCACGTTTGTGCTCTGAAGAATGCTGCTCTGAATTCCCCTGTGCTTCACCTGAGGAACGCTTGTGTGAGTAATTAAGTGCCTACTGTGGAAAGAAGGGGTTCATGCTTGAGGAACAGAAATGAAGTTACAATTTAACCCCCATGCTAAGTCCTCAGAAGTAGAGATGGCTCAAATTTAAGGCTGTACAAAGTACACATATACACTGATGCACAGAAAGTACCATCTAATCCTTCAAAGGCTAAAGTTAGGAACCAGAATGGAGAACAAAATGTGAAGAATACCTTGCGCTTGTTGTTTAGAAAAAGACATTATTCTAAACATCTCTAGGAAGGTGTGCGCTTCACTGGTTTAAGTTTTGGATGCACATGTGTGTGTATGGATTGATACATTTTGTTTTTTAATTTTTGGTTCTAGAGCCTTCCAGATATTGTCACTGGAGGTTGTTAGTGAAGGCTGCTACTCTGCATTTGTATGCATGTGTATATACAGCAAAATCAGTGATCAAAAGAACATCAATACAGAGACTGTCATATGGTTTTGTTGGCAGGTTTTGCCTTTGGTGTCCAGCAGCTTCATCCAGCTCTCATACAAAGACCCTTTGGGTAAGTCTGTTCAATGGGACCACAAACAGGGGTGGAAAACTTTTTTTTTTTTTTTTTTTAAAAAAGGAATGAAAGATATGAACCTTGAAGGCCTTTTGCAGTAGCATCCTTAAAACTGACCAGCAGTGATGAAGTTCTGATACTTATAAATGTATTCCCATAAATGCACTCACCTTTTCAGTCATGTTCTAAATGCCACAGCCGAGTCAAGTTGTGTGGGATGTTTCCCTTCCACCTAAGCAGTCCAGTCCTGTATGGCCCTATGATAAAACAAGGAGGTATGACTTGATGCAAGATTGCTGTGCCCCATTTCTCTTTTTTCAGCTTGACTCAATGTTATTTATCTCTTTCTAATCTGACAGGGATCGTTTACAGTTAAGATAACTGATCAGAAGGATATGATGATAAGAGGTGGAATAGTTCTGTTTGGAATTAAACTCTGTAACCAGTAGACTCAAACACAAACAAGCTAAAATGGTGATTAACGATGCATGTATGTTTTTTTTCATATAGTCAATAGACCTCCGTGTGCTTTTTATTTATTTATTGATTTATTACAGTAATGAAGTGGTGTTGATAGCTAAACTGTGTGCTTTTCTTTAATTGAAAGAGCTGTAGTGGAAGTTTTTTGGGGGGCTCTTTTTAATTTTGTTTTTGTTGTTGAGGAGTGACTTTGCCATGGGGAGCAAAGGGCCTTTTGTTTTGGGTTTTTTTCCTTGCTTTCAAGCTGTAGCCTGTGACTTTTTTAACCATATTTTGTAGTGAGTGCTAAATTGTGTGACTTCTTGGTTTTTTAAGTGAATCAACTTATTGCTTGCATGTTCATAATTGGGGGGGTGTTCTTCTTGGGAGGGGTGTGGAGCTCCTTATTAACAATGTGAGTCTATTTGGGCTTTCTAATGTGAAATTATTTCCTCAATCTCTTTAATATGTGGCGCATTTCTCCTTTACTTGAGTATGCTACTTCAAAGTAGAGCTAACTCTTGCTTCTTACAGGCACGTAATTGGGAGGTGAAGTCTGCTTTAAACTTTCCATACAGTGTCACTTCACTAATGCACACTGACTGAGAAACTTGTTGCAAAATAATGTATTTTGCTAATTAATGAGTAAGCTAACAGTAAAGTAGGGAAAATGTGTCACAGATGTATTTTGTTTATTTGACTAGATTAGCTTTAGAATATTGTACCTATCTGTTACTGAGCAATGGTAGTTTGATTCGTCAGAGTGGTAAGAAACAGTTCCTGTCCTCAAAACTGTAGGAAAAAAGTTTTCCTGGGAACTTTATGTACTTTTAAAAGAGAGTGTTGATTCTTCTGAGGCACCTAGGGAGGATGTGGAAAACATTTTGACTTTTTTTAATCTTCTTACAATTACCCTCTACTGTATTTTGTTTAACATCTTTGAAGTATGAGATGATGGCGTATATGCAGTGATCAATTTGTGATCAGGCAGGAGGTGCAATGCGCTGTCTCCAGATCTGTTAAAGTACTTCTTGCCAAGAGGAACCAGTGGATTGCATGGGGATCAGCCATGGAGAGGCTGAGTATTTGCTGAGCACAGTAGAAAGGGAGAACCTGTAGCAATCCCTTGTGTAAAGGACTGTGCAAATGTAGAGCTCACTGTTGCTTTCCTTACCCATAGCCAACAACAGGTTATGTAAAATGTGCTTAAGTCAGGGAAATTCTTCCAGGAGGGTGAATAAGGTTTTGTATCTAATGCAATGTACATAAATCTGAAGAAAAGGAATGTTGGTGGCATTTTTAATCCTTGGCTTTTGCCTTTCTCTCACTATGTGCAAACAAAGATTACTAATCCTGCTTCCTCCTCAGAATTTCCAGTGTACCTTTTCTGAAGAGTGTAGGTCAGATTAAGAAGAAAATCATTCATTAGGATGACTGAACATCTTCTTTCACTATATTCCTTGACAGTAAGAGGGCTTGATTCAGTGCTTTCTTGAACCTTCTATTAAAGAGTTCACTCTTAGAGGATGATACATGGATTGCATTGAAATATATGGTCACCTTAGAGCCTTTCCTCTTGTGCACTTGCACTTTTAAAAGCACACTTTACTAACATGCTGTGTAAAATGGGTTGTACTGGTGATTCACTACCAATACTCTCCTAATCCATACAGAAAGCCTCCAAATGGTTGGATTTTTTGTTTCTTGTTTTGTTGTTGTTTTTTTTTTTTCCTACCAGAGTGCAGGTTAGTGAGGTGCTGCCATGCTCTGGTATGGGCAGCAGTGTTTTGATACAGTTCCCCACCTACCAAAGTAGAAACTGAAAATAAGTGGATTATGTTACATTACTTTCATTACCTTTGCTGAGAAGATGCAGAAGTACAATATTCTGAATTAAGTACAACATTATTTTGGTGGAGGGAGACAGAAAGATTAGCTTCCATGAATGAAGCATTTAAAATGCTGGGAATTTTTCTTTATTCAGTGTGGCAGAGATTAGTTTATCCCCCAAATAACACGTCTCCCTGATCTTTACATTCAGCATCTATCTTACTGTTGATGTGCTTCGTAGAAAGCTGTTTGGTCACAGCACTGGTTATCTATACAGCTCTGTTTTCAGGATTGTTTGTTAAAGTACTATCTCAGGATTCAGTAGGAATTTATGGAGGGGGAAGATGACTTTGCCTCCAAAGATAGCTTTTCTCATTTTGCTTATGTAATTTTTACTTTAATGTCAGTAGGAAAATATGGGGTTATACAGAGGTGCTGGTGTAGGATGCAACTTGTTATGTTGGAGAGATTTTTTTTTCCCTTTATTTTCTGTCTAAAACTTGTTCCTCAATCAAAATGAGAACACTCCTGATGATTTTAGTAAAACCAGAGTTAAATCCAAAGTTACTAAGTTCATTATCAAAGGGTTAGCTGATACTATCCGCTTGATATTATCTTCAAAGAGATAGGCAATTATGGCTTCCCTAAGCGAGAAGGAAAAGCCTTGAGTTTATGATCAAAATACCTGCCTAATGATAGACTGATACTAAACTATGGATAATCTGGAAACAGGGAATGAATCCAGAACAGTCAGAAGTTAACCTGCCGAATGCTAAATGTCCTTTTAGTGATACCAGACACAAATTTAAAAGGAAGCATATGAAGGGTCTTGAATGTCTTGATGCTTATGTAACCTATTTCAGCTATAAGGAAAGCTGTGCATTGGTGAAAATTTACTCCTTAACTGTGCTTACAAAAACAGATGATGCCAGTGAAGGGCCAAAGCAAAACAGTCTTATCAAAGTTAAATACCTAATTTCACAAGAATTTAACACTGAAAGTTAATGATGTGCTACTACGGATAAATTTCTTCCATTGAAACAAATAGCTCTCACTTTATTATTGCTTGTAGTACTACTTTTGAGATCTTAGTTAAACATAAATCTTCTGTTATAACAACAATGAAGGTCTTAAGGCACACAGCACGAGTGTATGTCATTCAATTTTGGATATCCCAAAGCTACAGTTACTGCTAAAGTTAAATGTGGCTTCCCTTTTCCTTTATTGCAAAAGCATAAAGCAGTAAACACACGTTCCAAAATAAAAACTAGTGCCCAGAAAGCAAGCTTAAACCATGTGTAATTCTCCCACTCTTGCTCTCAAAAGTAAAGCAGCAGCTTTTATTTAAAATTAAGGATACTAAGGATATCTAGGGTAATTGGGAATTGCTTTTTCAGCTTTTGACCTGGCAGAGCATAAAAGCGGTTGGGTTCTGAATGGCTGAGATCTACATGTGCTGGCCTGTGCAGTAGGTAAAAATTTACTTTGGCCATATAAAGCCATTTTACTTGACTCAAAACAGTTGTAGCATGACAGATGATCAAAAATAGCCCCACTGCAGCTTATGCTGTCAATCATCATGTGTGAAATGGCATGGTGGTGAGGAGCCTGCACAGGGTTTATGTTTATTGTAGGGTAAGATGTGGCAAACAGATAATGTTTCATAACTTCACCACCTGTTAGTTTCTTGGCTTAAATAAAATAAGTCACAAGAGAGTAAGTGGGAGCACATGTATCTTTCTCTCTTGTTCAAGGATATAGCCAAATGAGCTAATGTCTTCAGAAAATCTTACATCAGTTCAAGTCAACATAAGCGGCTACATAAGCTTGCTTACTGTCTCTTCTGTTAAAACTACCCTCTTTCATAAATGCTGTATGTAAAGATTCCTTTGATGTGGTGTTAAATGGACTCTTAATGATGCAGAACAGGCTCTTTGTGACTTCAGATTTGGTTTTATACCTCTTTCCTTAATACTTAAAAAATTTGTTGCTATATTTATTAGGATTGTACTTGATTGGTGACCAATACAAACCGCTTGTTTATGCTCATCCATTTTGTGTGGAGAGCTCAGGTAATGATGTGTATTTAAAAGCACAGAGCCAGCTTTTAAGTATGCTTCAAATGCACTTCTGGCTAATCACTTCATAAATTAGGTGAGTGTTAAAAACCCAATTTATGGTTTTGCTTTATGTTTTCTTTCCTTTCCCAATCCCTATTTGTCACTCCTTTTTTTTTTTTTTTTTAATGTCATTTCTCCCTTTACACAGTAGGAAATTAATTTCATTGACATGTTGGGTTTTTATGATTGTGGTGTTCATGTCTTAAACACGGCAACTGAACATTTCTCTCTGATAGTATTCCTACTCCATCAACTAAGCTCCTTTCCTTAAAAAGGAAATTACTCTGTTCTAAAGCCTGTCATTTACTTTAAACTTTTGTTTTGGTATGAATCTAGTTAACAGCATCCCTTCTGATTGAAATGTTTCTTTGTTGACCATTTAAGTAAATCTTGAAGTTATTTTAAAAATGAAACAAACAAAAAAAAGCCCCCTTTCCATAAATCTTGAATTTGGACAAAAGACGTCAGTTTTTACCGTTGCAATTTGCATCTGTGCTTACAGTGCACTAAAAGGTTGCTGCAGTCTTCAGAGTTGTCTGTAAAGGTAAAGTTCAGTATGAAAGAGTAGTAAATCTGCACAAGCAGTTTTTCATGATTTTAAAGATTCACTGACTGAAAAAGAGTTGTATATATGAAGGACTTCTCTGTGGAAATCCAGATGCAAGACAGGGTTATGAATGTAAAATGAGAATTATATTGAGTGTATTATTTTTTAAAATCATATACTAAAATACAACTATGAGATGAACTTGTACGTACACGTATGTGCTAAGACAATGATATGACCAATTTCAAAACTGAAGGGCTAAGTAAACAAGAGAAGGCAGCAAGTTTTGTGACTTGGAGAAGATGGGAAAAGTGCGTATTGATCTGTTCAGAATGGTTATTTCTTATGCTGTAATTTTATCTATTTTTTTTTCTGCTTTTGTTAAGCACCAGATCTATTTAAACTTAATCCTATGCCCACCTCCCAAAAAACTCTATGCTGTATGTCTTGCATAGAAATAAACAAGCTGGCACAAAACAGGACATCAGTGGCCTGATAATCAAACAGGTTTGACCCTTGTGTCCTTACCAACTTTTATAAAAGTGTGATGCACATGTACTTAGGAGTCACTGTTATGGATTTTAATAGCATCTATGTAGCTTCCCCTCAATGGCCTCTTGTGACGGAGTGAGCTGCACTATCGTTCGTTTGGAAAGTGTGATTCTTGCTGTGTTTACCACACTTGTGAACTTTATTTAAACTCCTTTGTCGCCTGTGTTGGTTTTTTTCTTATTTTAATAAGGGTGACTGAGGTTGCAGAGAAATTAATGTGTGCTGAGTCTGCATAGCAACTTAAGTAGGGTTGCCACAATACACTGTCCCCGCCTCCCTGAGACGACTACATAAAGTCAGGGTTCAAGCATTTTGTTGCCTTACTGGCTATTGTCAAACTCATTATAGTGATGCTGTCAAACCGCTTAGTTACTAATAATAGAAGTATTGCAGGAAATAATTTTACTAAGAGACAAACAGTTAAGTGAGAAGCAGCATAATAAAAATGACTTACAGGTGATTTGACAAACACGTACCACAATTTTTCAGATGGAATAATCAAGCTTAATCCTTTAGAGTTGTCTTAAAACTGATACCAGTAAACCTGGTCCATCTAACAATTTTAATAGCATTAAATAGAATATCCTCAAGGAATATTAAACACTCCTATTTAATTTAGCTATAATGCTGTGCTTTGGAGCGATGCATCTCTTCGGGCCGGTGAACTGATAATTGGTCCATTGAGTCTAGCTATTGTGGCAACCCTATGCACATAACAACAACTAAATTGAGTTTGTTTTAGTTCGGAGTATGGATATGATGCTTAGGCACTGACTCATGTATCGACTCTAACTCCCTCTCCCATCTTTCAACAGGATACCTGCTCACTATGTCTATCCACAGGCTTTTGTGCAGCCTGGAGTGGTAATTCCCCACGTGCAGCCCGCAGCAGCCGCTGCTTCTACAGCGCCCTACATCGATTACACCGGAGCCGCGTATGCCCAGTACTCAGCCGCTGCGGCCGCCTATGAGCAGTACCCGTATGCTGCCTCGCCGGCTGCTGCTGCCGGGTATGTGGCAGCGGGGGGCTACGGCTACGCGGTGCAGCAGCCCATCACCGCAGCAGCGCCTGGGACAGCTGCTGCGGCCGCTGCTGCTTTTGGCCAGTACCAGCCCCAACAGCTGCAGACAGACCGTATGCAATAGCAGGTGGACTCCAGAAGGAAGCTCTTTCTTTCTCTTCCTCTTTTCAGCCTTCCAGTATAAGTAGTTAATCAGAGACAATTGGTATTAAGCAGGGAGCTTTAAGGAAAGCATGCTATTGCGAAACTAAAGATTTTTATTCCACTGTCTTCATACAGTATTGCATCCAAACCGTGTTGCTAGAGGGGAGGGGTAGTGTGGCATGTGTAGTTTCAAGTATCGAGCCAGAAGAAATGGGAAAAACAATACTGTACTGTCATGAAAGAGTGGCAGGAGTAGCAATGGGACTTAATATTTTCAAACAAAAAAAGAACCAACCAAGAACCAAAAAAAGCAAAGGTGTATTTTTTACAGTATCAGGGAAGCAAAACTGCCTTTTATAAGTAAGAAAATGGTATTTGAAAACTTTGAACCAGGGAAAAAACAGAGTCAGCAATATGTAATCTTTATCCATTTTAAGAGGAAACAAGCTTAAAGCACTGATTGTCCTTTCTAGCTTTCAGAAGTTGTCTTCGTGAGATAGTACGTTCTCTCTGTCTCACTAATGGGCATCGAACAACCCAAGGAAGATGGCCGGCTAGTAAGATGGCGGACAGGCACCAAAGTTATTTTCTACTCTGTCCTCTGGATGAGTGGAACTATGGAGCAAGTGATGTGGAAGTAAGGGGTGCAACAGCTGTAGAGACAATCAATAACACAGACAGTTCTGGACAGAACACATCACTCGTGCTCATGTGATGAGCTTGTCACATCCTAATCCCTCCTCCCATCCCGTTTCACTTTTGGGAAACTTTAACTGCTGGTGTCAGCTATTCTGATTCTAAAATAGGATCAGCCCTTTACTACAACAGCCTTCTCTTTCTATTTATTGCATCTATTCGTAACATGTGAATAAAGGCAGGAAGAATCTTAATGAATTAAAACCTTTTAAGAACTGTTTTAAGGGAATTCTAGTTTCTGAAACCATTTGTACAATTTTATTATCTTTTTCAGGATTATATTTAAAATATTTATTAGCAAACATACAGTACAAACAGCGACTTTTGTTACCAAGACTGCAGTTCTTGAAGGGTTAATGGTATGTGATTTATACTGTGCCTTAATTGTTATGCTATTTAAAAAGAAATATTTATTTTGAAAGTTTTACTATGCTGCACTCTAAAGAAAGCGACTTTAGATGTGACACTGTAAAATTATGTATTCATCTCATGGCATAAATTATTTAGTAGGCTTAGATGTAGCATATTAAATATTAACCTAATTAACTAAGGATGTTGACTTGGATTTATTTAAATTCAGTATGTGCACTGTATGAGGGTACTCTTAAATTAACACTTTTTTAGGTTTTTACATAAAAAAATTCTAGTTCATTCTTTTTCCCTTTACTAATTTTTTCATGTAGACCTCTCAAACACATTAGTGCTGTTTTCTTACTCATCTGTATGTAGACTGACTATTTTCCCCTTTGCTAGAAAATGCTGCTTTACATTGTCCTGTGAAACTACAATACTTGCAATTTTTATTCTTGACCGAAATGGAATTTAATATTTTACACTGTATTGGATTTTTTTATACTTGAACAATTTCATACAAGGGAAGACAGGATAGCATTTTTATGGACTTTATCCAATATCACTGGATTTATTTTAAGTATTCGGAATACTAGCCAGTGTTATAATGTAGACATGACTCTCCTGTGCATATTATTTATTCAGTATGTATATTGCTTTACAACATTTCAGATCTCTTGATCTATTCACTAGTATTAAAACAATAAAAAAATGTTGTCGCATCCGTCTAGTGATGTTCTTGCTTGAGTTGCCTTAGATCTTGTTTAGTTAAAACTAAGGGGGTGGCAACCTTTTATGTAATTTTCCTGGTCTGTGGGCTGAATAGCAGCATAGACACTGACTTGAAATACATAGACTGATATGAACTATATTAAATGGAGGAAATCCCATAGAGAAGATCTATTCTGAGAGTTACCATAAAACAATTCAGAGTGGAAGGGACTTCAGGAGGTCCCAGGTTGCTTATCGCTTTGTCCAGTCAGGTCTTTAAAATCCTCCGTGTGGAGACTGCACAACCACTCTTGGTAATCTGTGCCACTACTTATTATCCCCATAGTGTCATTTCTTTTTTTTTAACAATCTGTCTAGCCAAGCTTCTCCTGTTCTTTTATAACCTTCATCTCTCATTCTTTGGCAGAGAGCCCAGCCATATCTTCTTGGTAACCTCCTCTTAGGAACTGGAAAGTTGCTGTTCTCTTCTGCAGGCTGAACAAACCGCAATGCCTCAGCCTGTCCCCACAAACCTCATTCTGCAACCTCCAGCCATCCTGTTGGCCCTCCAATGGAGTCATTCAAGTTTATCAATTTTCATGTACTTCATGTACTTTCATGTACTACATGTACTTTTATGTACTGGGGGACTCAACACTGGACCCATATGCCAGCTGTGGTCTAATGAGTACTGACTAAAAGGGAATAATCACTTCCCTTGATCTGCCATCTGTGCTCCTGTTGATACAGTCTGATGTACTTTCATTGCTTCCAGAGTTCACCACTGACTCCTGGTCATTGCTAAAGATATCAGATAGGACAGACCCCCAAGGAACTCCACTGTAACCAGCCTCCAGAGAGAGCATGAGCCCTTTTGGCCAATGATCTGCTCAGTTTTTTGCCTATCTAGACAGGGCCATCTGAAGTTGGATACAAGGATTCTATGGGAGACTCCATGGAAAGCCTTGCTAAATTGGATGTAGACAACATTCTCCGTTTTCTTTTCATCAATGGATGAAGTCATCACAGGAGGCAATTAGGTTTGCCCTTGTAAATCCATGCTGGCTATTTCAAATCACTACCACCTCCTTCATGTGCCCAAAAATTATTCCAACATTGCTTACTTCATGACTGCTCTGTAGCTCCTTAGATTGTCCTTCTTCCCCTTTCTGAAGCTGGATGCATTATCTGCCCTTCTTCACTCATGGAAGACCTCTCCAGTACCCCTTCAGAGACAATTGTGATCAGCCTCACAATGACAACAACTAGCTCGCTTAGTACCCTTAGGTGCAGCCTGTCTGGTTCCATGCCCTTAATGCATTGATATTCCTCAGGAAGTCCCTGAATCAGCCCCTTTCCATACCTGGCAGTTTCTTTGTCCTTGAACCCTCCCTATAAGTAAGTACAAAGTGTTGCTAATAAAATCCTAAAGGCCAGGGCACCTTTTTGTATGTAGTACTTGAACTGGGAAGCACTGAAATGGCTGCTCAGATCCAGTTGATGGTGAATTTGTAATATTTAGGAATACTCAATATTGCAATGTCAGTGCAAACCTCTGATAGAATCATAGAATAGTTAGGGTTGGAAAGGACCTTAAGATCATCAAGTTCCAACCCCCCTGCCATGGGCAGGAGGGACACCTCACACTAAACCATATCACCCAAGACTTCGTCCAACCTGGTCTTGGAACACTGCCAGGGATGGAGCATTCACAACCTCCCTGGGCAATCTATTCCAGTGCCTCACCACCCTAACAGGAAAGAATTTCCTCCTTATATCCAATCTAAACTTCCCCTGTTTAAGTTTTAACCCGTTACCCCTTGCCCTATCCCTACAGTCCCTAATGAAGAGTCCCTCCCCAGCATCCCTATAGGCCCCCTTCAAATACTGGAAGGCCGCTATGAGGTCTCCATGCAGCCTTCTCTTCTCGAGGCTGAACAGCCCCAACTTTCTCAGCCTGTCTTCATATGGGAGGTGCTCCAGTCCCCTGATCATTCTCATGGCCCTCCTCTGGACTTGTTCCAACAGTTCCATGTCCTTTTTATGTTGACACCAGAACTGCACACAATACTCCACACTAATGACCATACACTAATGACCATAAGCAGTTGCTACCTGATGCCTGAAAGAAGCCTGTGTGAAATGCATGACAGTTTTGGCCAGTTTTTTTGCAGAACTGGGGGAATATTCATATAATCTTCATACTGAAATTCATTACTGCAGCTGTCTCTGTATAGAGACTTCAGCAGAAGCACAAGCTTGATTGCAGAATTCGAGCCGTCCTTTCATTCACAAAAGTGGTCTTCTTCTTCTGAAAAAGAGGGCAGAAGTGAAATAGAAGTGATAGAAAAGACTTGGGGTCAGACTTCATTTCACCATGGAGGATTATGAGACTCGGCTGTCCAGAACTCGTACACTCGCAAACACCCTGGGCTGATGCTGTCATGTTCTGTTCTCAACAAGTGCTTAGAGTCTGCCTGCTGAGAGGCATTGCCAAACTGCCTTTTGCAATCTGACCTTAAGATCTGCAGCGTTGCAGAGCACAATGTAGTGTTCTTTCTGCTAAGCATATAAACACCCAGCAGGGAGGTGAGTAGGAAACACTTAATAAATGCCATTTTCTGCTCTGTTCTCCTATTTTCCTGCCCTGGTCTTCCCCAGAGAGGGTCTGCATACAAGACAGGATATCAAGTAGGAATTAAACCCAAAGGTCCCTCTGAATGGAAGACAGAGGATACTGATGGCTCAGAAAACCATGTGGCACAGTGACCTATTATTTGATACAGAATGGAAAAAGCATCTTTGCCCTACTTATATACAGCCCTAATAGTGTCCTTGGGCCTTCTCCTTCCTCCATCTGGCAGTGACAGACACCCCAGGGTGGGGTGTGAAAGGGAATGCTTTCTGCTCTGGAGAGGGACTGTGTTGTGGTAAGCCACACCAGGAAGAGAACCAAATAAAATAACTGAGAAATAGCAGCTCTTAATTGTGAAATAGGTGAATACTCAGCAAAAAGTGTTAGCATTTTACTTCAGAGATAGCATGTATGTAAGCAGTAAGAAATTGCACATGATACAATTTCCAGTTGTGTTTCCAAAACCTTCAAAAAAGATTTCACACTGAAAAACTACCACTCCTGAGTACCTTCCAAGGGGAGGAGAGGGAGAAGTTGAAACTTGGAAGTACTTCAAAGGAGTATGTAGATTAAAAAAGGTGTAATACCTTGAAAGGTTATACTGATGACCTGGCTGCTAGAATTCTAGTTTTTCCTAATATTTGTATATTCCTGTTAACTAGTAAACATAGCCTGGCATTACTACAGTTTACTGCATCCAGTTTTTCTTGGATTTTTCAAGCACATAAAAAGACTATATTAGGGTTAAAATAATGATGCATTATTTTATCATCAGGTGTTGAGCCATTTCAGACCAAGCAATTTAAGCTAGTTATGCTCAAAACTCTATGAGAGAAAGCATTCTACTCTGAACCTGTATTTCAGTCCTAAAGAGCCTGCATATTGTGATTTGAATTGTCTTCAGTTGAATTTCAGTTTATTTTCCAGTGTTTTAGTACAAACAAACATGTAAGCAAGTGTATTTAGATTGCAAACTATGTAACTTTTGGTTTGTGTTTTCCTGTGTGCTTGAACTTCAAACTAATAGGTTGTACTTCCTCGAGCTAGCAATGAAACAGGCTCTGGGCAAAGTCAACCTGTAAAAATATCAGGGCCTTAGGAAAGTTGTAATGAAAAAATTTTGAGCAAGTAAAAACTGAAGATTATAATGGAATTTGGACTCGTAACTATCACCAGAATACACACTGCTGTAATGTGACACAGTAAGAAGAATGGGAAGAATGGGATAATGCAAGAAAAGGAAAGCCACTCAGCCTTAGATTATTAGTGATATTACCACATATCACAGCCTATTGGCTAGCAAGACCATCTTATAAGAAGCATGCTAGAAGTTTACATCCAACTGTTCTTTGTACATCCCTGAAAACAAAGAGGAAGTCCTCTTTTAAGGTACTTCCCTGCATTCATGGCACCAAATTATTGGGCATAAGGATTCCAAGGAACAGATTCATTATACTGTCATATACTACATTTAGCAAAACCAAGAAAACACCCAACAGTAGCAGCAGCTAAGCATTTTTAAGGACTTTGAAAATAGCATGGTTATGTGTGAATTTACAAAATGCTTACTATGGCTGATGATGGGCTCTGGGGGCCTGTTTGCATATTCTGCTTTTTTTGTCTCCAAAGCCCAGTGTAAAATTATGAGAAAAAAGTAAGCTTGAGATAGTGTCAAAGAATAACGAGAAAGCTACAACTACGACTGTATTCAAACACGTAGATGTGCACGTAGAACAATTATCAACTTTTCTCAACATAAAGAAAATTAAGTCAGGAATGTTTCTCAGTTCCATGTGCCAACTTTGCTGAGATAAGCCGTGAATCTGGGCTCGCTTATGCTATCATTATTTTTGACCTAAACAACCTGGGAACAGGGAGGAACCACCAAAGTCTGTTTCATCACCACACATCTGAAAGTCCAAAAATGCTATCCAAATTAATTTGTGTGAGGTCTCTGAGGTATATATACTCTACAGCTCTGTACCCTCATGTTAATCTTTGGACCAGACTTCATTGTGCCTGTTCCTTCTTCTCCCCTCTCTAGATATGGCTATTGTTGGTGGTGTTCTCCTTCCTTCTACACAGGGCAAGGGCTCTTGCAGATGCCCACTCACTTTCTACTTGAGACTTCAACTGGGTAAAATGTTTCAGCTACAGTAAGAAAACCCCAGAGTTTTTCATCTCAAATTTTATGAAATCTGGGAAAATCTTTACAAAACAGCACTTCCTATCCACAGCTGACCTTCTTCTGAATTCACTGACGCCATTCAAACCAGGGCAAAGGATGTCAAAATGCCAAAACTGACAAAATTAGATTATAAACAACTCAGTGAAACCATCATGTCATTCAGCTGCTAGAAGAGTTTTGTCACTGCACTTGCAAAGGGTGCGAATCAATCTTTATCACACACTTGAAGAATAGAACACATTTTTATCCAGTACTGCAGGTAAGGCATTTTGCCACCCTGTGAGAAAATTTAACTGTTTTTTTTGGGGTTGTTGTTGTTTTGGTTTTTTTTTTTTTTCTGGATTTGTAGTGATGACAAAATTAAGCAAAAGTTTAAAACACTAAAGAAAATTCCCTCCTAGAAAAAAAAATAGGTAATTTTTTAAAACATTTTGTGTTTTTATATTAAAAAGAACCCCCCCCAAAAAAAACAAAAACAAAAAAACCCCACCACAAACCCACAACTTTTTAAAAAATCATAAATTGATTTAAAAAATATATCCCTGCACTTAGAAATTACAAAAGTAGAATGTTCTAATTTTCCCCTGAGAATTGAGTAGTTTTCAGCAGAAACAGATCAGTGTATTTTTCAGCTGCTTCAAAGGAAGGACTGATTTAAGGAGGTGATCCTGCCCTTCCATTCTGCTCTTGTGAGATCCACTTGGGAGTACTGTGTGCAGTTCTGGTGTCCTCAACATAGAAAGGACATGGATCTGTCGGAACAAGTCCAGAGGAGGGCCACAAGGATGATCAGGGGGCTGGAGCACCTCCCATATAAGGATAGGCTGAGCAAGCTGGGGCTGTTCAGCCTGGAGAAGAGAAGGCTGCATGGAGATCTCGTAGCAGCCTTCCAGTATCTGAAGGGGCCTAAAAGGATGCTGGAGAGGGACTGTAGTGATAGGACAAAGGGGAATGGGTTTAAACTTAAGGGAAGTTCAGGTTAGGTGTAAGGAAGAAGCTCTTTACTGTGAGGGTGGTGAGGCAATCAATGGAACAAGTTGCACAGGTAAGAGGTAAATGCTCCATCCCTGGCAGTGTTCAAGGCTGGACAGAGCCTTGGGTGACATGGTTTAGTGTGAGGCATCCCTGCCTGTGGCAGGGGGGTTGGAACTAGATGATCTAAGGTCCTTTCCAGCCCTAACCCTTCTATGACTCTATGATTACTTGCTCAAGGCTGCGGATACCATCCTGTTGCCAAAAATTTTGATTTTCTGGCTATTTGTTCAAACCACTGGAATCCATCTCCTAATTTGCTCGTTAGTAATCTATCTGAATGAAGATAGAAATAATGAAAGTCTAGAGACAAATCTTGTTTTCACTAAGAATAGCTGGACAACTTGGGAATGTTTTATGCAGACATGTAAACAAGTAGGCAAGAGGAATCAAAGCACAATCAAGTAGGAGCACAAGGTTTTTTTCAAGGTTATGTCCAAAGCTTTTTTAAGTGATGGCCCATCTCAATTATACTGTAATTTCTTCATTACACTAGTGACGAAGGACCCGGGCTGTTCTCTTCGTCCACTATGCTCTCTTCCTAGCCTTGGAAGATGTTAAGCAGCACATTAGTGCAATCAGGAATGTCCAAAAGACATTTTTTTTTCAATATACATACTATGGAGTAGTGTGCATTCCTTGGCATGCATGTATGTTATGAGCACTATCTGAGGAAAACCTGCTCTTCATAAACCATGTCTTGGGTATCACAGTATGCAAGTTTATGTATTAGTATTTCCTGATTTTCACCAGTGTTGGCTTTTTTCCATTAGAGAGCGACTTTACCAAGTAAACACTTTTTTTGTTTTCTGTAAAGTGCATCCTTTTGCTAACCTGAGTGCCATCATAATTTATACTTTTTTTCATGTAAGAGAGAATACAAAGATCTTCAGGCTTTATTCTTTTGTAAATGTCACCAGTTCCACATACACTACTGTGTCTTGAAACTGGTTTTCCTCTGACCTTATCAAGAACAGCAATTTTCCTGTCTACTCTAACAACACCTGGGATCTTGCCAAAAGAAATCAGAATCTAACGTAAAGCTCTGAGAGTAGCAGCTGAGTGTGAAAACAGAAGCGTGCCCATCAGCCTTTGGAGGGCTTGTGTCAAAAGAGAGCTGCTCCAGTGTGACTGCAGTACCCAACTGAGTGAGCACCTGAGAAGGGCACACCACAGTTGAAAGGCTTTCTTTTGTGAATGCACTGGTTTAGCTTAACAAAGGCTAATAGGCAAAGGGCAAACAAAACAGCACTGTAGTGTCTTTCTGGAGAAGAAAGTCTTGGTGCCCACTGGAATTTCAAAGAATGACGCTGGCTTCAAAGATCTTGTACCCTGTCATATTGAAATATAATGCAAACTGTATGGAGTGCCTTGGTCTGATCTCAGCAACAGCAGCAGTGCTTGCCAGCAGTTCTCTAAGAACACAGGTTGGCAGAGATACAAACAGAACGTGGAGGAGGCTCAAGGAATCTGGCTTCCCTAAACTCAGGGAATGGCAGTATTAGGGAAAAGTAGGCACAGTTTCTACTCTGTCTTCTACTGCATTTAAGATACAGTTTATTTGAAATGCAGCTGCACTGTGTTAATGATATCTTGTTTCAGCACGGCACTTTGGTTGCTAACTGCCACAGCCATTGCTGCAGAGAGAAGAGAACAGTCAGTTTTGGTCACAGTCAAAATGAGCTTGATACCCAGGGACTGGAGCCAGAGCCCAGACTGAAAACAGAAGATCTGCATGAATGCACCCTGAGAGAACTGCTGGAGGCCAAAGGGGTTTACTCTAAAGGAGTGAGAAGTACATTCTGCTGGGTGATACTTGCAAACATCAAAAGATTTTCATGGATTCTTGACATTTACTGTGGTACTAATGTATTTATGAGGACAGCACAATTTTTTGGAGTTTAAACAACTAGGAGCATATCTTCCAGGTCTTAACTGGCTGAGAACAAAGGTAGTTGTTGTCCATTTGGTGACTCCTGAGGACAGTCATAAATGAGCCAACATGAAAACAAATTGTTTCTCAGTGGGATGTTACTAAACCTAGGTGGGGTTACCTGCAAAGTCTCATGTCTTGTCAGTCATACAGGTAAGAGATTTAATGATACTGACTTTTAATTCCTAATTCAGCAATGATCTCAAGAAAGGAACTATTTTACTGTACTGTTCACAGATTCTGGTATTTAGAGGATTACCTGGTTTTGCAAGACCATATGGCTACCCCAGAGAACAACCCACAGAGGCCTTGTTGCTGAACAGAGCAAGCTGCATGTAAATCCTCCAAACAGCACTTGGCTCTGCTGAGCATTGACTTGCTCTGAAATTTATAGTAGTGGAACACACTCCAGCACCTGTATGTGTTTAGCAGAAGAAGAATTCTGCTGCTTAGTGTGATCGGCTCTAAAGAAGAAAAGGGTAGGTGCCCATTCATGTTCGTGATGAACTTTGGGTCATCTTCTGATAATGACTTGGTATAGAAAGAGAAGTGCGGAAAAAGAAAGATTAAAGCGATGCTCAGCTTATTCCACAGAGTCTGAATAAAAATGATCAGTGGTGAAATCTCTCATGCCATTCTCATTCTTGAGAAGTGGCAGAAAGCACCCCACCCTGGGATTTTTTGAGAAACAATATGGAGTAAGATCACTCAAAGAGCAGCATGTAAGGGAACCATGCCAACTATAAAATTGAAATATTGCACTCGTTTAAATGGAGCCTCCCAGGCTCATCTCTAGTTTGTAGATTTCATAGCATCTTGTCTGGATCTAAAGGTTCACGCTCCTGCTGCAGGAGGCCCTACAAAGTCAGACTCTCCACCACTAAAGTAAAAATATAACTGACCAAACCATTCTTCCTTCTGCAACCAAAATCCACCTTCTTTCTCAAGGTCTACAGCTACATGAACCTTGATAGCTTTCTGGGGGGGAAATTCTCCAAAGTCACAAGGTGGTGCAAGGCCACTTGCAAAGGTCTTCTTAACCTACACACTGCAAAGCAGGACATGTAGAAGGCAGACTTATTTCAACTATCAAAGACAATGCATTAAAAAAACCCAACGGTTGTACAGTGCCTCCCCCATTATTTCTCAAATCCACTATCTCACTTCTTTTTAGATAAGGGCACCTGCACTCATTTCTCATAAACTCTTTCTTTTTTTTCTTTGAACAGAGGCCATCTATATTTATACCAGAATGTAGAATAATAAATTGCCCAGTCTGCTGCTAACCATGGAGAAAATCAGGAAGGGAAGCTGAAATTTCAGATTCTGAGACAGAAACTTACTTAAGTGTAAGAATTGCATGTAAAATTTCTGGTAAGTTTATGCTTTTGTTTAACTGTTCCTTTTAGGGGAATATAATGTCAAGGGCTTTCAAGACTAAAGATCTTTTAAAATACACAAAGGCTTTAAGGTGTCTGAAAAGTTAACTAAAATGCTTTCTTTAAAAGCAATTAATTTGCACCATGATAATTTCTTCTCACTCAGTCCAAGTTTTTTTTCCCTGTGCCAGACATGCATAACTTTCCTTGGCAAATGTTCTAGCTCTGTCTCATTTGGTATTTTATCAGAATGGATTGTAAACATTTTGACCTGACCCTTTTATTTTATTTAAATTGTGTAGCATACACTGTCATAGAATAGGGTTGGAAAAGACCTTATTATCTAGTTCCAACCCCCCTGCCATGGGCAGGGACACCTCACACTAAACCATGTCACCCAAACACTAAACCATGTCACCCATGTGACATGTCACCCATGTATGATTTTGTACACATGAATCGATATTTTATGGCATATAAAAATCCTGTTCTGACAAAACAGTAAAGGGCACTGGGAGGAAGGTTTTTAGTTCTGACATAGTCCTCTGCAGACTCACAGCTTCTCTGGACAACTTATTCCAGTGCCTCACCACTCTCATACAGAAGAATTTCTTCTGCATGCCTCATCTGAACCTATCCTCTTTCAGTTTAAAACCACTCCATGTTACATAATGAATTGCATTTCACCAATAATAAGTAGTAAACACACAGATGTCTTCCGTTAAATGTCCAATTTAACATATTTTTATCTGCATTTTCATGCCCTCTCCCCCTTTCAATTTGCTCTACTATTTTATTCCATGAGTCTACTTTCATGCCCTCCAAAAATGCTGTTGCTCTTCCTGGACATAGCAGTGTAGGTCAGGCAGCCTGAAAGCTATCAAATATTTCCTGCCTGATTAGAATTTTGTTGTTGTTGGAAAATTATTCACTCTCTCCATTCCCTCTTTCACTTTCTTTTTGTCCTTCTCTCTGTCTGCTATTTCTTTTTCTCTCAGACTTCAAGCTGAGACTACACTCTCTAACATTATGTAGTTCATCGGGGGTCATTAGCAAACAGCGTCAGAGAAGCTAGACAGCATATCTGCTCTTTTCATGCTGCTGTATTTCTGGTTTTGATGGGACAGAATCTATTAAGATCTGTTCCTGTACCCTTCTTCTTTTCATATAAGCTCTTTGTTCCTTATGATCTGTGGGGGAAAAAAAGGACATACGTACTGTCTCCCGCTTTCACAGCTGAAAAGCAGCAGAGCCACAATTTCAAAGGTAAAGAACATGGTATTGTTTACTGATATTGGCATATGTCTTTACATCACTATGATGCACACACCCATGCTAGATTCAAATATGCGATCAGATACAAGTAAACTATAAGCTGCATATATAATAAAACAGATGCAAAAATGCAGATGCAATTGTAATGCATAAAGCTCTGAAAATCTGCCCCACTGTGCTTTTCTGTAGTTTACTTTCCAAAGTCACCATGTTCTTATTACAAACTTGTTCTAGACCCTGCCAAATTACAGAGACTTCAAGCCTGCCAACTCCTCCAGCTAGCCCTCTGGAATACAAAGGCATTTAAATCTTTTAGATTCTACCCAGAATGAGATTTGGAACCATTAAAATCAACAGCTACCTGCACATATTATTCACAGAGAACTGTATTCCACTGAGGGGTTTTCACATTCAGAATGAGTTTCAGGGAAAGTCTTTATAGGGTCAGGAAGCAGAAAAATAAAAAGTTAAAATACTGGTTTAAGAGATTATTAACAAGTGAAGAGTATTGTTCAGAGATACCTATATTCTGTGGAGGAAACAACCAAAACCCAAAAGATCAAGAGGAGGAAGAGGCAGAAGAAAATTACTCTTACAGATTCTGCAGAAAGAGGTCATTTGTGAAAACAAGAGAAACTTATGAAAACAGGGAGGAAAAAAAAAAAGAAAAGAAATCCGTTTACTCAGAAGCGTTAGCAGAATCTGCATATCCATTCCTGATTCAGAGAGTTTGGAATTTTGTTTTTCTCCATCTGTTTGTCTTATCATTTTGTCATGTTTTATCATCACACACAGCCACTTAGCTCTCAGACACTCTCAACGAACAGCCTGCTGGCATCTTTCAGCTGCTCTCAGGCCTTCCCGTTTACATCTCCCAGCTGCCTCTCTTACCCCACATAACATGACTGGATACCCATCTTGATTACTTTTTAAAAATCATTTCCAGATGCCACATTTGGTGCTCTAGATACCTTCCATTCTATCCCCCAGAATATGGTATTTTGGGGTGTTTCTGTGGGCTGATGGAATGAAACCAGACTTCCAACGCCTTTTTCTGCCCTAATAGGAATCTCATCCAAGTCCTTTCAAGATTTTCATGCACCAAACTAAACATTTCTTTGGCTGTTGTCAAATGCTGGGAAGCTGAGACGAGGAGGAGAGCATGGTACTAAATCACCAAGGTGGTAAAAACACAATGATCAGATAATCAAATCTCACCTCTCACTGTTTCACAGATGTCATGTATTTTGTTCTCTATTCTCTTAAGCATTGCCCAGTCTCTCATGATGTGTGCAAATCCCCTAAAGTTTAGGAGAAATTTCAGCTAATTTCAGCTTGCAATTTGAAATCACTAGCCTAACACCATCCCTAATCTTTACACAGACTGCAGTCCCTGGAACTGACATGGAAAAGGCTCTATGCTTAAGAAACATACTTTGATTTTCATAGGCAAGAGCTTTATACACAGATTCCTCTTAACTGTGTAAATGACAGTTTAAACACACACCTCGTGGTTATTCTCATGCATTCTTTAGCACCTTAAGAATAGGGTAGTACTTTCATGTTATGTTGGCTTTGCAAAATTTTGCCCTGAACCTGTATGGTTGTAGGAAAATCTAATTGCTATCTAATTAAATGTACTCAATATTAAATTTCAAAGCCATTTGCTTTTCTTTTTTCCATGTTTTGGCAAGAGTGAAATGAAATCTGGCTACGTAAGGTACTTCAAAGTTACAGAATCCTAACTGGCTTTTCTACAAGCTCCCTTTTAACAGTGTCACTTGAATAAACATTATTGAAGGTTCAGAAAATAAATTAAAACAACCCCAAACAACAAAACCCCCAAAGATGTTGTGTGCATATCATCAAGTTTCTACCTGATTCACCCAGAGCTTTTTATTCAAAACCTCTTCTTATCCAGACAGAAGCTTAGATTTACCCATTGGAGAGGCTGGGTGGAGAACCTGCTCTGCAACAGCTGCTCGCTGTCCACAGATGAGCCAGAACAAAATGTGTTGGCATAGAGCACTTGCTTCAAAATAGGTCATGAACTCAGAAAATCCATTTATAAACATTGCACCAGTCTGCAGAACGGGGCACATATCCTGAGAAAGGAACCTCCTCTACCACCGTGGAGGAAAGCTCATCTTCCCTTCTCCTCTCTGAAACTCCTGGCACGTGGAGAAGAAAAAGGATTTCTGGATCTCCTGCTCATTCTAAAATTGTTAGAAGGGAGAAGGAACTGTATCCTGAGGCTCTGAAAAACATCAAGAGGAGCTTGCAGTTTAAGAACCAATTTGGTCACTACAGTGGTCAGGAGAGAAGTGAGCACAGAATTGGCAGGATGAAGTGGAGGAGAGTCTGGAAGAGAGGTTTTAAACAGACTCACAGTCATTTTGTACTGACTGAAAATGGTTTCCTTCTCAAAGAGTCTAGGGCCCTTCTCCATTGCACAGTGAAATCACTGAAAGCTCTCCAGACACTTTCAGAGAACTTTGGGTTAGGTCTTGTGGTCATGTCTTCAGAGTAGATGGTTTTAATAAAGTGCATTAACAGATGTTTTCAAACGCTCCTAAAGTCAGTTCAGCTGTGGGATCTTTGCAAGACATGGGATTGTTACCAGACTTGAGAATAAAAACCACAGGTCCCTCCCCAGTTTAGTTTCTGGTGCTTGCAAAAAACTTCTGTGATTAAAAGAGAAAGAATTTGCAAGTCATCTTACGAAATAAGGGAGAATCTAATTCCACAATTAACTAGGCCATCATCTAGCAAGTTCTCCACTCCTGCCAAGTGCTATCAATACTCTAAAAAGAGCCCTATTAATAAGAGATGTTGTTATTTGGAATACACTGGGGTTGCCTAGTTCCAAAGAAACCAAATATGCTGACCATGACACAGCACTCTGAACTTTCCACATGAGATCACTAGATATCTTTGAGAGTGAGAAATGAGAATGGGATTACATATTCAGTATACAAAATACGGAATCACTTTCTATATCTAGGGTTGCCTCAAGTTAAATGGCAAGAATGGGTTGAAGTACTTTCCCTCTTAAAAAAAGGGAACAAAAAAGACAGCAGGATATATGTCCTCCCTTTCCTGCATTATCTGATAATGCCAAACACTTGTAATGCTCTATTTTGTGTTTACCAGCACTGAATACTGTAGTCTGATGCAAAGCAGAACTTGTTTCTAATAAAGAAAATTGAAAGTAATTTCCACAGGCCTAAATTCAGACAAATTAATCTCCCTAGTCTTGTTCTGTGGTTAAGAGACACACAGACCCTCTGAATTACTGTCAGAACAAGTCTCTTTCTGCTACTTGTAAAATGGTGCAAGTGGGATTAGCTTACTTAAGCTAAAGCTTGCTTCTGTAGATTCGTCACCCAGTTTCATTGTATTCTGCGTAAAAGTTTTCCTTCTGATGTTTTGGTTTTCAAATAGAAACATAAGACAGGGATTGCCTAGCTTTACCTCTGATTAAAACTGAACTAAATTGTGAGGATAGTTCATAGCGACAAACATACAAGCAATATAGAAACACATAGGAAATTATAAATGTATTGTATCAACAGCAATGATACTGTGCTGCTAGCTCACAGAACAATTGCTATAAGCTTGACAGATACAGCCTTAATTATGTTATCAAATATTGGCAGTAAGGAAGAATAGTGAACATAGCCTGTGTTCAGATAGACCATTTGAAACCGCTGGAGGAAAATGTTAACAATATACTTCAAATCGTTTCCATTTCAGGAAAACCAAGATGATTTTGTGAAAATTTGTATCTGAAATTAACAAAATGTCTGTTGTAAAAAGTGTCACTTCCAGTGATGAGTTTATTAAAGAAGAAAAAATTGTCTACAAAGAAACAAAAAATGGGAGGAACATATTCCACTACATCCTTCATTGTTTGAAACAAAATTTTCTCTGAAGAAAAAAATGATTATACCAAAACTATAGCCAATTTAATTGTTCTTTTATAAGGGCAGATGTTAACGCATAAGGACCTCTAAGTGCTTGGAGAGGAGGACTGTATTTTTGTTTTGGTGGATTTTCAAATCTTCCAGTAAATCTAGTGTCAGTATCTAGCTAACAGAGCTGACACAGCGTGGATGCTGTACAACGTTTATGTTACATGTGATACACATTTCCATGTAGCTTTTGCAAATGAACATTTGTAACTCTCTAAAAGCCACAGACTGTAAGTCAGGAACAGATGTCACAGACTCGAATCCCTATCATTGAACACTAAGGTACGAAAGAATGGGAAGAATTAACCAACTACAGTAAACAATTTCACATAATTGCATATTGAATTTTATCTCACATATGCTATGGAATACCAAATGCGTATGTAACACATTCACTTTATGCATACAACACGAGGGTTTTGCATATTGGTTATCTTGTTTTAACCAACAAATTCTTTCAGTGTTGAGACAAAGTTGCCTGTTTTCACTTACAGATGCATAGATGAACACAGTTGTCTAGAAGTCTTTTCTCTCCTCAACATTTGTACTGTGTTTTGTTGCATAGTGTTGAGGAGAAAGTTCTGTTTGATCACTTCTGCTCACTGTGGTGTGAATATATGTGCATGCATCTGTGTGTGGATTGAGAGCCAGACAATGTGTGGCATGTAAAAGATGTGCTCCATAGGTAACTAACACGGGTGGGGTAGCTTTCACTGAGTTTGTCTATTGACGTTCTGTTGTCGTTATTCTGTGAAAAAAACCCCAAACAACTGCTAGAAAAATACAGACATTTTTTCCCAAGGCTGGGTTGGATTGGGCTTTGAGCAACCTGGTGAATGGAAGGTGTCCTTGCCTGTGGCGGGGGTTTGGAACTAGATGATCTTTAGGGTCCTTTCCAACCCAAACCATTATATGATTCGATTAAAAGAGAAGAGCAGACTATACATGAACTTTCAAATACTTGATCTGGAATTATTGCGGTTTTAATGGCCATTTTTACCTGGCCAAGACACTGGATCAATACAGAATGTCCATTAAACAACTCCTCTTCAGACAAAAGGCTTTTTATGAATGAGTAGTCATAGTAGATCCACAATCTTTGAAAGACAGGTTACTGAAGAACTTGTGAAATAGTGTAAAAAGTTGTGGCATGTAAGCAAAATGATTGCTAGAAAGTTTCAGTTCTTCATAAAGCTGCACCAGAATTTGGCAGCTCATCAAGGACCATGCTATACAATTCAGCATTGCCTCAGTAACTGGAACACAGCAATTGTGAGCATTATGGCATGCATGCATCACCACTAATATCCCTCTTTTTTGGACAGCACCACAAGTGTATTGTCAGTAGATACAACCCGTGGAGACAACAAAATGTTTGCTGCTACAACACATCTGTGGAGGTAGTAATGGCCAATCCCATCTCTTCCTGCACACCACCAGCCAAAACAGCCAATGGTGCTGCCAAACTCAAAATACCTATGTCCTTCTGATAATACCAAAGGACAGGAGTCCCACAAATTCAGATCTGTCACCCTTCTGAAACAGGTGGAACTTGATAGGAAAAGTATCATAAAATAACTGAAGTGCCAGTTGCATCACAAAACTTGATTTGAGTCAACTGAGCCAACTGAATTGTACAACAACTAAACAGCCAACTGACATATATTCCCTTACTTTTTTATCATGGAGAAGAGCAATCTCTTTATTCACTACATAGAAAGCTACTGCTGTGCAGGTTTGATGACACGCAGAGCACACAAAAAATTCTAGGTGAATGTATCTGTGCTAAGCTGCAATGCTGCCGAACTGTCCAAACACAGAATCCACAGCAGCAACAGTTATCACTGGGACTCACAAATGCAAGTTATTCTTACAAAGCCCAGTGCAAAGTTCAGGCACTGAGCTTTTGATCCACAGCATTTGGTCTGTGACTCACACAGGAATCTGACATATTCATACATTACTCAGCTGTAAGTACCTTGACTGAGCCCACTCAGGTTAACAAAAAGTTGAAAGTAACACCTTTGACTCACATCAGTCCATGATTCACCGATCCCTGCCAGTGCAACCTCAAAGCTCCCACTTACCAATGCCACATCTGTGTCCAGTGTCTGAATTTTAGGCCTATTAGGGAGTCTGGCACAACAATGACCTGACAATAATCAGTATAGAAGCCACTGTCGATTGGTACATATTTTTGCTACAGAAGTCACATAAATAAAGTATTAAATCAGCAGCAGCACACACAGTCCTAGTTTCAGATTATATTTCAGTGAAATAACTGCATGAATGCTGGGTGGGATGTGCTGCGGCTATAAATCAGCAGATCTCTGCAGCTTTCTGTACAGGTCTGGAGGCCTAGAAGAACCAAAAATTTGAACTGAAACATGTACTAGATAAAAATAAGTGTTGCAGGTAAGAGTCTACTTCTAAAATATTAACAGAAATATTCACAAGTATCCAAAGATTTATTAGCTGACTAATGCTACCCAAAGACATAGTTCTTACCCTAAACAGGTACCCTAATCTAAGATGCAAAGGGACAGAAATCAAGGAAAATAGGGGAAAATAGGATACTGGAGAGATTTAATACAATAAAATCTTCAGCTTTTCCCGTCTTCTCAGTATTAACACCCATTTCTCACAAAAAGAAGTTTGAAGAAAGAGGATGGGAAGAGTACAGGTTTGTTCTGACCCAAATTTAATCCTTAGTTAAAACAGAAAAGCCCCAAGCCATTGTCAAAGCAAAACTTCCACCCCAAACCACCTGCAACTGTCAAAACATTTCTATGACTGTGTTTAAAATAACTGGTAATGGCCTATCCAGATTTTGTATCTGCAAAATATTCCCCTAAAATAAAGGAAATAAACCCCTGTGCTTAAAAGCTTAGAAAGAAATAATGAGGTAGCAATAACGAGGTGGCAGTAATGAGGCTATTTTTTGAACCCAAGTTAATTCAAACCGTTGGAAGATCATTCCCTAATGTAGCAAATGCATCCCACTCCCCCTCAGCTCTGAGAGAACAAAAGAAAAAGCATGAAAATGGGAGAGTGAGTTTGTATAGAATCAAATCCTACGAATTAATCTAGGAAACCTGTATTTAAACCATTAAAATTTGGAGATAAAGTAGAGGGAGCCACAGGATGAATCTGAAGCACTTCTAATGCTAAGTTTACTTCCATTGTACTGAAATCACTCTCACTTAGTATGAAACTCCATTCAACACACAAATTGTGCCTGACACAACAAAAAGCCGTAGCTTGGCCAAATTTCCTAACAGATCTGCGGATAAGACCACAAAGCTTTAGTCTACAGGGAAAAGCAGTTGACTTGGCAAGTCTGTCTGTGGCATGCTGACCTTTTTTCAGAAAAGGTCACCACGGAGCCATGTTCCTGAACTTCCCAGGGATTCTGCAGCTCTAAAGCCAGGGATCTTTTAGACTGTAGCATCATGATAGCCTAAAGCAACATGAATTAATAAGACACTTTTTCTTTTAGTTTGCATAAAACCTTTTCTAGTCTAGGAGCAATCAGAAGTGATATCACTCCAGTTCTTGGTGAGTGGCAACAGTGACCGCTGCTGAAAACCTCAGCAAGAATACATAAAACCAGCTGCATGGAGGTGAAAGGCTGAAGATTTCTGGGTTTATGTGAGGAGGTCTGATTGTCTAGTGTCTGCCCTGAACACAGTTATAAGAGTTTAGCTTACAGTGCTATCAAGCTGGCTCTTTTTATTACACTCAATGCACTTGGAAAGAAAAAAACCCAACAAAACAACATGAGTGTTTTTTCCCAATGATTTTTAGTGAAAGAAAAGCACACTATTACACCTCAGACTGCGGGAATCATGTTCTAAGCCATGGCATATTATAATAAATTGCTTTGCTAAACAAGCAAATGGAAACCCTTGAGTTCCACAGCATTTTAAGCAAGAGAATGCCAGACTGAAACAGGTTTAACACTGATACTAGGTTAAATCTTAAATTAGGTGTGCAATGCCTGTTGGTTTTTCAGGGTGTGGCTTACATGTGAAACGGCCAAACCAGTTTTCAAAGAGGTAAAAAAAAACATAATTAGAATGATTATTTTAAAGAATCACAGAGTAACTCAGATACAGAACTGTAGATGCTATAAATCATATTATTATTAATAATTCCAAAGGAATGATAGCTGCTTATACTATCAAATTTTCTGATAATTCTTTTGGATGAAATGATTTTTTTTAAATTTTAGAAGTGCATTTATTTTACATACTTTATATAATTTAGATATCTCTTTGGTTTCCATTTTGTTTTTAGGATATGTCATATAAATGCTTTAAATAAGGCAGAAGAAACTGCATTAAAAGATCCCCTTGTTAAAATGAAAAATAATTTTCGAAAGAAAAAAATTAAGAGGTGGGTGGACTAGAGGACCCCAAGAGGTCCCAACAGGAATAATTCTGTGATTCTCTGATAGGTATTTTTATATATATTATATGTTGCATATTATCTATCTTCTGGTCTATACCACTATATATTATACATTATATAATTACAATAGATGATGTAATTATTACACATTATGAAGACAGGCAGAAAGTTGGGGCTGTTCAGCCTGGAGAAGAGAAGGCTGCATGGAGACTTCATAGCAGCCTTCCAGTATCTGAAGGGGGCCTATAGGGATGCTGGGGATGGACTCTTCATTAGGGACTGTAGTGACAGGACAAGGGGTAACGGGTTAAAACTTAAACAGGAGAGGTTTAGATTGGATATAAGGAGGAAATTCTTTCCTGTTAGGGTGGTGAGGCACTGGAATGGGTTGCCCAAGGAGAATGTGAATGCTCCATCCCTGGCAGTGTTCAAGGCCAGGTTGGACGAGGCCTTGGGTGATATGGTTTAGAGCGAGGTGTCCCTGCCCATGGCAGGGAGGTTGGAACTTGATGATCTTAAGGTCCTTTCCAACACTAACTATTCTATGATTCTATGATTCTAAGTGTATTAACAGCACACTCTCCAATTCAATGTATATAACAGACAAGTAACTACTATGACTACTACTACTGCAATGCCTTACATAAAATAGATCACATGACAAACCAGTCCTAATATAACACTGGTTCATTACATTTATCGTTCTCATGTAATCAGGCCTTTCCAGCTCTTCCGAAGCTCATGAATACTTAGGTCTGGAAGTCCATTCCTAACACCCCAAGATTTTGAAAAAGAGAGACTGCAACCACTTTTCACCCAAGTATTAACACCAGGCTGAATCTACTGCTGCTGTGTAGAAACTGAGTAATCATGCGCTGTGCAGGTGGAGTGTGGGAGGTGAAATCCAGTCAATGAATGAGGTTGGTGGGCAAGACACATGAACCCATACCCACAGAGCAGCTGTTACTGCTGTTCTGTCAATTGCTCAAACATCTGAAGCTTTCTTCAAAGGTGAGCTGATTCAGCTCCACAAAGGTTTAAAGACATTTTTACTGACATTTTTTGCTAATTATTTGCTGAATCACATCACTTTCCTATTAAATAAGGTTACCAACTCAGTTGACTTCATGAGGTCTGCCACCTGCTCCTTCAAATCCATGGCTAAACTTGTGCTGACTTCAATCATCCCAGAACAAGCAGACCTTTAAATCCGAGGCTCTCCTCCAAACAAAACTGGACTAAAATCATCAGGTGTTTTGTTTAGAAAGGCTCCTGTATGAACTCCCAATTGCTGAAAACAGCCCTGGGACCCATACAGATTTGTATTGGCACTGACAACCATCTAATGTCTGTACTGAAATGTACTTTCCTAAAAGACCTAAACACCTCTGAGGATCTGAGCTATTTATCACCCTCTTCCTGGTTATTATCAGGAAATGTGAATATACATGTGTATTTTAACTTCTACATGAAACTAATTGTTCTAATGCTTGTTATTTGTTGGCATCCGACCAATAGCAACATATTAACTTTCAATTCTAAGTTTTGGTTGTACTCCCAAGTATGAATATTTGAATTTCAGAAGATGAAGACATTAAAAAGGTTGTAATCAATGCCCTAGAACTGACAACCCAAATGACAACAGGAGAGTGGAAAAGCTAGTAACAAATATCAAAATTACTAGTAAAAGCAAACAAATCATAGAATCATAGAATAGTTGGGGTTGGAAAGGACCTTAAGATCATCTAGTTCCAACCCCCATGCCATGGACAGGGACACCTCCCACTAAACCATGTCACCCAAGGCTTCATCCAACCTGGCCTTGAACACCGCCAGGGACTGGAGCATTCACAACTTCCCTGGGCAACCCATTTCATAATCCCTTCTGTTCTGCTTTCAACAATTCAAGTAAATGACCATGCAAGACATACAACCTTTTGGCTGGGTACCCGTATCACACAAAAAAATCAGAACAAACAATGAACAAATCAACCTTGAACAACTCCTGTATATGGAGCACATCAGATTCTCTACCAAATTTGTTCAATAGCGCTAAAAAGGGGGTTTAAGGAAGATCTACGAATACTGTGAGGACTCCTGAGAAAGCTACGCTTTAGAAATGTTCCAACTTCTTAAACATTAGCACATTAACACTGTGGAACTGTTACAAATACTGATGGCTTACTTGGGAAGAAGGGATTGTATGTGTTGCTCACCACGACTGATGATGTTGGTCAGCCTATGGTTCCAGTGTGGGAACCATCTTTTTCCTTTCCACAAAGGATTTCAGTCCACTGTTCCTCTAACACATTTTATTTTAGTGTTTTTATTAAGTACTATACTAAAGAATACTCAACAGTTCATTCCTCGCTGTTGATAAAATGGAGCCCCTGAAGTCCCCTGATGTAGCCCCTAACTTTGCTTATTACTGAGGTGCATGCATACCCAGGAAGTCACAGAAACAACAGACAAACAAACCACTCAACCATGATGAGGCAACCAACCACAGATGAGCATATTAGGTTGGGCTGATTATGGAACGCTGAATGAAGCTGGCAGCTGGAAGAGGATGACATTTCAGGATTGGTCAGCTCAGATACACGTAACAACCTTTTACACGCTGTGTCACAGATGTGCTCTTTTAATACTGGTTTGACTTTGTAAATACATCCTTCATGGCAATACACAACTACTACTATTTATTATTTTATAAACACCACAAGATACACATCTTTTAAACACTTTATACAAGCTGTAATGCCTACCTTATACTGGAAAAATGAGATGGAGCTGCTTACAAAGAATTTTTTGAGCTATCACAGTTCAGCAGCTGGGCAGTACAGGCAGGTGACCTCCTACACAGCAGAGGGACTTGACGGAGCTGAACCTCGCTGGGATGCTGAAAGGGCTCTCACTAATCTGACTAGTACATCAAATGTAATCTAATAAATGACTGTGCAAGTGCTTGTGGGCCACAGATTCTCTCTGGGTTCTTTCCTTTGCATTTAAAATATTTATATTTTAACCTAACAGGATATATAGGAAATGGGATTAAAAGCTCTTTTATCAACTATTTGTTTGTTTCACAAATATTATAAATTGCACTGTATTTACCGTTGAATTTATCTTGTATTCTAAGTATTTCTGTTTTTGTTCAAATCCTGCATACATTGTCGGCAATATTAGCTCAAGGCTAAAAATCTTTACCCTATTTCTCTTGTATCACAGTATCACAGTATCACAGTAGGTTAGAGATTGGAAGGGACCTCAAAAGATCATCTAGTCCAATCCCCCTGCCGGAGCAGGAACACCTAGATAAGGCTACACAGGAACGTGTCCAGGCGGGTCTTGAATGTCTCCAAAGAAGGAGATTCCACAACCTCCCTGGGCAGCCTGTTCCAGTGTTCTGTCACCCTCACTGAGAAGACGTTTCTTCTCAGGTTTAAGTGGAACCTCTTGTGCTCCAATTTGTATCCATTACCCCTTGTCCTTTCAATGTTTGCCACTGAGAAGAGCCTGGCTCCATCCTTGTGACACTCCCCCTTTATATATTTATATACACTAATAAGGTCACCCCTCAATCTCCTCTTCTCCAAACTATAGAGACCCAGCTCCCTCAGTCTTTCCTCATAAGGGAGATGCTCCACTCCCTTAATCATCTTAGTTGCCCTGCGCTGGACTCTCTCCAGCAGGTCCCTGTCCTTTTTAAACTGAGGGGCCCAGAACTGGACACAATATTCCAGATGAGGTCTCACCAGGGCAGAGTAGAGGGGAAGGAGGACCTCTCTCGACCTACTAACCACCCCCCTTCTAATACACCCCAGGATGCCATTGGCCTTCTTGGCCACAAGGGCACAGTGTCGGCTCATGGTCACCCTGTCGTCCACCAGGACCCCCAGGTCCCTCTCCCCTACACTGCTCTCTAACAGGTCGTTCCCCAGCCTATACTGGAACCTGGGGTTGTTCCTGCCCAGATGCAGGACTCTACACTTTCCCTTGTTATATTTCATCAAGTTATTCCCCGCCCAGCTCTCCAGCCTGTCCAGGTCCCTCTGGATGGCAGCACAGCCTTCTGGCGTGTCGGCCACCCCTCCCAGCTTAGTGTCATCAGCAAACTTGCTGATAGTACACTCAATTCCCTCATCTAAATCGTTAATGAATATATTAAATAATACTGGTCCCAGTACCGACCCCTGAGGCACTCCACTAGATACAGGCCTCCAACTAGACTCCGCCCCATAGACTACAACTCTCTGGCTTCTCTCCTTCAGCCAGTTCACAGTCCACCTCACTACCCGATCATCCAGACCACACTTCCTCAATTTAGCCACAAGGATGCTGTGGGAGACCGTGTCAAACGCTTTGCTGAAGTCGAGGTAGACCACATCATGTATACTCCTTTTTTCATACTCTGTGATGTCTGTCACATTAGTGGAAATCTGGATACAGCAAATACTGCTGCTTCAGAGGTACTGATATAACTGAACCAGAATGTAAACTGAAGTTCTTATTTATACCAAGGCTTTATATATTTTTAATGTTCATGGTCTAATTCATAAACAAGCCTTAGAGTGTTGTTTTCCTTTCCTTTATGAAGATACAGGAATGGCACATTTGATGGAGGATTAAAAGAGAACTCCACGATGAATTATTCAGGACAGCAAACAATATTCTTTCCTAAAGAAAATGATAGCTCTTAGAAATACAGGGCAGTATGTATAGAGCTGTGTAAATACAGGAAAGCAAGAAAATAAGAATGAAATAACTGGATTTGAAACAAAAAGAACATTTCTGAGACTTAAACCACTGGCCTACATTTATTCAAGTGAAACATTAATTCAGAAATGTATGGTGAAGTGCTGACCCTGTTAGTCAGTGACAAGACACTTGCTGATTTGAGGGGAACCAGCACTTCACCCCATCGGTGTGAAATATTTATAGTTCCTTCTAATCAATTATAGGCATTAAGTTTAAATTATTTGCTCCTCCTTCCCTTTTGGGGAAACAAGAGAAAAAAAAAAGGAAGGCAGGAAGATAATCTGGCTACTTGGACTAGATGGTCACTGTAGGTCCCTTCCAACTGAAATGGTCATGTATTCTATTCTAGTCTCATCTAGGCTACTCTAGTCTAGTCTAGGCTATGTTATAATTGCGTTATATTGTATTAGTCTCGCCTAGCCTAGCCTACTCCAGTATTTGTCTTGACTAAAACCCTTTTTGTCTTTATACTTACAAAGCTCTAAAAGAACAAACCCTTCCTTACTCAATAGAGGAAATCCTTCTGCCACATCTGTATGGGAAACACATGTATTGAGAAGGACAGATTTTAGAAAAGGGGGCTGGTCTCAAAAAAGGTCTGAGAATACTGTGAAATAAAAAAATGTCACTTCATTTGACATGGAGAATATGAAAGGTAAATGACTGTGCCAGGCTCTGTGCTGTTGTGCCTGATCAGCTCTTTGTACCAAATCTCGGTAGTCATCACTCGTAAAATAATAATTTAGGCTGACAAAACTGCATATTAATATAAGTAATGTACTATACCTAGGGATCCTTGCCAGCAGTCTCATTTTGCAGGTGGATACCAAACCGAGATATCCTCACTCTTCAAGTCCTCAGGTGAAGGAGTTGAAGAAGCAGATGAAATTTCATGCCACCGTCGCCCCTGGCATTCCAGTTCTGTGTTGGAAAAGCATATTATCACCTCAGTATCTTTCAAGAACTGAGTAAAAGATTTCAAAGACTCACATTTAAAACTCTCGGTCTTTCCCCCTCTATTCTGTATTAGGGTAGTAAGTGCATTTACAGAAGGTATCATCAGTCAATAGCTAAATGGCTCCTTACAGGACAAGCCCAAGCATGGTGAATATGGCAAGGTACAGGTCTTTATTTTCCACCTGAGTGAACTGACCTAAAAAGGACTGAGTGCTTATCTTGCTTTCTTCTCACCCATCCAATGCAAAGGAGCTTGGAGATAAACAAAACCAGGTAGATACAGAACTGGTAGAAGGGGGTAGTAAATGTCACCCAGTAGCTAACTGTTGTGAAAGAACATGAATTCTGCCTCTAAGGGGGGTTTCTCTGACTTACTTGGCCTGCAAGGACTGCCACTGGGGTTAAGTTATGAACCACTGTCTGGATAAGACACAGTCTAGCTAAGTGCTTGGAACAACACTAAGTATATAACTGTCACAACACACACTGGTTATCTGCCGACACTGCTATTTAATTATAGCCTACAAAGTGTTCTCTCAGAAAAAAATTATGGCACCAAGTTATCTATCTATGTGATTCTAACACAATTTTTTCACAATTTGGTATTTTCCTTAAAGCACCATTTCCTAGAATCAAGTGATTGTGTAACTATTTCAAACAAAAATTAAGATACAAGCCCCGTGGGCTGTATAGTAAACTGAATTCATTACTCTATTACCCCCCAATTATCTCAGAAATAGCAACAGAAAGAATCTCAACTATCCACAACTTCTTTTTTTTTTTTGTTGTATTTTCTGTGCATCTGGATTTTTCAGTACTTCTACTGCACCAGCTATCTAGGCTACAAGCACATTGATCTCAGGCAATCACTAGTAAGTCATGAGAGGAAAAAGTTTAGAGCTGTCTCTATACTTCCTACCCTACTGGGGCTGAAAAAATATCTGCAATCTGGATTTATTGGGAAAAAAGTAAGCCATGGCAGAACATCCTCAGTGATAAGCAGAAATTACTCTTACTGAACACTATGAGAGGGATTTTAACCGCTAGAATAGCACATGAAGAGGGCTGATGCATTTTACTAATGATGTAGATACAGTAAGTCTTGACAAGCTCTGGTCATGACATTGATGTCATCATACACACGGTGATGAAAGAAACAATAGCAGCAGACAACAAGGAAAAGAATGTCATCTAGTAAGAATAAACTGCAGGCACAAGGAAACACAGGTTAAGGCACCAGGCTTTCATGCGTGACCCATTCTGAAAGAGACTGGAGCTCCTAAGGATGCTAGGACATTTTGAATGAGTCAAAGAAGCTGTGGCTTGACGACCACAAAACGTTTTTAGGTGGTTTTGACTTTTGGCAGTATTTGGGTACACTTGTATTTTCCTCAGACACAGTTGGATTACAAAGCACTGACAAAGACAAGGTCAAGGGCACTGACATTTAACCAGATGCAATTATCCCACTAAGATGCTTCACAGCTCACATTTGGGGATAGAACGGTGGCCCAGCATCATAGTAAAGCTGTCCTGAAACTCTGTCAAAGCTGAACTGCATATTCATCTACTAAGCTGGAAATAATATCTCACTCTGTTTAGTTGTACCCATGTGTAACTCAAGGACACTGCCAGTCTCTTAAATGATCCTCTGCAGCCTAGATTAAAAGAAAGATGAAAACAGAACTAAGAAGCTAACAATTCTAAAACAGGAAAACTAACATTGACCAATGAGTAAGACTTCATCATTCCTTTTGACTTCTGCTTCCATCAGTTGCATATATAGCAAAAGAGTAGTTCAGAGTGACATAACACTACACTTACATGCTTGAAAATTTTGCTTTCCTTCCTCCCTCGCTTAAATCATTCTCAAACTTCCTTGCAAATTTCTGCTTATAATCAAATGAAAATGTGAAACTTCACTTGAGATCCATATCAAACCCCAGTACTGTATAAAACAGGATTTTTAGCAAAAATACAACACAACCTTGTATCTCCTGATTATAAATTGGGCAATGTAAATCCTTATCAGAACTGAGGCCCAAGCCTACAATATTCACTGAGTAGCTTTCCCAAAAGAACAGCTGCACAGAACCGAATTAAACAGCAAAACTACTACCAGTAAAAGCCGTCACAATGTTTAGTACTTGTAAGATCAGGACATTTTCCTCTTGGATTCAGCAAAGCCCTTAAATATATACTGAATTATAAACAAGTGAGTAATTCCATCCTGATGCGACAAGCTGCTTAAATACAACTGGAATGCCTAAGTACTCTGCTACATGGGGATGCCATTACTCACATACTTAATGATAAGCACACGCTTATTATTTAACTTTTTATGTTGCCATGCCTAAAGAGAAGCATACAATTAATGTACAGTTATGAAATGAGAATCCACCCCCCTGAGCTTACTGCATAAGAGAGAATATAGAGAAGAGATAAAAAAGCAGTAGAGTGACAACTGTGAAACTAAATTTAATTTAGATCTGCCTTATTTTACAGGTGATCCGATTGAATGATGTCAGATTCAGCCTTATTTCACACTAGTCTGAAAGAGGAGAAATAGACTTCTTTGGCAGAATCTTCCATTTTTTTCCTGCATGTTTTGACACTTGAACTGGACAAGATACCCACAAAGTGCTCTTCATAGACCCATTTAGTTAATTAGCTATATGCCATTTTTCAAATTCTGTAGACTAAACAGTAGAGTTGGTAAGCAAAAGGCATCTTGAGATGTCCTGAATGCACTCCAATGTTATTGAAGCAGATCTAGCAAGTCACGTTACCAAGATATTGACATGATATTCCAATTTATTTTCATATCAGTAAGTGCCTGTGCAATTTAAATTAATCTTATGATTTTCTGCATTGCCCCAGCAAAAACAGACTTCATAAAATAAGGGAAATGAGTAACAGTGTTTGTGGTTTTCTTCAAAACCTATACATGATATACATGCATCTATGAATCATTCAGATGCAACTTATATCAAGAGGAAAATTTTATAATCATATATGTTGAAAATCCATTCTCAACAAAAACTGGGAAGGTAAGCATTAACATTTTCCAGAGTTCTCCTTGGTGAAAAAACATGTATGCAAATAAAAGATGCACCAGAGTATTTTCTTCTAAGTAGATTACAATGCTGTCATTCTATAGAGATTTTGATAGACTATCTCTACAGCCTTTGACATGTACTTTGGGATCCCTGAACAACTTTAGAAATAAATTCTTCTATAAAATGGAATAAAACATGCCAACCTGGGCACAGACTGATGGCAGCAGCAAAGTAAAAAAGTAAAGCAACAAAAAATTATAAAGTTATATTAAATGCCATAGACTACGTTCCATGGGCTACTACATTTTAATTGGCTGACTTCCCAAAAGAGGGCTATTACTGCACTTCTTGCATAAGAATATCTCCTCATAATTTCAGGAGGACTATAGCATAAATTGGAATTGTAAGGGTTTTTTGAATGTTTGGGTCCTGAAGTTGGTAACACTGTCCTCATTAAAAGCAAGTATACAAACAAAACCTTTTAACTTTTAATGTTGCAATTACTGGTATCAATGTACTTTCTGCACATACGTCTAAGTCAATATATTAATGCATTGCCAGACTGAGGGCAAAATGCTCAGCCCAAAGTCTGATAAACCAGTCACTCTTTGCTCAGTGTTTCACTTGATACCAGTGCCAAGCATTTTCAAAACATACTTCTTATTGCTGTTCAAGCTTTCTTTTTCCTTGATGGGATGAAACAATAGCATGGCATCCAGTCAGTATTTTTGCAGACACAATATATTTCAAAGTCTAAAATTTGAACATCTGTCATTCCTGTCTTCTCTTTAGGGGGATGTTGCTTGGCCTAAGTTAATAACTACAAAGTTCTTTCTAGTGCCACCTTCTAAGATTACCTTTACCTACATAGAACCTGCAAGGTTCTCTTCTGTAATGATTTCAAGCACTGAATCTTACATCTTTACTTTCCACTGGGTTTCCTCTGTATTATAAAGTCATTTTACAATTACTGAATCTCCCTACCCTATCAATTCTTCTTGTTCCCTTTATCTTAGTCTTTGCCTTTTATGTTTGGCAACATTCTCCTGGGGAAAAGACAATTTGTTTGTTTTGTGAAGAAAGCACTAGAAGACAGGAGCAGGGATGTATTACAGGGAACTTTAGACATGTAGGGCTTCTGCCAGTTTGATAGCCTCCTAAGACTTTCCACAGACAGAATCATGGAATCATAGAATTATAGAATCATAGAATCACAGTATAATTTGGGACGGATGGGACCTTCAAAGGTCACCTCGTCCAACCCCCTGCAATAAGTCATCTTCAAGTAGACCAGCGTGCCCAGAACCACATCCAGCATGGCCTCGAATGTCTCCAGGGATTGTGCATCCATCACCTCTCTGGGCAACCTGTTCCAGTATTTTTCCACCCTCATTGTAAAGAATTTTTTCCTCATGACCAGCCTGAATCTCTCCTCTTTTAGTATAAAACCATTACCCCTCATCCTATTGCAACAGGGCCTGATAAAGGTCTCTCCCCATCTTTCTTATAGACCCCTTTTAAGAACTGAGGGGTCACCATAAAGTCTTCCCAGAGTCTTCCCCAGGTTGAACAACCCAAATCACTCAGGAAAGGGCCAATGGTTTTTCCCTCTTTTCTGCAGCATGTGAAAAGATGATGTGGAGTGCTTGACTATACACTTACAGTAAGAGCTTGTGAAACTTTTCATCAGTTAATTACAGTGCATTTTTCTCAAATTAAATTGACATTCTACAGAAATCCAATTGTATGCACCATCCTAAACTTCCAACTTAACATGCTGACACTGCACAGGTGGTGGGATTTTTTATTCTCTCTAAGCTCTATGGAATATTGCACCTTGAGTTTTAATCTAGATGTAGTAGTCTCACAGTTTCTCAGTCCTTCGGGTCTTCTTTCCAGAAAGAGTCTTCCTGGGCTTGTTTCTTGCTTTTCTTAAGTAACTTCTGTGTTCTGTGCATTTGTGCAATCACGTCTTCAATTCCATACTACCTTTTCCTCTTTTGGAAGGTTTGGCAAGACCCTCTGGTTTAAAACCTGTCCTGTTCTGTTGATTTCATCTGGCTATGTGTACCTGCCAAGGAGAAATAGTTCTCTTCATTGTGTATTGGAAGCTGTGGCAGTGAGTTTTTTGCAAGTTCCATACCCAATTACATTGTCTGCACTAGTGAGTATGGCTCCCAGGCAGACCCTTGCAGTCAGTTTTCTGTTGCTTGATCCTGTCTTTAGGTATGGGAGTTCTGTGAGCTGCTGTTACCCATGGCATTTTTGTTAAAATATGACTTTGACTTTCTTCAGCCCCAACTGCTGTACAATTAAAACAAATCCTTATGTTCCATATTTTATAATGTTGTCAAACCATGAGAAATGAAACACAAAGTCTCCTAAAATAAGCTATATATTTGATAAGGAAAAGTGCCACTGATTGTTGCACAACCACATGGTGGATGTGAAAAATATGTGGTCATTTCTATTATCACTGAAGAATTCTTTATCTATTCAAAAGCAAACTGTTCCTTCAAAGGCTGTGAAACCATGGTTTTCTCACAGGACTTTCGTGCAAAAAAACAGCTCTTTCGATGCCTGGAGATGAAGCAGATTTAAGGTGGATGATTAGATGCCTTTTGGGACCATGTGGTGAAGAGCATCACGTAATTGTGAAACATTTGTATTCCCATTCAACCATGGGCACAGATTAGTGTGAAGCCCATGGAGCCTGACAAGCAAGACTTAGGCACTAAGGTTTGCTTGCTGGGAGAAGTCCTGATTTTGTGACCACACTGAATGAAGGAAACAACCCCTCTGTGGGCCCAGCTATGCCAGTGGCTAATCTGGCACACTTTAGTCCGGCTCAGAGTAGACAATGAACTACCCTGGTGTAGATGATGCTGCCCTCAGCCTTCCCTGCCCTGCGAGGGGTCTGCTGGTCTCTACAGTGGGGCCACTCTCCATTCCCAGCATGGGGTGGGCTAGTGTGGCATGGGCTGCTCACTGCCCACTCACCGAAGCTGTGCCTCATGGGCAAGCGGGTCTACCCCGCCTGCGGCCCTGGGTGCCCCTACCCTGGGTGCCTGGCTCCTGCCCGGCTCCTGCGCCATGCTCCACCACTGCCATTTCCTCTCAGGCTCCGAGCCGCCGCACCACCACTGCCGAGACACCTCTCCCTCTCTCTCTTCATTTTCACACTCCACCCACTTTTTGCTTGCTTTCTCCATCTCTGCCACCGTCTCTCTTTCTGGACTTGTCTTTATTTGGCACTCCCGGAAGCTGTTGGGCATTTCTCTCCCTGCCTGACCGGGCAGCTGATGTGACTGACACCGACTCCAGCTGAGAAGAAGGAGGAGAAGCAGGAGAAGGAGGAGGAGGAAAAGGAGGAGGGAGAGCAGCGGCGAGGCGAGGGAGGGGGGAGCGAGTGACCGGCCACGGATTTTCATTGCAGAGAGGAGGGGAAGGAAAAAAAAAGCCTACACGGGTCATCAAAACAGGTAACTCAAGAGCAGGCAGCGGCAGGAGGGGCGGGATGCGGGGAGCGGCCCGACCCCTCTGGCCCGGGCAGGCTGGGGCGGGCCCGGCACTGCGCGGTAGGGGTCGGGGGTGCGCTGGAGCTGATGGTGAGGCGGTGGGGCCCGGCCGCAGCGACAGCGGACATCTTGGGGAGGGGGTAGTGGTGAGGGGACGCCTGCGGGCTCGGGCCGGGGCTGCAGGGCGGCGGAGCGGCTGGTCGAGCGCTATTGCCCTGGGTCCTATGTGGGTCAGGGCCCCGCGGGCGCGGCCGTGCTGAGGGCCCGGGTCCCGCTCCGCCCCTCCTCTCCCCTCCTGTCACCTGGAAAGCCTCAACCCCAACCCCTCCGGGTGATACGTGCCAAGAGCCGCGGAGAGGAATTAATCGGAGGTGGGAGAAACCCGAGCAAAATAACACAGCAGGTGAGGGATCCTTTCTAGGACTAAACCCGGACCTCTGCCGCGGAGCCTCCCCGGCTCCCGGAGGGTGCTTTGAGCTATGCCCCAGCCCCCAGCCCGCATCCCGCAGCCTAGCTTTGCGACAGGTTATTAAGAATGCCCCCCGTTTGTTTATGCAGACCTGGCTGTGTTAAGCGATGCGAACCTCGAACTCTATCAGCGTGAGGTTAAGGGAGAATTCTGAGGGAGGCAGCTGCAGGGCTGGTGAGCAGCTGGGTTCAGAGTCCTTGGTTCCTTCCGCCCTCGGAGCCTGAGGTGTGTGTGTGTGAATGTGTGTTTGTGGTGGAGGTGGCTGAGGGGCGTACTGGTTTAGCCCAGAGTGAAGAGTTAAATAGGATCCTTGGGTGGGAGACCTGGGGACCTTTTTATACAAATACGTAAGGGATTCTGCAAACATAAAGCGACATTCAGTGGGGCAAGAAGGCAGCAGACATGAAGAACTGTGAAGCTGAGATGCTGCATTTTGCAATGACTTGACATCTGAAAGGGGTATTCCCCCAGAGATACAGCCAGCACAAAGCTGAGGAGAACTTGTGACCCCACCTAAAAACGTGAACCCTGTCCTTTGCTCTGGGCATTGCTATGGATCTGTATCTTAGCATTACGGCATCAACTGGGAGGATTTTTATCAAGTAAAATACAGATTTCATAACACATAGGGGCAGTCTTAAAGACAAAGACATCTGGGGGAAGCAAGCTTTCTTCATATACATTACCTAAATGTGGTTATTTTCCAATGATGGAAAATGTTCTTTTTTTTTTTTTTCCAGAAGAACACCAGTGGAGGCCAGTCCATTAGGAAAGAGTGGGAAGGAGTCTGCTTAGGAGGGCTGGCTGGGATCAATACTGCAAATTATATTGATATATTTCTAAGCCAGGCAAAAGTGGCAGTGGTTCCTGGGCTACCTTATTTCATTGTTCTGGGAGACTGGAATCACAAAACCAGTCCTACTTCAGAAATACAACTTTACAAACTATTTAGAATAGCAAAGTGGTCAAAGCTGGTCTCATAAGACATTACTACAAGTTGGATATCCTAATTTTATGGAAATCTTATCCTAACATTTCTTTTTGATTACTTATGCAAATTATAAACTTCTTTCCTGATGCTTTACATTTTCAACACAAGGATTTCATAACACATATTCTATTATGAGCATGTTTGCACCTTCTGTAGCAAAGCCAGGTACATACAACAATATGGCCCATTTAAGGCTTGGGCATAACCAAATGCCGGTCTTCAGAATATTCTTATGATTCATTTGCATCTTCCCCCTCAAATGAATGCTGCGCAGATGTGGAAGGTGGACAGTCACAACTCCAAATTAAATGAATAAAATACGTTTTCTTAATTAAATAAAAATGAAGAGGATGTGCATTATTTACTATTATGGCAGAGCTAACCTATATATTTTCGTTATTCTTGGTCAGCTATGGCACTCACTTTAGCAGAGAATAGTGCTTCTTGATATACCACAAGGAGCAAGGATACAAAGATTACATGTATTAGACCCCTTTATACATTTTCTAATCCTATTGCATAATTTTTATTAACCATGTAAAGTATATTTGGAACCCTAAGTTAGGGAAAAAAAAATGAATGAAAATTCCTCCAGGACTGAAATTCATAGGAATCTGAATTAGTAGGTACTGGAAAAGAAGCAAAGTGCAGCAAGGAAGACTGGAAACTAGAACTGTATTCAGCTCCCAGTGTTGACACTGTTTTGCATCATTACCTGCAGCAAATCACATAATCTTTCCATGTTTCAATCTGGCCTTTCAGTGACAATAATGTTGCCAGTGGTTTGTAGTCGAGAGAGAAAAATGGTGAACTGCCAAATATGTTAAATATTCTTTGTGGTTCTGCATGAGTTTTAACATCATGTGCAACAGGAAAAAACCTAATAGCGGCAGTTGCTGCCCTGTAGAACATCTGACTACATGAAAGAGAACATTCTGTGCTTATGCTTATTGGGGCAAAACCAAAGCAACAGCTACAATAAATCAGATACAAATTATCACAGTTATTTAGACAACTGTTTTGTTATGAATTGGTTAAAAGGTTTTGCTTGATGAAGCACCCCTAATATATATAAATTTTAATTCCTTTCTCTAAATTTTAAGTATTTTACAATAGTGGGAGCAGTTGGGAACTTGTCATTTTGCTGAGGTACAGAATCAGCTCCAGTTGCTTGAGTATTTCTGAATAATGAGTAATTTTGGCAGATGTGGTTTACTGACCATTCAAATAAGTAATGCTTTGAACTGTAAGCTGTTCTTCAGAATGTCACCACTAGAACTGTACCAGAATCAACACTTTTATTAAGCAGTGCACACTGAAATGGCAAAAGCACACATAAGCACTGCTGCATAAATGACAGAGATTACGCCAATTCAGCTAGTTCAGCAAGAATATGGGTTTTGGTGCTTAATCTTGAACCTCTGTGATCTTTGTCACCATTTTAGCAAGACTTTATGCCATAGACATGGCCTTAGTGCATATACATACTAGTTACTCTTGTCTTCATTTCACCTGCGTATGTAACATATTCTGACTATGTCAAATTTCAGGGACTCCTTGTTACTAAAAAAGGCCCCATTAAGACTTATTTACTGAGTATATGCTAATGGAAATTGTGATGTGACCCACAGTTTTTCAGAGAACAGAAAGCTGAAGAAATGGCTTGGAAAATCCAAAATACCAGTAGTAGTATACTAGTAGTAGTATGATGGGAATCAAAGGCTTGATGCTTTTGTAGCATATATTTAAAAAAAGGTAAATGCTCAAGTACATAATGGAATAGTGTCATATTTTTCCAAGAAGACATGCTGAGATCTTATGCATTAATGTTATGTTTTGTATTAGTTTAAATACTCAACTGCTTTTTGGAAGGAATGCAAAGAATGATTTACATTTCTGTGTGTAATTTGGCATTGTTTTGAGAGAAGAAACAGCAGAGTAATTCACCTAACAGCTCTGGGTCCTCTAAAGCAACCATCATAGCAAAGGCTAGCTTTACAAGCATCTAGGATAGGTTGAGTTTGATCTTTCTGGGTTTCACAATACCTCACAAACAAAGGAGGGATAAAGAGCTGAATGTCTCAGATCATGTAAATGAGCAAGGTTGCATGGGTTATCATTAAAACTCAGGACTTCAAAGTAGTAACCAGGTTATAGCAGGAAATAGAAAGGTCTTTTTTAGTAGCAGGTGGCCCATTTCATCCTGAATCAGAAGCAAAGGCACATCTCATTGAAATGCTAGCAGCATTCCAGTATTGCAGAATCAGTGGGTTGAATTTTAAAATGGGTGATGTCCAAAGGCCTTGAGTTTTTGCGATGAATAAAGATTGCAAATGAGCTGCAGAGAAAAGGGAGTAATAAAGTAGCTGCTGCCATACTGGAGGAAGGGCCACAGACTGATCAGGGAAGCCAGGAAGAGCCTGACATCATCAGACACTGAGTGCATCTAGGTAACTTGTCTGAGAAACAGAGCACATCTATTCAGGCTTTATTGTCATATGGATATGCAAGAGAAGTAGGGTGTGGAAGTGTGAAAGGCCATGCAAACAAAACTGTTACTAACCTTGGTACTGAATAGTCTCATCTTTTCTGCAGAAGCCATTTCATAGTTTATGTTTTTAGAGCTTCCAGCACTATCTGCATAGTTTTAACTTTGCCCTTTGCTTTGCTTTTCTCCTTTCACATCCCAGAAGTACTGAAACCCCACAAGGGTTTGTACTTTGTGGAGTTTACTCTTTCAAAGAGTGCAAATTCAGTTTGCTTGGAACTGTAGCATAAAGAATCTTACTGTTCAGTTACTATGAACTGAACTGAAGCACTAATAAAATCAATGCCTGCATGCAGTATTTTCTTGGTTCAGCAAGGCAGTGTCCTGACATACAGTAATCAGCCTTGTGACAGGTAATTAAATGGCTTGTAAGGCCTTTAGAATGCTTGATTACATGAAGAATACCACACTAATACATAGTAAACGAGGTGGCTAAGAACATTGTGTTTCTGTTGATCGCAGAGAACATTGGAGGGAGAGAAGAGAAGAAAACCTAGACAAAAGACTATGAGCAGTGGTGACATAAAAAGGAAGCATAAGAAGAATAAGAGAATGTACTTAGAAACTGGGTTGCTTTGGTTATTTTAAGTCAATCATGCTTATACAGACTGTCAAGTCTTGACTTCTTCAGTATATCATTAAATGATGAACTTGTTCTTTGTGATCACAAAATTGATAAGACAGTCAAAATTATTCAGCAAGGGATAGGAGCTCTTCACAGAATTTACACATAATTAGAAACTGAACTGATATTCCAGAAGATACTAAGCACATACATGAACACATTACATATTCCAAATAATTCTTATTAAATTACGAGAGGTCTTACCAGAGTCCATGCTATTATTACATTCACTTACAGACACACAGCTTGACATATGCAGTTGCTCACCCATAATTATGGGACTAAACTGGGATGTGATAAGAAATCTGAAATGTGTCGGCAGTCTTAAGGGTACTTGTCAAAATAGAGACTATTTTACAAAGCAGGTTTGTAATGTTTTTTAAACAGTGGGGTAGAAAAATGCCTCCATTCCTTTCCTGCATGTTTTTGTAGACAGCAACCTGACTACTGCAAGAGGGAGAGAAGCAGGGTGCAAACAGAAAAGTATGTTTGTGGTACCAACGACATAAAGCCAAAGGAAAAAACTTAGGTTAAATGGAGGAAGTTCAACATGAACCTGCTTTTCCCTCTTCTACACAAAAATATTTTTGCTTATAAAAAATAATCCTTTAAAAACACAGAGGGTATGTCAAAGAGTGAAGTCCACAGACAAGATAATTTAGGTAGCACATTCTTATGTACAGCAGTACTCAGCATATCAGTAGTTGTAGCATGCACATTGAGCCACAGACAGAAATATTTTATGAGTATACTAGAGGCAGCTAAGACTTCAAACCAACCTATCAGTCAAAATGGTGCACCCATCCACAAAAAGTAGAAGTCACACTGACATTTTTGTCTTTTTGCTATTCCAGGTATAACATGTGCATTTGGACAAAATAAGGGAAAAAAAATGTCAAAGTTTTAATACTGTTAGATACACAAGACTATCTTTTACTAGGATAAAAAATGTATTTTTTTAATATGTACTTAAAAGAGCATTGCTTCTAAAGGATCTTGTAGCAGATTTGGTGGGACAAAAGAACAAAAAGGTCACCAAGGGCTCTGATTTGAACCCTGGATCATTCTCCTCACACAGCGCTTTACTGAGAGGTCTTCTGGTTTAATCTGATTTGACAACAGTTTGACAAGCCTTTGTTTACATTCCTCCCATACAGCTAATGGGAAACAAACCACAAACCATACAAGGTAATGTTTCTGCCTGCCATCACATGCTTTCTTCTAACCAATACTCCTTTGCTTTTCGTTCTCCACTCAAAATCTTTTATGGTAATAACCCAGATAGCTTCAGGGGCTCTTTGTTACCACTCAGCCAGTACTTGACTGCTTCTGTGCTCTGCCTGGGAAGAAGAACTCCAAATGGGAGTTCCTCTGAGAATGAGGCTCCAAACCAGTGGGTTTTCATTGTCTGGACCAGAATGGTATGCGGCAGGAATTTGGGTCTGATGCCAAAGGCGGCAAAAAGACTGCCCACTCAACACAGGTTGGAGCTGATACATACATTTGAATGGTGGTGTAGGAAAGCCAGTCATTTCAGGCTCAAGCTGGCTGTTTCTTTTAAAGAAATTAAGTGCTGTAAGATGCTTTTGTAATTTGAGGGGATGTTTAAGAATGCATAGAAATTTCCCCTTGATAAATGCTGCTATATATTGTACAGAAGAACTCTTAGAGGACACGGTACTTTGGATCTATAAAACATTCATGACTGGCTCTCTGATAGTACCAGCTGGCAATCAAGGTTTTTGTATATTTAATTTTGTATCTCAGTACCAATTTATTAAAAGACTAGGAGAGAAAGCGCATATGCAGGCTGCTATACTTTGAATAAGACTATGATCTTCCAGGTGGTGTAGGAATGTTAGATAGAATTAAAATGCCACAGTGCTGCTTGTATTCTGTTTTAGGCATCTGCCCTTTTTTGGCATGGAAATGAAAAGCAAAAGCTGTCCTGTAGAATGTCAGGATGATGAGCATGAGTGAGATGTGGCTTAGTTTTTCAGATGCTAGGTGAATATGGAAGGACTGGAACTCAGGGGATAAAAAAAAAGCCCTAACAAGTTGCTGCTTTTTCTTCTAAACTAAAGTTGTGCTAGGAAGTAAAACAAACTTTATGCTATCTCTTGCTGATGTTTGTCAGAATAATACCACACTTTACGGGGTGGCAGCATTCCTATGTTCAAAACTGCCATATTTACATGCCTAGTAAGTCATCATGTGTTTCCTTTTTCCCCTTATGCTACTGCATGGGTTCTCCCTGTGGGCTTGTTACAGTTTGTTTCTTCTTGAGATGGAGCAATATAGTCCTCTGTTGTAAGGCACATTCAGTGATAACAGGAATAATACCCGTGTTTTGGCTTCTAGTTTGATTGCTGTTTGGGATGTGTATATCAGGGAATTTTAGTCTTTAGACAAAGGTTTTTTTCCCCTTGATAACAGATAAAAGATGCTTTGAGAGAGCTGGAGAGAAAAGCAGTGATCTTCTAAGGTCTGTCTATAAAAAGAGATCTTTTTGGTCTTCAGCATGCCTTGTTCTACCTGATTTTGTCTTCACAGCTTTTGGGAAAGAAACAACAGATGGTAGAATTGCCACATACCTTTAACACTCCCCAAAAAGATATCACCAACAGTAAGAAGAGCAGATCTGTGGATCCTCCCTCTGATTTTTTGTGCACAAGAGACTGCTAACAATGTCAGCTTTTAAATGATTGTCAGTAGATGTAGGTTAACACTTTTCCTGGCTCTCAACCTTATTTTCAATGAATCACAGCATACTTCCCCACCAAGAAAGAAACCGAATACAGGATTATATGGGAGTTGAAGCACTGTTGTTTTTAACTCCCTATAGGTAGGGAGCATCAGCTCTGGGAAAGATACATGATTAACCCAAATAATCCACTTTGAGATCAAAGCTTTAATTAAAAGCCCAGTAGAAATGAGGTAGAGAATCTATCTTGATGTAAAAATGTGTTTTATGGGAGCAGAAGCATTCCATAGATGTATTTACATCCCCTTTACTTTTCACTGACACAGGTTTTATTTGGCTCTGTAAGTAGCCCAGTCTTACTATTTATTTATATTATGAGCTCTGATACTATATCACACAGACAGGATCTTCTCACAGTCAAGCTGTACCATTTGTGTTCTGACTCCTTTTGAGCTGCGGCTTTGTGATGTCAGTTTGACCACGCAGAGTGCAGTGTGGAATTATAAGTAATAAGAGAAACAGCTGAATATAGACCAAGAAAATACTGAAGGTTGTCATAATATGAGCCAAATATATGAATCCCTAAATATAGGCAAAGTTGTCAATGTTTAGATTAAGAACAGATGAAGAGAGCTGTTCAATGGAGTCTTCAGAACAGTAGCATTAATTCCAGTCTTATTTGTAAGATAGTCAATTGATGGTAAAGCAAAGTGTAAATGTAAGGTTATTACATGTACAATTGACTGGCTCTTGTATTGTTATATACAGTAATGGCAAAAGTGTACTTGCACTTTATTCATGTATGACAGGGATACTTATGTGTATACTTACGTGCATGCATATATAAAAGTATAGATGCAAATACCATTTAGTTGTGAATATATAAGTACACAAATAAAAAGGTATGTTCAGTGTAAACATAATGTTTGAGGGGTTTTTAAGTACAACGTTCCTTACAAAAACAATAAACCCCTGGCAGCCCTAATTTTATGGTAAAAATGATTCCTACTTCTGTCTAAAAAGATTATGACAATATATTACTTTGTGACTGCCCTGCTGGTAATACCTGCTTTTTAAGAATAACATTTTAGTTCTCCAGATAATGGAAACAGAATAAAGCTGTGAAGAATATAGTGAGCAAAACACTATGTTGCAGCTGGCAAGTGTTGTGTGAAGAGTCCATAGGGTTATTGAGTTGGCTTATTCCTTTGGGCTACTGACACTGTAATCCATATTCTTATCATTTTGCAGAGGGTGGTTTGTTGGGTAGAATTACATATCTTCATTTGTAAGATTCCTCCGACCCTTCAGGTATGTGCAGTCAAACACAGTGGGTTTGTAATCAAACAGCTGGGTCCTTCCACAGGCAAAATCAGGCTGAAGAATCAAAAAGGAACAGGTCTTCCAAAGAAATTTGTATATGCCATCAAGGAAAATTTTGAGGCAGGTGAAAAAACCCCCAGTCTATCAGAGTGTATCTTCACATAAAGACAGGAACAGGAACTATGCTAGAAATACACATTTCCATACTGATGAAATGAGTTGACTGTTAGTATGCTGTGTTAGACTAGCCTGACTTCAGACCGGTTTAAAACATAAGTCTTAAAACAGATACCATTTTAGGTTTTTATGTAGCAGGGTAAAATGTTGAAAAGAATATGTCCATAATAGTTTTGAGGATTAACAGTGCACTGTTTTAAGAAAAGGTTTAGTATTCTCACAAAACTTTAAACATTTCAGAAGTTCTCCTGAAACCCTCATCTCATTCCTGCCAAGATGTTTGTACTTACAAAGTTACTTACAAGTTAAGGGCTTTTTCTGAAGAAAAGAAAAAAAGAAAAATCATTGATTTTTCAAACCAAATAGTGTGAGAGCCCCTCTGAATTTTGACAGTGTTTATATGCCCACTGTCTTGATGTCATCTTCTTTTGGGGGTTTGCTTTTTGTTTAATGTAAATAGGAAAACCCCATAAATTCCAGATAAAGGCTTTCTCATGAGAATGGTTCTCCAAAGGGTTTCTCACTAAAATCTTCTGCTTCACTTTTAGGTCAAACGCAAACTTCATTATATTTATAGGGTGAAGTCTGAAGGTCCCACCTTGTTTGACAGGCAGCATGACTCAGCGCAAGAGCTCTGCATGTGTTTCCACAGTCCTAGTAGCTAATCTTTTCTCACATGTACATATCAAAAATAAAACTACTATTATTATTTTTATGCATAAGATTTATTAATACTAATTTGTAAATAAACCCCTTTCTTTTCACATTACTTTACTTTTTAATTATAATACTTAGGAACTAGATAATCTTAAGGTCCTTTCCAACCCTAACTATTCTATGATTCTATGATTCTCCCTGAGCATGGGGACACTGAGGCGCAATGTTTGTTTTGGTTGCTAGTATTGCACAGTTTATTGGAATCTACTATTATGCTTTGGTATCTCTGCGATACTAGCACTTTTAGCAGGATAGTTTATGAATTTGCACATATATTGAAGGTACACTTAGCTTTTCTAGTCTACAAGCCATACAGCAATCAGTACCTTGTGGGTAGGGACTCCACTACTTGCTTGCCCTTGCTGGGGATACTCCATTGCCCCCACACCCCAGTGCTGGGCAGGGGATGTAGTCTAGTGTGGGAGCTGAGCTGGAGATGTTCACAAGGATCATGTTAACCATGAGCCATAAATCGTCCCCCCTGTGCCCCTTCTTACTGTATGTCACTTAGCAGAATAAAACACAACCTTAAGTAAGAAACATGTATGTTATACATTAAATGATCAGGGATTTAAATATAGCTTTGTCTTTGCTTATATAACCACTTCTCAGTCTGAGGTGTATATAGATAGCACTGTGTTCCCTAAGGTATTGGCCAGTATTCAAAAATGTCAGTGCCTACACTTCCTCACACTGCTCACTTCCTCAGAGAGCAGATAATCACATTGTGGGCAAAGTAATGTGCGAGTTGCTAAAAATTTAACCTAATTTCTGTTTAATTTTAAATCAAAAGCACTGTAGCAGTACTGTACAAGCAGGCCCCTGGATTATTTTTTTTCTTTCCAAAAGGTCATTATTGAATGATTTAAAAACCTTGGGAAACACTGATTCACGTCAGGTACTTTCCTTAGAAGAAAATGAAGTGATGGGAAATCATATCAGAATAAACAGAAAACCACCTTGGCTTCTTGTGGGATTCTTACTACAAAGCATAGAAGACTGAGGCAAATTTCAGAAAGTATATTTTAAAAAATCAGGAAGTATACATTGAAAGTCTGGCTTTCAGTCAAGAATTAACTGAGTCTATATTTTTCCCTCTGTAAATGGCTGATGCAAATCACTACAGACGTAAGTTTTTACCACTTACATTTACAAATATTTCAGTCATCTCAATATCTGATTGGGAGCATACACAGACAATTTATTTGTCATAAATTGTCCACATACAGACTGTCCAAAGCTATGCTAGCAGTGTTTTGAATCTGGATTTTACAATGAAAAACAAGGGTTGAGTGCTGATCGTATGCCCTTTTGACAAAGCAAGTTACCAGATGTCAGCTGCTTCACTACAGCTGCTTATATGCCAGAAAGACAGTATTTCAAAAATACAAGTTTTATCATAAAAGCTGATAAAGCCCCAAGATGAACAGAACTGTAGCATGAGGTAAAGCATTGGCTTTACTTGGCACCTAACACCTTAATGATTTTTTTTTTCAGAATGGCAGAGACTCATGGTTTGATGGAGAGACTGGAGAAAGCAGTGACTCGACTTGAATCATTGTTTTCAGACTCACACAGATCTGGTGGAATGGAGTGTGATGCCATTAATGGAGTCAATGGAAGTAAGTCTGTTTTTTTTGAAGTATCATCTCTCTGTTACCAAAAACCTTCAAGTAGCACATGTGTTTGTCTTCTAAGAAGAAGTGTAATCCCATCCCTTACAAATTTGGTGTCAAAAGAAGTATTTTAAAAATGAATTTAGAAAACTGATGTGACAAGCTTAGGTGTATGCATAATTCGAAATCAATATAGCATAGAAAACTCAAGATTTGACTAGTCTCTAAAATATACTGTTTATATTTCAAGCTTTATCACTCTTTCCATTTGGCATTTATATTGTTGTAGGTAATTTACCAGATGAAAATGTCTGCTTGAGCCAAATTAGCAGAACAAATGAGATATCCCCAAAATTTACAGCATAAGTATTCCCGAAAAAGTCACCAATATAAACATTGAATTTGTTTGCCAGCTCCCTGAATTTCTCACTGTGGACGTACTTCACTGAATTGTTTAATATCCGTAATCAAACATGAGTTTGTTCATAAGCATTTGCTCATTAAGGGCTGCCACACATCCATGGCCTTATAGTATTATCTCTTGAGCTTTTCCTTTCTCAAGTGGATCTCCATATTGGAGAATACACCAAAAAAGTCTACATTTATTTACATCACATCACCAAATAATATTTTTTTCACTCCTTAATTTGTCATTCCTGAAATTTACAGGGTAAATAACCTTAGAAACATGGCCGTTACAGTGTTGATTCAATAGAGTGCCCTCCCTTTTCTCCAGAGCTTGTTCACCCAGAACTCCAGCATATATCCCTTTATGAGATTCATGTCCTTTGCTTTCTGTATTCCTTGGCCCTTCCTGCGTTCTCCAGAGAACAGCACATCCCAGCATGGGCTCAGTTGCTGTACAAAAGCTGCAGAACAAGCAGAAAATGCAGGCAGCTCACATACTGACACAGAAGCAAGCCAGCATATGTCAGCAGCTTTATTGTCCCTGTATGCCAGCCCTTACCCAACAACACATGTGAGGAACCTTCCCCAAAGTCATGTTTACCATGTGCCTATACACTGGCAGCTGCTGTAGAGCAGCTGGCTGAAAGCAGCATTTGTCTGCAGCAGGAAGGGAGCATCTTCCAGCAGGTTTCCATAGCACATGACTTAGCTTCAGTAATGAAATGCTTACAGTCCACAGAAGACCGAAACAGATAGCAAACCATAGCAAAATCATGGAGAGACATGATCCATGTACAAACTGACAATTAAATCAATCACCACTAGGAAATCTACATTTTAAAAAAATGCAGGCTTCAGTCCTATAATGAATCCATTTAGGTGCGTTTCTCTTAATCCAGAGCTCAGTACTGCAGAACCAGGGTTGCTTTTAGAACAGGAGATGAACTCTTCATGTGAGGTACTTCAATTAAAAGTGCTATATCCTTGGCCTAACCTACAAGCTCAGTCAGGTGAAAAGATCCACCCCACAGGAAAGCAGAGCCTTGAAACCCCAGCAGCTCCCTAGAAGAAACCACCTGACAAACCTTGCTGGAGTGAGGTTTTAAAACACACCCACTGAGAGACAGCAGTAAGAAGCTGAGACGAGCAGTACCATGGTGCATTTGCCATCCTGCACTGTATCTCCAGGCAGAGCTGTCTCACACAGGGGCTCTGGAATTAGCTTTTGCTGATGCAGTCAGGAAAGACTGCATTGGTTCTTTGGTTTGGGCAACCGATAGACATATAGTGCCACAAATATCATTCTGTATGCCTGTGTTTCTGTGTCTCTGAAGAGGTTCACGTTAACATCCACAGCAACTGCAGAATTGACAGTCTTACAGAGCAGGTCTCTTCTTCTCCTTTAAAATTGACACTCAGACAGAGTGTGACCTCTTTTAAGTCTTTAGTGGAAATGGAGATACATTGCTTTCTTCTACCATAAGCCCCTCTCCTAAAAGGTAATCCCATAATTAGAATTATTATTGAATTAACATACAATTAATTATTGGGAGAACTGTACCTTTACTGTTTTCCTAAATGGTACTGTAAAAGCAGGATTGCGAACAAATCATTCAACTGCTGTGCACAGCCCACAGCAAATTCTAGTAAGTGCTCTTGGGAGTTAGGTGTATTGAATAGTGAGAAATGGCATAGTTGCTTTCTAGTTTTGCATAGGACAATTGCCGTTTAGTGAACTGCTATTTAAAACTCAGCTCTAAAGTAAAAGATTACAGTGATTCTCTTGGAGACACACAGATTTTTACAAAGAACATAAACAGGCTTTGGAAAGCATCTCCACAGCTAAAACCTTTTGTACACTAGGTCATTTGAGGGTTTTACACACAAACACTTAATATGGAAGAAAGCCCAGAAATTCCTCCGAATTGAAGGTGACATCAAGAGAACAAAAGGAGCCTTGAAATCCCGCCTAGCTGACTAACTACATTTTTTTTTCACACAGGCTATTGCAAACTCCAGTTGCCAGAGCCTTTATTTTTTTCTGTCGAGGAGCCAGATGACTCTTGTGGAATAAAGAGGGCTTTCAAAATTATGAATTTGGACACAATTGTCATATAGTGCCAAGAGGTTAAAGCAGACTCTCTGGGGAAAGCCTGGTACCTCTTCAGAGCTATCTCTAAGCTTCATTAATGAGGGAGAGAGGCTGGGAAGAATTTTAATGTTGGTCTCTCAGATCCTACAGATGCCATAAATTCGCATGTGCATTGCTCATGCTGGACCTAGCAAAGGTTCTGAGGCATAGACAAGATATAAGGGTATGTCAGGGAGTAAAAGGGGGCTGGAAAGTATCCAAGGGAAGATTATTTTTGCTGCCTTAAAAGGTATCACATGAAACCTTTTAAAAGCCAGGTGCATAAGAAACTGATTGTCCACTTTGTCAGGGAACTGCTCAGTATACCATAGAGAAAAAAGCATTTTTATTCCTCTCATAGAATATATAGCATATCTAGTCAATGGAATGTGTCATCTAGAGGACTCATTTGAGCTTTCTTTACCCAGTGGTAGTTTTGCAAGGTCAGACAACAAAGTAAGGATATGACAAAGCCACATTTAACTGCATAAATCCACTGTCAGCCTATTTTAAAGGCTTTTGTCTAACTGGAAATGGAATTGCTTGCTACTAAAACTCACCAAACAGTGCAGAGATCTTCAGGAATGGGTGGGTTGTTCAGTACAGTGTGATTCTTTTTAGGAGATAATACTTGTTTTATATGCAACAACAGAGTTTTGTTAAGACAGTCATGCTTATCAGACCACTAGATCTTTGAAGGGCTGACAAATACTTATTTTAGTATTATTAATATAGAAAAAAGAGGCTTCCCATTACTATATACAGACTAAATTCTCTTCATGTTCCTAGCCGAGTTCTACCAAGAGCAGGTTGTTTTTTTTTCTAGCCAGGAAAAATTCATTATACCTCCTATTTTACTAATGTCACAAATCAATGAGTATGGCAGAAATTAAGTTACAGCAATTTTCCCTGCTTCTATGGTATTTCTCCACCATCTGCTACAAAAGAATGTCCTATGCATTATGTTCTTTATGAACCTATTATAATGGAATGCTCTTCTTCTACAGGCATAGCACCATATGTTGAAGCCTTTGATAGGCTGCTGAATGGAAGTGTTGCTGATTTTCTCAGGTACAGCAAGATTCTTGAAGGTGATGTGAAGACACATGTGAGTATTTACTGATATTTTCTCCCTGTGATGTAAACATACAAGTCTTGGAATCTGTGTGATCAGCCTTGACTGCTGTGTAAAGCAGAATCCTAACAGTGGTACTCTGAATTATTAGTTGTTGTAGTAGTAATAACTTGGCATAACACACTGATGACAGCTGGTTCAGGAGGGACAAAAGGCTGTATGGATCCATAAGAAGAGACTACTCCCCTTCAAAGGTTGAAGACCATAGTACACAAAATATATAAACATTCTCAGTCACAAGAGATTTGAATTGACCTATTGGCTGCTGAGCCCTTTGCAGGACAAGAACACAATAAAAAACAGAAGTCAAACGAGCAGCAAACAATTGGTGGGTCCGAGCAGTAATAACTTCTTATGTTTGTCTTCTAGGCATATGTATCATCATACCAATTAATGTAGATATTTTATTCTTTTGATTGTTTTTATTACATCTCTTTCATTCAGAACAATATATCAGACTAAAAAGTTATTAGGTTGCATATTTAATTGACACCGTTTTTACCATGTATGTCACAGCAAGGAAGATATCACTATGATATCATTTTCTTGATGAAATTACTTTGCAACCTCATAATATCTTGTGATCAGAGCTTGTTTATTTCATTTTATATTTTAAACTCGTCTTCTCTAGAACTGGTGGGATAGAATGATAAGGGATGGGCTCATCTTACCAATAGCTTACCAGTATCGATTTTGCAAGTGAAACAAACACGAAAGAGCCAGGATCAGTCTGACCTGGATCTGAAGGAGTATGAAGCTTTTATTTTTTTCTAGTAGATGCTGTTGGGCTTTTCTGTGTGTAGATTTCCCAGTTCATTGCAGCTGCTACTCTGCATAACAAATGCTGTAGTTAGAAAACCATGCAGTCCTACAAGCTTCTGGGACTTATGCTGCAAGGCCAGCGTAAATATTTTGCAAGACAGCCAAAGTAACCAGTCTGCTCACAGAGCAAGAGCTCTGGGATTATTCTGTGAACTGTGTTTTCTCTGTGGTGTTATATGTTCTTGTTGGTAGACTAGAGTTTCTGACCGAGTTAGGCCTAGAAAAGTAGGAGGTGAGAAGATCAGGCAATAATAGAGGATCTTTTTGTTTCTAAGGAAACGCTGAACTTCCTCCTTATTAGAAAAGGCCTTTTTACCTTACCAGTTATAGCATAAGCTACAGTGTATGTACTTTGTTCTTACAGATAAATCAATAAATGGGGGTGGAGGTTGTCAATTATCAACCTAACTGAGCAGAGAATTGCTCCCTGGAAAGCATCAGTTCTAGCTTCGGTCATTACATTCATTAGACACCACTGTTTTGCAGCTCATTTCTCAACACGCTAGATGTGAGAGATACAGAAATAGCCTTAGTACCAACACTAAGCAGGGACAAAAGTTGCATTTAACATTCTAAATGACTGAAACCTTTTAAATATACACTATCTGTAAATATTTAAATCAGTAAATGTATTAATTTATGCATTTGCCACTATCTGATACTCACAATTGAGTCAATATAAAAGATGATTAATAATTTATCTGCCAAGTCCGTGGATAGTCCCTAGCATATTGTTGATGATGGTGTAATGCAAACTGTGATAAGGAGTATTTGTTAGGACTGTGAGTTTAGACGTGAACAACTTTTCCTTACATAAAGAAACTGGTGATTCTGGATTGCAGCCTCCTCAATATTCTGAAATCCTAGATTCTGAGTTTACAACATGAAGCAGACTGTGGTTGCCTTATGCTCATGCTTATCACTGAAGCAACATCTGTGCTTTACCTTAACAAGTGGAACAAGGAGTATTTTTCTTCTGGGTGTCTTACAGACCATGTGTCCTCAGCATTATACTTGCAGCTGCTGCCTCTTTCACATAATGAGCTGAAGGGGATGGTTGTATTTTATTTCAGAAAACACCTGTTGCCTAGAAAAACCTCACATACCTGACTGAGCAGAATGGTAATATGAGAGAAAGAGAGACTTCATATTATGCTAAAGAAATGAGGGATTTAATCTGATGTGTTTCATGCTGATTGCTGTAAGGATTGTGTGGGTTGTGTTTCTGGTGAAAGGAAGAATACAGCCATAACAAGTAGCTGCTGAGGTGCCCCATTCCTACTTTTCAGCATGCTGTACTCTAAATAAGTCTATTTAAAGAGAATAAAATATATTAAATATATATATATAAAAGAACTAATAGCTAGCTCCTGGCTTTGTTAAACAAAGAGCACAGTGGATTTTACAAAGATTAGTTTATCAAAAAGGAATTCTGCTTAAATTCAATTTTGAGAGCAGCATATTTTTCATTGAAATTACAGTACATGCAGTGGTGAATCTCTGAAGTCAACTGCATTAAAGAAACTAACCACTTTTAAAAGACAGAGAGAATGGTTAGGGTTTTTACTTAGTCTATTTAAAACAAATTATCCTAAACAGCTAAGATGAGAGAGGTCCTTTTCCTGTTCTGTCATTCTGGAATAAAAATCTGGTGATCATATGCATGTTTGTGTTAAATACGAAGTCCACTGCAGACACAGATTTAGTGAGTCTCACATGAGGGTTTTCAAACCACTTTCTGCTGTCCATGTCATAACTATAGAGCATGTGAAGTCAGTGAAAGAGTGAGGACTGCTGTCAACCAGCTGTGTTTGGCCTGACATACCAATGTCTTGGGTGCTGTCACCAACTATTACAGGTTATAACAGCCCTGAAGCAGACTCACCATGTGTGCGAACACTAAACCATTCTTCTGTCAGAATGAAGGAAATTCAAAAAGACTGTAAAACAGACTGTGGGTCTACAGCGTAGGCAGTTCTCTTATGCCCAGCTGATAGAACAGCACTGGGTGATTGCTGGATCAGAGAGACATGAGTCCCATCACTTTGCCCTGATGCATCTGCCACTACAAAAAATGGGCTGAGGATGACAAAGAGTTGCCTGTGGGAGACACAGTCTACCTTCAGATTGTGTCCCTGTGAGGAAGCTGGTCAGGCAGTTTTGGTGGGCTCTCTGCCCTGTCAAAGCAGAGCCAGAAAGATTTTAGAAGGCCAAGAAGCAGGTTTTTGTGATGTGTTTATTGTGAGCTGCTTTACATTGTTTTTGTTTATGTGATATCTCAAGTGGTAGAATACTTTGGCTGGACTTTGAGTAACGTACCAGATGGGACATTATGATAAGAAGACAATGTACTAGTTCTACAAAAGAAGGACAGATAATGTAAAATTTCCATATTTTAGTATTGCATGTGGTACAGAGCACAGCATAATTACAGCCTTCCTGTCAAACACATAAGCTAATACTTGCCTTTTTTTAATTGTTTATTTGTAAAAATCTTTTAACCTCCCAACACGGTTAGCTGAAAGATCAGATTGTCTGAGTGATTAAGTTATGTTATCCTCTTCTCTCATCCAAGCTATTTAGCTTGGAAAGGAAAACTGCAGAAATATGGATTCTTTTTACCTCCTCTTTTCCATCAGCTTCCAGCTGCTGAAATGCAGAGCTCAGACAGCAACCAGCTTGGAGCATTCTACTTACTGGAAGAGACTTGAGATACAAGTCATTACATGTGTGACTACATGAACAAGATAGCATGGAGCAGCAATTCACAGTACATTATCTAGTCTGCAGGGTTTCTGTCTGCGTGTGCAATGGCTTGTTGTCATCATGAGCAGGGGAAGCAATGTTCACCCCACAAACGCTGGTCATATGTACATACCCAGAGTTTCTTTTCTTTATTACATGAAAGCAATGGCATTCTCCTCCTTCCAGGCACAGGCTGTGTAAATACAATAGGACAGCTGAAAGCAGGAGTTATCTTTTATGAGGTATATATGCACTTTGTAAAGTGCAGCTCTGGTTTGGCCTATCATAGAATAGTTAGGGTTGGAAAGGACCTTAAGATCATCTAGTTCCAACCCCCAGTGAAGTTAAAAAATCCTAGCTTCCTCATTTTTTTCAAAGAGTAGTTATTACACATGAAATAGCTGTATCTTTTCTTGTGAGAGAGGTTGAAGAATTAGTCAATGACTTTCATAGCACTGAATGTTGAACAGGATATGCTGCTGCCTGTCATATGCAAAAAACATTTTTGCACTTTATCTTAGCTAATCTAAACCCAGACTATCAAACCCATTATTTCACTGATTCCTCATTAACAAGGCAATTTGCTTACAGGGCAACAGAATGCACAAGTGTACCCTTGTGTTCATCTTTTGTGCCCAGAGGCTCTGCAGTTTTAGGCATTGTGTTGAGAGTTGAATTAGAGCTCAGAAAGGAGGATGATGTCAACATGCCCAAAGACAGACTTGCTGTCAGGATGCCTTTGCTTTTCTGTGGTAGGTATTTTCTGCTACATAAAATAAACACCCAACCAAGTAGCTGCTACAGGACTGGGAAAAACCAGAATACATAAAAAAGAATAAAAAGAGATTTTTTACAGCATACAAGGTACACTCAGCGGAAAGAAAGAGACTGTGTGGAAAAAATGGTACTGTTATCCACCAAAAGTAAAAAAAAAAATTAAAAAAAAATTCATCAACCAGAAAAGCAACCTTGGAAAACTGTCAACATTAAAGTTTATTTTGTAATGCTAATTCAGCTAGATTTCTTACCCTGTGTATGTATATGTCCCAACACAAGCAATAAAGAATGTTCACTTTAGTATGACAAGAAAGATGGAAATGCAATATACACAATGTAGCCAAGTGGTTAATCCAGAAAAAAAAGTATTCTGTTCCTAAGGATGACTTCACTTGTGGCCTGGGCATTGGATCTTTCAAAACAAGCTGGATTTATTGGGTCGGGCAGTGGTGTGCAGATGTGATTATACCTCTCAGACTGTAAGACACCTGGGAATAAGATGGCTCCGGAGCATAAACATGAACTTGTCCATCGCGAATCTAGACAAACATCCCCTGAAAGAGTGTAAGTTTTTCCATTAATTTTGATGGGAGCTGGATCAAACTGTTAGTTTCTTGACACTGACATTGCAGTATATACCACTTGGTTGTCTTATTTAAAAAGGAAAGGAAGACACAAAAGTAAAACAGACTCTCTTGAAAAATGCATGAGACGGTGGCCATTACTGGCCATTTAGTTGTGTATTGGTGGCATAAGAAACATGCAGCTGTGAATTTAGGGGTGGAGTGGGCTGCATGGAGACCTCACAGCAGCCTTCCCATGTAGGGGTCCTGCAAGGATACCTGAGAGGGACTGTAGCAATAGGACACGGGGTACTGAGTCCAGACTTAAACAGGGGAAGTTCAGGTTAGATATAAGGAGGAAGTTCTTTACTGTGAGGGTGGTGAGGCACTGGAACAGGCTGCCCAAAGAAGTGGTAAATGGTCCAACCCTGGCAGTATTCAAGGACACTGTTGGACAGAGCCTTGGGCAGCACAGTCTAGTGTGAGGTGTCCCTGCCCATGGCAGGGGGTTGGAACTAGATTGTCTTAAGGTCTTTCCAACCCTAACCAACCATTCTAAGAAGTGGGTGAAGGTGATAATATGTAATGAAAACATTCCATATGGCATTTCCTCAGTCAGAAACATAAGAAATCAGAAACACAATAAGCCAAGGCTGTCAACAGTTCTTCACAACTGGTTTTCATGGGGCTTCTTTGCATATTGAGTAGTTCCTGACTAAATCCCTAAGTAGCTGATTTCAAAGTAGTGCAGTTGATCAGGGACCATTTTCTGGGTAAGGGTCTAAAACTGTTGGCCCCCTAAAAGCAGGGGTTATAACTGTATGTGGTTACCCAGAACAGTGGGATTTTCTGCTCTCCAAAGGATGCCAAAAAAACTTTATCAGAATGGTTTGAGTGGGAAACCTTACATGAAATGGCAAACCAAAGAAAACTTCATCATGTTTGCCAAGGAAATGTTAAAAGATAACTCTCTCATGAAAAAAATTCTGATTGTGAAGGGCTCTTCACTTGACCAGGTGAATTCAGAATAATATTCAAGTGTTCAGGCTAGAGTGAAGGTTCATGTTTTTCTAATTAATTAATTTAATTAATTATTGGAGCCATTACTCAAGGCATATGTTATATTTCCGGCCATTTGAAGTCTAAATCAGAACTAATCATATGCTCTAGCTTATGCTAATTTTGCTGTCCTCAAAAAATTTTTCACTGAAGTCCTTTAAGACCAAATTTGAGTCTATTGGCAGGAAACCTGGTTTTCTTAGTGGTTTTCCAGTAGAAGTAGTGTACAGACTTAGAGGCATAAGTGTCCCACAGGTTGAAAACCACTGTGTCAGCTTAACCAAAAATTGCATGATAAAATTCCTTGGCTAAATTAGCTAGATAAATGACAGGTCGCTTTGTTGTGTGGACCAGCTGCACTCATAACCACAAGTACGATGTGAGAGTGTCTCTGTAAGTCTGTTGCAAAGTCACTGTGTAGGACACTTGCTCAGGGTAAAATCAGGAGGAGCTTACTAGGAAGAACTGAAGACATAGAGTTGGCACAGATCCAGAGTCCATGAGGAAGCTTTGAAAAGGTAATCAGACTTCTGTTTTTCTTTCTGATTCAAACCAACCCAGGACTGAGAGGGCATGGGTGGCAATCATCTCGGGCACTCTACCTTGGAGCAGTGAGCTCTGTGGTTCTCAAAACAGTAATTTCCAGTGAACCACTGGCAAGTTAAACTATCTTGATTCATCAGGAAAACCAAGACAGAGGAGCAGTCAGGCAGTATCCGTTTTTATCATCAGCGTGAACCTCGTATTACTGAAAACTCCCTTTTTACTGGCATCAGTCCTCATGGTTATTTCTCTTGTGGAGAATTACGATTTTTCAAGTTGGAGTGGTAACGCTACTTAAATCCATTTATTCCAAGCTGAGAAATACACATCCACTGATCTTTTATTACATTTTTCTATGTTTGGGACACACATCTCCCATGCTTGATGGCATTTGTTGTTATCTATTATGAAAAAAACCTTTTATTAATTTTCAGTCTCATGCTTGCTGAAAAGCACATGCACACTCTTTTCACTCATCCTACCTCCTCATTCCTGACCTGCTTTTATTTTGCTAGTTGGTGGTTGCAGCTGTTTTGAGTGTATAGAAATGCTGGGCTTGGAAACTGAGAAGGCTGTTCATTGTAGTCAGCAAAAAAACAAACAATGAGCTCAGAATCTGGCTCTTCAGTCAGTTTCTAGTAAAAAGGAGTTCAGTGAATAATGAGAATTAAGCCACAAGGGAAACCAGTGTGCAGTTTGAATGTTGTTTTAAATAAGCTGGGAGTGCTGTCAGGAGTGATTGGGGTAGAATGTGGCCACAAACGTGTATTGCCTCTTTTCATCCAGTCTGAATTGCATGATCAATATGGCTGGATTCTGGAATGTTGAAGAGTCCATTAGGATAGCTTAAACTATATCCCTGTCCCTGCTAAGTTACGTTCATCTATTGACATCCATAAATTGAATTACATACTTCTGTAACTAATCTAAAAAGCAAAGCAGTTTAATTTTTGCTCGTTTCCTAAGATTAAATGTTTGTTTTATTCTAAATCCCAAAGCTATAATAAAAAGATTGGTTTGGGATCTTGAAGTAGATTTTTGAGGCTGAAATATGTCTTTCTTGTTGCTTTAATACATGTTCTGTTTAAAAAAAAACCACTGTAGGTCAGCTCTGCTCTTCAGTCACATCACTGTGCGTGAGGATAACTACTTTGCCTTTCAGAGAGGCTGAGGCCCCCTCTCCACATAAATGTAGGTTTTTGGTATTTAGCATCCCTGAAAAAGGAAAGCATGGTTCAGATGAGAAGAAACATTAAATACCATTATAGATGTGTCAGCTTTAAGCTTTAAACTTTCTTCCACATTAGCACATTTTGGTCAGGGTGTGGGATTCTTCCAAGGTAATAAAAGTGGAAGTGAAATTTCAAGGAGATGGATTTTGGTACTGTGCAAGTTACCTACAGGGAGCTCAGTGGGACTACTTACAAATTGAGGTGGGCATTGTCACCAGTTGTCCTGAAGTGTGTGAGAGGCAGAATGTACACAAAAGCATTTCAATGTAAAAACTGATTTATCCAAGCTCTTTCCCTAAATATAGTGAAACGTTTTAGAAATGGATGGTTCTCCAGTGTTTATATCAGGGAATTTGGTATTTGTCCGACACAGAAGGTCAAGAAATTGGCTCTTCAGTAGAGTGCCCAGTGAACACTGCAAGAGTATTTGTGAAGTGATAACCTTACAAGTGCTGTAACCTTTTTAATTTACAGAGATAAGCATATGAACTTCCTAGAACTTGCATTTGTTAAATCAGGGACATGTGAATGACATTCTAAAGCCTGTGAAATCATAAAGTCTCTTACAAAATTTCTTCAGCATGGATTTGGACCTTTAATGAGAAGGGCTTCTGAAATAATAGCTGGGCACAGAGAGTGGGACTCCTTAGCAGCAGACCTTAGGGGCAAACCAGCCCATCAGAGAAATAACTGGAGTGCCTGTGGCCAGTGCAGGCAAAAGCTCATTTGTACAGAAGGCAATGAGACCTGCAAGTCCCTGAAATCTTCGTGGTCACTTGATGTGCTGGCTTATAGTGTCAGTTCCATGGAAGAAATGTAGGTTTGCCTTTCCTCAGGGAAATGAGGTCTCTCCGCAAATAATTCCTTGACACAGGCAACCAGGTCCTCCAAAGAATTCTGAACTCAGATGTCCATGGGGGAAAAAAAAGGAACCTGAATTTTAAAAATGGTTGATCTATATAATAGCCAAAGTTTGGATTTTGTCTATTCCATACATTGTATGTGGTTCCTATTTATTTAAAGAAGCAATGCACACTTTCAGAGATACAGAATGTAGCTTCAAGTAATAGTAGAAACTAGAAGCTTTGGAAGTCTTTGAAACTCATGTACCACAGTTTCTGTTCTTTAATGAAATTCTGAAGTGGGCTGGTTTCCTTTTCCCATCTCTTTTTGAGAAACCTGCTTGGTTTTGTAGGCTAGTCAGGATGGAAAGCTAGAAGAACTCTCTCAGGAAGATTGAGGCTAACTTCTGTAAATGCTGTGCAGGTTGGCATGCTTGCTATTGACTCTCCCTAATACAGAATCCAGTAAATTTATAACTTTATCATGGTATAACCTTTAACATGTGATGCAAAGGATATTCCTGTAATGTCATTGGTTAAATTAATTCTCCCTGGAAAACTGCACAATTTTCTTGAGTTGTCATTCATTTACAGTATAAGCCTTTCACCTCAACAGTTCCAGGGATAAATTGAAGGTACATGAAAAACAGCTGATCACTATGCTGGGTTTTTTGTTTTTTTGTTGATGTCATTCATCCCTAAAGATTATAAAATATACTATGACAGTCTTTGGTTATTAGCAGCTCCAACAAATAATGGTGGCCTAGTATAGATTTTAAAGATGCATCCTCTGCATTGCAGAAAAGCCATTTGTTTTCTAAGATGTTTTATGCCTGTTCTCAAAACATTTGGCTGTTTTTATCAGCTGTTTGTTGCTATGATTATCACTAATTGCATATTATAAAGGCAGAACATGACAGCACAAATTCCACCAAGCTGACAATCAATTTTGGGGATGTCCAGTCTATAGATAAGCACCAGGGACTAGAAGATCATGTGCTGCAATGTGCCAATAACATCTTTTAATTCACTGATGTGGAGGCCATTAAATGCAGATCCATGACTGTATGCTATGCAAGGACAAGGCTTTGAAATCTCCAGCAGGTGACTCTCTGCAGAAGCCAGCAGTCTGCAATGACAAAACTTGAATCCTTGAACATTTCCAAAACTGCAGAAAAGAAAGATACTGAAAACAAAACAGAAAAAAAACCCTTTCATCTATAAATAGACCACATCTTCAGTTATTTGTGTACTGAGTTTTGCACACAATTCTTGGTATTTTTCTATGCTGAATCTTCTGGAATCTCTATCAATACACCACACCTGAGTTTGGAACTTCCATGTCAAAGGTGAACAGAGGTCAAGAGAGTTGGATATATTTAGTCGTTGTAAAAGAGATTCATAAAGAATTTGTCAATCTGGAAGACACAAAAGAAGCCTGAGCTTTGGGAGAGCTCTGGACTTGCTCTTCTCTAGTAGGTGGAGATATTTTGTGAGAATACCATCTCCTGCTTCTCCATTTGGCAGTAATAAGTAGCAAAATGGCCCTGCAGACAAATATTTGTATCTGTTTGAAACTGACAGATGAACAAAATAGCTGACTGCTTCTGCTGAGATTAATGATTATAACAAAGCTGACATTTAAATAGTATTCATTAGGTTTTAAAGTTAATGATCCCTTGAGATGAATTAGAACAAATCATGTCACTCAAAACTGGGAGAGCTGAGAGGAAATTCCAGAACACTGGGGCAAATCTTATTGGAGCAAAAGATGCAGAAAAGTCTTTATCCAAGGTAGTAATTTTGTAATTAATGTGAAAACAACAATCATGGCTTTAAATATGCCTTTATTCCAGTACATCTGTACAGTTCTTATATCATACAGAGAAAGAAAATGTCTGTAACAATGTATCCCAAACAATTCAATCCATGTCTTATGTCATTAGCACTGACAGATCTGTAAGACCAATATTGTTCGAGCTCGACCAGAGGTAAGAGCTCTGAGTGGTTTAACAGTCAGTTAAGCTTACTAAAAGTTGAAGTTAATGAACCTAGATATAGATGCTACTCTGAAACAACAAATAAGTAATACTGGCTAGCACTGTGCTCAGTTACATGTGCACAGTGTTTTATACACTGGCAGATATAAACAGCCAGAGAGACTAGCACTGATATAACCTTAGATTGGTCCTGGACAAGCAGTAGCAATGCTGAGAAATTTTAGCAGAAACTCCCTAATATAGACATAGGCATGGAGGCTGGAAAATACTAAAAAAACCACTAATAGAGGACAGCTGATTGGTGGTAGTTAAATGTATCTATCTGAAAATAGAAAACAAAATATCTGGGGTGGTGTCTGGCTTCATCAAAATCAATGGCAAATCTTGCATTGACTTAAATTTTGACTAGAATTTCAACCCTGTTTTCTGCATGGACCAGTAGGAAAAAGGTGACATTTTTCCCCCCCTTCCCTTTCTGGTATAAGAAATGCTTTGTTTGGACAACTGCCATTGACTCTTCAGCATTTGGCCCAGTTTTAAAAAAAGTCTGTATCAGCCAATTAGCTGTACAAAATAAATACTGTCTCTTTGGCTGACCTGGATAGTTTCTATGGCAGCTCCATACTTAATCTAAACTCTATTCTTTTCCTGTTTCTTGCTTCTCCCTTCAAGCCACCAGCCACTTCACCAGTTCGCTTTGAAAAGGCTCTTGGAAGCAGAATGTAAAAGGCAAACTGTTTCTCTTCCTCTTGCAATACCTTCAATTTTAGAGAACGACTGGGGTCTTTGCTCGTAACAGTGAAGTTCCATCTGTAGTTGTTACTTGCTGCCAGTCATTGTGTCTTTCGCTAGACCCAAAGGACCCAAAATTATTTCTGCAGAAACTGTGATTAGAACTCTGGACTACTTAATCCCAATTTTTTTCCCTCATGTCCTCTTCACCATTTGGTTTCGGAATAAAGTCATTATGTGTATTTTAGAAATCCAAAATGTATATAGATCTGTATTTTGATTTGCAAATTATTACTGTTAACATTAGCATTACATATATTTAATGTTAGTATAATATGTGAAGGTGTGTATTACTCTTCAACAACAGAATTCAGTGGATTATAATATTTACATTATGCTTTTCAGTGGTATGACTCTGACGAACGATGTTATTTAGGAACATTTGACAAATTTAGTATTTTCAGGTCAATATGGTCATTTTCTTGACTATATTTCATGAGGAAATCCTTTACTTGTTTCTCTTCTATTCAGTTCTTTTTTCTTCTTTTTTTTCCAAAGACTGAATTTACTTGTAACTTGAGATCTGAATGCATGTGACCGTTTCTTCTTGTAGTTTGCCAAATTGTTGTCACATAAATAACATTTGTATTTATTAGTGCTTGGATACCAGTGTGATGGGTAACTTAGACTGAATAAAACATTTAAAATGAGAAGGAGACAGATCTTAAAATCACATCTGCTCTGGAGAACTGAACTTTGCCAAAGCAAACTTTAAGCTTCAGTTTCAGTGCGTCTATGTCTACTCAGCCTGAAGCAGTGCAAGTTTGGGTGGAATCTGCACTCACTACTTCAGAAGCATGATCACCATTAGACATCTCTCATAGGGCCCATAGCAATTTTTCAAGCAGTGGCTTCTGGAAAATATTAGTAGTTGGCATTATATTGTGACAGAGAAAGTGAAACCACTTGCTATTAAAAAGATGATTCTAAATATGTATGATTCCTCCATTAACTTCTGTAGGCTTAACTGTAAAGAGTCCTGTCTTTGTTGTTACTGTGAGGGCAACAGAGAGGTCACTCACTGTAGGTCAGCCACAGGTTTCAACAGGCATGGTATTCGACTGACATTGCATAAATGTCCGACTTCAGCTCTTCCAACTACATCAGTCACCTAACTCAGCTCTCAAACACATCTGAGGTAAAGGTTTGAGACACCGTATTGTACACTTTACTGATAAGGAAACTGAGGTGGTTAATGGAATGCCACACAGTCCTGGCATTCAGGTCTACAATCACAGCTGACTCCTCGAGCCCCTGAAACAAACTGCTGAAAGCAAAGTAGGAAATTATTTGAGGAACTTGCTTCCAGCTGTCTGATGATAGCTATGTCCGTAGACAGTCCCAAGAATGCCAAAAGGATGACCCAAATTGAAAATTACAATTACTTCAAAATATGCCCATTTCTGTCTGCAGATAGATGTGTGCAAGTTTGTGGTCTAGTCTACTCCAATAAATTTAATCATGATAACCATACATTTTTGACACTTCTGCTTCATTACTATCATTCATTAGAACTGAAAGAGTTTCAGCTGATTTATTCTGTGGCAGTCTTTTGCCTGCGCCACACAGCTGTTGAGAAAAATCCCCCTAGTCCATTTCACTCATTAGTCTTCCACTGGATGTGACTGTCTAATGAAAGAGTCATCTGCCTATAAGATAGTGCTGTCTGCTTAGGCACACAGGCTGCCTGCTAAATAGAAGGAGGTAGCAATGAAGTGTCACATTTCAAAGACTACAAGAGCAAATTGGGATGGTAACAGACTGAACAAATGCATTCTTAATGAGAGGAAGCTCTTCTATTACTTTACTGGGATGCGTGGAAAGAAGTCCTTAATGCTCAGAAACAGTAAAACTAGCCATTTTTAATGCTTTTTGGGAAAAAAAGGAAAAAACTGTGACAGAAGTCTTTAACAAATTTCTGCTTGTAAATTGCAAAAACTTTTTAGCATGATCCTTTGCTTAAGATTTAAACTCAAAGGTGAGAGGTGCAAGTTTTCTGATCTCTACACCCTAAAAGCTTTTTGGGCTAAATACATTCTGGGCATGCAGCACAAGCGTTGCAACCAATATCTAATCCACTGAGCACTGAATGTTTCCAACATCCTATAGATACAGGATAATAAGAAAATGCAAAAAGCCACACTTTTGACACATTATCCTTGTCTAAGAAACTGAAAACTCTAAACAATCCCCAAAAGTAATGACTTTAACCACAGGTAGTCCCATTGTAATCTCTCCCATTTTTAATTTTCCTGTTTGGTTTTAATCACTCATTGCAAGTCCATTCTAAATGTGCCGAAGTCAGACTAACAGTCATAGAATCTCAACTTACGGGTAATGGGTTAAAACTTAAACAGGGGAAGTTTAGATTGGATATAAGGAGAAAATTATTTCCTGTTAGGGTGGTGAGACACTGGAATGGGTTGTCCAGGGAGGTTGTGAATGCTCCATCCCTGGCAGTGTTCAAGGCCAGGTTGGACCAGGCCTTGGGTGATACGGTTTTGTGTGAGGTGTCCCTGTCCATGGCAGGGGAGTTGGAACTTGACGATCTTAAGATCTTTTCCAACCCTAACTATTCTATGATTCTGTGATACTAAAATCTTTTCTACTTGTGCTTCCGTCTGCCAGCATCTTCAGTACTGTAGAATGAAAATACTATGGACCCAATTATTTTGTTACTCTAAGCTACATATATTTGACTCCCATTTAAAAAGATGTAATTCCCATTGGTTTATCATCATTCTCTTTAGCCATCCTTTCAATATCTTTATGTACATCAAATTCCTTGAAATTGGGGAAAAGCATTTGTCCAACAACAGGCAAGTTATATGTCAACAAGAATGCAGGCATGCCCAGCTTACCCTTCAGGTCACTGCCATGGTCTCATTTCATCAGTTTATTTCTTTATTGTTCCAGTATTGTTCCAGCTTTCTTTTACTTACCTATGCAAGGTACACGTCAGCAAGGCCTCCACCCATCATTCCTTTGCGTCTGGATTTATAATGCCTGAAAAATAAAGGTTCTTGCTAATTAAGGCCTCTTTTCACTCTTTGTGAGTTCCATAATTATTCTTAGTATCTTGCTTTAGTTCTTTATTCATTAGGAGATTCCAGCCCTTTCCTACAATTCCTCCTTCCTGCCCAGCAGGCATAGATTATTTCCAAAAACACTAAGCTTAAAATAGCAGACTTTGTTGTTCTATGAATTTCTGTACCAAAAAGTCTATCTTCTGAAATGCTGAAGAACATCTAAACCTTGCTGTTATTTATGTCTGTGTCTGGAAGATTTAAGTTTCCTATGCTCATACAGTTTTTCCCTTATTTATTTCTTCATTTATTGAAATGATTACCCTCTTCCAAATCTCAGCCTGTCAGACCATAATGTCCTCTTTTCCCCAAACACTGTCCAAGTTGGGTCTCTTTTAACATCTTCCTTGCAGTGGTTTTCATCCTGACAAACAGGCTATCTTTTATTCATGCCACCACATTTTAAGATTAATAAATATAATTCGGCTGTTTTACTTTGCTACAACTTCAAATTCGCTGACTTCTGTGTATTTTAAGTTGCATCCACATAGGCCTGTATATAAAATTTCTTTGTTTTCTTTTTAGATTGAAGAAACCCCAAGGAGAAACATCATGAGCTTCTCCAGCCTTCCACAAAATTATTATGAATGCACCTATTCATATTAGATTAACTTAAGAGCATTTGGTTTGGGTTGGGTTTTATTTAGCAGTATACACCAGCTATGAATAGTACTTTTCTATTCCAGTAATGCTTTTTCCTAGTCACTACTCATCCACCTGAATGAGGTATAGGTGATACTGAAACAGCAATTAGATTCTAACCAATGTGCATCATGTACAGAAGATGTGTAGTGTTCAGAACAACCCCAAAAGGCCACAGATTTGAACAGTAGGGAGCACCTGTAAGTGTAGAGATTTACCTCCCCTCCACACTGTTAGCATGTAAACATGTTGTCACATGCAGCTTTAGCCCAAATTATAGAGTTCTGTGGGGGAAAATTGTACAAAAAAACTTCACATACCATCTCTCATAGCCATTAGTCTTAGGGTGTGCTGACAGAGGACAGGCAAGGAATGAATTACAGCATAGTGCCTCAGTGAATATATCTACAGCCTAAGTTACAGTTCAACAGAGAGTTTGCAGGTTGCTGTTCTTGACAGTAATAAATTGTTTTCATGCGCTCAGGAGTAAACACCACCATTAAAATGCTGAGACATTTTCTGTTGTGTTAAAATTAAGTTCTGCAACTGATCTTATAAATGATAACCAAAAGACTGCGTATCAACTAATTTGATTCCCTATCTGAAGAAGACAGGGAACTTAACCTTAGATTTCAAAAAAAATTTATAGCTAAGCCAGTACTGAAGTACATTTTTTCCAGTCAGTGTTGCTGTGATTTAGATGAGAAGCAGCAAGAAAGATTTGAGCTGTCACACTTGACTTTGAACTGCCAAGAAGAGGTATTGGAGGTTACAGGCTAAGCTTTAATTCATATTCCTCCTTTTGTTACAGGCAGAGATGGTACGAGCTGCTTTCCAAGCGCAGAGATCTTTCCTGGTGTTAGCATCCCAATGTCAAGAGCCTCAAGAGGTAAGAAAAGTGACCTAGAGTTGCAAGAGGCAATGTATTAAAAAAGCTGTGCTCCTGTATGTTATCAATCCCTGCATTTGCTTTTATTTGTTACTTTATTTATGGGGTGCACTTAGAGGTTTGCTTTCAGTTTTATTACCATGGTGCTGTACTAATGAGAAAGGCATGGTGCAGAGTCAAGAACCTTTTCTGTACCAATACACGTAAGATCATTGAAGAAATCATAGGAGGTTTCCACTTCACAGCTGTTAAGTGGGATCAGTGTTTCCCTGGAAGCTGGAAATGCCATGGAATAGAACAGCTTTTTGCTAGCGCCCTCCCTGCCCCAGCCCCGGATTCTTATGATGGACTTCGAAGTCAGGGGATAAGCTAGTGAGAAGAAAATCAGTACTGGCCCACAGACTCAGTATTCTCCAAGCTGAGGTCCAGGTTATGCCAATTCTGGAAGGAAGGCAAAGAATATTGCCAAGAAAATGAAAAAACAATTTATATCAAGTTTATTTATATACTCATTTTAGTGTTGACTATTTCAATCCTCCCCTAGAAAACTCAGGAAAGCTGTGGAGCTGTTATGAAATCTCATTTATAGTTTCTAGAGGGCACAAGGTTTTGACCAGTAGCACTGTATCATTCTTGTGAATAGTGATTATGTAGCCCTTCTGTGGGACCATCCTTGAACCTTCCTTTCTGGAGTGTGAAGAGAGTGAAGACTTCACTTGCAGTGTTTCTCTGGAAGCTAGAAATGCCATGGAATAGAACAGCTTTTTGCTAGCCCCCCGGGGATGCTATATGGCCTTCAGTTGTGTCTTTTTCCACTAGCTCCCCCCTCCATAGTGCATGAAACTGTATTTTCAAATCAGAATTCTCAGCAACTGGTATAAATTACTTCAATTTTGCTGTAACTATTGTTCCTAGAGACACAAAATATTTTCTAATCAGTATGTTTGAATGGCAAAGATACTCAAGGAAAAAAAAAAAAAAAGCCACAGATATTCCAGGCAAGACTTTAGATTTATAGAGCTCCAAGCAAGAAGGGATCAGTTGTTCTTCCAGCTGTCCCTGATCTCAGAGAGTAAAAGTGGGTCACGACTCATGGAGAACAGGCAAAATTCCCATTGGTACAGGCCTCAGGCAGTCATTTATATTGTCTGCAAATACAATTGCACCCAGTGGCCCACGAAACTCTTCATGCTCATAGGTAAAATATTCCCCAATGAACAGTTTCTAATGACCCACAATGTAATGTGAAGTTCTGACGTACTGGTATTATCTGAGCTCTGGTAAGAGTAGAAACTATGACTCAGCTTGACCTCCTGTGCTGATGTGCCATCAGTATGATTTTCTCTGCTTTTCAAGTGAGAATGGCAATGGCTTCTCCTCACTTTCACCCTTACAACTTTCTGACATGAAGTTAAGGCTCTGAGATCTTTTGAACTGTCAAGTTCACAAACTGTAATTTAAAAATGCAACAAAACAAACAAACAAAAATATGTAGAAAGAGTTTCTCCAGGAATCCAGAATGACAGTTATGGAAGCATTCAGAAAAGCAATACATAATAAAAACCTTGGCCATGTGTATCCATACATCTTACTTGCATGTTATCAGGCTTGCACAGATTTCTGCAACTTGTTAAAGGCAAGAAAGTATACTTTTATCATTTAACTATCTTTTAGGACTGAGGGAATGCCACATGACACATGTGTACACATCATTCCACAGTTAAAATACCAGGAATGCTAAAGAGTAAAGTGTCTTTCTCACTAAGGACAAACACAGTCCAGCTACTTAAGTTTTGTTAAAATAAAGACTGCAAGGTACACATTTTTTATAGGCAAACATATGTTGTTATTCATTCCTGTTCTCTTCTTTCCATGTATTACCTGCACAGGTACATTCAGCTATACTATAGGTAGACTTAAAAATAATTGAAAGCTGCCTGCTTTGTGCAACATGAGCAGTATTTTCCACTGCAGAAAGTGATAGTTCCAGGCACTAGGCTTTTTATATCTCTGTAGTAGTGGGGAAAAAAAGCTCTACTGTAAAGCCATATTGGTTAACCATTTTGAAAAAGCTGGTTATCATCAGCTAGCCCAGAAGAAGGAAAGAAGGAGGGGTCCTTCCCCTCACCCCCAGGACCTTGTTGACATGATGTCATCTAGGTTCTGGTTGTATTTATAGCCTAGAGCCATGGAGTCAGTGTGGAATCCAAACAGGAAAGCTAATCATTAGTGTACCAGAATGCACAGAGTAGAGAAAAGCAAATGAAGATGACAGCATATCTATAAATGCAAGAGAAAAGAGAGTAATTCTGTCATTCAGCTGTCTAGACTGTTTGCTTTATAATGTAAAGCTGTGAATGAGCCAGTGAGTTGCAATTATGGCATAGTAGCTTTGTAGACATTCAGAGACAGCGGTGTGGAGACTGAGGGGATTTACTGAGTTCCTGTCATGTTGGGATGTCATACATGGTGCCTTTAAAAAAAAGAAGAGGGAGGGAAAATGCCGTGGAAAAATAAATTAGCTCAGCTCTTGCAGCTTACAAAGCTAATGAACAAGGAATTCAAACAAAAAGAAAGCTCCTACATGTATAATAATCCTTAGATTTTTTTTTTTTGTGCTCAGCAAAGAGAGAAATGTATCTTGTACAAAAGCAGTATTTTTTCCCCTCTATGAAAATGTTGAAGCCCGAGTATTCATTTAGCTCTTTAACTCCTGCTATGAGTCACTAGGAAACATTTTCAAAGAGTTAAGCTTGCTGAAGTTGCTTTGGCAGAGCTTTGCTTCTTGTTAATAATGTTGATATTTTTTCATTTGGAATCTGTTGCAGTGAACAGCCTTGTATTATCTGTATATGTGAAAATAGTAGGAGCTGAGAAGGTAATTCCAGCTGGCATGCCAATCCAGCATCAACTGCAATAAATTACTTTGCAGAGAGCATGTTCTGTTACTTTTTATGGTCATGTTCTATATTTGTATGTGCAGTGGAAGAGATCACATGACAAAACCACCGGTTGATATTCCTGTTTTCGTATGTCCCAGCTAATGACTGCTGGATACAGGCTCATTCAGCAGGATGGGATTCTTCAGTTCATCCACTTACTAAAAATCATTTTCTGATGCCAAACTTCAAACATTAAAGCCAAAAAATGTCTCATATAAATCGTTTACTATACATAGATAGTACAGAGAAGATGGGAAGGGAAATAAATTAGAATATTGCTGTATTCTGTGAGAAGTTGTTTAAAAGGTGTTTTGAGACCATACATGTACAAGTTGCTTGAGCAATTCACAACATGGATTTTAACACAAACCTTCACAAAACTTTATTCCACATACTCTAAGCCACATATAATTCTGACTGAAACATTATTTTCTTATTGAATACTAATTGTAAAAGTTATTAGTGTCCTTGAGCAAGTTTATCTGTTTAATTTATGGCCATGAATACTAACATACGAGATCACTGCTTAGAGTCACTGCACTGAAGTCTTTGTGAATGGTAACTTACATACTGACTTTATGAGTTGTTTCATTTCACTTTAAGAGTTCAAACAATTTTGAGAGTTGCTTGAGGGCGTGAGTGATCCATTGTTCCCATAATGGGAACCAGTTAATGAGATAAGTTTTTCTGTGAATCAATATAAACATATCCAGATGAGCATACTTGTGGTTAAGAAGTCCTACAGATTTAAATGACAGATGCAGTTCAGACTATAAATGAGTATGTAATTTCTTATTAAAAAGTAATGCTGAGTTCATATGACTGCCAGAGTTTATAGATTTAATAACTAACACTGTGCAGACAAACATTCCAACTAAATACCTGTCTTAAACATCCAGATTCAACACACCAGTGAGAGGAAAGGGGTGGAAGAAAGTGAGAGGTAAAGGAGAGCTTTCCCTTTTTTCCCAGAAAAGCGGAAAAAAAAACCCCTACTGAAACCCAAGAAACTGCATCTGAAGTTAGACTTTGAGCCATGAGAGCAAATCCTAAGGCTTTTAATTTTTTATAGCCAAGCAAAAAATCTATTGTAGGGTAGAACAGTTGTGGCAATTTCTTTGAATAAAGGATTCATTCTCAGAATTCCTATATAGAAATCAAAGATGAAGATTTATAGTTCCCTGCTCTCAGTCGGTGTAAGATGGTTCATTTTTTTTCCTCCCTTCTATTATTAAAGTACTTCAGTAACAGGACATTTCTTATTCTGCATCCTAGCAGCATTTTTGTTCTAATTACCTTGACTTGCTCATGTAATTCCATTTCCCAGTACTTTTCCTCATATTTACTGGGATAACCCTTACTGTTTTCCAGAAATACGAGCAGGATACTCCTCACATTGCTAATTCATTACTTACTTAAGCAAAAGAGTTTGAGCCAATTTTTGTTGCCATTATACTCAGTTGACTTCTGCAAACCTGCACCTCTGTATCTAGAAATAGCTTAAGGAAGAATTTAGTCCAGTCCTTTTAAGGTCTTCAGGTCTTACAGAAGGTGTCAAGAGTGACATGGTCAGAGCCTGAGAGTGCTGAGCTCCAAAGTGAGCCCCTTCCCCCTCCTTTTCTCTGAAATCTTGCCAAACCGTTAACATATTTCTGTTATCAGCAAGTGTACAACTGCACACGACATGTGGTCACACACACAGCGAGGGACCAACTGACATTTTTCAGTTGCTGGCTGCTGCCTTACAGTGTTCACAGCCTCATTTTTGGATATTGTTGCAAACTCTTACTCAGTTTCAGGTTCAGACAGCCCCCTGACACCTGTTATCTCACAATTCTGTCTCAAAGGCACTCAGCTGCATTTAACCAGCCTGAAGTTCATGATACTTTCTGATCACAGAATCATAGAATCAGTTAGGTTGGAAAAGACCTTTAAGATCATCAAGTCCAACCATAAACTTAACACTGCCAAGTCCACCACTAAACCAAGTATCTCCAGGGATGGTGACTCAACCACTTCCCTGGGCAGCCTGTTCCAATGTTTGCCAACCCTTTTGGTGAAGGAATTTTTCCTAATATCCAATCTAAACCTTCCCTGGTGCAACTTGAGGCCATATCTCCCTGTCCTTTCACTTGTTACTTGGGAGAAGAGACTGACACCAACCTCGCTGCAACCTCCTTTCAGGTATTTGGAGAGAGTGATAAGGTCCTGCATGAGCCTTCTCCAGACTAAACAACCCTAGTTCCCTCAGCTGCTCCTCATAAGACTTGTGCTCTAAATCATTCAAAAGCTTCATTGCCCTTCTTTGGACATGCTACAGCACCTCAGTGTCTTTCCTATAAACCTCTGTAGGTGTCCTTGTACCACTTCACCTTCCTCACTTGTGTTTGCCAAAACCCCCAGGTCAATAGCCCCTGCAATATAAAAATAGATGCATTTGAGATTAAGTTCTGCCCCAGGGCCAGTGCATTCAGCTGTAAGAAGGCCCAGAGACACCTAATACAGAATACAGAAAACTACATCTCCCAACCTCTATGGAAGAGAAATAGAACCAGAAATGCACACTGTTGCACACCTTTAGACTGGCTCACATCAACACCACAAGGGCAGGCTCTCCAGCAGTTCTTATTCTGTGCAAGAACCAGACTCCAGTAAGCGAAGGCTCATTGCACTTGTTTACTTCAGTACATCTATACTTGTACTAAGAACAGCATCTCCACATAAGAAGACATTATTGAAGACAGTACTCTATTTTGTATAGCTTCTCATCTGGGGATCCTATAGACTCTTACTGGAATTCTGCTGTGTCCTAAAATAATGTCCTAAAATCACCAGGCTAGTTTTCAATCCCTGAGGCAGTGTTCATATTCAAACTGCACGAGGTCAGATCCCACTGAGCTATGCTGATGGGACGTTCCCTTTCCCATTTTCATATTCATTGTTTCTGCTGAACACAAATCCAAAACAGTGCACTCCTTCCTCTGTGCTACACAATTGTTCCCCAGGATTTCTGGACTGTGCATTGTCTTCTAAAAGGGAAAGCACTGAGGATACAGCTGACTGGAAAGCAGGGCTTTTTGGTTCACAGGTTGTTTCAATTTTTCTAATTTTCCTTCCGTCTAAATCAAACCACAACCAATGATTTTTGAATTCTGAAAGTTAGCAGAGACAGTTTGTCTCTGGGGTGAACCACATGAATGTCCAAAGCTGGAAGCCTGCACTATCTAACACCCCTGTACTGGGACATACCCCATGTGAAATATGCTTGGCCTTAGCAAAGATTTGTCAGATCTCAGATGTTGTGAACAAAACAATTGTGGCACAACACCATCTTCTGACAGAGCTTTGCTACCTGGAATGCCCGGACCCCACTGACATGGACTATGATCACACAACAGAGATTGAAGACTAGTAAATCAAAAGGCTGGTTAACAGTTCATTAGTGTAATTGTTCTTGTTGATTAGGTGTGGGATGTTGCCTGTGTGCCTAAAGCAGAAGGACCCTTCTGCTAAATATACTGCCCATGGAGAGGTGTACTGGACTGGAAGACAATACATAGAGTGCTCAAGTCCAATTAAAAAACAGCTAGAGTCCTGGCTGAAATCATTTCATGTGATTCTGCACTGCTGTAGACTGATGCATGCAGTTTGCATCAGGCCCTGGATTTGTCCACTGCTTAAAAGCTATTTGTCTTTCACTTTTCTCTCCGTTTGCCCTCACTATGAGTTTGCATTTCAAAAAAACCCCACAAATGACTAAACTAGTAATCTGGGATGTGGGGTGCTATGGTTTGGTCTTCCCTGATTTTTTTTCCACAAAGCACAAAATTGCTACAGCTAATACTGGCTGTTAGATTGAGAATTTATGTGCTATCTAAGAGGAATAAAAGCCAAATACCAATTAGGTCACTTTGGAAGCACACAAATGTGTCTGAGCTTCTGTACTAATGAAGCTGACCAGACATTTCTGCAGATTTGTCTCTTTGGGTTGTAGTCCTACTGTTGCACAGCAGTGAGTTGAAGTTGCAGAACCTGTACTATTGACAAACAAATGAAACACTTCTTACATCACTATGTTGAAAAGCTACAGTCTAAGAAAATGAGACCAGAATAAATTAATGTGTCTGTGTACTTAGGTAGGAGGAGACTTTTCAAGACTGAAAATACCGGAATACTAGAGGTACATGAATGTAATGTTCTTAGAGAAAGATCTCACTGATGGTCTCTACTTCCAATCAGAAAATGCTTGCAAAGCATTGGATTAAGGTGCAGTTGGTTACACTGCAAGTTTAAAAGTAAAACTGTGGTAGCACATACGGAATACTTTCTGCAAGGAGAGATGGAGATAGGCAGTGCTAAAAGAACAGTTTGGCAGCTGCCAACAGAAGCTGGCAGTATTGCACTTAGGAAGTAATAATGAAAAGGGGGGGGGAAAGTAAGCATTTGAGGTCTCTGAATGCAACACTGGGGGGCTCGAAGCTACCAACTAGCTTAGATTCACCTCTGGAAAAAAAATACATTTTCTCTGTACTTAAAGGAAGGTTATTCCATGGCCTAATCTGAACGCTGATTCCATTCATACTGCTGACACAGCTACAACAAAAAAGACAAGCCTTTCTTAAACCACATATATACAAAAAAGGACTAACTTAAATTTTAAAGTCTTCTTTACAGATTGCCTATTATGAAATACAAAATATGGGAAAGTATAGTTATTCTAAAACTATTTTAGTTCTAGAATCATAGCCACTCAAAGCTGAAATGCACCTTACTGGTGGTCACTGAAGCTACCCATATCGTATTCTTATAGACACTGGATGGGCTTCTGCTTATCAGCTTTAACTATCAAGGCAGGCATGTTGTGTAAGGTGTCTTTCTAGGCTCTCTTTACAGTAAATGGCAGAACCTCTAGAGTACATTCTTCACATCTATTAATGTCTTCTATTATCTAGTCTTCTAATATCTGTTAATAGGTAGAGAGAATTCCTCAGAGGAATCTCTTTCTTCATTTACAATGACAGAATCAAGATTCATCTGAGAGCAGATGCTCACCTTTTCCATTGTTAGAACTGAGTCTGGTGGATACTATCCATTGCGTCTTTCATCCCTTGAAAGGGTGAAATGGGGGATTGGACTGTACTAAGCATTTGCAGAGATAACGGCTGTGTCTGCATTACTGTTTTAATTCACAGTGGGACTATATTCTTTATTTAAATCAGCCCCATTTACTATGCTGTGATTCACATTGTAGAGAAGTCTTAGGGTATACAAAATGGGTATCTTTCTGATGAAGTGAAATGGAAGATACACTCCCAGACAGCACCTAAACCGCAGTTTACAGCTAGTCCAAAATAGTCCCCAACAAACGCATATAGTGTGAATGTCAGTCCTCAGCAACTGTTCTGCTCTACAGAACCATTTCCTATTAGGCTACACTACTTGCCAACATACACAAAGACAGCAGATTCAGATCAACTCCATGTTTCAAACTTGCTTATGAAAAATACAGCATTAAGTATGATGGAGATTTTGAACTCTCAGAAGAAAAGAACAGAAGCATAGACCCTGGAATAAAGGCTGTAGTAGTGCTGTTCTGGTTGCAGCTGAAGAAAATGAAGGGGCTGCTGATGCCAAATGCTCTCAGCTTTCTGTTACTGCTCCTATGCCAAAGGTTGCCACCCCCTCAACATAACTTAAAAGGGTATTTGTTCCCTTGCCATGTTTTTTTCATAATAGGTCAGGTTGATTTAAACAGTGTAATAGTGAGGTCTGAATTGTGTTGCCACCCATCAACATAAGAATTCTTCAGTAAGCAACCTTACCCTCAAGCCCATGTAAAATTAGCTTAGAAATACATAAGATCTTTAAAAACTGTGTTTTTATTTACCTGCTGGCTTTTGTGCCTTCGTGATTCATGCTGGCAGGTTTCTGAACAATGATTCTGAGAAAATACCCATTCTCTCAAATTAAAGCTGAGGTTTTCAAGTAATCATTGGCTCAAGCAGCCAAGTTTAAGCAAGCCACTCAGTTTAGTGTGATTTTACAGGCAAATCACATGAATTATAACCACCAGAAGTTTGGCCATTCTCCTGAATTAAATCCACTTGCCCCTGCCCCAGTCCTGTTAAACCTGTCATTTGGGGAACTTCTTATGTGAGTATTACAAAAATGAGAAGAAGAAGAAAGTCTGTTTGGTGCAGTCTGTTGGAGTACTGGTATGTCAGGTCATTTTATGTGACTGGGCTGAGACTGTTAAGTCTCTGAAGTCAAAGCCTAAGGCAGTTCTTGTTGCTTGCTGTACCTTTCTTGGAGCGTTTTCACTAATCATTGCTGTAGTCTTACTACTCTTGATTTTCTAACAAGAACTGTAAGCCTTGGATTAAAGCTGGCTGGTTGTTCAGGTATTAATATCTTTAAAGACCATCTGGTTTCAATAGTACATAGAAAAGGACAAAGGCATACTGGGAGTTACTTTCGATATTTCTAAATTGTTCCACTGTTGCATTCTTAAACATTTCAGCAAAACTGATATTATAATAGGAGTGGTGTTTATACAAAGACTCTTAAATTTTTGTTAAACAAATGTGCTGTGTATTAAATGACAAGAAATTTTATCTAGCACATGCCAAAGGCATGCTGAAGATTTTTCCAACAGCTCTGATTCATCTCCTTGAATTCATTTTGTCTTAGAGATACAGTATAGACAATAATGTTATTACCAATCAGCTGTTTATTAACATTCATTGCAATTCATATTATTCATTGCAATAAAGAGATTATTCTTGTAGAACTCTCAGCACAACTGGTTCTGCATTACAGAATCAAATAAGACTGATTGATTGATTACTGCCAGAATTAATGAATCTTTCTACACCCATATGCCATATACACTACCATTCATCCGCAGTTTAATCACTAACTAGAAATTTAGAACTGATTGCAGGGATACAGGACTCAATGAAGATATTCCTTGCAGGCTGGTATTCCCTGATATCCAACCCTAACACAGAAACTCGGATCATGAGAAGCTTGCACAAAAACTCATGCACATTTTGTGCAGCCAGGCAGGCAGCAGCCATTGCAGAACAAGCTGAGGGCACAGCGAGGGGAAGGTAGGCTGGACTGATCTGCCCATCTCACATGAGACAGAGCTCAGCAAAGCCTCAAGCTCTTCATGGCTCTTTCTGGTGTCACTGCAGTGCCAAATGAATGATTGCTTTGAGCCACTTTCCTTATCAATATATATATATATTACCTTTAAAGTTCCCATGGGACACTTTTTCTGTGAAATTATATAAATCCACTACATTTTTATAAACACTTGATTGACTGAACAGGTTAAGTGCTGTGTTATGACAGATAGAAATTCTGTCTGTACCACTGATAGAAAACCTATACAAAAGTGGTTAGGAGTTTTTCTAGGAGGAGTAGGAGGAGGTGTGGGTCTTATGGTACCATTCAGGAAAACGTTTGGCCCTAATTTTGCCTTCTTATCAGTTGATATCAAAGTGTTCTACAGCATAAAACAGTTCCTTGTATGGGGAAGTTGAAACACAGAAAGGTAACAGCTTTCCTGAAACCTGATGATAATTTGGTGGGAGAGCAGCAAAGAGAGCCCCCATTTATGGACTCCCACTTCTGTGCCCTATCCACAGAAACGTGCTGCCTCACAGTGCTGTCTAGATATACCAGGCATCTGTCAAGCTGTATTTTTAGCCCTGATATTCTCTTTGGCTGGAACTGGGCCATGAAGATTCACAGTAAGCTAAGGACTGTAAATATCCCTTAGACTTTATGGGAGGAAAAACTGGCATAATATCAAAGCAGAACAAACACTTTCTTAAATTTCAGTTTTGTTAACTACTGTCATACTTGAAAGATTTCCCTGCAAAATAAGAAAGAACCGACCAGCTGCAGCATGCTGTAAACAAGCACAAATTAGAAAGAAGAATTCTTGCAGACTTTATCGTGTTATGGCAACAAAATCAGCTTTTGAGAACTACAAATCATGGAGGTTTCAGGGCTTTTTCAGACTTAATGACTTACGCTGGTCATTAAGCCATCAAAAAAAACTCTTTAAGTCTGCCAAAAAGACTGTAAATATTTGTTTTCTTCCAATCCACTTTGTTGTAGGAAAAGACCAAGTATCCCCATGCGTTACAGATGCATAGGCCTTTCTCAAAATTACATAACCACTAAAATATTGAGGCTCCATAGTTGGATTAAAATTCTTTTTAAAATGCAGATCCTCTTTTTGTCACCTTGTTTGGAGCCTTTTGACCTATGCTGAGCCATAGCAGACATGCTTATTTTAAGGTAACATAAAATTCTGAAAGCTGAGGTCTTGTGGAAGGATGGAAAGAAATATCTTACAGGTGACAGAGATGAAGCACGACATCTGTGCACATCATCTGCTATGTGTCATGACAGCATTAGTGCTCAAGAATATGAGGATTAGTTGTCTCCAACAAGCACTTAGTTCCATTAAGTAAGTAGTCCTGAGAAAACGTGAGAAAAAAAATTCTGTTCAGCTACATCCTAAGTGATTTTTGAGTAGAGTGCCAGGGAAAATCTCTTTGGTGGGACATCATATACGTTCTGCAGGCATCCTTTTGCAGTAAAGAATTGGACTGATTTTATAGAAACATTCTGTAGGGTTGCAGGGTACAGCAGTTGTTTTGCTTGTAAACTAACGACTCCTTGCCCTTCAGTGAGCTGTTTCTGAGTGGTGGAAGAATTCTTCCCTGTAAGTTAGTGCTCTAGATTGTTTTTTTTCCAGTGTGATTAACATTCACTTTGCACAGGAAAGAGGCTGCATAGCTTCTACGTTCATTCTGCTTTTCTCTTCACTCCAGACACTTTCCTTCCGCTCAACAGTCATTCCCCTGGATACCATTCATTTCCGTTTAATGCAGGAGAATTTCCCAAGGCCATAGCTTGCAGGCAGTATGTTTCCCATGAAATCCTTCCACAGTACTTGCAGCCAAAGGAAATCAAAACATTAAAACTTACCAATAGGGAAAGCTGAAATTTGTATTGCCTTCAGTGTATTACTTTCTCGGTCTTGTTGCCAGATGATAAGAGGCCACTTACTTAACCCAACAAGTAGTTTGTGTTTCCTATAGAAAGAACAACTTGGTCAAGCCAGTATAAAGCCTCCCAAAAAGTTCCAGGGATATCAGACGAAAAATAGAAGCATTCTGCTAACTCTTGAGCTGTGGGGTCTCCATGGGTCTTAACCTGGGCAGCATGTAAAAAAGCTGCCAGTGCTGAGAAAAATTTTTGCTGTAGCACATTATTAATAGTTAATGTTTGTGCATTTTGCCACTGCAACCAGAGGAAGATAATTAAATTGTTACTTTAATGCAGAGAATATGCTGACCTTTCTTTCCAGCTTTAAATCAATGGGCAGGAGGACAGTGTTAAACCACAGGGTGATTTTGGACCACCCATTGTAACAACAGTGTCCTCTTCTCTTTTTTTTCCCAGAACGAGGTGGCAATGCTTCTCAAGCCAATATCAGAGAAGATTCAGGAAATCCAGAACTTCAGAGAAAGGAACAGAGGGAGTAAAATGTTCAACCACCTCTCAGCCGTCAGTGAAAGCATACCTGCCCTTGGGTGGATAGCAGTGGTGAGTGACACACGGGATGGTTGGAAGGGTTGTAATGTGCTTCTAAATGGCGTGGCCCAGAATAGTTTCAAATCTTGCAGAACTCTGCAGTCTCATCTGCATAGTTCTTCAGTCTACTACACCCAAGAAGGTGTTCTGTAATATACCTAATACGTCAGGGAAAGTATCTGACTAATGTTTTACTTCCTTTCTCCTTCTGTTATTTCCTGCTACCATGGTTTGATGTTCCTAGTCTCCTAAACCAGGCCCTTATGTCAAGGAGATGAATGATGCTGCTACCTTTTATACTAACAGGGTATTAAAGGACTACAAGCACAGGTATGTTGCCAAGCCCCACTATCTAGTAGCCAGAGAACAGAGTATTAACCGTACAGGCAGGGTTCACAATGCCATCACAGAAAGCATTTTGTAAACTAAAAAGCATTTGATAAAATCTGCTTGCAGTAGTATATTTTCTTCTCCTCATCTTTGACCCGCAGCATGTTGCAGTGAGAATGGCAGCAGCACCAGCAGTGCTAAGTTTTCCATCTCTGCAAATGACAGGATTATATTTAATTTTCTGGCATTACAGCATCATAAGCTTATATGCAAATGTATATTTACATATCATTGTGTGGCCAACTAGCTGCTGTGCATCCTTGTCTCATTTGTGCACTCATACTGTGGCTGTTCTTGCTCTTTGCTTGAAAGTGTGCGTTTAGGTGGTAGATATATGCGACTGAGCATCTAATTTCATAGCTACCAATTTGATGTTTTTTTCTGTACCACTGATTGTTTTTAAGAGCACAAGGAATTCATTAAAAAGTTCTGTGAATGAGATTTGTGACCTGACAGCAAAAAAGAAAAATATACAGGTCCTTTCTGTGCCCTCTTAGAAAAGTCATGTATAAATCATGTTGATTTGGAACTTCTGGAAGCCACATTTTGGCTCTTGGTTTTTCTATTCCAGTGAAGAACAGTATTTGCTATTGAGTTTTTCCTCTTTAGTGAGGAAAACTTTATAAAACCCGGTTGTATAGATTTCTATTTATTGTCTAGGTTTAAATATGTATTATGTATTATATATAGTATTTTATATTTTATATATATTATGTATTATTCCTGAAGCCTTAGTTTACCTACTAAAGGTAGTACCCACTGGGGTTACTGAAGATATTTAGAATACAGATTCAGTACTTCTGAAGAAGAAAATGTCTTACCTAACACTATAAACAGGCTACATTATTTAGGTATTTAGTTCTTCTCCTAATAAGGAATTCATTTCCTGTTTTTCACAATGCCTTCCAAAGTAGTGGAAGGCTTTTCCCTTGACTTCAGTAGGCTTTGGATTAAACCTGTTGACTCAGATCCTCAGCAGTATTAAGAATCAAACTCCAAAGGAAATAAATACAAGGTAGACACCCAAATCCTTGTAAACATCCAGTCCATAGCCATCACTACTCAGTAATAATTTTTCACAACTAAGGACTTAATCTTACAAGCAGTTTCTCTCTCTCTGCATATTCCTTGTTTTCACTTACTGTCCCATAAGAAGACTAAGCCTTCCAGATAATGTTTCCAGAGCCAACTGTGACTTGTACTTGAAAAATTCTTGATGTATAAATATTTTAGTCTGATGACTATAACATGATCCAGTATTACCCTGGCTACATATGAACTTGGAAACTAAAATGCTTTACAGAACCCATGGATGTTTAATTTTCTAAAATTCAGCACCCTGAAACTGAGTCTGAGAGTCTGCTGCACAGTTCCATGTACCTTTAGTGCTGCTTCAGTTGACTTGGAGCCTGATTGGAATGATGACGCACCTTCATGAATCACTCTGTGCTAGAGGCATCCTTTGCCTTTGTTTGTCTATGGAAGGATCTAAAAGCTTTCCAATGTATTAGGCTTCAGTATTTTCAGCACTGGGCTGGCTGGCTGCCTGCTAACTGATTTGTCCATGGCTTTAAGGCAGACATTGGGTTTTACCTGCTTTAAGCAAGAATAGCAATGCTTTCAGGGTTTAAGTACATTCACACATATAAGTATTGTCTCTGTTTTTACAGTGACACACGCCATGTTGATTGGGTGAAGTCATATCTGAACATCTGGTCTGAGCTTCAAGCTTATATCAAAGAGCATCATACTACAGGTCTCACCTGGAGTAAAACTGTAAGTACTCTTTCCTTCTTCATGATGACCATAGCCAGTAATCAAATTGACTTTTAATGCAGGTCATTAGCTCAAGAAAAATAAATATAGAGGACAGGGCAAAAGTTATGGTCCATGGACTTCCCAGCCAAGATAGTAAAATTTTGAAAGATATGGAGATGTGTCAGGCCATTGAGGTATAGGTTTGTCAGAAGAGGGAAGAATGATTTGGGATGATTATAGCCATAACTTCCAGCTGCAGATGGTGAGGAGAGGCAGACAGTACTCCAGGCCTGCTCCAGTATAAGGCAGAAACAAACACAAACCCCAGAAATTTGAAGGATATGCCAGACTAAAGGAAACCTGGGGGAATATGACAGGGAAATGAGAAGAAGGGTGGAAAGAATCTAAAGAAAAGCGATACAGTAACAGGAAAAAGTAGCACAAGGGATACATACCAATTTCTTACTTCATGGATAGCTATCTGTATAAAACTTCTTTTATGCATACAGAAACAATTTCTGAACTACATATAAAGTAAATATAACTGTATGCCTAATTATGCTCTCTATTTTATCAACATCTCCATATAAACATCTTCTGTGTGTTACATGTGACATGCACAGAAAGATGATAGCCATGAGTACTGTTCTCTAAGAGACATATAAACATGAAGAATTAATTTTCTTTTGGGTATAAAAGTAAGAGTTTATGTCCACTCTCTACACTGATGCAATATTCTGTATCATTCTAGTAACATGCTTATGTGTGTGATCAGGTTAGGAGAATTGCTGAAGTACATTAAAATGTAATCACCAAGCTCTTTGCTGTTCCGACCTCCTAAACTTACCAGTGCACTCACATACATGCACATACGCAGTCTTTCAGCCCAAGTTTATAATTTCTTATACATAGGCATATATATATTTTTTTTTTTAATTGAATGACTATTCGGGGGACTGGTATAGGCCACCAGATAATTTAATTTCCAGACCAACCTATTGTAAGAACTCAGGAACGTAGGGAAGTGAGGTAGAGCTTTTGGATGGAATGTATTCTAACATGGACTAAGGGATGGAAGACCTCTCCTATGAAGAAAGGTTGAGAGACTTGGGCTTGTTCAGCCTGGAGAAGAAAAGGATCCAGAAAGGCCTTATTGCAGCCTTTCAATATATAAAGGGGGCTTATAAGAAAGGTGGAGAAAGACTTTACCAGGTCCTGTAGTGAGAGGACAAGGAGCAACAGTTTTAAACTGAAATAGGGTAGATGCAGATTGAATATAAGGAAGAAATTTTTTATGATGAGGATGGTGAGGCAGTGGCACAGGTTGCCTGAAGAAGCTGTGGCTGCCCCATCCCTGGGAGTCGTCAAAGCCAGTCTGGATGGGTCTTTAAACAACCTGGTCTAGCGAAAGGGGGCCCTGTCCATGGCAGGGGGATTGAACTGGTGATCTTCAAAGGTTCCTTTAAACTGAAACTGTTCTGTCATTCTGTGGCACCTGGAAAAGTGACTTTTATCTCCCCATGTATGGAGCTGATAACCATGTAAGAGAATGTATGTTGGGGAGATAACCATGTAAGAAAATGTATGTTACTTGTACTCAGCAACACATTATGCAACTTTCTCTTCACATCTTGTACAATTAGGTATTGTACAAGGCCTTACAGTACTCAGGTATTCAAGTGCAAGTTCGAACACAGATGATAATCTGTCTGTACTTCTTAGTTTGAAGTAATGCAAAAATGCTTAAACATGATAAATTAGAAGACTGGAATTGTCTGCTTCTTTTTAGGTTTCTGTAGTAAAAGATTAAAATATTAAACGTGATTTTCTTCCTTAATTTAGTACAAAATTTCACACTTGCTACATCCTACTCTATTATAATCAGGAATGTGAAAAGACTTAATGATTTTTAAATTATTAGATAAGGAAAAGAAGTTGTAGTACCTTGTTAGCCGAATTAGCGTGAGAATCTGGGACAGATTTAGTTTTGCTAATACAGAGAAGGAATCCTCTTCATCTTTAATGGAACTTTACATGTATGGAAATAGCATTGTAAGGTAAAGATTTGTTATAGCCATTTGATTAAACTGGAGGAACTCTCAGTGCTGATGGGTACTGGTAAGTCTTACTCAGAAGTGTAACTGTTGCAAATTATATTTGACTGGTCTTATACTCATCTTTCTATTCGCCATTCTTTCCCATTATTATTGTATAGTGTTACATAATTCTCGTTTTATCTTATACCCATTTCTATTTCCTGTTGTTTCCCATTCATCTTTCTATTTATCCATCGCATCTTTCTATTTCCCTCTCTTCAGTTTTGCAAAAAATTGCTGAATACAAATCTGGGTGTGAGTTGTTAATATTAAGCATAGCTTCCTGCCAGCAGTGCTCATTTCATCATGAGTGATAACCCCATTACAGCATCTGAAGTATTGATTTCACTCACTTCAGACATCACTCAGATCTGGAAGTTGGCTTGGTAGTATGGCTCATTTAAATTATCATTCATATAAGGTGTGTCAGAAATATTAAATTAAATTACTAACACATTTTTATGGATGTATATTTTTTCTTAAGTTTTACTTCATGTAAAATTACATGGGTTTTTAACTTCCTGATTTATTTCATGTTTTACCTCATAATTCTATATGAATTTAAGGAAATTAGAATCCAGTAAATGAGCAGGTTGTTTAAATAGCTTGTTGTTTAAATGTTGTTTAAATATTTCTGTGAAGCTTGGTAACAAATATATTTAAGAAAGCAAGAGTTACCCAAGTGGTAATTTCATTTTTATTATACCTTTTAAAGTGAGAGTGAAAGTCGCAGATTCATGCTGTGTGAAGTGAAGCATAAAGGTCTGGAGAATCAGGGCCTAAACAGAAATAGATGTAAAAGCTGTAGATATATTCCAGACACAGTTGTTAATCATTGCACACAGCAGCTTCTACTTACATGCATAAAAGGAAAAAGCAGGCATTTGGCAAAGCATTAAGAAAGTGGCACATTTATGAAAGGGAAAGGTTGATGCAGAAATGCTATTTTATTGGAAGGAGAGAAAGTAAGTCAGGATTTGGCCTTTAAAAAAATATGAAAGTACATTATACCGATAGTTTACCCTTCATAGCTGCAGAAGTCAACAAAGCATTGCTTGAAGCTTTAGATAAAAAGCTATTAAGTAATGCATTTGGCTGTTTCTAAAGAGAGTAAAGAGTCAAGGAGAACAATAACTACTGCTTCTTTCAGAGCTGTATTCTCATAGCTTGAACTGCAGCAAAACCCCAGGAGCATCTGTCTGCACGCAACTATGCTTGGTTTCCAAAAAGGAGGAGACAGGAGTTTTTAATAGGCAGTTGGCCTCTTTACCTATAGGTTCTGTATACAATGGTGCACACAGTTCTGGCCATGCTTTATGGCAGTATCCCAAAGCTGTACCATTTCCAGCCCTCCTGTACCCTTCCATCAAGCTGCACAGGGCAGCTGCAGCTAACCTTGGAACAGTTCACTACTGCATACAGTAAAGTGTTCCTGGCTCTGGCAGTAAGCACGCAGGGAGACACTTTACAAGAAAGTAAAAGAAATAGCTTAATAAATTACAAGACAGGCACTAAAATAGATGCAAAAACTTGAAATAATAGCTAAGCAGTTGGCCCTGGCAATAATGGTTACCTCTATCAGCTTCATAATAAATTTGTGATAAAAGCAGATGCTTACAGATCTTTGAATCTAACACAATGCTTTCTCCTTATTCGCTTTGGAGTGAGTAAGGCGTGTGACAATATTTTACCCCTTGAGAACACTGAAATGTGTGGGACTGTGTGAGGAGAAATCCAAGAAATCAGTGGAGTTAAGGACTTTGAGACCTTTGTGTATCAGAGCATGTTTTGCTACCCATATGAAGTAGTGGTACAAAACTGGGCCTTATGTAAATTACAGGCATTTCAAGACGTGATGGATACAGTTAGGGTATTTGTTGGTACAGTGCTCACAGAAGAAAACTACATATGTAAAGTATGTATGTTTGTGAGGAGGATTGTCCCAGAGAGTAAAAGGTTCCATTCTGTATTTTCACCATGACCTGAAGTATTCATTTCCATTAACTGATTGTACATATGTCAGAAAACGTATGCTTGTCAGTGGAAGTCAGATGGATCTACAGTATTTCCTTAAAGTGTAATTTTGTAGTTCATTACTTTAAATGTGAGCCACCTTCTGCCGCACATACCCTGTGGTGAGTGGCAGCTCACTATACTCACTATGCTCACTAAATCTCAGGTTAGCCATCCTGAAAATGGGAACAGCAACAAGTACCAACGTAATGGAAATTTGCGGATTTTAATTTACTACCAAATGCAATATTCTCAGATGTCATTGAGTCCTATGCAAAAGCTCTTATTATAACAAAATGTTCTAAATGCCCAGTGTAGCGTTTTACCCATGCAGCAACTGTCATTTTTGCTTGCTACAACTTTCCGACTTCACATAATCTATGTCTTTTTTCAGTTCTTACTGATAAACAGCAAGTGCCCTGTCTTTCTGTTTGGGTTTTGGTTTTTTCGCCTGCAGAAGGGACTCTATTGAAGCATGGCTCTTTTTTTTTCCCCTCTCTACTGTTTTTTGGTGGTCCAAAGAAATGAACAGCTGTAATATAAGATCACAAGAATGCCTAATAAAAGTTTGTTTGCTACAAGGACTGCATGAGTAAGCTGGAGCAAGTGAAACTTTTGCTCCTACTTCCGCAGATTAACTTTGCAGCAAGAAAACAACCAGTGATTATGGGAGATTGCTGTAGTTTCCTGTACATCAAATAAGTGTTAAGAAACAAATCTTGCTCAAGCATAATTGTCTGAATGTTTCTGTCAGTTGCAGGTAGATCTGCAGTTAGTTTCTTTCTATACAAGACATTTAAGACAAATTTTGCCAGCAGGATTTTTTACAAAGATGAAATATTTACAAACTAGCAGTGAATTTCATTACAGTGTTTAGTTTCCAATACAGAATTTCACTCAAGTGACAAATGTCTCCCCCTCTTTAAAAATCAAAATAAATTCTTAGGTGGAAGCCTGCATCTTTAGATCTCAGAAGCAGCTGAGATTTATTTATACCCTGTTCCCATTTAAGCCAATACAGTATCTTCCAGTCTTTTTTTTCCTGAAACATCTTTTAGAAACATTTCTAACTCATTAGATAGAGCTCTAAAAACACTTTTTAAAAACTGAAATTCTCCACAGGCTGCACACCGAGAAGCACCATCCTAATTCCTACATTAGCCTAATTGAGTAATTTATACTAGTGTCAGTACAGACTTCGGCCATTTCACTCTAAATAATCACCTCCAGGCATTTTCTTACAAAATGGCCCTGGCTCATGTACTATCAAAATACTTCCCAAAAATACATCATCTCACTACATAGTGAGGTGAACAAGCTGCAAAAGACCAACTTGTGCAGGCAAAAGCCTCCTATTATCCTTTCAGTATCTCTTCTGTGCTATGTTTAGTTTGACCCACTTATCAAGCAGCCACTGTCTGAGCCACCTCACTAAAGCTAAAGGTCAAAACTGTAGTGCCAAATTCCAGCCACAGCCACAACTGCACTCCCAGGGGCCTTATTCAGATAGAAGTAAGGGCAGCACAGATATACTGATTTAAATGTCTTTATCTTGGATAAGATGTAGACATTTTCAGAGTGCTCAGTTTTTCTTAGTCATAGCCTTTCCTCTCTTTTTCTGTCCCCTTCCATTCCTTTCTCTATTTCCATATACTTTTTACTTGAAAAATTTGAATCCTTTAACCTCTGCTGTTTCTTTCTCAGACAATAGGCAATGCTCAGGTTTTGGTACACTGTCAGTTAAGAAACTGGCCATCCTGGCAACTCTGCAATAGTTGCCTCTTTGGTGGAGATTGCCTCAATTATATCCAAGTCCCTTTGAAAGAAAGCAGTTTTACTCCCTTACCCCAACAATGGCTGACAATGTTTGCCTTTACTGGGTATCAACGGTGTCCTTTTAACATCAGTGACCAAACACCATTCAGATGCATTAAGGGAGAACCTAGGAGAGGCTTGTTTCACAGCAGCTGTCAAATGCAACCTGACCTGTAACATAATGCAACCTAGTTCCAGCAGAAAAGGAGAATTGCAAGTATGTAAAATAGATAAAAAAGGAAGAGATACGTCTACTAAAGCTTTATTATATTGCTAAAGGGATTGATCTTCTTTTAACTGAATGTTTATGTAAGTAAAATATACTTTAATGTGTCTGTTGGAGTACATTACTTGCTGAAAATTACATTATCAGTTCTCTAATTATTTAGAAGACCTTGGCTGTGTAAAACATTGGGTAACTGTGAAGATGTAAGTACCATTTTAAATCCTGAACAGGTGATAAATGGCAGAAGGCTTCAAAGTTTGAAAACTCAAAAGATAAATCATTCTCCTGAGGCCCGGTAACTAGAAAAGAGCTTGGCCTGGTTTTTGTGGTTTTGTATTTTAACTCACAAAGATTACAGGCCCTGTAAGTCAGCTGTTTCATCTACTAAATTGCAGATCTCAGGGCAGCATAACCCCTTGCAGACAGGTGTCTTAAATAGGGTAGGTAATAGAACTGTTGTGCTAAGCTACTTTTACACAAAAAAAACACCTTAACAAGAGCTCTGTGCCCCTGAGTCACAGTCCACCTGTTCCCAGAGGTTGATATGTGATATTTTGAGCTTTATGATTCTTCTCTTTGGCTGTGCATATGTATGGAAAGAACAATACAGAATGCTGTAATCATTTGAGGTGTGAAACTAGGATTACTGTAAAGGGGGAGAGAGAGAAACCAGGGGTATCTTTTTTTTTTTTGAGAAGAATGTAGTTCCCATTAGGATTCCTGTTCATCTGCTCCCATGAAAAGAAGGCTTTTCAATAAATTAAGGAAGGGATTTTATGCCTCTGTCTAAGCCACCTGTTACCTCAGCCACAAACAGATACTTCCCTCTTAATAGGAATAACTAATAAAATAGGTACTATGTATTACACACATGCATATGTAATACATTTATATGCATTATAGAGATTATTATAATCTGTTTGTCTTGAATAAAAATTACCATTGCTGCTACAAGCAATGTATATTCATTCAAATACTGCCGAGCAGGTTTCCACCACAAGAACTTTGCTCCCTCAGTTTCTGTACTGCACTGTGTCAGCCTAGAACTGGATAAACACAGAGGAACATCACAAGTGTTTGTACAGGGCCTGGCACGTAAGTCCCTCATATCTCCAGAGATACAAGCTTCTGAGTAGGGCTCCATGCTGCTACAATACTACAAATGTAGTAACAGTGACACAGAAGGCTAACACAGGGAATTGTTCAGCAAGAATGGCTCAGGAAATAGTAACATCTGTGATAAGACATAAAAAGAAATTCTTACTGTTTCTCAGTAGCTGAGTTTAGACCTAAAGACAAGTCAAGCTGCATATGGCCACCAAAATTTACTGTCTGTACGGCATTCAGAGCACTTGTGTTACATACAAACAGCATTTTATTTCTCTAACAAACAAGACTGGCTGTTGCCCTGTGATCCAGGGGAATCCTTTAGGAGAAATGTGCTGTAACAAGGCTCAGCTTCTCAGAAGCAAACGGCTTCACTCATCTTTAATTTCAAGGGAATTAAATGAGATTCAAAATAGATGATTTTTAACAGCCAGCTGCTTTAACATAAACACTCATTTTTTCTTCCAGTGAGCCAGCTAGGTAGCCAGCAAAGAGAAAGAGTACCCTTCTGCCAGTTGTACAAGATAAAGATAGGAATACAACATATTTTGAGGCTGTACTGCAACCTTGCAAACCCTTGCACAGTGATAATACACATTAGAGAAGAGAAATAGTACACATCTATCAGATCCAGCTCCATAAGCAGCTTCAAACACTTTCACTACAGGAAGCTACTGAGCCACAGTCAATGGGAGGCCCTTGGGCCCCTCTGCAGGTGGTTCTGGGCTATCCAGCAAGGAGCAAACCCTGACCTGTTCCTGTCACCCCCTTCAGAACATGGTTTAGTTGGAGGCTGAAGACAATTTTTTTCCCTGGGAGGAAATTTCTGGCATGTTCCATCCACCACGGATATGTAACTACATGGCCGCTGGAGCCGCATCTCCTGTTCTTGATAGGACCTTACTCAGGGAATTACATTTCCCCATATCAGAAAGCTCCAGGAGCAAGGTTTAAAGCACATCAAATGCACTGTGATATAAAGCTAGCAGGTTAGAAGTTAATGACTTATTTTTGTCTTACATTCTCACCAAGTAAGGCTGAAGCTATCTATTCCCCTGATAATTTCTACAAGTGGCATATTTGAAAACGATGGAAAAATGGCCACACCAATATGTTAATGGGAGCTGTCGGCTATCAGCATAACTTGTCTATAGACACCACAGCACTAAGAGCAGCAGCTGTTACTGAGGCAAACAGCTGAAATAAAAGGAAGAATGGTGGCTTGCAAATAACTGCCTCTGCTAGTCCAAATGGCTCTTAACACTCTTTGTACAGATACACTGTTGTTAACATCTGCTTGAAGTTAATCTGAAGAGTTGTTTGCAGATAGCAAAGCTGGTAAGCACCTGCTGCTTTAGGATAGATGAACTTTTGTGGGCATATAACATGCTATTTTATTCCCAGCAGCTCTCACAAACACCACCCTATAAAGAACAGAAATGAATGGACGTTGTGAAGGGCACTCTAGTTGAAATTGAATAGGACTATACACAAGTATTACCAGATATCACAACAGTCTGAGTCTGGTTCAGAAATCTTCTAGAGCCTGAGTATCTAAGTGGTCTTAGAAGGGTGACTAAGGAAAGCAAAGCAATTGCTAGTGACTTAGGTTGGTAACTTGGAGGTCTATGTATTAATAGAAGTCAAAACTAATGAAAAAAGAAAGTTCCTGGAACTGCTTGGCTGGGATGACTTGCAAAATGCCCTTTGCATCAGCATGCTTGAGTGCGGCACAGGTCCCATCTTTATGGCATGCAGGGAATGCAAGAAGTACGATATATTTTCTGTATTTCCAGTTCTCTTTTGTGCTTTCTGTCCCCTTGTTAGATTGTCCCTGAGCCACTCTTCCCATAAAGAATTCCACCTCACTTGAACGTTTGTTTGATTTCAGCCAGGTAAATCAAAATGGCAAAGAAAAGATGACAAAAGCTACAGTGAGACTGAACCCTTCTTTAAAGCAAGTCTCTGTATGCCTCCTCATTAGTGAAACTTGTCTATCTTTTCCATGCCATTCTGTTTCAGTGGGGAATTGTCCTACTGGATGTGCCCATGCTGTAAGATGGTAGCTCTACAGTGGACCAATTAGTCCCTCCCTGTACTTTAGCAAACTTTTTTGCCTCGATTTGTCCTTCAGTTTTGCCTTGGCCTAATTTATGGCTAAAACTGTTTCCTGTTTCCAGAATGGCTGTAAATATTCAGACAATAATTGAATATGCTGTGATACAGTATATGTTAGTTTGTGTAGCTGTAGCTCAGGTCATAAACTAAACAAGAATTTGTCATACAGGACAACAGTTAACTACAGCAGTTCAGTCCATCTCTTATTTCTGTGACTACCCACAATTAAGAGGAAAAGTGCGAAGAGTGACTGAATCCCACACATATTTTCTGAGACCTTGTGACAGTTCCTGTGTTCTTAATTAGATCTCGCTCATCATCTTTTGAGCTCAGTGGAGCTAGCCACTGAATTTGGTGGAGGGACCAGGCTTTTAAAGGAAAGAGAAGGAAGCATCAGTGAAAGGGATGGATTTTTTTCCTACTTTGAAACCCACTCAGAGGACTAGAATGTCTTCATTCCTTGGGTCAAGGACTGAGATTTTTTTACTAGACTTGTCTTTTAATCAGTATTGCTTTGGAAGGGAAAGATGCTTCTATTTTCCCAGATTACTTCCCCCCCTCTGCTCTTTCTTGAAAAGTAAGACATTCTTCGGTCATACAAAACCACATCCAAGCTTGATTGATGTATTTAAAATCCTTCCTTTCTGTCTGTACTTTCACAAGATAGTTCTTTGGAGGTTTGAGAGAGAGATCATCCACTTCCAAAGATAAATCCCTCTGAGTTTTACTTCCCCTCAGTTACACAGACAATTCCATACTTTCACTGCCATTTGGGACACTGACTTTGAAGCACTATTCAGCAACATCAGCTGGGCCTGGGGTCTCCTGCATGATCTGTGATGGTCTTCCATTTGACACTTTAAGCAAAGAGACTGGCAGAGTGATCTACCACTCTGTGTTGTACACAGAATACCCAGATAACTTCTACATCTCTTTTTCTCTAATGCATCTTAGCAGCCTTTGCAGAATTTAATTGATAGTAGTTCCAAATGAATATGGAAGTCTTACATACACAAGTTTCTAGAAAATCAGAGCACTGTATTTATGCAGGTGGCAGCAATAAGGTATGTTTGGGAAATCAGATGTCAACCTCGAATTTGGGAAATCAGATTTTTATCTCAGACTATTAAGTTATTAACCACTCCCACTACTCCTCCTATAAAGCATACACCGTACTGGGAACGATGAGTGCCATTTCTGGGTATCCTGAGTATTTTAAAAAGCCGTGCAAATGCAATGTTCATAATCCTGGATAACCAGGACAAAGTGGATTCAATTGCTATGGTTGCAGGCAACAGATAGGGAAGATCTCTATTGTACCTCAGACAGCAACAACTGATTGTGCCACTAAATTCACTTATATTCTTTTGGGGGTTTTTATAATAATTCACAGTTGTGCTGACTCTGCTGCAGGTAACATTACTAGCATTAGCAGAGGCAGAAAGACTGGCACTGTAGTTTGAAAGCCCAGTGAGTAAGTTGTTCCTAGCCTAAAACAATGACCTACAACTACTAAGTATGTAAGCAGAAACACTCTGAGTTAAGTGTATCCATGCAACAATGAAATGTGACTAAAAGCAATCCAGTCAGTTCCGGTACATCTTGACAATATATGATAAGCAATTCCAAAAGGGGATTCTTCTTATATGTTTATAATTGATCAAAAAGATTTACTAACATAGAAGAGAGCTCATTCCAGAAACAATAAAACTGTACCACTACACCGATTAAATTACTCACCAAAGTACCAGGAATTCAACAGTCTTTTTGTGCAATGCAGTTTTAATGTCACTAATGTGGCAAAGAATTTTGCTATGTATTCATCACTAACATACTCCATAAACAGCTCCTTCAAACGCAACGGTATTTATATGCTGAAGATGTATGCGCCAAAAGGGGGCGGACATTAAGAGGTTAACTAATATTATTCCTTTTCCATCCTACTCTAATTAGGGTCATAACGATTAAGAGGTTTGAATGCAGTTACTTACTCAAATGTGCCAAGCTTTCTTTTTCTTTTTCTTTTTTTTTTTTTTTGACATAAATATAAGAGTATGTGTGAAGAATAAAACCACAAAGAGCATGTTCACCTCAGACCCTTTCCCATTACCAGTTTGCGATCACAGGCCAGAACAAGTTTACTTTTTAAAAAATAGATACAGTTTTCACTCATGTGAGATGCATGAACCAGATGGATACTTTGCTGTTTCAGTTTAGTGGAAAGCAGAAAGGAATGCCATCATCAGTGGTTAAATATACCCTCTGAGTCCAGTTAAGCAGTATCTGTTTACAGTATAGATTACCAGGATGCACTTGTAACAACCTGTGTCTCTGAACAAAGGGAGACAATTAGACCCTGTACAGTCACTGACATCTTCCCATTGTATCTGCCCACCTCATATATATGTACTGGTGTAGTGCATAATGTCTGTATAGCCATCTAAATGCATTAGAGTCAACCTAATTTTTCATAACAGTTCTTTTAAAAGAGTCACTGATCCGCTGTAGAGAGGTAGGATCAGAGTGACACTCAGTGGCAAGAGAGAAAAAGTGATTCTCAGTTTCTCAGTTCTAACATATTACTAGGATGCATAAAATTTTAACCAGATCATTATTCGTATTTGCTGCCTGTTTGATATTATTCTATGTAAGCATTATAATTCAGACCTAAAGATGTACTTTTGGATAAGCAAACTGAAAGAAAGATTGGATTACTTACTTTACCAAGGCTGCCCTCACTCGTAACTCGTGTGCTGTGATCTCCTGCAACTGAAAAAAAGAATAATTTGAGAAATTGAACTAGTATCTCAAAAAACAAATTTCAGAAATGAGACTTGAATCACCATAGTTTTACATTCTGTTGTATATGAAGCTTTGCAGATGACTGGAACAGTCTGAAGAATAACATTTTACATCTTGCCTACAATATAGCGTGCTGCATATGTATGCATGACATTTCATGACCCTCACAGTTATTTGGGTTAGATCAAAACATTTTCTGTATGTTTCTGAAAGCAGACCAAGCTATTGCTAACTAGATTTGGTATCTGAAAAAAAGGGAGACATTTTCCCTTTCATGTAAGAAAACACTGGAATAAATTACAGAATCTTTACTATTAAAGATTTCTAACATCATTCTTGACAACTATTTTGAGAAATACTTTAGGTAGAGTAGCTCTGCAGTGAGATAGTGCTGTGGACTGTCAGTCCTTCCAGCCTTGCCTGCTTGGGAGCAGGGGAAGATTCACAGTATTATGTCTGATTATGGTGCCAGAAATTCTTCTGAGCCGTCAGCTGCCCAGAGTCAAACTCACAGCGTTCAAGGATATTGGTAAGTAAGAGTTATCATAATACAATGTTCCTTGAAACACTGTATGTAAAATAATTTCTATCTATCTCAAACAGGGTCCTGTGGCATCATCCATGTCTATGCGGTCTGTTCTAACAAGCAGCTCGTGCCTCTCCCCACCACCACCACCACCACCACCACCACCTGGACCTCCCCCCATCTTTGATACAGAAACTGTAAAGGATGAAGGAACTGCATCTCGCTCTGCCCTATTTGCACAGCTTAACCAGGGAGAGGCAATTACCAAAGGTCAGGAAAAATCAGATTTTGGTCCATGAGTCAAATTACACCAAGAGCTTCCATATGTATTAACCCAACTTCCACTGCATTTTTAAATTACATTTGAACAACTTCTGAGGCTTCCAGGGAGTCTGATGAACGAGACTGCATACCAAAAACTCCTTCAGGAACAACAGCACCCAAATACATTAACATGCCTGAAATTCCCACCATGTATTTAGAAGCATCCTTTAAATTTTAAGGCAGCCAAGCTGGACATCTTCAATCCCCAGTAGCTGGTGAACCTCTAAGCTGCAATTGCAATAAAAATTTATCCCCCTTTCTGATTCACATTCAGTGTCCCAACCTGTGGCACAATGTGTTAAATGCTAGGTGAAAAGGTATGGCTCATAGATCAGCATGGACTACAATAATAAAGCTTTTTGTAATAACACTGGACAGTTGTACCTACAGTGGATGGCTGTGATTTTAACTACGTAGGATTGATATATCTGCCTTTAATGCTGCAGGGATATGTCGAATACTGTCATAAATTAGAAAAAGAATCACATTTTTATGGATGAAAAAGTATGATATAACAAGCTCTCAGAGCTCACTACAGAAAGGGACTAGAAGACATTGTGGCATTTCCTGTTATAGCTCATGCACAGAAAAAGAGGTTTTATAGAAACTGCTAAAGAATGTAGGCAGTTACACTTTAGATCATTACCCAGACAAACTTGAGGAAATAAAGAATTTAAATTCACGGAGTAATTTAACACAATTACAAATGAACCCTTCCTGCTTAAATATGAACACCCTTAGGACTGGAAAACACACTCTCCTTCATAAACACCCTTTCTTTTTAGGGCTTCGGCATGTTTCTGATGACCAGAAGACTCACAAGAACCCCAGCCTACGTGCCCAAGGTCCATCTGTTCGTTCTCCAACAAAAAGCCATACTCCAAGTCCCACCTCTCCCAAGAATTCCCCGCAGCAGAGCCATGCCCCTGTCTTGGAGCTAGAGGGAAAGAAGTGGAGAGTGGTAAGTTCCAGTCACACCTCTAAACTGCAGCCTGCATGTTGCAAACCGGGTTGAGCACTGAAATGATTTGCAAGAAGCTCTCCATAATCTAGGTGCAACAAGTCAAAGTTGCAGCTAAAATGGGCTGAGTCTTGCAATGCTCTGCCTTGCTACAGTTTAGTTTTTACTATTCTGTGGCATCTAAAATTAATTTGTCTCTGAAAATCATATGCTAATTCATCTGAAGAATGCTGGAACCAGCATATAAATTCCTTGCAAAATCACACAATCCTCTAGAAATAAGTCCAGTGGAGAACTCCAGTTAAAATCCCTTCTTACAGTCCATTCGTGCAAGTGAGAGATAAAGGTATTATCACAGAGCACTTTCTCCAGCCTTGTTAACCAATGGAGTGACACATTGCTTTTTCATCACCCATTCCAAGCAAGTATGTCTCCCATGCTTAAAAGTCAAGAAGTGTTTTCCATTTGTTCAATCAACAGATGGAAAAGGTAGGTTTGTTTAAAGTTTGGATGTTAATTTATAGGCATAAACCAAAGAATGTATGAGTGAAAATTCATGTGACTGTGTGGTTAAAAGAGGGGGAAAACAATATGCAGTTTAGTCATGAAGTGTATAGATACACACAGTGATTACTGGGGAGCTCAGTTTGCATAAGGTACAGTCAGTTTGCCAGGATTATGTTGCCTTACAGTTACAGTACCTGAAACTTCCCTTATGCATCCATAGTCTTTCCTGGACATCCAGTGTAAATTTCCTTTCATGCTTCATAATGAAATGAAATTTCTTCACCTATTACTCTTTACTGTATATGGTAATGCCTGCACCAGTTCATAACTGTATAGGGCATTTTGTAACATTTAGGAGAACAAAAGCTTTCTCTGTTCTTCACAGTGATGGTCTAAATTGGGTGGGAGCCAAGCAACAGTTTTGTGAATACATTTTTAAATTGTCTTTCTTTGCTACAGAATCAATGGATTTTGTCATGGCTTATGCTAATTTCTTCAGTTCTGCAGCTCTAAAATATACTTGTGTTATCTAAGGGTGAATTAGGTAAAATACCCAGTCACCAAGCAGATAGCATTTTTAAGCCACAGGAAGGATATTTCTCTGTTGTAACTGAAGATGCAATGACTCAAGGACAAGTTGTTCTAAATTCTGACTGTTAGCAAGTTAAAGACAACCAGTTAAATAAACTTTCTCTTGAAATAGGAATATCAAGAGGACAAGAATGACCTGGTCATTACCAACACTGAACTCAAGCAAGTGGCCTACATTTTTAAGTGTAACAAATCTACACTTCAGATAAAAGGAAAAATCAATTCAATTACTATTGGTGAGTGGAGAGCTCAGCTGGGTTTTAAATGCTAGTCTTGAAAAAACTGACTTCTGTGATTAATAATGCATCTGAATCATTCCATTCACTGTAATGGATTGGTCACATGAGTAAAGTCTCTCAGCTATGCAGTGGAAGACTGGGGATTTTCATAGTTAATGCAGCAGGTGTGCATATATTTGCTTTTATCTTGCCTTTCTTATTTATGACTGCTTTTATTTTAGACAACTGTAAAAAGTTTGGCCTTGTGTTTGACAACGTTGTGGGAATCGTGGAAGTGATCAATTCCAGGGATATTCAGATTCAGGTAAATATCTATTTGAAAAAACAAGGATAGAGAACAAGCAGGCAAAAAGTAAAGCCCAACATGTAGCTACAAGAGATTTTAAAAACTCATGGGAGCATAACAAAAACAAGAGATAGATGCATCCAAATATATCTTTATATGCATTAAATTTTGATGATCTCTTCAGAAAATGCCTATGAAAACTATTGACCTTCACTGAGCAAACCTCCCTTAGCCCAGTCCCTTCTGGTTCCAGTGAAGCTGAGAGAACTGTATGCACTATAAGAACTGTTACTTCTGGCCCTAATTTTCTTGCTTTCATGCTGAACAACTCCTAATACTTGAAAGTTCAGTGCTACTTATGGAACAAATCCTGGCAGTTAGCTAACTGATTTCTAAGACTAGAAGATGGTTATTTCTTTTTCTTACTCTCTCAGTGGAAATGCTGAGATAGACTGTCAAAGGGCAACTAAATGACATAAAGTAAAAGTAGGTGCCAAGGTTTCAAAAATCTCCCCCGCCAGTGATGTGACACATTACAAAAGTAATGTAGTCACTTACCTACAAATGGGCTATGAGCCTCTACTGGTTTTGTCTTTGATAACTGGTAAACAAAGCTTCATCAAAGATCATCTTCCTTGGGGTTCTCATGAAAAGAAGATACATGTATTTTAGATCCGTACATTGCCCTCCCTACTGGGGACACTTGCCTCATCCAAAATACAGCAATCATCCCATTCCAAAAAGGTCTAACTATACATGCTTTAATACTGGGTTATGTCCAAGATACATGACCTAGTCTAAACAGGGACTTTAGGATGTATTCTTTCAAGTGAAAAAGAAATGAGATGTTTATTAAATTATATCAAACTGCTGGTCTTCAAAGTGAGGTCTTTTGCTTAAAAGGTTATGTCTGCTGTATGACATTACATGTGGACAGTCCTGCTCCATGCTTCAGAAATGCTCATCACAGCCACCACATGGAATAATGGGAAGATACTTCTTCATATTTTGAACCTCATGCAAATGGCTGATGTTGCTACTAGCTGTGCATCATCTGCTGAACTGTAATAAGCAGTTTTATTCATGATCCCTACATGACTTCTTATGGCAGAGGCAGTTAAAGATCCCAGACATCTATTTGAGTGCTTTTAAAAACAGATTATTTTTATCATTACCTCTGAAACTATTCATGAGAGCTGAAAAATTCATATGTAATGAACAGTGAAACCACAGCTTGCTAATACTCAAATAAAAGGGAAATATTTTTTCTAAGAATCCAAATTCTTTTGATTAGCAGGTTCTATGAATATTACATAAAGCTTCTATGCCATAGAGTAGAGTGGAGCTCCACTTAAGGCAGAGTCTGGCTACATGCAGTATGCCACTTGAAGCAGGCAGTTTCTGTAGGGTTTGACTATGACAAGTGCTGACCACCTCAATTTTCTCAATATTTTGAAGACCTGGTCTTGTAATTTCCAAATACATGATAAGTTAATGAACAAATCGCAGTAAGTTCATCCTACAGATTTTGCTATAGGTACTTCACTGCCATATTGCTTGCCTCTCCTTTCTCTCATTTATTACTATCTCTCATTTGTTATTATATTCTCATGGCATTTTTTGCCAGATGTTTGCAATTTTTTTTAAACAGACCCTCCTTTTGTTCTCTATTACATGAGAACCCATTAAAGACAAGACAGTTTAAGATGCATTGATCCACTACATAGATCAGACTTCAGGATCAGGGTAAAATGCAAGAGAACAGACCACTTGTTCTTTGGTTGCTGTCACGTTTAAGGAACTGAAACTGAAAATGTATTCTTACCTTGAATGATGGGAGATACTTTTTCATTAACAAGTACGTATCTATCACATGCTGTTACTGTTTTATGGCTTGGAGTAACCTCAGCCGTTTTGATGCATTGTCCATAGTATGTTGCTGTCCCTGCTTAGAGAGGGCAGGAGAAGAGGTAGGAATTTTTACTGACAACCAGGCAGTTAGCCAGTCAACCATGAAGAAACCTTTTTATCCATAGAATTGTAAATGAGAAGATATCTTTTTCCCCTCAAGTAAATCTTATGCTTGCTTTTGAAGTGACATAAGAAATACCTTTAGGAATTTAATTAAATTGATCTCAGTACATCTTCAGAACTGTAGCTTGCCTGAAGGATATAGAACACGTTTCCTACTTTATGCTGTAAAACCTGAAAAAGCTTTGAAGTCTTTAGAACATACTACAAATCACTTGTTGAATAATGCTGTATGCTGAGATCTTTCATTTGCCCATACAGGGTTGGAGCTGACATGTTTGATTTCTTAACCAGTTCTCACTGATGAGGAAGGTGAACATGGCCTAAAGATCAGCACAAGTGTCATCAGTGACAGAATTAGACAGAATCAGGGAAGCACTTTCATCAGATGGAATATTAAAAGCTTGCTGTATATAAGTTTGCTGTTGTGTATAGATCTTTGTTACCACCACCAAGAATTTTCACCGTGTCTAACAAATGAAATATAAGCATCATGCAGGCACAGCTGACACACAGATCAGATGTGTGCAGATTAGTTTGCTGATGACACCAAGCTGTGTGGTTTGGTTCATACTCTGGAGGGAAGGGATGCCATCCAGAGGGACCTGGACATGCTTGTGAGGTGGGCTGATGCCAACCTCATGAAGTTTAACCATGCCAAGTGCAAGGTCCTGCACCTGGGTCGGAGCAATCCCAGACACAGCTACAGGCTGGGCAGAGAAGAGATTCAGAGCAGCCCTGCGGAAAAGGACCTGGGGGTGTTGGTCAATGAGAAAATGAACATGAGCCGGCTTCAGTGTGCACTTGCAGCCCAGAGCCCAGAAAGCCAACCTTATCCTGGGCTGCATCAAAAGGAGTGTGACCAGCAGGTCGAAGGAGGTGATCCTGCCCGTTTATTCTGCTCTCATGAGACCTCACCTGGAGTATTGTGTGCAGTTCTGGTGTCCTAAACATAAAAAGGACATGGATCTGTTGGAACAAGTCCAGAGGAGGGCCATGAGGATGATCAGGGGACTGGAGCACCTCCCATATGAAGATAGGCTGAGAAAGTTGGGGCTGTTCAGCCTTGAGAAGAGAAGGCTGCGTGGAGACCTCATGGCAGCCTTCCAGTATCTGAAGGGGGCATATAGGAATGCTGGGGATGGACTCTTCATTAGGGACTGTAGTGATAGGACAAGGGGTAACGGGTTAAAACTTAAACAGGGGAAGTTTAGATTGGATATAAGGACAAAGTTCTTTACTGTGAGGGTGGTGAGGCACTGGAGTGGGTTGCCCAGGGGAGTTGTGAATGCTCCATCCCTGGCAGTGTTCAAGGCCAGTTTGGAGAGAGCCTTGGGTGACATGGTTTAGTGTGAGCTGTCCCTGCTCATGGCAGGGGGGTTGGAACTAGATGATCTTAAGGTCCTTTCCAACCCTAACTATGCTGATTCTATGATTCAGGCAATGAGAATGTTATTAACAGTATCTTTGTGTGTATTTTAAATTTGATATTAAGTAGATTTTATTTTGCAGGTGATGGGGAAAGTGCCAACCATTTCTATTAACAAAACAGAGGGCTGCCACATCTACCTCAGCGAGGAATCATTAGATTGTGAGATTGTGAGTGCCAAGTCATCTGAAATGAACATTCTCATCCCCCAAGATGGTGATTATGTAAGTAAGATACTTTAAAGCTTTCCTCCCCCTTCCCCACCAGTCTTCATAGCTAACAGCACTTAAAATGCTAGGAAATAGACTAATACACTACACATACCACATCACCAAATAATTATCTAAAACAGTTGAATTTCTATATACAGCTATCTCAGCTATTAGTGCAGGAAGAACTCCTCATTTTCTGGGGCATAAAGGAATTTCACAGATAAGACATGATGTTCTTTCTTTCCATTTTGATAGCTAATGCCTTCATCTCCTGTCCATTTGATTTTCTTTTTTGACATCTAAACATAATTTCCCAAAGAAACTCACCTCACACAAAAGCACTCAAACCTGAAGGTGATGATGCTAACAAAGATAAATATACTACTACTACAGATTAAATAATACAATATACTTTTTTCTTTTTCCAGAGCTGTTGGTAGATGGCTAGCATCTGTAGTACATCTTAGTATTTTTAACATACATCTTAAAAGACACTTAAACACATGCATTTTCCTGGGTCCTTTTCTGTTTTAGTAAGATTTTCATACTATGCCCACTGGCAGTTCTAGTGAAGTCCTGCTCTGTCACTTCACACACTTGTAAGCGATCATGCAGGCAGAGGACACTTTTAATAGTTTCCTACTTACCTCAACAGAGCAGTGTTGAAATTGCACTGAACTGCCATAGACAGAATTTAATTTCTCGTTACTCTTTTGGGCTGGAATTTTGTTTGGTAAAGGGATTTAAGCTTTATAAAAGAAGACACATATTAGAATTCTCATGCCCTGCATTTCCAAAAGTGACAGCTGGATTCCAGCCTCAGATAATTAAAAAGGGAATGATTTTCAGTGGGTGCATATTCACCTACTTCTTAAAAAAAAAAGTCCTTTCGACCAGTCTCACCTCAAATCACCATAACATCTGAAATTACTAGCTATGGAAACACCTGTTTGAGGTCTGAATTAAAAATAATACCCTTCTCTTCACATTGTTTTTTGTTTACTGAGAACAGAGAAGGACCCAACATCTCTGATCCTTCCACCAAATACACGGAATAGAACGAGATTTTCTTAGATGCTCTGCTTCTGTTTGTGTACTCCACAAGGGATGCTGAATCTTTCAAAGTGTACCACACTTAAAATGATAGTTTGGGGGTGTATGTGTGTTATTTTATTCTTCCATATTGTAATATTGCTTTCATCCTTAAAATCAGATTCCTTGCTAAATGTCCATATCTAAATCCTTCCTACTGTCTTCCAAACCAGCCACTGACAGAATCTAAAGTCATTTCTGAGGCTTATTTACTTAGTTGTTCCAAATAATGGTGTGAGAGGGATTATTGCAAAGTAGTACCCTAGCGAGGCTATATGAAACTCGGTAGCAATAAGGCTTTTTTGCTGTGTGACATTGTAAAATAGCTTCCTAGGGTAATGAAGAAGGCTTCTCTCTAATCCTGGCATGTCTGAGCTATCAATGCTTTCTCAGTCATGTAGCACTAATAGTATTCCGCCAGTTTTCATGAGGTATCCACTGTTTATTTAACCACCATTGTTGCTTTTGTTTCTTACCAGAAAGAATTTCCGGTTCCTGAACAGTTCAAGACAGCATGGGATGGATCTAAGTTGGTCACTGAACCTGCAGAGATTGTGGGTTAACTTCCTAATGCCATACAGCACTTGCTGACCGTGACCAGACCACAGCCAGCATGAACAAAGCAGTAATGTAAAGAACTAGACACTAGCAGTAGCTCATACTGCTGTGATAGGCCTTCAAGCGTTAGCTCTGCATGCTAGAAACAATTACCACATCTGGCACCCGTTTGTCAGGCATCCCAGTATTCTTCATGTTTCCACAGTTTCCGTACATTTTTAATTCTCCATGATTTCATGTGAATGTAATAGACTAAAACCCCCAACCTCCAGTCATATCATTGGTTTGAAACACTGTATGCATTAAGCCAGAATACTGCATGATACACTTTATCATCTTGCTTCAGTGCATTCCTTTTCATGTTTCTGCTAATCAAAAACATCACTAAGACTTTGAGATGTTTATTTTTACCTATGAAGCAATTTCTGTATGATGCAGTAAAAATGCACCCCTAGAAAGTATGCAGTTCCGTGTAGTTCTGTGGCAATCATAATGGGGTTTGTTACAAACAAGCAAAAAAAGGACAACTTTCAGCAATAAATTTTGCTAACGGAAGATTAAAGAAAACACTTTTCTAATACGGATATTTAGAAGATCCCTGTGTGAAGTGAGATTATTATGGTCCACACAGACTTGCTGTTGCCTTCTCGTTTCTTGCAAATTAGTAATTCTTTTTAACCTAAAACCTCATTTAAGCTAAAACCTCATTTAAGCTAAAACCTCATTTAAGCTAAAACTTTGCAGCAAATCACTTGAAGATTTTTTGCTCCTTGGATTTCTTTTTTATTTTTTTTTTGTGGGACAGTCTCTCATTCTTTAAAATTTCACACTGTATCTTGCATCCTATTCAGAAGCCTGAGGGAGGCATCTATGTCAGGTACCAGCTAGTTTCCTTAGTAACAACATTGCTTTCAAATACTGCTCTTGTAGCTCATATTCATTTAAAATATCTTCCTGTTTCTTCCTGTCTTTTGTAGGACTTTCTCAATTTCAAATATGCCCACAAAGCAAAGCCATACATTTATGTCATACTAATTCTGAGCCCAAATAAAGGGGTAATTTCCTGGTTAGCCCTTTGATGCTACTTTATAGTCCCTATTAGAGGTGCTTTTTTAACAAAGGTGAGTGTCGTATACATTTGTACTATTTCAGCACATAGTATGAATAAAATTTTAACAATTTTAAGTGTCAGCTTATGTTTTTGATCACTTGTAATACTTTGTACCAGTGAAATCACAGTGAGATGCTTGCAGAGCTAGTTACAAGCTAAATTTTGTGCCTAATTTACCTTGAAAAGTACATTAATTCTTGAGGGGTTTTAAGTATATCTTTGATTGTAAACCCTATACAATGCAACTAGTAGTGCTCATTCTGTAAGGTTTTGCTATCTAATGTTTAATGTATGTGTATAATGTGTTTGCTTTAATACACACCATTTTTTCAACAGTAAACTTCTTATAAAATAAAAAGGAAAATGTACTTGTTTAAATACAAAGTTGTTCAGAGCTTGCTTCATTGCAGTGTTTGTCCTATCTGCGTTTTCCTTAAATGCTGTTTCAAAAGTTTGAGGAAAATATAGCTCCTCTTCCCCTTTCATTAAACATATATCACTTTTGTTGCCATAAGCCACCTGATGAACAGTGGGTATTCTGGACACTAGCAGATAAACTTGAAGTTTTGTGCATATAACTTTGGTGACAGCCAGAGAATTGAGCTTTTTATGATTCTCACTTTTAGGTACACCTGTATCTTCCAGAGATTATGACTAGGGAGATGATCTTTAAGGTGAACGTTTATAAAGTTAGCCTTCTACTGTTAGCTTTTCCCATTGTTTCCTTATATGGCTTTGGATGTGGCCCTCCTGTGTTAACAAACCACAAGTGATCAACTCCCTATTTCACTTAGATGTGCTTCATATCTGAAAAATGGGCATCGCATACTTGTCATGGTAAAAGGATTATTGAAGGATTGTTTAATCCTTAAATCATCATCTGTTCCATAAAATAATCTCATTCTGGAACACTCTGACCTGAAATCCTGACTCTTATTTTGATCCCAAATAGGGATCAAGTCATTATGCATCAACAGGAAGGAAGCCACTTAATGCTTTGGAGGTGTCATGCAAAACAAGTGTCAAATGCTTGATGATAAACAGAAAGCAGCAAGACAGTCATGAATCACTATGTGGGCAAGTGATTTTAGTTCCTCATAGGGATTCAGCTCCTCCCTCAACACCAGTGTGAAGGCCACTCTGAATTTTCTTTCAGATTTGAAAACAAACTCCCTTGTGGCTAGACATTCTCTCTACCACTCATGTTCCTGCAACATGCAAGACCCACATGCAATTTTTGACTGTTTTCTTTACAGGAAGAAGTCTTAGCAGTAACTGTGTGTCTGACAGTCGGAACACACCTGAGAACTTTTGTCAGAGAGCAGAGGTTTAAAAGATAAGGAAGAAGGCCTTGCAGGGACAGACCCAAGGTAATTGCTTCAAGTGGAAAAAAGGCTAAGGCTAACAAGTCCATGCATTATTGGTCACCAGAAAAACAGGAAAGAGACTTTTAAAATATACAAATAGCTTTTATCCAGCATTTTTAGCCACATGACAAAAAATAATCTGTAACTAGCTGTCAGTCACCCAGTAAAATACATGTAAAAGAGAGTGAGATTATTAAGTGTCTGAATGTGAAAAGCTTTTTCTGTTTTTCCTATGAAAAGCTTCAACAGATCTCATACTTTCTTAAATAGAACCTCTGTAAAAGTACTCATGAGTTACTCTCTACAAGTACCTCATGAATTTCAATAAGGGAAACTGTAAAGGCCTGTACCTGGGTAACAACAGCCCCATACACCAGTGTATGCTGAAGGCTGTCCAACTGGAGAGCAGCTTGGCAGAAAAAGACCTGAGAGTTATTGTGGACACCAAGTTGAACATGAGCCAGTGATACGCACCTGTGGCAAGGAAGGCTGACTGTGTCCTGGGTTGCATAAGGAGAAGCACTGCCAGTAGGTCAAGGGAGGTGATCTTTTCCTTCTACTCAGCATTGCTGAGGCCACATCTGGAGGGCTGTGTTCAGATCTGGGCTCCACAGTACAAGAGAGACATGGAGATACTGAAGAGGGTCCAAGTGGAGGGCCACGATGATCAAGGGACTGGACCATCTCTCCTATGAGGAAAGGCTGAGGTTGCTGGGGCTGTTCAGCCTGGAGAAGAAAAGGCTCAGGGGAGATCTGTTAATATATATAAATACCTGAATGGAGAGTGCAAAGAGGACGGAGGCAGGCTCTTCCCAGTGGTGCCCAGTGACAGGACCAGAAGGACAAACTGAAACACAGAAAGTTCCGTTTGAACACCAGGAAACACTTTTTCACTGTGCAAGTAACCAAACACTGGCATGGGCTGCCCAGAGAGCTGGTGGAGTCTCCCTCCTTGGAGACATTCAGAAGCTGCCTGGACATGGTCCAGGGCAACCTGCTGCTTCAGCAGAGGGTCTGGACAGACCAGATGACATCCAGAGGTCCCTGCCAAAACTCTCTCTGATTCTGTGATCTTGCTTTGTTATTCAGAATATTGGTTACTAAGAATTAGTGGGAATTAGAAATATTGAGGTAGTGATTCCATGTAGCCACGAGATGGCAGAAACAAGCTGAGGCCCAGACCCTCGCAAATCGTTAATGTTAAAAAACAAATGCTGGACTACAGTATTTACAAAGGACATGTATACTGTTTGTCAAAAAACTGAATTCTACTCTCTAAAAGTCAGTATAAAACATTTAAGGATTACTTTGATTTTGAAAATACCATCTTGGTAAAGGAACAGGTTTGATTATGATGAACAAGGAAGAAAGAAAACAATTAATTGTCACCAATGATTCATTTGATCTTTTGGTTTTTTGAACACTGCTAAACATATGTTGATTAAAAGCACATTAAAAAAAAATACGTGATTGACTTTAAAAATAATATTTAACAGAGCTATTGAAGAAAAAGGAGTAAACAACTTCAAGTCTGCAGTTGAAAATCAGAAATCTTTTCACTGTCCTAGAGCATTAGACGTGCACAAGTCCATGGGTCCTGATGAAATCCATCCGCAGGTCCTGAAGGAGCTGGTGAATGAAGTTGCTAAGCCACTGGCCATCATATTTGAAAAATCATGGCAGTCAGGACAAGTTCCCGACAACTGGAAAAAGGGAAATATAACCCCCATTTTCAAGAAGGGGAAAATGGATGACCCGGAGAATTACAGACCAGTCAGTGTCACCTCTGTGCCTGGCAAAACCTTGAAGCAGATTCTCCTGGAAGGCATGCTAAGGCACATGAAAAACAACAAGGTGCTTGGTGACAGCCACCATGGCTTCACTAAGGGGAAATCCTGCCTGCCCTGGGCAGAGAAGAGGTTCAGAGCAGCCCTGCGGAAAAGGACTTGGAGGTGCTGGTCGATGAGAAAATGAACATGAGCTGGCTTCAGTGTGCACTTGCAGCCCAGAAAGCCAACTGTATCCTGGGCTGCATCAAAAGGAGTGTGACCAGCAGGTCGAAGGAGGAGATCCTTCCCCTCTATTCTGCTCTTGTCAGGCCTCATTTGGAGTATTGTGTGCAGTTCTGGTGTCCTCAACATAAAAAGGACATGGATCTGTTGGAACAAGTCCAGAGGAGGGCCACGAGGATGATCAGGGGACTGGAGCACCTCCCATATGAAGATAGGCTGAGAAAGTTGGGGCTGTTCAGCCTTGAGAAGAGAAGGCTGTGTAGAGACCTCATAGCAGCCGTCCAGTATTTGAAGGGGGCATATAGGGATGCTGGGGATGGACTCTTCATTAGGGACTGTAGTGATAGGACAAGGGGTAACAGGTTAAACTTAAACAGGGGAAGTTTAGATTGGATATAAGGACAAAGTTCTTTACTGTGAGGGTGGTGAGGCACTGGAATGGGTTGCCCAGGGAGGTTGTGAATACTCCATCCCTGGCAGTGTTCAAGGCCAGGTTGGACGAGGCCTTGGGTAATATGGTTTAGAGCGAGGTGTCCCTGCCCATGGCAGGGGGGTTAGAACTCGATGATCTTAAGGTCCTTTCCAACCCTAACCTATGATTTTATGATTCTATGATTAGAAATTTGCTAAGGCTTCCCAGTATCAGTTATTATCCAGACAAACCATTCTTGTTCTTACACTCTTCTGAGTCCTCAATGTATCTGCATGAGTTCCTTCAGTGTTACTTTACTATGTGCATATTCATAAACCTGTGCATCACATTTCTTTCCCAGAGATCAAGCATTAGTCCATTTGAAATCCTCCAGTAGCCCTATTCAGTAAGCACCTTGAGCACACTCTCCTGATACACTGTTCAGCTGGGCTCCTTCTAAAATGTGGAAGCAGCTGCCCCTGGACAAATGGAGGCAATGTTCACTCAATTACATGGTATGCCAAGAAGCAGAGCAGTTATCAAGAGCATACAAGACAGATTCTGTTCCCCTGCTGAAGGTGATATGAGCCCACTGCTGTGAAAATATTGCCCAGAAGTAGCTACTGTCCTCAGAAGATGCCTATAAACAGGCTCCTGACATACAAAGCAGTCATCAGATAAAAATTGTAAATAACCCTCCCCAGCGAACACACTGACTACCAGAAAACAAGAACCTGCTGCTTCTTTATGGTTGAAACAATCCTGAAAAATCTTTTTGGGCACCAAATTTTTGTAGAAGAACAGAGAATCACAGAATCATAGAATGGTTTGAATTGGAAAGGACCTTAAAATCATCTAGTTCCAACCCCCCTGCCATGGGCAGGGACACCTCGCTCTAGACCATATCACCCAGGCCTTGAACACTGCCAGGGATGGAGCATTTACCGCTTCCTTGGGCAACCCATTCCAGTGCCTCACCACCCTCACAGTAAATACTGCCTACTCCAACAGCCAAAACTCGGGAGTGATTTTCTAGATTTAACCCTGCTTTCCTAAGTCTTGGTGCATGCCAAGGACCCTACCTGACCACCACTGACCACTGAAGACTTTCCTTCTCAAAAATCCTAGTCCCGGTGCTGCTTTAACAGAGACACACTCATTTTCTCTTGGGGAACACTGAAGAATATGATGGGGAGTTCAGTAACTGGTAAGGCTTCTGAGTGCCACACTCCTGAGGAAAGCTCATTTCTAGTGACTCTTCATTCAAACCAGGTCAAGGTAAAAGGCAGATAAAGGTATCTACACACAACTCCCAAAACAGACAGTACTAGTAAACAAGTAACCACACTAAAATTCTATGTACCCTGCTCTTATCTTAAAGTGGAATAGTTCCTTTTTTTTCCTCCTACTGATTTGCTATGGTCTGTCGATCAACTGTGACTACTAGGACTTTTTTCTGTCTGTATTACACTTGACCAGAAAGAAAATGCATCTCAGTAGACCTTTTTGAGACAGTCTCTCTTTCAAAATCCTTGGATGGATGAGGCAGATCAGTCTTAAGAGTGAAAGGCTAAATTTAATTTGGGAGAGAGCTGTGCCATTTTTCTACATTGAAATACATTATATTTTACTTTATATGTATGTAAATGCATACATTTGGAGGTTTTGGCTCAAGTTTCATGTTTTGTACCTGGCTGCTTTACCCCCTACTTTAGGGGTAAAGTTCTCACTCTTTGGTGACCCCCTCTGTATGTTTCATTAATGAAGAATCTCTTTAACCAACATCTGCATTTAGTTTCCCTCTGTACATGAGCATACTTATTTTACATACTTACATTGATACAAAAGTAGCATAAATATATGTAGGCTGCTGAGCACAACAATGATTAACCACTTTGGAATGATAAGAGGCAGCTGTTGATGAATGTCCAACAACTCTCATCCAAGGTCTCTTTAAAAGCACTCCTATTATTAGAACACTTCAGCATGCTTCACCTGCTCCTTGGTGTTAACATCTTATTGTTTAAAACCCTGCCATGATAACAGGCAGCTAGAATGTGTATAAAAATGAGCTAAGATACATCTCTGTAGGCCTAAACACCACCTTGATTTACAGCAGACACGGATTCTACTACTTCCTAGTGACAATAAGAGGTTCCCTGCTCAGGAGTGACAGATTTTCAGCATTATTTGTATTTAAAGAGCTTAAGATGGGATTCCAGATTCCCCTTAAACCGTAACTATTTCAATAACAGCTTATAGGTGCTTACCTCCCTCTTTTGATCTAGTTCAAAACATTTCCTCTTGCCTAAATCTCATTTCCAAAAAAGAGGTTGAATTTTCATCAACTGGTACGATGAACTACCCAAGATTATTTCCCTTTCTGACTTTGCTCACAAGAGAAAGCAAACTAAATTAGGGAGAAATAGGTGCTACAGAACAGTAAGTACTCCCATAACTTGTGTGGTAACCTGACACAGCAATGAAATAAGACCTCTGAAAAGCCTAAGTGAGTTCCCCATCTCTGGCAAGCCCTGTGGTTACAGCATCTCATACTATCAGATGCATCCCAGAACAGAATAATCTGAAAGCCTGCAGAATTTGTGAGTGCTTTCTGGATTATTTTTTAAGGCAGAAGAATGAAAAACCTAATGAACTGAAATATCTGGGTGTGAGGAAACATTACATTGTCTCAGCTACTTCTTAACTCCCTTGCTCCCTGTTGTCAGTGACCCCATTTCACCTGGAGTACCCAGCATAAGCGCACAGTGAGTTCTAACAGGTTATGCCTGTTTAATGCTGCTGCTGACCCCAAAATGTACCTGTGACTGGCAACATTATATGAAGCCTGTGAGATCTTGCAATTGTACCTGGAGAAAAAAAGAAAAGCCTGACACTATTTGGTCCTGAAGGATTTGTTGTGAAAACCTAATTAAAAAAAAAAAAAAAAAAGTAAATTAAGTAGACTGTAGCTGATGAAGGAAGAAGTGAAATATTATAATGAAAAAAGCTGTTACGTTACTTTTATTGTCAGTTTTCCAAGCTAGTTTTTCTACTAGGAGTTAATAGCTGCCTTAAGACCATGTTTTCTTCTACACATCTGTCTACCTTCCTTTCTTTGATTCTTCATTGCTCTTCCTAACCATGCTAAAATTTCCTATGCTTCCCATTTACCCATTTTGATTTCACCGAGGCGTATGTTACCAAACACATGCCAGTGTAATTAGAACCATTTCTACATAATGCATGCCAGTACCTAATGCAACTGCACTTAATTAAGATGGCATGGGTTATTTGTCAAGCCTTTTGTCAGTTCACCTTACTTTGTCCCTCTGGGAGACTCACCGTGTAGAAGTTACTTCAGTTTTCAAGTGAGGTAGAGTTATATGGGAAAATAATATATTTTAATTTACTCTAACAAGGAGAGGGAGAAATTTCTGGGGTTTTTCAGCTTTGCTATGTCAAAAGTGAAAAATACTCAATTTTTACTGTATATACTAGTTTGTTCAGTATGAAGCTATGTTAACACCTGTGTTATATGGAACTTGTGTCAGGTTAAGGTGCTTTATAGTACACTGGAAACTTTAAATATTAAAAACTAATTTACAGAACTGTGTTTAAACTTGCTGTAGGGTCCCCTGTTCTTTCTTCAGCATTTTTGCACAGGAAGAACATGAATGCGGTAAGGGGAAAGACGAAAAAAGGGAGATGGGAAAGAAAGCAACATTTAGACAACAAATAAAACGGTAGAAGTACGCAAGAGAAGTTTAACACCTTTTCTCTCTCCAAGCAATTTCAACCCACTTTCTATTAGCAAAGAGAAAGTGTCTGGAAAGTTGCCAGAGGTCAGAAACCACAGCTGCAATCACAGGTGGCAGTAAGTGGAAGGATGGAAACTTTTGTCCAGCTGCACCTGCTCAGAACCATAGAATCACAGACTGGTTTGGGTTAGAAAGGACCTTAAAGCTCATCCAGTTCTAACCCCCTGCCATGAGCAAGGACACCTTCCACTAGCGCAGGTTGCTCAAAGCCCTGTCCAACCTGGCCTTGAACACTGCCAGGGATGGGGCACGCACAGCTTCTCCGGGCAACCTGTGCCAGGGCCTCGCCACCCCCACAGGAAAGAATGCATGCAATGCCGAAATTCTTACTTGGGTTTATCAACTCTCCTACCACACCCTGCTAAGGGTAATCTATCTGTGATGTGGGCCAAATGCAGCAGGCGGCTGGAAGGAGAGACAGACCCTGTGAAGAAGTACTTTCACAACGGCTGTCCGGTTGCGGAATAAGGGCTAGCGCGAAGGACCGCGTACTCCTGGGGTCAGCTGGGGCCCGCAGGGCCGCTCCTGCTGAGCGGCTCCCAGCTCCCCACCGCAGCGGCTGCGGCACAAACCAGGTGCGGGGAGTCATGCTGTTTCTGCTAAGGAAAAAACTACATGCCTTCAGTAGTACAGCACCGACAGAACACCTCGCTCGGGGCACGATAGCCACTCCGCCGCCGCGGCTGCTTTCTACCTCAGCAGCGCCTGGAGCCCTCCCCGCCAGGCCGCTACGCTGCCTCAGCGCTAGGCGATACCACCTCAACGGGTGGGGGAGGAAGCCTGGCTCATCCCCGCCGCAGCGGCGGCAGAGGGCGGTTGCTGGGGAGTGGTGCGCTCCCAAGGGAATCCACCTCCTGTCCATGCAGTTCCTCCACCCCCCCTTCCCCCAGCGTTAAGTGGGACAGGCGAGGCGTCTCCTTAGCTCATGCGCAGTGAGCACAAGTCCTTAGTGTCAGACGGGATGGAGGAGATGGCGGAGCCTGGTTCCGCTCGCACCGGCGCTGGGGCGGCGGCGATGGCGGAGAGCGACAGCGAGAGGAGCGACGGCGCTGCTTCCGGAGGGGAAACTGCCACCGCGTCGTCACCGCCGTGCTCTCCTTCGGTGGCTGTTGGGGGCGAGGGCGGCGGGGCGAAGCCGCTAAGCGCGGAGGAGTACGCGCGGCGGGTGCACCAGTGGTTGTGGGACTCGTACTGCGGGTACCTCAGCTGGCAGAGCTGCCTGCCTGCCCTCCTCGCCGCCGCTTCCACAGCGCCCGCCGCCGGTCCCGCTCGTGTAGCTGCGCAGCCGTCCCCTGCCTCCCCGCTGGCGGGGGCGGCCGCCTACTACAGCCCCTTCTACTTCTTCGCTCCTGTGCCTGCTCACACGGCCACTGCCGCTCCGGGCCACCGAACTGCCTCTGCCGGCCCCACTTGGCCGGGAGCGGCGGGCAGGTTGGCCCCCGTGCCCAGGGCGACCTCCAGCAGCGCCGCCAGCACCAGCGGCAGCGGCGCCCCCGGGGATACAGGGCGGCCGGCAGGTGAGTGGGGGCCGGGGCCGGGGCCGGGTCTGGGACGCTTCGCGTGGGGAGGAAGGGAGCGGCCGGCCTGGGTCTCAAAACCCGTGGGAAGGTGGCCCTGGACCCCGGTTTTTCGCCTCCCTCCCGGCGCGGTAGGCCAGGGCCTGGGGCCGCAGGCGCTCGTCCTCTTCCTTTCCTCCCCTCCAGTGCTGCCGTCTCGCCCCAGGAGCGGCCCCTTCACCGCAGCTCCGGGAGGCGGTGTCTGGAGAATAGGGCGGGGGGGGGGGGTTGCAACGTCGAGGGTCGCTGCGCTTCTGTGGGGTGGGGGGCTGAGAATGTCGCTGTGCCGAGTTTGAGAACTTAATCCATAAGCAGGTTTGGGAGGGTTGGCTAGAGTGTGCAGCTTGTCACTTTAGTGCTTGTGTTTCTGTGGATGTAAAGGAGTTTATTCTTTCCAGTGAAACTTGTGGTCGCAAACTTGTAATCCATCTTCTTTTATAAGTAGCCTGTATGGATGATGAAATTTAGGTTTCCAGTTTTAATAGGCTCTTGGTGCTCAAATAAAATCATTTAATGAAATTGAAGTACAGAAATAAAAATACGCTTATATTGAACAAGGTAGTGGCAGGACTTGAGATAAACAAAAGTCTGGTATTGCAGTAAATACTGAAGACGGTGCGTAGCTGTGCTTCTGTTTATAGTTTTTCCAGGGCCAGACAGGACTTACTCTGATCACATTAGATATAAACTCTGGACCGCAAACATTTCTTCAAGGAGCTTCTAGGTGACATTTCCTGAATGTTTGGTAGCACCTTGAATGGTAGAAAACGGTGGAGCAGGGCATTGCTGAAGAGCATTGGAGAAAAGCCAGGTCTTTCTTTCTGCAGGGCAAAGTGCAGCATTGCTGATCTGTAACGTTTTTGTAAGTGCAGTGGCAGGGTGTGTGGCGAGAACATTTTTAATTGCTTTTTCTTTCTTTTGAAGGGAGTATGGCTTCTGAACTTGCTTTTTTCATGTGGTTTTGAGCAGATATTGTTTAAATAAACTTATAGCACAGAGTACTTTCTTTAATTGTGCTCTGATTCAGAGTTATAGATTGCTTATAAACAGATATTGCCAGTCGTTGAAAAAGAGGATACAGACAACAGCTAGACTGAAATGATTCTTGGGGTTTTACGTAGTTCTTCAGGAACTAATTCCACATGTTAAAGGTAATTTAGGGCACGAGTAGCATTGCATGCTGCTGAACATGGTTATTCTGAATGCTAAGTACTGTTGCAGCACCTTCTTAAGGAAGCTCTGTAGATGATACAGTGAAACAATGCGATTATAAATAAAGAATGTTGTGCTGGTGCTTTGCCTCGGGGTTGCCGATGGATGTGTCTGGAACAGATAAAGTGATTACAGCTTCTTTTCTGCTGCAGATTATTGCCTGCACAGCAGGCTCAGCAGGGCAGGTCATAGACCTGTCTGGCACCACTGCAGTTCACAGCCCAGTGTGCTTATATAAGCTGAAGTAGTGACAGTTTATGGTACTGTTGCAGGTTTTAAACTCGGATGTCAGAAAGGGATTGGTAACTGCTGCTTCCAGTTTGATCTGCCAGCAGGTGTGTGTCAGAGCACCAGTATTAACAGCGCTCTGGGCAGTAGTAGGCTTTTTGTGGATGTTCAGTGTGATTTAAGACGCTGCCTCCCTTTGCCCCTCCCTGCTTACTGCAGGAGATTATTGTTCTGCTGGGAGCAGCAAGGCAAAAAGTGTGCCCAAGCCTCAGCTGCCTTGTGGCTGACTGGTGCAAACCCAGCCTTATTAGTAGCTTAATGTAAAATCTGAGATGTTGAGAAGAGATGGAAGCGTGTAGTGTTTGGTTGGCCCTGCCATACAAATAGTAACCCCTGGCAAAACAGTGGATTTCTGATACAAGGAACATCTCAAATCACTGCAGTGGAAATCTGCCAGAGTCTTAAGGATTCTGCCAAAGATTCTTACTCTTATGGAGTACAGCAAAATTTGAACAATTCTTTTTTCTGTCCCCACTGAGCCTCTTCCTTGCTTAGTCATTGAATCTAATATATTGACCTAAAATTGTGCCACTAACTTCAACAAACTTGCTGCTTTTAACAGAGCACAAGAATGCTTTCATCTGGCACTGTGTGCTCAAGCTGGGATGGGGAGACTGGCTGTACTCCCTTCTGCCTTAGTTGAAGAGTCTTTAATTAGAATTTAACTGACAACTTGGACGTGCTTCAACAATGAGAATTGAATCCATTTTGCTATTACATATGTAACATTGTGCTACTTGATAGTACTGATGCGGAGCTGTAAGTGAAACAGGTATGAAACGATATATGTTAAGTATCCATTGATTAGGATATATAACAATCAAGGTGTGTTAAATAAGAACTCTCTCTTAATTACTGGTTGATTATACTTACTCCATTTCAAAAGTGTTCAAATGTCGTGGGCTTTCAGCTTTGCTTGCTTAGCTTGTGAGGTCATGACTGGCAGTATCAATCTCAGCAGCTGCACTGTGCAGGCTTGTTCTAAGTGAAATTTGATGATGTTTTTTGAGATGGGAGGAAGGAACGATTTTGTTTCCTTCTTTCCTATCCCTGTGTGTGTGGGTAGGCATTCTCAAAAACACTAACAAACCCAGCCACTATTTTCCACAGGTTACATCTAGTAGTACTTGAGTATTTCTAAAGGAAGTTTTGATGCAAGTCCTTGCTGGTTTCATGCCAGTGTTGTGTTTGTCCTTTAGGAAATAGATAGGTAAGTGGGTCCAGCTGACGTTATTTTGCAGTGCTATTCCTTGGAAGCTTTCTAAGATACTTTTTAAGGTTTTCTTCAGTTTAATGACATGAGACAACATTAGCAACAAAAGGTTGTGACTGTGAGCTTGAGCCCATTTGCACTTGGCCGATGAAATAAAAGTGTGTTCCATTTTCTGGCTCAGGGTAGGGCAGCATGTTGTGGTTTACTATAATCAGTAGTCTGTAGGTATGTTTACGGCAACTATGACTAATATTTTTACCTGTTTCTGGATCTGACTGGAGGCAGATTAGGCTGTGTTATGCTTTCAGAGAGCTGATACTTGGTACATATGGAAGCCTTGCTGCTGAGTGATAGAGAAGTTGTGGTACATCTATTATTTTTTTTTTCATTTATCTGAATTCTCATATTTACTGAAGTCTGTTCTCTATGAGGCTGTACTAAAAAAAACCACAAAGTTGATGCATCTTCAATGTACTCCTGTTCTGTAGAAGGAATGGAATTTTGCCTGCAGTCCTGATTATGGGGAGAGTCAGCATTCTGAAAGTTTTGAGAAGGTTCTTATAACTAAATATGAAGAATTCAGATCATTTGTTATTAATGCACTTTTAGAAGTTTTCTCAAAGATGAAGTGAGCTGGTGTCAGTATCTTGATTATGTTCTTGCAGGGAGGGTAATGTGATACGTTCTTTAGATGATTGTGTTCACTTAGGACAATAAAATGTGGGTAATGTTGACTGTTTCTTTTACAGGTCGAGAGTTCGTCATCCCCTCATTGGCACACAGGTTCATAGCAGAGATGGTGGATTTCTTTATTCTGTTCTTCATAAAGGCAACCATTGTTTTAAGTATTATGCACCTCAGTGGAATAAAGTAAGTTGAACAGTTTAAAACTTTGTTACATATAGCTTTAAGCTCTTCATGCTCCTTGGGGGTGTCATGATGTGTGTATGAGGTGCTTATGCATATGATGGCATTTAATAACTGTCAAAAGCTGAGGAAAAAGCACCACTGGGTTAACCTCCAGAAATGCTTCCTGGTTTGAGGTCAGCTGATGGAAACAAAGAATTTGTGCAGGTGTCTTCATAGGCTCCCAAGCTTCTTGCCAAGGATAGGTCAGACTGACTTTTATGGAGCAACAGCAAGATTCTAAAGATGTCCTTTAAAAATGTCAAAGAAAAAACATAGACAAATATAAACTTAGCTTTTTTTTTTACAACCTTTAAAAACTTACTGGGATCTGGCTGGGATGGAGTTAATTTTCTTCATAGGATCTCCTGTGGTGCTGTGTTTTAGATTTTGGGACCAAAACAATGCTAACCCACAGCAAAAAAATAAAATAAATTCAGATCTGCATGTCAGCTATGGATGTACTTTCAAATACAGCCTGAGTGCTTGGAATGCTGCTGTGCTGTACTCCTGACTGGACAGAAATCGGGGCTCTTAGAGTACAATTGGGCACTGAGTGTATCAATTACATACTAGACTGAAAGAGTCTTAATTTACATTGTTATACTTGGAGGTAAGCATTTACCTCAAAGGCTGTTTCTCTTTTACCTGCTGCTTTAACTGTAGGTATCTTATTCTGCAGCTCATTTAATTCCTCTGCTTTGGTGTAATCGAGTATTTGCTGTAATCCAGTATTTTGTTCTGATAAAGAGACAAGAGCTTGGTGTAGGCAGCAATTCCATTACTCACAGTTCTCTTCAGTTACCAACACCTCCAGCTCTAGCCTGACAGTTTGTATTTCCCTTCTGTTTTCAGTAGCCAGAGTTATACGGAGTGCAGTAAAGATGGGGAGTATGTGCTTCTGTAAAGAAGTGACAGTGATGGCAAGAGAGGGAAGCTTCTTCAAGTAAATTACAGTATATTCAATATTGCTACTTTTTCCAGAGCCAATAAGTTGCTTACTAGTAACTTCAGAGAACCATTCTCTGCGTGTGTTTGGTTAGGTCTTTTTTGGCTTGTGAGATGTGGTGTGCTTGAGCTTAGACTGAGGAATTGTCCTGAAAAAAGTTCTCACAGGCTCAATATAGACTTCAGGCAAAGGTTGTGTTGAAGGGAAATGCAGGTTTTACCACACTGTTTTCTTAATTCCTTATCTTTTTTGATTTGTAAGTCTGAGTAAAGAGGAAGGCAAGTAATACAAATCTAGATGGACTGGTTTGAAGTGGGACTGCACAGTTTCTGTGTGAGTAGCAGTTCTCATTTAGGCATGTTAGTGAAAAGTTATTGACTGAACACATGGTGCCAGGGTGTCCACTCTGCATATCAGATAAGAATGTTAAATCTGTGGAGTTTGTCTTGTGAAAATAAGGAATTGACTTAGAATTGATGCTTTGTGTAGTTTTGTTAGGGTAAGGAACTGAAGGTTTCAATTGCTTTAAGTTAAAAACTTCCTCTGGCATGCCAAGGTGCCTGCCTCTGGGAGAGTATGGTCAGCAGTAGATCATGCGAGGGAGGATGGGTCTCCCTTGCTTGCTTAAGGAGACTTGCAACTTCTCCCTTGCTTTTTTGGAGAAGAGTGGTGCCTTTTTCCATAAGAGTTCCTGTAAGGGAGACTTGTCTGCCTCCCATTATACTGAGTTAGATGATCACACACTGAACCTCTCATTTATCTCCCAAGTGTGAGAGTTCCCAGAACAATTCTGCAGCTCACTACACAGGGACACCAGTGTGCAACAGTGGCAGTAAAGAATGAGCTTTTCATAATGGGGCAGACCAAACAAACCAGGCAGCAGCAGCTCAGGAGGGCACATAGTGTTCTGAATTTTAATGGTTTGTTTAGCATCAGACAGGCCAAGGAGCTTTTGTTCTTTACTAGTACCAAAGCTGAAGCAGTGAGTTCTAGTGTTAAAGGGGTACTGTTGGTATTGGGAGAAGGATGGTTTTAAAGTTTGGTCTTGCTTTGTACAGGGACATCTCCAAATTTGCCATGCATTACATCATAGAAGAAATAGATGAAGATACGTCCATGGAAGATTTGCAGAAGATGATGGTAGTGGCTCTCATCTACAGATTATTAGTCTGCTTCTATGAGGTAACTACTCAGAAGCGTTAATTTCTATAATTCATAGTTGTCACTTGTGAATAAATGTTTTAAAAATAATCTGTCCCCATTGGCCTGTGAAATTAATCCTCTTTACAGTATTTCAGATTATGCTGAAGCTTAAGACATTCCCACAGTTCTGCTAGACCAATCAAAATGACTTCTCTTTTCCAGATAATCTGTATTTGGGGAGCAGGTGGAGCAACCCCAGGGAAGTTCTTGCTGGGACTGCGAGTTGTGACATGTGATACATCTGTACTTATTGCGCCCAGCCGTGTGCTTGTCATTCCATCTTCAAACGTCAGCATGACAACGTAAGTGGCTCCTACTTCAGTCACATTCCTTTCACGTTGTTAGTGTGGGAAGTGTGTCATTTGGGAGGAAATACTCTTGTTTCTTTGGGGTTGGTTACTGCAAGAGCTATTGTTGGATTCTGTGATCTAAAAATAAGATTGCAATTATTCAGTCACATTAATTTTCAGGTCAGGTGCTAAAATCTTTAAACTCTGGAGGGTTGTTTTTTTTTTTCTTTATTTACTGTGCAAAGCTGAGACACTGAACTTGAAAGTAAACTAACTACTAATACAAGCAGAAAAGTGGAAATAAGGCACTGAATGTTTTATTCTCATTTCAGGTCCACAATACGAGCTTTAATCAAGAATTTTTCTATTGCTTCATTTTTCCCTGCATTCATTACACTGCTGTTTTTCCAGCATAACCGAACAGCCTATGATATTGTAGCAGGAACTATTGTGGTAAGACGAAATGGAGTCAGATGATACCAAACGATGAGATTTCCAGACTGGTTCTGAACATCCCCTCCCACCCCAGTGAACTAAGACCTACCCCAAAACTGAAATCAAGGTGTCCATCAATCTTTTGACCAAATTAAATGGAAACCAAGTCAGAAGCTAAAGAAAATGTTTTGCTCTGGAGTGCAGCTACCTTTAAAGTATTGGAGTTTTCATACATGCCAAAGAATTTTGGGAGAAACGATATGTATTCTGTCTGGGAGTATTAACCTGTGACTGATGAGAAAGCGAGTGGCTGTATTAACTGCAGGAAGGAGCCGTTCTGTTCATCAGCCTGTGGAAAGCAGATACCTAGAAATACTCCAACTAAGAAATGTTGCTCCTGCAGTTTTGGATGTTGGCAGGTAACTACAACTTCCAAGCAGTTGCGCAAGTCATATGATAAACTCTGAGGGGAAGAGAACTGCCGTATTAGACAGCAAAACATAGTAATTGCTGTGTGTGTAGAGAGAGATGAGTAGTGGTTATCACATCCCTTAGTATTGCATCACAGATCATATTCCCTTGCCTCTTTAAGTATTTCACCAGAACATTGATGTGAAAAGATTTTTGCATGATTGTCACTTATTTAACATGTTGAAGCTAATAAAGAGGTGAAGTAAGAGCTGTTTTACTCTGGGAAGTATATGTTACACTGCAGTATTAGTGAATCAGTGAGTGTAAATAATTTTGGAGCTATGTACAGATGATGCTAACGGAAGGTAACTCTTCCGCTTCTATTTGGAGTGAAAGCACTGGCCTATTTCTTGCATATAATACCAAGGAAAACCACTGACTTTGTTGCAGGAGCATGCAGAAAACATTAAGTGAAATGTGTTTATGGGTGTAAATCTCTGGAAGTACATCTACTGGTTATTTTCACTTTTTAAATCTGGCTAATTGTTTGTATATTCAGAATAACTTAAACACTGAATAAAGAAGCCTAATATTTTGCATGGTTATGTAGCTTTTGTAATCTGTTTATTCTGTTACTAGTATCTTGGGAAAGGAGTAGAAGCAGCAGTGTTAATATGCTATTAAAATTTGAGTAAGAGTTTGGAATTCTAGAGCCTAGTTTTTGTGGCCTAACTTGCCACTCAGTGGCTGAAGTTCTTGCTCTACGTCGACAGTGGCTGGTTGACAAGAGAAATATTTGAGAGCTTTTCTCTTCAGGTGAAATAACTTAATCAGCAACATGTTAATATTCTGCAATGTTTAGCTTGATGAGGGGTGGTGTTCTGTGTGCGCATCTGACCCTCATTTACAATGGTGTTCCAGGACCAGATCCACTGCTTAATAGTGAAACTCAATCAGGAACTATTTGTACCAAAATACCTCAATCATTTTGATGGATGGTTACTGTTGATTTACACTAATAATTTATTATCAAACAGAAAGACTTCTACTCTTAAATGTACCATTAGCATCAGAGCAATGTTACTGACATGCATCACTTGAGATAAAAATAAATCTTAAGTAATAAATGGCAGCAAGCAGGCATGACCAAATACCCTGCTGAAGTGGTTGGACCACCCAAAGCGATGATGTTTAGCTGAAACACAACTTCAACAGCACCACTCAGGTGTCCTCTCAAAGAATTGCACCCCTGACTTACTTAGGCATTGACGTGACAAGTTCAGGCCTGGCACCTGGCCTCACTGAAGCTGTCAGAATTAACTGACGTCCCCTCTAGGGTGAGATTTGCCTATTTACAATTCCAGAATGAATACTAGAATTGTTGTTCTATTTACTACAGCAGTGCCCTAGAAATCAGGATTCAAGATGCGGGTGAGGAAGGGAAAAAACAGCACTGGTGGCTAAAAACTTCATTGCTCCCAATTAGGTGTAAGGGAACATATCTCTTTCCCTGCAGGAAAATACCACCCCCTCCCCCTGATAAACTGAAAACTGGAGCACCTGCCCATGGAAATATGTACACATTATGCTGTTGTAAATACTACACAAGTTGCATTGAAGATGCAACTTCTTTCTGGTTGTAGGATGAGTCCTTGGCAAGTGATAGAGCTAAGGAAAAAATCAAATTGTTGCATTTTCCAGATTTAGACAACTGGAAATACACAATTGCTCGCACTCCTTCCACAGCAGCAGATGTGACTGCCTCAGCAGCAGCTCATATGTCTGTTTTTAAAGTCTAGTTACCAAATATTTTCTATTTCCAGTAGTGATTGGAGCGCTACACATGAAAGGAGAAGTCAGATGCCTCTTGTCAGGTCTAGTTTGTGGGTTAGAAAAGTGTCTCATTTTGTAACAGCTGCATCTGTATCTGCATTAAGTGCTGAGTGGCAAGGAGCAGAAATGCCTCAGACCACAGTGAAGCCTTATGCCGGTCTTTTCAGTTCTGTAGCTGTGGCAAGCAAGCTCTTCTCAACCATAATCTAAATGCTGTGGCTTAATACAAGTTCAGCTGTGGAAAACCCCCTAATTACTCATTGACAATTGGGTCTCTTTTTCCGCTCTTCAGTTAGAATGGTGGGGAGTGTTGGTAACATTCACTTCTCAAAAATTAACTGCAGCCAGACAGTTGACAAGCCTGGAGCCAACAATAAAACTCCCTCCAAACAGGAAACCTCTGACTAATTTAAGATCCCTTGAAATCAGTGTCACGGTCAAAAAGCAAAGGTTGGAGAAAGCGTGTGACATCGCTCAGGAACAGCCTGACATCTCTGACAGTTACAGCTGCAGAAGCTGTTAGAGGTAACAACTGCCAGACAATATTTCGTAGTTTTTATTGATGGCATTTATCCCATGGTTTAACATGTTAATTATACTGTAATAAACATGGCTTTAATATTAAACTTTTCCTTATTATCCAAAGTCACCACAGTCCATTTCAGTAAATATAAAAATATATACTTAATACTTTGTACAATACTGGTTTTTGGTCCAAACAAAAATGGATCAGAAAAGCCAATAAACTTACTTTAAGAATTCCCAATTTTAAAGATTTTCTAAATGGATTTAGGCAACTTTGAATAATGGGATTTACATAAAATCTGAGACAATACTAAACAAAAATGGCTGTAACACACAAAATTAAAATTTCCATTTCACAGATCTGTTATGCCAAAAAAGTACATAGAGAAACAAAATCGTATTTACACATTTCATAATAAAATAACAAAGGCGAGACAGGTGATAAAGGGCTGTAAGAATGAAAATATAGAAATAGCATATAATTATTAAATGAAGAACTACAGATCTAACAAGTCCTTAGCATGGATCATCCTTTAATCAGTCTTCCTCTATCAGAAAATTTTAGTGCACAATACACCCAAACTCACTCACTTCACACATACACCGGCACAAACTCAGCATAGAAATCATTCGTTACCAACATTCTCTACTCTATACAGCATCCCTCGCTGATATAATTACAATGTCGAGGCGTCAGTAAACGCAGATGAGCGCACATAGTGGTGCAGATGAAGAGGTATTGTACAAGCCATTCACTGTGCAAGCTCTACTCACGGCTACAGCCAGACCATGCTGAGTCAGTGAAAGAAGGAACTTGCTGGATTCTAAAACAGTTTTGCTCAAGAACGGCCCCATTGCCAACTCTATTCATAACCAAAAAAAAAACCTAACTGGGGATAGGGAAGGGAAGGAAAGGGCAGCAGAGTTCTATATTCCTCTAGGCAGATCTGTCTTCAGCTAACCCAGCATGAGGTACGATCCCAACAACTGAACAATGCAGGGTAGTAGCTGCTTCGGAACTTGCTTTACCAACCAGGCGGTTATTTTCTACGTCTAACTGCAGTCTTTATCTTCCGACCAGGAACTGAAGATCCGGAGGCAGAGAAAATGTTTTTCCCGTTAGTCCTATCAAAAGAAATTAGTAGTTCAGAGTTTAGGACAGCGCAGCTGAAAACTCAGTAGCAGCACTGAGCAGATACTCCACGACAACCGTTTCATAGTCTTGCCTCCCTTGTTAGCAGCTGGCAACAAATGGCTTAAGATGAACAGGAAGAAGAGGGTTCCAGAAACCAAAGCCAATTAAAATCTCTTATTCAGAAGGCAAGTAGCAGTGTAAGGGCTAGATACAGACTTTACCTTTCAACAGGACAATTACGCATATGTTGCTGCGTGTGTGGTATTTCTGACTGCTGGGCTCTTTTCAAGATAGCACTGCTTAGTGAGCTGGTCATGTTACTACCCTACTACAAGGAAGGGTGCCCAGCTTGGTCTCAGACTCAGGGGTTCATCTGAACACCTCATGATTTACAGCAGCAGAGGCTGAACGCTGGCCACCATTATCACCCAAAGCTCAAGTGTAGTTGTGATACAGTCTCTTACCCCACTGTAAAAGCTGGAGCCTGGCTCAACGGAAATCCTGACAAGCCAGAAGGCTGTGCCGGTGCTGCTGGTACCGGAGGATTCACACCAAAAGTAAATACTCCTGGGTTACTTGGGAAGTTGAAATTAGAAGTATTACTTCCAAACTGGAATACAGAACCTGGGAAGAAGGGGTGGAAGCAGAAGGGAGAAACAAAGTTGAAATGGGAGTTTGTCCTTTCCAGCAAAATCTTTGCATTCTTCCTGCTATTTTGAATCAATTTTTATCGTTCACTCCTGATGACAAAGCTGGGGCAGGGGGTGCCGCACAAGTACCCCATCACCACAGGAACAGCACATAGAAGAATTCATCCACTTCAACACAGAATCGTAAAGCGATTCTTAAAGTAACACTGCTGGCACACTGATTGCTAACTTCTGTACGACCGTTACGTTTAGACCTGTGTGTACTGATGCTTATTCATAAAGTCTTAAATCATAAATATAAATCTACATGATTGCTTGTGTAAAATCTACATGTGTATAAATCTACGTGTGTATAAATCTACATTGTGTATAAATCTACACGATTGCTTGTGTAGATTTATATTTACGTAAACTTTCTTGTGTTCATGCAGTCCGCGCTGGGACTCCCATTCATTTAACCTGTTAACCCAGCAGCTCACCTTAAAAAAACACCTGTAAAATTCCTACCACCAAAGTAACTGATAAGCAACACCAGAGAATTCAGGGATATTTTTATCCTTCGACAGCTACCTGATAAAGGGAAGACCGACTGAGAGATATGGTGTGCCAAGTAATGTAAGTACAAAGGTATCGGTTACTTTTAATGGATGCTATTTTGTAGAACTTAAAAGAAAAAGGGAGGCTTTTTCCCTTCAAATATCTGACGTGATGGTATCAAATACATACGCTCTGGCAGTGGGATTTTCTTTTTGAATAATTACTAGTGTGGAACGGGGCTTCCTTACACTTAAATTATAAGGATCACTCTGCTCCGTTCCCAATTAAAGTCTCAACCTGCAAGTGCTTAAAATGATCCCAACCGTATTTTTATGAAACAAAGCCCCTGGTCCAAATAAATGGTGAAAGCCTGTTAATGAAGTGAGATAGCTAAGAACTACTCTTAACAAATCCAAAACCAGTAATGTTGTGTTGCTTCTGCCAGTCTTAGCAGTGAATACTCCAAGGCTCTCAACGCTTCCTTTTAATCACTAGATTTCTGAGGAAAACAAACCCCACTATTTAATGGTTGGGTTGCAACCTCCGTGTCTGCTAAGTCTCCTGTGGGGAAGGCTTCCTGTGAAGCTGGCATGCTTATGGCACATCCTCCACAGCCAGGAATGAGTCACAAGTTACTTAACTCCACCCCCATTATTTTTACCGAGGGTAATTCTTACACTTAAGGACAGGCACAAGACAGAAGTCTTCTTCCTCCCTCTAATTTAAGGTGCTCCTCACGAAAAATCAAACAGAATATAGCATCTTTGAGACCAGAAGGGAAGAGGGTGGTCTGCACTCACCAGCACTGGGGGTAGCAGAGCCAAAACCCGGCTGCTGCGCCACTTGCTGTCCGAACACAGAGGGCTGAGTGCTGCTTGTCGCAGAGCCGAAGGCAGGAGGAGCAGGCTGAGCGCCAGCTGAAAACAACATTGTCGACAGGGATCCAAAACTTGGAGCGCTTGGCTGGCCGGACCCTTGGCTCTGGCCAAATGCTGGTGGCTGACTGGTGCCAAATGCTGGGCCAGCAGCTGGTGCTGCAGGCCCAGAGCCAAAGAGAAACGAAGAGGACGACCCTGGGGGAACAGAAGAGGAATGTCGGTATGTGCTTTCATATTCTCCCCCAGGGATGAATCTAAAATCAAAGGTTCTAAGACCCCATTGTCTGGTAACTGAGCACTCATCTGAATTTCAAACTAATTGTGTGAGTATCTAAAACAAATACTGCCTCAGCCACCACAGGAATCAAACCTCTTCTTGTAAGCAACATGAGAAACACTGTGTTTACAAGAGTCAGACAAAATCAATCTCAAACACAGTTTCTGTCTCACCTCAGATTACTGTGTTAACATTCATGTTCTGGAAATAGATTCCTACAAAGAGTATATTTTTATTTGTATTTACTAGAAGCTGTTTATATCACACACAAAGAATATTCATTTCAAATTGTATTTTTCAAACATGCAAAGCACAGCTCCTTATTTACCAGGATCAGGACATCAATCTTTCTTGTCAGCAACTGCAGCCCTCCCTGGCCAAGTGTTTATCACTATTAACTCTGGAGGCTGAATCAAGCTTGCAGTGATCTCTCTGTACTCAAACCCTTGGTCTAGCAGAGTAACTCCCTACATCACATCAACAACCAGCTCATTTGTTTAGCTGCTTCTGTTCTGCACGGCCAGCAAAAATAACAAAACAAAAATACATGAGTGAACAGTGACTGTGAATGTACGCAGATCTGCGATGAAAAAGGGACATTTTAAACAGCACCTTAATGCAATTTAAGCCGCCTTCATGCAACAGAAAATACCCTCTTTGCACCCTATCTTGGAATGGCTGACTGCTTTTCCTTCAAAGATGATGAACAGATATGCCAGGGAGGGACTCTTCATCAGGGACTGTAGTGACAGTACAAGGGGCAAACTGGGGAGACTGAAGTTAGATATAAGGAATAAGTTCTTTACTGTGAGAGGCTGCCCAGAGAATCTGTGGCTGCCCCATCCCTGGCAGTGTTCAAGGCCAAGCTGGACCTGGCTTTGAACAAGCTGGTCAAGGGTGATGTGTGCCTGCCCGTGGCTGAGGGGGTTGGAACAGAATGATCTTAAGGTCCTTTCCAACCCAAACCGTTCTGTGATTCTATGAAAAGTTAATATAGGCTTCTGCATGAAAAATAAACATCCTTTGTGAAGGTGTTTGAAATACATTGTTACCTACTAAGGAAATGACACTAAAAGTTACTGATTTGTAAGCAGGTTAAATTGATCTGCTGGGTATTACAATTTAGGACCATCTTCTCCCTGTTCTGATATACAAAAAAGCATGCAAATTTAATTTCTGTGAATTACAAGGTTGAGCAAGCAGATCAAATTAGATGAAGTCTATTCTTCACAGGTTCAATCTTATTTCCGACATACAGCTGGGCTAGCAGATGATTTAAGTCTTGCGTCATACTGCTAAATTCATGCAGTGGGGCAATGAACATAAAATGTGAAGAAACGTCACAGATTCTCATTTGTCTTCTCTAAATTACTGGAAAGTTAAGAAGCACTGTGCATAAAGCTTATTGGAAATCAATCCTCCAGCAGCAGCAACTGCATATAGGGGTAATGTGTTTATGGACACTTGTGAAAGAAGGATTTTGCCAATCCTGACATTATTTAAAACAGCTGACGTTTAGGTATGGGAGAAAAAACATAGGGGAAGTTGTAATTCATTGAGTTTTAACTGTAAGCACAGGACTGACACTGAAACAAAAGAAACTATCATTCTCATGGTGAAAAGCTGCTACACAAATTGAAATCCAGTAAAGGGTTGTCCTTTGCATAAAGCAATGCTGCTGCCATTTCATTCCTAAACTGTATTCCACAGAATGTGAAAAACCAAGCCCCAATTTATATTGTTGAAGGCAAATACTCAGTATTTTTCTCTACTGCCAGGCATTAGGCCTACACATTCTCCAAGTAAAACACTAGTGAAACAGCAGTTCACTATGTTACGGCAAAAATGAGAACAGCATCTATATAAAACATACCTGTTGAACTCGATGTGGTTGTGGCTCCGAAGTTAAAACCTGAATTTGCTGTATTGGTACTGCTGGCTCCTGAGCCAAAGAGAAACGAAGTAAGACCTGTGCCAGTGCTGGAAGATGTGGTTGCTGGTTTGTTTTCTTGAGAGAAGCCAAACGACTGAGAGGCTGCAGATTCTGAAGAATTGCCAAAAACAGAGCTGCTCACAGTGTTGCTGGGTTGCCCGAACACAAAGGGAGCGGGAACTGGCTGAGGATTTGAGGAGGAGATGGCACTGCCGAACACACTGCTGCTGTTGGCTGAAGTGGTGGGTACGACTGTGCTGGAGGAACTAGAGCTCAAGAAGCTGAAGGATGGCTTTGCTGCTCCTTGATCTGAAAGGAGGAACAGTACATAAACCACCACAGAAATGCCAAATGAAGTACAGCAGAGTCCTGTTTTGGTCACTGTACAAGAAAGAGCAATCCTGAATGAAGCCTCAATTACTCTTTCAGCTACTGCTGCTTATGTAAGATCCAGATTTAATGTGCTGATTGCTACCGTCCACAATTAAAAGAATGAAAGAACAAGAACGCCACTGTAGTCTAGGCTTCACTGGTTATAAACACTAAGCATGGGCTGTCACTACCTGAACCAGTCAGTATTAACCAGTCCTTCTGAACTCTTCAAGCAAGAATTATTTCAGATGTTCTTAGAAGAACATCAATCTCCTGCAAGAGTTTTATGGCTTTGCTCAACAAGAGTATTGAGAAACACGGTGATACAGTTTCATTTGTCGTTTGTTTGAAAATACAGCCCTGTGCCTACGGGTTTATGCCAGGCAAAACTTCCCATCCTCCAGCTTAGCTCTTACAAGCATAAGCTCATTGTACTTTTAGCACCTTCAAGACCTGATTTTAGGAGCTACAGAGAACCACCTGCCATGAAGACCATTTTACAAGGCCCTGAGTGCAGCTTTATATACTTAAAATAGAGCTGTTTCTTTGAAAGCTAGTAATTTCTCAGCTTCCCCTAAGCTGCTGGTCCAATTCACATTAATAATTTGTGATCTTGTTCTCAACTTCCCACTGTCTTTTTTTCCCCAGCAGTTATGGCCCCTTTTCATCTATGCCATTTTTAAGAGACTATCCCATTCTTAAGAATGCTTGCTAAAACTGCCTTTTTGCACAGAAAGCTTAATCAAATTCCCACAACTAAACCAAACTCCAGAACTTTTCCTGGAGGAAAAGAACACCCAATCCAAATCCCCTCCCACAAAGCCCATAGCCCTCAAATCACTCTAAGAATACTGTGATTAAAATCAGCACAACCTTATGTATTTCTTGTATTCAGGGTTACTTAACTGATGTCTTTTTCTGTATCACTTCAGAAATAAGAAACTAATTCTGTTCTCTAAAACACAGTTGCCAAGTCATGCAAATGGAATTTAACAACCACAATTTTTCCACACAGTTGATCATCACCAAAGAACTTTAATCCTCCACTGCAGACTTTCAGCAAATTAAAGGAATACAAAACTGTAATATTTATGAAGTGACCTTTATTCCTCTGTAGCAGTAGAGAAACTGCATTATACCCCATAGCATAGCTGTGAGTATACGAGAGTAAGATATTCATTCTCTCATTCCTTTTCACTATGAAAAACAACACTAGTATGAGGCCTCACACTGCACCATTCTGTAAATTTTATCACCAGCTGAGCTGGTACTACAGAGACAACACAAGTTCTGTGCTCATACAAGAAGCATGCAGGTTCCTTAAGTTGTGGCAAATTTTTGTCTAAACCTAGTGTTAAAACTCAATGAAGTCTAAAAAGGAATTGCTACATACTGTCTACACATCAATAACCAGAACTAAAGACAGGCTGCAGGTACTAATTACGCATTTTCTAAAGCTCTAATACATGCTATATATCAAGTCCCATAGATTTTGTCCTCAGAAGTGTTACATTTTGATGGACACAAGCAGACAAATGAAGCCAAAAGATGTTCTGCTTACCTGATGTACTGGTTTGTGCGCCAAATGCAAAAGACGGCTTTGCCTGCTCACTTTCCTTCTCTGATGGTTTAACAAAACTAAAATTGAACATAGGTTTTGCTGTGCTCTCCTCTTTGGTATGCTCAGCCATCCCAGCGGAAAAGACAGGTTGTGTCTTTAACTCATCACTGTCAGCTTTCTTTCCAAATGCTAATGGAGCAGCAGGAGTGACAGCGTCCTGTTTCTCTTCTGTCCTTCCCAAAACGAACTGTGGTGCAGGTGCAGACTCCACACTGCCAAAAGAGAATCCTTTCGTCGGAAGCGTTTCATCCTTTTTCTCATCTGACTTCTTAAACGCAAAAGCAGGTGATGCTACCTCCTTTTTTGCCATAGTTCCAAAAGTGAAGCCACCAATCCCGGATTTATTCTCATTGGTAGCTATGGAAGAAGCAGAACTTGTACCAAAACCAAAGCCTCTCAAAACCGGTTCCTCTTTCTTTTCCTGCTGTCCCAGGCTTGCTGTCCCAAACTGAAATGTTGAAGGAGCCTGACTGCTTGTAGATGGAACTCCAAAAGTAAAACTGTTACTTTTGCTTTCTTTTTTACTGTCTTCTGATTTAGAGTCTGAGGAAGAAACTCCAAATTTGAAGCCATCCGAACCAGTAGGAAACTTAAAACCCCCAGTCACAGTGTTGGAAGATGCAGACTCAGATGCAATGCCAAACTTGAAGTTCCCCTGTTCTCCAAATTTAAAATTTCCTGTGCTACTTAACGTATGAGAAGATTCAGAGGAGGATGATGATGGGACACCGAATGTAAATGATGGCACTGCAGCATTTGTGGACACAGCAGCCACACCAAAGCCTGCAGAAATATGCAATAATGTCAAGTTTGCAATGTAAGGCTTGGAATATAGTCCTGAACTTCCCAAGTTCAAAACTGTTTAAAAAACCCCAAACAAAAAAAACAAAACCCCAAAACAAACGGAACTCCACTCTTCCACTCTATGTACACCTTTTCGCAATGGAAGTCTTCTGTCCATCACCTGGCTTTGACAAGTACACTGCTAAATTCTTTGAAAGACCATGCTTTTAGCTTAAACTCCAAATGAACAACACATAAGGCTTGCACAGAACGACTATGTCACTAACACATCCTTTTCTCTAAAAAGCATAACCTTTTTCTGGTGAAAAGGTGTAGAAACATAAGCACATTACGTGACTTAAGCAATATTCCTAGACAAAAAATGGTTTTGCTGTACATCAAAAGAAAAATAATTGTACTTCAAAAAAAAAACAACACAAAAAAACCCACCACCACACATACACACACAAAAAAAAAACCCAAAGAACAAACACTGGAAACCTAAAGCAAAAACAAACTGCGAAATGCACACTTTTTTAGTATTTATTTATTTCATTAACTATTACCTTTGGGCTCTACTTTGGTGCCTGGCTTCGCACTTTCACAAGCTACACATTTCGTGGCTTCTGGTTTGTTTTGGACCAAGCAGACCTCACAATCCCAGCTTCCTTCAGGCTTTTTGAACTTATCCAAATCCAGAAATCCTCCAGATCCGCCAGAAGCAGCAGAAATTGCAGGAACACTGCTACTAGTCACAGGCACTGAACTCCCTGAGAAATAAGCAAGATAGTTAATCGTGGTGCTTACATGATAAAAGTGAACATTAGCTTTTAAAGAAACTCTTAAATGCTCACTATATTACAAAGCAGACAAGCATATCAGTAAAAAAACCCCATCAATCTGCAAGTTCATTTCAGTCAGACTCAATCAGAGTACATAAACAACAGAAACACTTAAATTCTTTAATATAATCTATATGCAGTTTTAAGCACAAATTGAACCAATGGCATTTAAACAGCAACCGCAGTTCATAAAATAACACAGCCTGTTTCCGATGTAAATGAAAAGGTACTGTATTCAACCAAAACCAGTGAAAGAACTCCTGGTGGCATGAGTAACCTGCAGTCAAAATTAGCAACCACTCAAAGTTAATGATCACTGCCAAGTAATGCAAAGCTGAGAATTTATCAGAATGATTCATCACCAAATCCCAGAGACAGATACATCAAAAAGCACACCATGACAAAAAAACCCGAACAACCCAAAACAAAACAGAGAACTCAAAAGCTTCCAAACCTACAGTTCTGCACTCACTACACAAGCTACACTGTGCTCAACACCTGCAGAAACCTCCATGAAGAGACCTGAAACACAACACTTGCCATCTGATTTTTCTCCCCTGTAAGAGAAGAGATGTCACTTGTCTTTCACCCCAAGAAAAAACTTCAGCTCCCTAAGTGTGAGGAGCGAAGTGGACATGCAGTAGGTAAAAAAGCATCACATAATTGTCATGTTCACCTACAGTTTTAAAAAACTGAGGGTGGCATTTCAGAGAAAGGCAGCAGATAATGTCCCAAATTCAACACAGCAGAGACAGGAACTGGCCTTGTCTTCCACAGCACATCCAGAGGATTTTTATCCTCTCATTTTTACCTGCCTCACTCATCCCCTTGACAGATGCAGAACTGTGCAATTTTCTGCACCATGATGGTCACAGCAAACCCTCACATCTCCAATATCCCTCCTTGCAATGGCTAGAGTTTCAGTCAAAAGTGCCTGCTGATCACTCTGAGGCTGCAAGTCCATGAGAATAAGCTCCCTCTGAAATACATTACCTTATCTGAAGAAATTCTACTCTTATTTACCATACAGGGTAATAACAAAAGTACAATCCAGTCCCTCAGAGATTCCCACCCCCACTCCCTGGATATATTCATAAAGATGTTTTTTAATATAATAGTGTATTAAATGATGTTAAGAAAGTTAACAGTAAAATATTATTTTGTGTGCCTTAAAAAGAACAAACCACACTCAAAATCAACTACAGTGACATATAATGGGAAGCACCCAAGTGCTGCACTGAAGAAGGCACTCACCTCCCTATGGTCAGGAAGGACCTCAACCTACCAGAACAAGGACACCCACGTTCTGGAAGGCTACCACTTGCCCTCACAGGCATAGCTCAAAATAGGGTTTTGTTTTAGTGTAAGACAACTACATAAAGACTACACTGTCTTGCAGCCTGTCTTCATACCTGCCTGCTAAACTACACACACACTGAGTGGAGACACTTTTAGCCATGTTCTTTAAACACTGTTTCAACTTCCTTTTCAAAGAGAGAAAGACCCAGTAATTTTTAACTTTATAGAGTTCACATTTTTCCCCAGTGAAAACTAATTAATAGGTTTTAAGTTAATGAAGGCATCCAGTTTATTCATCATTCCTCATCACTGCAAAGCAGGGTGTATTTGCTTCAGTTCAGCTCTGCACTAATACAGTTCACAATCAGTTCAAGTCATGTGATGGGCTGGAATATGGGCTGCGACCTCAAAAGTGCCTATAACCATTTCTGCAGACAGCCACTAATCCATCCTGCTGGCATACAGCCATGCTGCTGAAAATGTTTTTAATATGCAACATACTTTATTCTGTTGAGAATGCACAGAGGCTGAAATTGGAACAACAGAAAAGAGAACCACATACCTGGTTTCTCGGACTGACAAGCTACACATTTGCTGTCTTCTGCCTTATTTGTTACAAGGCACACCGCACAATCCCAAGAACCTTTTGGTTTCTTAAACTTGTCTCCAAAACCCAGAGTGACTGTTGTGTCAGTGCTGCTGGAGGAGGATGTCACTGTCACTGTGTTGTCTGTGACTGCTGGCAATGTCAGGGCAGGCATTACTCCTGTTCCGGGCTTTGGTGTCTCACATGCTATACATTTAGTAGCTTCAGGTTTGTTCTGGACCAGACAGGTATCACAATCCCATGTGTTTGGTGCTGTTTTAAATTTGTCTTCAAAGCCTAATGTCCCCACTGTAGAAACTGCTGCCTTAGAGGCAACACATTGACTTGAGCTTATTGTCTGTTTCGTACTCTCAATTGTTGACACTTTAGCAGCTTCACATGTTACACATTTGCTATCCATGGTTTTGTTTTGCAGACATGGGTCATAGGTGTCAGACTGCCAAAACGAGGATGCTTGTTTAGAGGTGTCTTTACCTGCAGAAAAACTACTTATTGCAGGCCTTGTATAGACCACTGTGCTTGTAACAGGCTGCGCAGATGTAGGGGAGTGTGTTTTCACAGAGGTAAAGCCTAGTGAAAAAACAAACAGGAAGAGATCCGATTGATAAAGCAGTACCCTCGTTACATGTAAGCTACTTAAAATCTAAATGACAGAAGCTTAAACCAAGCGCCAATGGCTACTTTACATTCTGATTAAATGCAAGAGGAAGTCCCTGGGAACCTTACGTAAAGGGATGAAATTGATATGCTGCACTGGGATGCAACAGAACATTTATTTAAAGCTTGATTTAAATCTTCATTTCCAAGAAAGTTTTAAATACAACTTTCACTGGTAGATACAAGTGTAAACAACCAGTATTGAAAGCTGACTGTCCATCATGGACTAGAAATAAACCAATTTAATTTTAAGACACCATGCCCAATTGAATCAAATTTCTAAAGCTATTTCTGCCATAGCAGCTGACTCACATTTACTTTAGCAGCAGTGCAGCAGTTGGTACTTGGAGCAGCAATCAGCATGGTATCTCCCCACAGATACTGAGAATTAATAAAAATTAAGACAACAGAACAACTGTCGCCTATAATGTTTGCTCAAAATGCACCAGACATAGGCCAACTCCTTATTTAAAGTTGCCAATTTTAACAGAAAGTAAGAACCAGCCATATGGAAACACTAAAGAAAATGGTATGGCAAAGCTCTTACACAGCAGCATGAATTATTGTAAAGCTAAAATTAAGATATGTTTTAATGTAGTTATTATGTTATTGGTTTGGGACTTTTTTTTTATATCCGAAAAGAATCTCTGAACAGTGGATTTAGAACCTTCTTCTCTTAAACTGCTACAGAAAATGAACGTCATTTCACGCATAGGTCTTTCCTATGCTCACAGGGGGTGGCTTTTTAAAAAATTAATGCAGTTATATGCTAGCATATGTTTTACAATATCTTTTTAAAAAGAGTTCATAATCTCACCAGGGCTTTTTAGAATGTCTAACACACTTCCTTCCTTTAAGAACTTTGCAGGTTTGGAGGGGCCATCGTATTCTTCTTTTTCCTTCTTATTGCTGGTGCTGTTTACAGTGGTGGTATCTTTAAAAACAGAACAAAATACACCATTCACAAAGAAATCCACTTAAAAATATATTCACATTTGCTAGAAACGTGACTTTACAAGTTTCATGCCTCTTAACATGAATCTTAACTATTCTACCTTGCTACAACAGTTTATAAGTACAATTTGGTTAAAGTAGATGTATCACTGAAAACACACTTTGCCTGGAATTGTTAATATGCTCAAAAAGGACAGATCTGCTGTTTAATAAATAAAGAAAAACCAACAATTCAGATCTCAAATGCTAAAATTTCAGATCCTTACCTAGAGTAAGGAAGGATGTCACTGGTGTGTCACTGGACCCAGAACGCTCTGCTGATTTTGCAACAGGATCACTAAATGTAAACCCAACCTGCTATAAGAGAGAGATATTTTTCAGACTCTGAAACTAAAGAAACTTTAATCTGAAATCCACTCTTCAAACCTTTGGTACACATGCCAGATGAAAAATTATAAGACAGAAACCTGTATACTTGTTTTCCCCATTATCAGAACCAACTTCGCTTTCTTATTCTGCAATATTCTACTAAAACATTGATAAAAAGATAAACTTTACTTATTTTACTTACAGACAATGGAGGTAGCACTTCTGCCTCAGTAGATTTCACAATTGGAGATGAAAATCTGAACACAGGACTGCCAACATTACTTGTTGATGGTACCTGTATTTTCGAAAGAATTAAGGTTTGTATCACCATGGTGAAACAACAGGAGCTACCTGAATTCACTAACAGGCGGCCTGCGGTGAAGTTGGGTAATCTGATGTTTGATACTTATTTCTAACCCACAGACCAGAGTTAACAGTAAAATAAACTTTTCAAACAGGCATATATACTAGAGTATCATAAAAACCAAATTCCAGAAACTAAGAGAAATCACTGAGATGTATTTGATATATATACATATCTAAGTAGCATGGAAAAGCAGATCAGGTAGCTGAAGAGCCTTAAACTAACTCAGCTCAATTGTAGTCAGAGCTTCAGCAAATACCACACGTTAAAGCAGGTACCTGCTTCAAACCATGTAAGAAATATTCCAAGTACTCTGGAAAACATCAATGTTTATTTTAGTGCAATAATATTCTGATTATTACACCCTAGGCTCATATTCCACACTAGGCTTATATGACCACTTATGCTACCTCCAATTTAATAACTTGGCATAAAATCCCAACAATTTCTCCACAGCATTTGAAGCAGGTACACAATTACCTTAACTAGAAGCTTGCAAAGCATAATAAGATGGACAGAAGCTGAACCAAAAGCTTTATGCCCCACCATCAGAATACCTGATTTATTCAACAGAATATAAACTAATGTTGGTTAGTTTCATGAGCACCATGGAAGATGTTAACATACAACAAACCAGACATATACGCATCCTAAAAATGTATTCACAATATACAACCAAAGAGTTACCTTCATTGCTCCTGTTGAAACAGTGTTTGGTGACGATGAGACAGTACTAGTAGCAAGAAAATTAAAGCTGAACGAAGGCAGCGATGCAGTACTGATGGGTAAGGGTACTTTCGGTAGTACTGGTTCTTCCACCTCCTAGGTGTAAATTTTAATTATTTTAATTTTAACTTTCTTTTAGGAAGTTGTGAATTTTATTTTTTCACTTTAACTTGAAAGTTACAACATTTTTTTTCTCTTTTACAAGACCTACTGCCTTTCTACCCTGTCCCACTCTTATTTCCTCACAAAGTTAAATATAACAAACAGACCTCCAGATTAAAACAAAGCAGATTTTCAAAATGAACCCTAACCTTTCCAGTTCAGTCTGCCACATCATTTTAATTTATGGCAGGTCTGTTTCCATGTGATACTACATTTACCACCTGTCCAGAAAGAATACTGAAAGTTAGCTCAAAACTGTTACCTGTGCAGAACAGAGAGGGGCACAGATGAGATTTAGTTTTGTTTACTTTAGTTATTAAGCATCTAGAGAAACATCATCCTTTCCAATTATCCCCTCATCTCTTCAATTAAGAGTACACTCTCAAAACAACTGAGAAAGTGTTCCTCTTGCAAAATTAGGTAGGACAGCTGTCAAAGTATCTGGAGTCACCACTGCATTGAACTTGGAAAAGGTAATGTTTAAAGTACATGGGTTCCATAGAGTACCAAACCAAAGCACAAAACACCAAAAATGAAAGCCTGACTAGCAACACAGGAGGTTATACTCTGGTAAATCTAGTCTGTATGGCGTATCAGGATGCAAATTCAAAACTCAGAAATCAGTGTACCTTAAAAACTTCTGGTCTTATCATTGCCTTTCAATGATTTTATTTCCAAAGTTTGATTAGTTAGGTTTAAATGGAAACAGCCAATCTACTTGTAACTTGCACGGTAGTATCAAGATCTACTCAGAAGTGACTACACAGAGACGTAAGTTGCTGCTACAGAAATTTAATGTAGCCGCCAGCTTACATCTTTCACAGTTTTGATTTGAAGAGTCTGTCACACTTCAATATTCAGACCATTTGTATCACAGAAATGTTCTCCAGTATTAACTACTTCTTCATTGTTTTCTTACTGATGTAAATTTTTTATATTTAAGATTCAATAGTAGGCAGCTTGCATTAAAAAAACAACAAGAAAAATGATCTTGGAGATAGCCAGGACCACAGTTTTATTAAATGGACTTTTCCCATTAAATCAAGAAAAAAACCTTCGCATTATGAGTTCGGTTGAGTGCCAAAAATTGTGTATTATCATCAGCAGACACAGAGAACACTATCTCCTACTTCAGACTCTTGCCCTGTATCTGTCTACATGACTCAAATATGAAATAACAAATCAAATAAACTTTCTTTACTTACTTGGCACTTGTTTCATACATCATTCCTTTATAAAAACTCTACAAATGTACCTCCACCAAAATCTGTTCATTTAACTGTTAATGAGAAACTTTATAGTACAAAACATCTCCAAGAATATGACTAAAGATTTCAGAAATGTAAAACCAAAGTTGAGGCATTTAAACAGATAAATAAACTGAGAACTGCCCTGGAAACGCAGCAAGAAAACCACAACTGGCATACTTAGGTAGTTAACTCCAGTAACCTCAGTGGCAGCAATTAACTTAACCATCCTTTACCTGTTGTTCTTGTCCAGGTTTTGATACATAGTGCACTCCTCTTTCCCTTCTCATCTTGCCACCACCACCCACTCCTCCTGAAGACAGACCGTTGGATGCAGGAGTACTGAATTTGGGGTAGGTCAAACTGCTGGCACAGAATAAGAATATAGGTTGACGAAAGGGATGGAGAGGTAGCAAAAAGGAAAAATAAAAAAACCCATCAACTTATGAACTAATTGTTTCAAGCTATTACAGCCACTATTAGTCCTAGAACTGAAACCTTCCAATTGAAATAAGAAAAAACGCTGTTCCACAAGTTGCTCAGTGCTGGTAAGTCTCTCTCAAGTAAGAGCAGCTAAGAGAAGAACAGCTAAGTAACAGCAGCTATGAGAAGGACATACATAAGAAACAGTCACAACACCCATAAAGGGATGATGACTAAGCCAGAAAACCTGAAATAGAAGAACTGATTTAGATTGTTATTTTCTAATGGCTTCTTTTAATAGTCCAGACAGTGGAAATTTTGACTGTCAGTTCTCCAAGTCTGTGATGAGCATGTAACTTTACAGGGATATGAAAGAATAACTAAAAATATAGTGAGGGGGGAGAGAGAAAAAGAGAGCATGCCTCTGTGTGTGTGTGCATGTGCACATGAAATGCAACAGCGCTTATGGAATAGAAAGGCTTAAACTTGTCTGGCAAGATAATACAGCAGAAGTTTCAGAAGCAGCTCCGGCTTTCCTGGGGACATCAACAGAAGCAGCAGAGGTGTCTGGGTGTGCCAACATTCCAGAAATCTTTTCAGACATGAATACAGATCCCTTTTGTAAGGCATATAAAGGCATTTCTCTGTTCATTACAAAAGCCTAGATCCAAACCAGAAAGATTTCCTAATAAAAGTGGGAAAAGAAAAACCTCTCAAAAAAATCAAAACAAGCAAAAAAAAACAAAAACAAAAGCAACCAAAATTCCAATCTGAAAACAGACGTGAACTAACGAGTAACAATAAAAAGCAGTATACCATCAAAATTAAGTATCCCTGGGAATAATTACCATACCAAAGCTTATCCTGCAGCCAAGCAGTTAGCTATTACAAAAGTTCATTTGATCACACTGTAAGACACCAGCTCAAGTTTCCAGAAGACTGAGGAACAGAACTGGTCCGAACTTGTTAGATACTTGCAGTTTGCTTAGCAGTACAACCACTGAGAGGAAGCCAGATCCTTAAGGCCATATGCTCATATTTTTGTCTAATCCAAACTGACAATCAATTCAATGGATTGAAAAAAAAAATCTTATGTCAAAACTGAGCTTTATTCAGACAACTATAGCCTGTCTGTAATAGCCCACATTCCTCTCTTCTGTTAGCACCTGTCAGCTTCTAAGGGGCAAAGACAGTTTTCTGTCTTCAAGCAAGTAAGTCCAACCTACAATGCTGACTCAGGTTTAAAAAATAAATAGCCTCTGGTAGGCTGAACAGAGATGTACTGAAGTACCGCAGATTAGCTGCATAAAGGTGGAAGGCCCACATCTATTTGAAGGAAGACATCTGGTTCTTTTGTTGCATGTACTTCCTTATCTTGAGAGCTCTTGTAGCCTTGTCTATGACTATGTCTCTATACACAATTGAATGCTTGTTTAATCTGTTATCAAAGGGACCCTGGCCAGCTGCCTCTCATCAGTGTTGTGCTCCTGCTCCACAACATGACACCCAATGGAGACTGGCTTTATAAAACTTTTTTTTAAAGGGACCACCTACTCTATGGACAGAAGTGGAACATACAACTTGTGAACCAAATAAAGAGCAGTATCTGTTTTCTGGATTTCCCTTCTACATGGAGAAGAAAGGATTTTACAAAAAAAAAAAAAAATTAACACAGTTTGAAAACCCACAATTAAAATGTAACATCTGTTTGCACTTGAGCCAAACACTTAGAGCCACCCCTGAAAAGGTGGTTGCTGTGAAGTCAAACTATCAGATGCCAAAACAAAGGATTGGTTTGTTGTGGGTTTTTTCGCAAGCCAATGAATGCCCAGAGCAACATAAGAATTGCTTGGAAGATGAACACAGAGACAACAAAACACAGTTCCCTGCCACTGTTCTTTGAAATGGATGAAGCCTCCAAAAATAGGTATCCTTTGAATGCAAAGTGTCTTAATTCAAGCACTACCCAAAAGACTAGTTGTCCAGAAGGGAGAATCGTCAATATTATCTGGAGGTGAAGTCATTCTACCTAAACCAAGCAAGCAGTGTAATGCAAGACTATCTCCTCAAGAAGAAATAAAATTATTAACTCTCCTGGAATTCTGTATTTTACAGGCAAATTGACATTTAGCCTCAGATAATTCTAAAAGGCTCCTGTTTTTCATGCAAACCCACAGAGCAAACGAGTGACTTTGCCATGAAAGGAGCATTAATAAGTTATCTTCCTCCAAGTTTCTGCTTTAAAAAAAAACCCTACAAATTAAATATACACCTGAACTGTAAGCCACTTCACCTTATAAAGGATCTTTCAGGAAGAATAATTCTTTTAGGACAAAGTTTTCTGACTCCAAGTAATTAAATAATTAGCTGAAATGAATAGGTGCCCTCCCTCCAGTGAACATAAAGATGCAGAAATGGTTAAATTGTCTCATAATACAATCTTTTCACTGTATTTTCCATTCCCTTCACTGAGAACTGTTACTGCCCTTCCAAAAGAAGGCAGGCATGCAGACTACAGTGATAAAAGCGAAAGCTTTCAAGTGTTTTCAACTAACAAATTTGACATACCTTTCAGATGGGTTTACTCGCTGTTCTGTAGGAAAACTCTTCTCTCTCATGCCCTGGAAGTTAAGTTTGATTTATTTCAAGATTTATGTGAATGTATTTATAAAACACATGCAAAGCAAAGACAACCAACCAGACATGGTTCGTGCTGTTTGTAACACTAAATATACATCACCTAATTAAGCTTCTTCTCTAACCATTATGACAATCTGCTTTGATCTCTTGCCTAAAAAGTCCACCATCTTAAACCTGATTATTACAATCATACTGATACTGGAAACATGTTGTTTGTTTTGTTTTTTTTTAATGAAAGAGATGCCAATCTTGTTTTAAGGAAAGTTTACCAGGGACTCCATCTACACCAAAGTGATCAGAATGGGTAACTCAGAAATCTTATTCAGAGCCTGTATAGACAGAGTTTATACACAGCATCAGCATGTTCCATCAGTGACAGCTTTGTGTACAGGAGCATACAAAAAGGAATGTTGTTTCTGCATTTAAACATGTTTTCACTGAGAACAGCCTGACCCAATAGCGGATCATCACATTCTGTAGTTAACCACCAGCCATTTACTGTTCCAAAAATACATTTAAATCCATAAAACCTCAAAGCATTTTGTTTGAAATGGCTCTCCCCCTGCCTTAATGCTTACCTCATGCTATTGGTAATCTTTGCCAAGAAAGAGCACCTTAATAGAATAATTCCAAAGTTATAAAAAGCAGGCAGATAAGGACCAGAAAATTACTTACTTTGTGCTTTGTATCTACCCTCTGGTGAATTTTGCTGGAATCAGTAGCTGGAGTCAGAGATGGTTTAAAGTACTGGGTCCGACTCCCTGACAGAGAGATTGCCTTTGGTGTCACAAGTTTCTGGACAGGTGGAAGCTGCGATTCCATCTTTGAAAGGGAAGCAACAATCAATTTATCCTTGCACCCGTGCAAAGTGCCACAGCATTTACTGATGAAGAAAGCTACAGAACTTTAAAACTCCAGTAAGTCTCAGCACCCAGTGAAAATTATTTAGAAGTGTTGAAAGCATTTAGCTTGCAGACGGAAATCACCAGAAAACCTGTTATGAAATCCAAAAAGCAATAGAAGTAGCCAAACTCTGACTGAATCCTGCTTTAAAATTTGGCAGTTATCTTTATAGACAAAGTAAGTCATGTTCCTATAATCAAAATAACTCATCTTACTATAATATGCATCCAACCTTTCCTCTCCTCTGTCCACACTGTAATATTTTTTACTGACTTAATCCATTCATTTAACATTCAAAGTGCTAAGCAGCTAATGGTTGCATTTTTCCTCCTTGAAGTAGCAATTAAAAAAAATTGTAAAGTAATTTTAAAATAGTATCATTTATTAAAATATGTTCCAGATTTGCATTAGATGCATTTAAAAGTACTGGCACTTTGCTTTTCAAAGCAATTTTCAGACAAGTGTTTATTTTTAATAGAAAGCGCTGTACGTTCTGCAAAACTGACTTAACTGAATTGCAAAACAAAAAAGCTACGGGTTTACCAATGAATGGATTCATATCCAGTCTTAGGGATCAGAAGAGTGAGACTTCAGATGCATGCTATTATTTAAATTAATATCAAAAGAAAACTGTGTTTACAATGCCGCTTTAATTTCACAGTATCTCCCAACTCTTGGTAATTAAATTCATGTTGTACTACCTATAAAGTGGTTAAAAGTACTTCTTTCTAAAATTAATTCATTTTGAAACCATGATGAAAATGTAGTTCATGTAAGTTCACAAACCCATTCTGAGTGAAGAACGGTCCACTGCTTTTTTTAAATGTAAACAGAATAGAATTAGAACAGAATAGTTGGAAGGGACCTAAACGATCATCTAGTCCAGCTGCCTGATCACTGCAGGGCTGACCAAAAGTTACAAGCATGCTGTTAAGGACTGTCCAAATGCCTCTTCAACACTGACAGGCTTGAGGCATTAATCACCTCTCTACTAAGCCTGTTGCAGTGCTCGATCACCCTCTCATTAAAGAAATGCTTCTTAATGTCAAGTCTAAACCTCCTCTGATTGATGCAGCTTTGAGCCACATGTCCTGTCACTGGATCCCAGGGAGAAGAGCTCAGCACCTTCCTCTTTGCTTCCCCTTCTCAGGAAGCTGTAGAGAGCCATGTGTTTACCCCTCAGTCTCCTCTCCAAGCTACATACACCCTGTGTCCTTAACTGCTCCCATAGTTCATTCCCTCCAGTCCTGTCACCAGCTTTGTTGCCCTCCTCTAGACATGTTCAAGGACCTTAACTCCCTTCTTAAATTGTAGGGCCCAGAACTGCACACGGTACTCAAGGTGAGGCTGCACCAACACTGAGTACAGTGGGATAACACCTCTGTTGACTGGCTGGTGATGCTGTGTTTGATGCACCCCAGGATGTAGCTTGCCCTCACGGCCGCCAGGGCACATTGCCGATTCACACTGAGCCTGTGGCCAACCAGCATCCTTAGGTTGCTTCTTGCAGGGCTGCTCTCCAGCCACTCTGCTCACAGTTTATACTTGTGTTCAGTCTAACTCTGTCCCAGGTGCAGAATCATAGAATAATTTGGGATCGAAGGGACCTTTAAAGGTCATCTAGTCCAACCCCAAACTTGCAATGAGCAGGGCCACCTTCAAGTACATCAGGCTGCTCAAAGCCCTGTCCAACCTGACCCGTTTCCAGTGATGGGACAGAAGGATGCTGTCAGGGCAGTATCAAAAGCCTTACTAAAATCCACCACCTTGCCTTCACACATAAGGCAGGTGACCTTATTGTAGAAAAATACCAAATTAGTTAAGACAGGAATACACAATGAAAAAGTTACAATATTTAATACACCAAGAGCTATTCTGTTTGGTGCAGATCCTCAAAATAAGAAAAATACCACAAAGAATACCAGCAAAAAATTACGCTCAAGTGCTCAGTTGTTCTGTCAACCACACATTTGCTTTAGTGGGAAAACATTCAAACCTTCTCCTCCCCTTCTCAGCCGGGGCTAACCTTCCCCTGCCAAACTTCATGAATTCTAGTATTATGAATAGACAATTTCTCTACTTTTACCAGTGACAGCTGCATGCAACATTCCCTTCTGACTGATGTCAGGCTCTTTGCTGTAAATCTGGTAGATTTTTCCTAATGCCTCATCACAGGTGTAGTTCCACAATTTAACTGAGAATCCGTATCGGCTTTGTTTTCAATTATTTAGATAATATTTATGGTAAAGAAATTATATGCTCTACTTTTCAACATTCTTGTAATTTAGCATATGGGGAATGATGGTACAGAAAATATAAGATTTTTGTAAATTCTGAAGTGCCTGTAAAATTAATTATACTTCTAATCAAGGGATTAGCATAGAAACTTCTTGAGATATTCTGTCCATAAAGAATATAATTCCAAACCTGAGAAATCTTCACAATCCTTCTAGTGTGGGTAGAAAAGACATTTTTAGCAACTTCCACACAGCCAGGACAGCTATAATTCATGTAATATTAGTATTAACTTGAATTCATGTGTATGCTGCCACTAAAGTTTGTGACATTTCTCGTAATAGCTATAAAGAATAGAAAGTCATCTAACTCAGTTTAAGATATTACTGGTTCTTACCTGGTTTCGCTTGGGTTGGAAGGTAGTAATATTCAGCCCACACCTGTCCAGAGGCTAAGGGGAAGGAAAAAAAAAAAAAAAGAGTAAATATTAGAGGACAATTTATTCATTTTCCCAAGAGAGGGTTGCATCCACAAAAACGTGCGGGGTTACGATCAACTTACAGAAGACAGTGGGCTAGAAGATGGAATCCTTTTAGCATCCTGTTGAAAAACAGTGAAATAAATTAAACTGGATACTACATAAGGAAGCTCTTCATCCTGTACTAGCACGTTTACTATGTTTTTCAAACACACAAAATAAAACAGATTAAAAGAAGTGCCATTTACCGCCAAAGGACTTGACATCTTCTCCAATGACTGCAAGATGCGCCGTGCTGTGGAACTTGTCACACCACAGGATTGCACATTTGCTTGTTTAGCTTTCATTTGTCTTCTTACTGGTGGCTGAAAAATTAGCATTGCAAATATTATAACACTGACTTTTTAAACATGCATGTATTTTATGCCCTATGGCTACACTGATGACAGAAATACACTCACTAGGCATTCAAGCCATGAAGAGAAAATACACTCTACTGACTTTAGAGAAGATGGGCCCCACACATCTTGCATGCAGGATAAAGCAATGAAAGAAATGCTAAATTGTAAAAATTCATAAAAGGGAAGATGTTAGACCTGTATGGTCTCTGAAGCAGTAATCAGGAGAACAGAACTGAAGCAAAGGCTTGTGCTATACAAAGTACTTTCACTAACAAAACAGATCTCAGAGTTTCATGATGGTGTAAGCGTAAAACCAACATATACTATCATCATCAGGAATTTCTAGTTTTAGTTCTCACTTCCTCCCTTCCTCCAAGACTACAGTTCACTGCAGATCTTTTTATTCTGTTTAAAAAGATCTGAACTGAACTGTAACAAACAGATCTAAACATATAACACTGAAAAGCAGACTGGTTTATTTGTACCACATGACTTTACATAAAAATATAATAAAATATTAAAAAAAAAAAAACAAACCAAAACACCCAAACCCATGCTTCTTTTTCAGTGTGTCTTTTTTTTTAATTATGTTAAAACCCTTCATGTATCCACATCATGCTTATCAAGCTGCTATGTGCAGACAGACTAAACAGCACGTAAAAAACACCAGCAAGACTTGCTGTAATCTACAATATGTAGCAACAAGCAAGCTAATCTCTCTTTCAAAAGCCTAGTATTTTCGTTCCTCCTTTCAGCGTAATCCACATTTATTTTGTAGAAAATAGAAACAGGTGACCAAAGAGGGCTCCTAGCTTACAGGAAGTTTTGAGTGTTCTGAAGTTTAAGTGTTTTAAGTGAAGTGTTAAGTTTTCAAGGTTTCCCCTACATCAGGAACTTGGAGGTCTCCTTTGTTCCATGGCAAAAATAAACTGCCAGAACAGGTCCAGCAAACTCTTCTTTCCAGTTCCTTAAATAAAGTTCCTTGTGACTTTTGATATTATTTTTTTTAATAAAGGTAATTTTGACTTAAACACATTCTGACTGAATCAGATTTTATTGACTTCCTTTCAGAATGAACTCTAGCTACTGAGAGTTGGCAGCATTTTTAATTTGCTGGTTCATTTTAGAACACAAAGAACTCTTAGGGGCAAGCAACTCTTTTCAAGAGCTAACTGAATGATACTAAAATAGAAAGCATTTTATTGTTTATCTTGAGACTGGATTAGGACTGCATGTATCCCTCTAGGTACTAGAAGAGCAAAGGATCAGCCAAGTTGCCTCTTAAACACTACTATAGTAAAGGGTGCACGGTTTTACACAATATATTCATAGCATGAGTGTAGGTATGCTTGTGCAAGATAAACAGGTAAGTATCAGGCAAGTAGCTTTTGTTACTAGAAACACAAGTTATGCCATTACTGGTTTTAGTTACATGTTATTTTAATACAATACAGTCAGGAGGCAGCTAATGGATTTATTTTTTTTTTAGAGTTAACAACAGAGGAAATCCGGACTACGAACAACTAGCCAGAATCTAAGATGTTACTGTCATTCTTGTGCATCACAACAAGGATTTCTACATAAACTGTTAAAACATAATTTAAACAGAAATTGTTCTTTCCTACTCTTGTAGGTTGAAAGGGCAAAATGGGAACTGTTGCCACATTTTCAGCTCCCTGCTCACAGCTCTTCTGGTAGTGTTACCCCTTCTGTATTTTGCTTACATTTTCCCTCAGGCCTCACTGCTATTCTCATACCTGATAAGGAGCAATTCGTGCTTTTGTCTCCCTTGCTGCTGCAGCTGCACCACCGTAAGTGGTCTTTCCAGGGTAAAATGGAGAATCTCCAAGCTGGCTTGTCTTAAAGACAGAAGCATTTCCAAGTGACTACAGAATGGTATTAAGATAAGTGGTTAGTAAAATGGCTACAAATTCAAACTATTTAAAATTGATACTGTGCAGTACTTACAGGAGAGGGAGATCCAAAAGCAGATAAATTGAACGCCGGTTTTTTAGAGCTAGCTGCAGGATGTTGTGAGAGGGAATGAGATCTTTCAGCTTCTGTGGACCACAGCAGTGGTGCTGAAGTATTTTTTGAAACTGTGATATCTGCCAAGATGACACATGCTATATGTAAATACCTTGTATACATAGAGAACTTTAATACTGAAGATCACACTAACACCAGAGTTCTTTAATACATAAAAATAAGTCTTACAGAATTTAAGTCTCCTAACAGGTATTTCTCAAACAGTCTATAATCTTCAGTTTTCAAACAGATCAATTTCACATACTGTACGAAAACCAAGTGTCAACACTTAAGTCTGTTCACAGAACTGCAAATACGTTACCTTTCAGTAACCTTTCAAAAGCATGCACAAGTTAATATACTTCCAATGCAGAGCAATTTTATTTTTTAATTCTTTCACAGTAAAATAAAAAGGAACTTCATAAACACTGGTGCATCTATAATAATACAAAGTTTTTCCTCTGTTGGTAAAGGGTTAGAGGCCATCATAGGTCAGAATTGCACAGGCTTTAAACCTGAAAAATTCCTCAAAGGCTGAACTAACAGAGTTTACAACCTATTTTCCATGTATGTTTTATGGAGATGCACCAGAAAGCTCTAGTGTACTTGGGTTATATTGCTGAACTCTGTCAACATCTACTCTACATTGTGAAAACATGTCCTCCAGAAAACTTGCTGAGCACACACATCAATCACCATTTATACTGGGGAAGGGGGGAGGTGGTGAGTGTGAAGGATAGGGGCTAGAAAAAGCTGCAAACCTATTTGCCATTTTTCAGTGAGATCCCCTAAGTCCCCATCTACACCAATACAATGGTTTCAGTTTTGTTTTCCTTTTTTATTTTGAAATGGTGTACATTCCTTACTGAATTCAGCAAAAGACATGGCAGTATTGACAACTGATGCCTTCTACCAGGAAAGGACAAAAAAGCAGCCCAGAAACAGCTCAGTCAGAACAGTTCCTTTATTGACTCCTGGTGAAAACAGGAAAATATCTATTTGTGTTTCCATTTGTCACCTGTATTTATTCACAGTCAAGCAGCTGTCAGTTAAATATTGTGAATCACTCTTCCTTCTAGGCAACCAACATAGCTGTCCAGTCATTTCCAGATCATACTATCCGAGTTTAAGATTTATAGATAACCTAGCTAAAACTGCGTTCATCAGCACTGACTCAACATCAAGTCTCACAAATACATTCCAAAGCATGGTTACATTAAAAAGATGACAGGATTATATACTTCTTAAAATGCTAATAATTAAATTTAATTCTAACACCCAAAGCTGATAGTCACCTACTTCATTTACTAAGGTGATTTGGAATATTATAGACTGCAAAGTACTTCATGTTATCAAAAATCAGTTAGAGAACATGAAAGTTACCTTTATCAGATGCTCTAGAGGAGAAGCCACTGGTTGTTGAGATGTTATCATCATCATGCTGAGAGGTAGAATCTTTTATTTCTCTTACAAGAGACAGTCCAGGACTTCCAATGCCAAGTGAAGAAGATGTAGAGGGCTGACAATGTGGTACTGTAGAATCCAACATGGTACAGTTCAAATGGCTTCGATGAAGAGAGGGCCTTGTTAACACATCTGAGTAGTTCAATGCAGATCTACTTGTGGATGGTTCTAAACAAAAACAGAGAGACAATTAGCTTTTCTATAGGCAAGCTACAGAAGCCAAAACCTGTTTTCTATCAACAGTTATGCTATTGCCAAGTTTCAAGCACAAAAATAGAGAAGCCGAATTTAACTTCTTCCTCACCCAGATAGGGTTTCATCTGTCTGATTACAACAGCAACACTGCTTGTAATACTAAGTATTAATGCCCCATTAAGAAGCAGTTAATGATGAGGTTTTACAACACCAGATTCTGACCCCATGTTCAAGTGCTGTAACACTGGTCTTTCACTAAATCAAAAATGTACATCCTTCTTTTGCAGACAAAACTTGCAATAAGCTTTCCAAAATTTGAAATTGCATGCCAACTTACAGACAAATCTGCAGTTTACATAATCTTATAACACAGATGATGTTAATATGAATACATGACATGAAAATGGATATTTCCAGAGATTTTCTGGGAGAGTTATTTGTTTTGGTGTCATCATCCCTCTTTCAAAATTCTACTACATCAGGCCATGCTACAGGCAAAACATTATCCATTAACTTTTGAGATGTGGGCACAAAGACAGGTAAGCACCATGGCCTCAGTTGCCAGATAGGTATTTTTTGCCTCGGGAACCTCTCCAGTGTCCTGCAAGAGGTAGTATCACAGCTCCAACTTGCCACCCAAATGGAACAGCTCTTAATGAGTATCTTGCCTGATACCCATGTAAGGCCACAGTCTCTCCTGGGAGTTCTGGATATGAACATGATTTTGAGTCACCATCCTCTTTACTGTAGTGACAGGACAAGCGGTAACAGGTTAAAACTTAAACAGGGGAAGCTTAGATTGAATATAAGGAGGAAATTCTTTCCTGTTAGGGTGGTGAGGCACTGGAATAGGTTGCCCAGGGAGGTTGTGAATGCTCCATCCCTGGCAGTGTTCAATACCGGGATGGACAAAGCCTTGGGTGAGATGGTTTAGTGTGAGGTGTCCCTCTCCATGGCAGGGGGGCTGGAACTTGATGATCTTAAGGTCCTTTCCAACCCTAACTATTCTGTAATTGTATGATATTTGCACTGAAGCTTAAACTAGCTAGTTCAATCTTCATAACCACCACAGTACTAGTAATTAGGTCTCCAAAGCACTGGCAGGTTTTTAGGACTGTCTTGTTCAAGATAAAGTGTTATCATGTTAAAGGCTGGCCAAGCAAAGGAATAGACTCTAGCACACTGGTAACTCAGAGCTGAAGAAACAAGCATTCCAAAATAATAATAGTAGTAATAATTAAAAATCTTATTAACTATAGCAAGAAAGATTGGCCTACAGCATCCACAGACTGCAACAAAAGCTATTAAAGGTTCTAGGGTGTCCATCTGCTCATAATTTTTTTAGAGCTAGAAAGTTTGCTGTGCAGCTGTTCTTACTGAAAGGTCCTTTCACACAATTCTTCAGGAAAGCCAACATGTGTTCCTCATTCATGAAGAGCTTCTCTATTCCTTTACCCAAACTCATCCTCAAGCTACAGCTACACAAAAAGCAATAAAGCTCCTTATTTACAATTAGATGACATTGGTGGCAAAGGCATTTCCTCATTATTTTCCATTCTGCCAACAACAGAAGCAACTGACCTTCCACACAGATGGCTATGTACACGTGTTCAGACCTCTACTTAATCAAGTTCCACAAAACTGCTAATTTAAGAGAGGCTCAAATGAGAGCATATGCAAATTTACAGAGATCTATAGAAACAGTGAGATACAGATATAAAACACAGATCTTTTATATGGTGAAGGGTTGCAAAATTCTTTGCCATGGTTCCAAACAGGTTTTCAAAGACCCCACGCTAGCTATGCACTTACCTTCATGTTACTACACATTTCAGAAAAGAATGTATTTTGAAAGAAAGCATATGGAAATTTTGAAAGAAACATATTTCAAAAAGAATAATGTCACAGACCAAGTTCCTCAGTTCTTCATTAAACTAACAAGGAATTGAACTGAAGAAGCCCAAAGGAACAAACACCACACCCCGCCCCCCCAAACAACAACAAAAAAATCAGGACATGAAGAAGGAATTTTCCTCTGTCACTTTAGCATCTGGTCTTTTGTTCTGAGGACACAAAACAAATTAATGTTTTTATTACCTTAGGCAATTAGACATTCATTCCAGAGCCTTCCAAAAGAAAATCTGACCCAGCACACTTGCAAATGAGTATTACCAAAATTGCACCTGGTTAATTGACTACCTGAAGTTAACTGATGACTTCCAAGAGCTGCAAGACAACCGCCAGTATGTTTTGCAGTTATGTGTGCAGAAACAACATAACTGCAGTTTCAGAAACAGTTACTGAGAGGGGAGGGAGTGTTTGGTGTTTTCTTGAGGTGCTTTGGTTTTGTTGGTGGGTTTGGGTTTGGTTGTTTTGGGGGGGTTTATTTATTTTTAATTCTGTCAAAATGCCCCTTCCAGCTTCCCTTAGAAATTTAGATTCAGAGCTAGAAATTTGTGAATAAACAGAGATGGCCAGAATGCTAAATGATTTTTTTACATACCTTCTAAATTAATTCTTGCTGTTTCAGGCGTGACTCTCCCATCAATCACGATGGTATCTTCATTTGCATAATCATGGTGATAGTTTACTGGATTCTCTTCCTGGTCTGTAGATTCATTTGCATCTACACATTCATCTTCACTTCTATTGAAATACTTCTGCAACCATCCTGGTACAATGTTTTTCACTGATGCTGTCACTCTGCTAATGATTCCCTGCTTGAAAGGAAAAACACCACTTGTTAACTACACACTTTGGAGACAGACGTTAGATAGCAAACATTCGGGACAATATAGAGGGGGCTGATTCTTGATGTAGGATCCCTACACCGCTGGGACATGTGACAAAAATTCACCCAATATTAATATAGCACTAATCTATCAGTTTCTGCACTCCCCAGTGACCTTGACAACGTTCAAGGTTCTGACATTTCAGCCAAAGCTTACAAGAGGCTTGTCAAGTCACAAGGTCATCAGGAGATTCTAAATAACTGCTGATGTATGTACTGGTTTTGAGGATTCTTCCTCTTAATGCCTTCACTGGAAAAACCATCAAAAGAAGCTCAGCAATTCTCTGCAGTGATACTAATGACTATAATAGCTGCTACAATCAGTGGACTTAAATATTTCTAATTTTTCTAATGCTGAACTGCAATAACAACATGCATCAAAACCCCCCACTGTTATGCTCTGAACAGTCAGAGTACCCTGAAAGAAACAGCTGTAGTTGAGTAACAGATGCCTCACTACAGGACTGTTAAAGAGATCCATTTTGATCAAATTTCATTTCATGGTATGTTAAAGTTTTGGATCTCCGAACCTTATTATTCTGCAACTACTGAATACATAACAGGCATTTCCATCTTGACATTCAACAATTCTTCACAAGGCTTACATTCTACATTTAAGAGATGCTTATTTACCATTCTGGTTTAGGCAATCACTTGTTCCCCTGATGGAGAATCATGCCCTCAATATTTCAACACACCTTCCTGTCAAATCTCAACCCTGTGCATCAGATCACTTACAGCATGGAGCTTCCTCCCTCTTATTCTGACTGCAGCCAAAGAACCAGGTGTTAAAACTCTGCAAGCTGCATGCAAACTGCAATTTCAACACTTTGGAAACTGAAAAGTAACGAGTTAAAGAGATTTTTTCTGAACTCCATTATCAGTTGGTAACACATGTACCAAAGGCTCTGGCAAGGTATTTTTCTGGGTTTAGGCAACAAAATTTTCCAGTCAAAATAGTAATTCAGGTGTAGAAATTGAGAATGTTCTTTGAGCATGTAATAGTTACAGTCTAGTAAGCAATTGTGAAACCAGAATCCTTCTGTATTCAACTTTCTTTTTAAAAAAATATAGCACACAAATGAAAAAAGAAGCTCATATCATTTATTCAAGTCTCTGATACACAATAGTGCAAACACCAACTAACAGGAGTTATGAACAAATTAGGCACCCTTGAATCTAAAGTTAAGAAGGGTGTGGAGAAAGAGGAGATACGGAAGGCAGAAAACAGCCTTTTCACAGAAAGTCAACTTACAATTTGATGTTTTTCGTAAAGATCTGTAACTCAATCTTGTATTTGCACAAAGACAAAATATTCAGAGACAGTTTAAACCAGACAGAATACTGAGTTATAAACATATCCATCACAATTACCACACAAAGATATACACCATGTACCATGCTTAAGATGTTGCTGCTATTCTACATAAATACTAAGCCTCAGCTTCCCACAAAAACTAACACTATGTAATACTAGAGTTCACAAATAGTTCAGTGCACAGTATCAGCAAAGAGGCAGTCCCGCAACTCTGCCCTCAGCCCCACTTCCACCTTTGCCTGTGACACTGTCCCACTTTTTAGGGCAAGTATTTTGCTGTTATGAATAGAAGTGTATCAGGAACTCACAGGAGTGAATGCAGTAAGCAAATGGTTAGGACACAAACTGCATCCAAGGCAATGCTATATCCAGAAAGTTGGCCACTACTGCACTCAGCATTGCTAGTGTTTCTCCATCAGAGAATAGACATAATTGGCCATAAAACTGACCTAAATGATTCTTTTTGCTCCTAGGACTGAAACTACCTGAGACTCAAGATGGAAGAAGTCATAGGCATCCAGAAGAATAAACACCCAATCATTAGTAATATAAATGAATAAATGGAGAATCTAGCTAATAAATAATTAACCAAGATGACATTTTACCATCCACACCTAAAAGCATGCTCGTTTGACCCTTTCGTGCATGTGGCAGCCTTGCTAGCGTGTCCATATCATCAGCACTAACACTGATGTAACCTCCCAAACCAATTCAGGAGCTGGATTTCATGCAGCCACACTGTAACAAGTATTAATAGGCTGCTCCATCTGGCTTAGGCTCAGGGGAAGACCAAAAGTGTTGTTTTGTGCTCCAAAATACTGCTGGCTTAGTGACAAAGCAAGGAAAAGCAAAATACATGGAAACACACCTCCATTTTCTGTCTGCAAAATGAAAATACTGATTAAAGGCACTGTGAAAGAACTATTAAGGCATTCTGCATAAGCCATCATGAAACACAGCTCTTGCTAAAAAAATCCCACATCCTTACTAAAGTAAGCCACACACTCCAGGGCATGCCCATTCTCACAACAGAAAAAGAAAGCAAGAAAATGAGTATTTCCTTATGGCACCTCTTACCTGCCCATCACAGCTGAGAGCCAACCAATAAAGCCCTATGTCTGGATTCCTGTCCAAGGCAGGCAGTTAAGGTACCACTGACCAACTGCACATTTTAAAAATGCACACTTCCATAATCTTGCCAGGACTTCAGCAGTGTCATGCCTTACACTGTTTTTAAAGCTGGTTGATTTTAATCTTACCCTAACTTTTAGTTTTCTTATTCTTCAACTTCAGGATGTGTTTGAACACCCTTTCCCTCTCCCTGAGCATGCAACATAAGCCTACCCTGTCAGCAGCAGAACATGCTCCCTACCCCTCCTGTGCCACCAGTTTCATACTTTGTCATCCTAGGTTCCTTGGTACTACCATCTCCCCACACAGGCATCACTAACCCTTTTATAAGGCTAGCAAGGATGCTGCACAGCTCACTGATGCAAACAAATCTTCAGAGGTGAAATACACAAGACAAAGCACAAGACAATTTTAACAGGCTTATTCCTCCAGCAAAATCTGAGCAAACTGCTCAAATCCCAAACTCCTCATGCCACAAATGCTCACCAGTCCTTCCTGAACACCTTCATTCACTACACCTACACTGAACATGCTATGGCACAAAAACTCTTCTAGTTTCCAAAACCAAATTGGAAGCAGAGGAAGTGGCACTGACTGTTACGAGCTTTAATGTTCTTAACAGCTCATCTCTACAGGCCACAGAGGCACCAAACATAGTATCGTGAAAGGGCAGTAGATGCAGCCTACTGGCAATCCTGACTACATGTAGCAGTGTTTCAGTCAGTGAATGTGGTTTAGTCCTTAACTTGACTGATTTCAGCAGTCTGAGAGCTGCTGTCAGTACCAACAGCTGTCTGCTCATCTTAAGTGCGCTCATACTCTATTCTTATCCTAAAGTATCAGCAGAAAAGTAAACAAACACGCAAGAAAAAAAAATCCAAACCACAAAAAAATCTGCTGAAAAGATCCAGTACTTAGGAACAGCTATTTACAACAGTTTTGCAGATTCCATGAATCATCTTAAGTGTCTGCAGCTCTGCTAGATATATCTGTGTTTATGTATACAAACACCACAACACTAACTACAGCTTCAGTTACTCAAGGCATATTGCCTTGAGATGCAATTCTAAGCAAGCGCTATGTAGACAGAAATACTAAATAGTAAAAAAACATATATCTTCCTACCTTAAAATACAATCATTTCAACAGAGTTATATAAAGGAAGAAAATCAAGTTATGATCACAGTTCAACTTACACACTTAGAAGTAGGCTACTTGGCCAAAAATATTTACGGAATAGGAGTTTTCCAAGCTCATAAGGGTCTTTCCAGTAGCATGGAGGATAGGGGATGGTGTATGCTGGCAGGAGTACTCACCAATGATGCATTACTGGAAAATATGTATTTTTTGTAACGGACTTGATTCAGTTTGAGCAGCTTAGGTAAATCCCAGATGTATGAAAAGATGCATGAAAAATATTATATATAGATTATACAAAGGTTATACACTACCATGTTGTTGTGGTTTAAACCCAGCTCATTCACTCCCCCCCTTCTTTCCCTCCCCCTACTCCCAGAGGGATGGAGAGGAGAATCAGAAAGAATGCAACTCCCACGGGTTGAGATAAGAACAGTTTAGTAACTAAGGTATAACACAAACCACTGCTGCTACCACCAGTAATAATAATGATAAAGGAAATAACAAGGAAAGAGAATACAACCACTCACCATCAGTCAACCGATATAACTCGCCCCCCTAGCCCGACCAAGCACCAACTGATACCTCCTTCAACCCTCAGTCCACTCCCCCTTCTGGGTAACTCCCAGTTACATCCAGGGCATGATGTGCTGTGGTATGGAATACCTCTTTGGTCAGTTTGGGTCAGGTGTCCTGTCTCTGCTTCCTCCCAGCTTCACCTCCTCCCTGGCAGAGCATGAGGCTCACAAAGTCCTTGGCCAAACCAAAACATCATTTTTATCAGCTCTGCTCCCAGGCCGAAAGTCAAAACACAGCCCAGCACCAGCTACCAAGAAGGAGAAAAATGACTGCTACTGCTGAACCCAGGGCATTATCCACCCCTTATTCCATACCATTCACGTCATGCTCAGATCCCACATTTTCAATATACCATCACTTATCTCAGTGCACTCTCATCTTAGTGCATGGACCAGTCCCTATAAAGCTGCTGAGTCCACCTGGTCCATGATGGCAGCCTCCATCTCTTGTAACAGTCTTTCAGAGCAGGAGAGGCTGTGTGCAGTGTTCACACTTGTGAATAACCTGGGCAATAGTGTCCATTGCTAAGTCCACCCCTCGGTCATGAGTCCATCTCTATGCTGCATCTCTGCTCTGATGGCCTGAAGTGTCATGGGCCCACCAGGCTCAAAATAAGTCACCATCCCCTTCAGCAGTTACTGCAACTTGTCGCAGGGGACTCCATACAGCTGCCTTCCATCTCTGACACTTCCAAAGCACTGGAAGGGCCCACTGGACCAGATACTCGCCCATACTGTCCCACACACCCTGCCACTCGTGACTGTCCAGCCTTGAGGAAAACCTCCTGGTCCTCCCGTATCGTTGTCTAACCTCAGAGAAGACCCAAACCCTACTCTGCTTAAATTTCAGGATCAGACAAAATGGTCATGGGTAAAACACACTCTGTGTGTGTGCCAACATGCTGATCCCCATCACAGTCAGCAGGCAGGTCCCAAGGATACCCAAAAGCCATTCAAGACCTTCAGAACTCTCAGATGATGGTGCTGTACTTGTCACTGGGGCTGGTGTAGCTGCTGTGCTTGCCGGCTCTCCTACCACCAGCTTCTCTTTTTCTGAGTCCAGCTTTTCCTCCTCTGCCTTGCTGGGAAATGCTGCGTGGTCTCCTACATCCTCCTGGGGCTTGGCGGGCAGCTTATAGAATCACAGAATAGTTAGGGTTGGAAAGGACCTTAAGATCATTTAGTTCCAACCCCCCTGCCATGGGCAGGGACACCTCGCTCTAAACCATATTACCCAAGGCCTCGTCCAACCCGGCCTTGAACACTGCCAGGGATGGAGCATTCACAACCTCCCTGGGCAACCTATTCCAGTGCCTCACCACCCTAACAGGAAAGAATTTCCTCCTTACATCCATTCTAAACTTCCCCTGTTTAAGTTTGAACCCATTACCCCTTGTCCTATCACTACAGTCCCTAATGAAGAGTCCATCCCCAGCATCCCTGTATGCCCCCTTCAGATACTGGAAGGCTGTTAGGAGGTCTCCATGCAGCCTTCTCCAGGCTGAACAGCCCCAACTTTCTCAGCCTATCTTCATATGGGAGGTGCTCCAGTCCCCTCATCGTCCTCGTGGCCCTCCTCTGGACTTCTTCCAACAGTTCCATGTCCTTTTTATGTTGAGGACAACAGAACTGCACACAAAACTCAAAGTGAGGTCTCACGACAGCAGAATAAAGGGGCAGGATCCCCTCCTTCGACCTGCTGGTCACACTCCTTTTGATACAGCCCAGGATACAGTTGGCTTTCGGGGCTGCAAGCGCCCACTGAAGCCGGCTCATGTTCATTTTCTCATCGACCAGCACCCCCAAGTCCTTCTCTGCAGGGCTGCTCTGAATCTCTTCTCTGCCCAGCCTGTAGCTGTGCCTGCGATTGCTCCGACCCAGGTGGAGGACCTTGCACTTGGCATGGTTAAACTTCATGGCTGGCATCAGCCCACCTCACAAGCATGTCAAGGTCCCTCTGGATGGCATTCCTTCCCTCCAGAGTATCAACTGAACCACACATCTCGGTGTCATTGGCAAACTTGCTGAGGGCGCACTCAATCCCATGGTCCATGTCAGCTACAAAGATGTTGAACAAGACCAGTTCCAACACCAATCCCTGAGGGACACCACTCGGTACTGGTCTCCAGCTGGACATTGAGCCATTGACCACAAGTCTTTGCGTATGGCCATCCAGCCAGTGCTTTATCCACCGAGTGGTCCATTCATCAAATTGATGTCCCTCCAGTTTAGAGACAAGGATGTTGTGTGGGACAGTGTCGAACGCTTTACACAAGTCCAGGTAGATGACATCAACTGCTCTACCGCTGTCCATCTGTTCTGTAGCCCCATCATAGAAGGCCACCAAACTGGTCAGGCAGGATTTCCCCTTAGTGAAGCCATGCTGGCTGTCACCAAGCACCTTGTTGTTTTTCATGTGGCTTAGCATGCCTTCCAGGAGAATCTGCTCCAAGATTTTGCCAGGCACAGAGGTGACACTGACTGGTCTGTAATTCTCCGGGTCATCCATTTTCCCCTTCTTGAAAATGGGGGTTATATTTCCCTTTTTCCAGTGGTTGGGAACTTCTCCTGAGTGCCATGATTTTTCATATACGATGGCCAGCGGCTTAGCAACTTCATTTGCCAGCTCTTTCAGGACCCGTGGATGGATTTCATCAGGACCCATGGGCTTGTGCACGTTTGGATTTTTAAGATGGTCTCGAACCAGCTCCTCTCCTACAGTGGGCCCAAGGTCTTCATTCTCACAGTCCCTGCATCTGCCTTCCAAGACTTGGGTGATGCGGTCAGAGCCTTTGCTAGAGAAGACTGAGGCAAAGAAGTCATTCAGAACCTCAGCCTTCTCCAAATCCTGTGTAGTTGGTTCACCTGAGAGCTTCCTGAGGGGGCCTATGTTCTCCCTAATCTGTTTTTTATTCACTATGTACCTGTAGAATCCCTTCCTGTTATCCTTAATATCCCTAGCCAAGTTTAATTCTAACTGGGCCTTAGCTTTCCTAACCTGGTCCCTAGCTTCCGGGACAATATCCCTGTATTCTTCCCAGGCCGCCTGTCTGGGGAATGGTCTCGGCTGTCGCGGGGCTGCCTCGGCCGTGGGGCTGGGCTCCTCCGCCACCTTGTCCCTCTGCTCGGCTGCTGCCTCCTTCTGCTCCTCCACTGGCAGCCGTCCCCTCACGGCCTCCGGCCCCGCTCCTGTTTGGTCTCCGGGGCCGCTCTCCCGGGCAGTTTCAGCAGCCGCCGGCTCCCAGGGCCGCTCCCCCTCGGCTCCCCGCGGCCTCACGCAGACAGAGGTGAGGGCGAGGGCCAGGACGGTGAGGAACAGCTGGACGGCCAGTTACCAGTCCACGGCCACATCTGTCCCACCCTGCTGCTGGAGCCCGCCCATATTACAAGTCGTTGCCATAAAGTACAGTGAGACAGGAACCTTAGCCCAAGTCCCACACTTGGTAAATACTAACACAGCAGATACTTGGTCTAAGTAATGTACTACATTCTGAAGCTGTGAGATCAAGAGGAACAACTCTGAGAGCCAATGAATCAGCATTGTGATGAGTGCCTATCAATCCAGTCAGACCTGTCATTATCTCAACCCCTCGTGCCCCACACTGAGCGTCAAAAAGAACTGTTGTGGTTTAACCCCAGCTCGTTCACTCACTCCCCCCCTTCTTTCCCTCCCCCTACTCCTGGAGGGATGGAGAGGAGAATCAAAAAGAATGCAACTCCCACAGGTTGAGATAAGAACAGTTTAGTAACTAAGGTATAACACAAATCACTATTGCTACCACCAATATTAATAATGATAAAGGAGATAACAAGGGAAGAGAATACAACCACTCACCATCAGCCAACCGATATAACTCACCCCCCCAGCCCGACCAAGCACCAACTGATACCTCCTCCAACACTCAGTCCACTCCCCCTTCTGGGTAACTCCCAGTTACATCCAGGGCATGATGTGCTGTGGTATGGAATACCTCTGGCTAGTTTGGGTCAGGTGTCCTGTCTCTGCTTCCTCCCGGCTTCCCCTCCTCTCTGGCAGAGCATGAGGCCCACAAAGTCCTTTGTCAAACCAAAACACCATTTTTTTCAGCTCTGTTCCCAGCCCGAAAGTCAAAACACAGCACTGCACCAGCTACCAAGAAGGAGAAAAATGACTGCTACTGCTGAACCCAGGACACATGTATGTGCACAGAGATGCAAAATACATAACCAGATAAAAGAACTAATTTCCACTTCACTGTATACAAACCTCTGCAAAGCATGAAATTTTTACCTCCAGGCCTCTGAGATTTATTTGCTTCCCATTTCAAAGTTCATGTTGTTAGAACATATGAATCAGTGATTCCTCAAAAAGAAAACCTGCACCTAACAGTGAAGTTCACCATTATAGAGCAGATCTAACCATTTTCAACCACTGAAAACATTTTCATGCCCTCTCCATCCCCCATGGTTACCTCACACCAGCTCTGGCACATAACAGCAACTCTCCATACTAGCTGAATTCATTAATCTGGCAAAGAAAGTACATGTTTCTCTGCTGGACTAATGAGTTCAACTGGCTCAGCGCACCAGAACTGGCCTGAGAGAAAGCAAGATCAGGGAGCCAGGACAAAGAAACAAAGATTATCCATTCTTTTAACCATCCTGGGTCTGTACCGCCATTAAAGATTGTCCCTTTCTGCTCTCTTCAACTCACCCTTCCCTTGCTCTGCTGCCAGCACACGTATGCAGCAAAGGGACAAACTGTATCAGGGCTCTATCTAAAAGATCCCGCCAAAAATTCACCTACACACCGTGATAGTGAGGACTGCCCTTCAAGGTCACTGGTCCAGCTTACCACGTGGCTGGGCTGCAGAAACAGAAGTGGGAACATGACATGATTGTCTCTTGCAGCAGCAAACTCAGACCGGCTTAAACTAACTCTGCTTTTGCTACTTGGGGACTGGTTTCAATTTGGATGAAGGACAGCAGAGTTTGACATTTCATTTAGAAAAAAAAAGACAATAAAACTATGACTTAATATGAACAATATGTTCCAGGAATGCCATTAATTATGTAACATTTTAAAACAACAATTTTCTTTAAGGCAAGCGGACTAGATCAGATTTATTTCTAAAAATCATGAAGAAGGGATTATGATACCAGATGCCAGTATATTTCCTTTTCATTGCTTGAAGTGAGCCTTATTGTCCTATGTCTAGTTAGCTTTAGAATAAGCAGTACAGGAAACTTCAGGTGCTGTTTTACGTTTTGGCACTGTTTGCACATCTGTACCCATCATTATCACTTCCATCTGAGTGCAAAATGCCAGTGCATGCTCGAGTAGCTAAATCAATGATAACCCACTAGGTTAAATCCTTGTCACACTGAATGGTTTTATCTCATGCTCTGTTCACACCTTTAGTTGACACAGTGACATTACACTGTGACATTACAAAGAGCACACGAAGTACAGGGCACTTTTCTTCCTTCGTTGTAAAAGCACTACATTAGGTTCTAGTTCATCCTCAGCACTGACCAGTGATGGGCACTGTAAATTACTGAGTGTATGTTCACTGCTACACTCTTGAGACAGAAATCTATCATCATCAAAACAAACAAAAAAAATTAAGATTAAAGAGAACTACTTTGACTTAATACTTCACAAGCATTTTTAAAGGGGTTCTTTCTCAATTTAAGAAGGGACTGTAAGCACAGTTGCTATTTATTTATTGAAAGACTGCCACACTGCCACAGAGCAAACTCTGACATAACCACACAGACAGAAAGTTTTAAGTTTTTAAAATCAGAATGATCAAGAAATCTATTTCAAATAGCACTAGATGGTCTTTACAAGGCCATTAGTACAAGTTAACCAGATTTAGCACAGTATGCTAACACACATTTTATATTTAGGACTCAAATACACAGTTCTTGCATTAAAGTATCTATCTTGTAGGTATTCTCTATACAGTAAGACCCAATTCATTACAGCATTTCTATTTCACCAAGTAGAATTTATAATAGAAATGGCAAGCTCTTTCTCTTTCCTGCATTTAAGGCAAAGATCTTTACACATTAGACCTGCAACTCAAAGAAAAGACCAGATGACCTGTTTAACTCTTTGCTTGATTTACTGTACTCTTGGAAGTCACCAGGCCTTGAGGTCTAGTAGTGGACGAAGTCAGGAGACTCACCTGCCTTAAGCAAAGAGTTTGATTCAAAACACAATCACAACTAAAAGCAAAGTCAGTTCTCCGGGACACTCTCACCCAACTCTTTCCATAGCAGAGCTATGGAGACAGTAATGAATAACCTCAGCAAGGAGAAAATTTTCTGCAGGCAATGCTAGTGTGTGTGTGCTAAAACTGTCAGACTTGAGTGCATGCTAGTGTCCATGTGTTTGTGTAAGTTTTTCCTGGCAAAGATGAACAAAAAGATGCTTCTTTAAAAAAAAAAAAAAATGGTCACAACCAAGCCAATCACAAAAACACTGTAATTAAATTCAACACACAATTATAAGTTACAGAAACTCAAAGGAAATTTCTCCCCCTCAGAAATTACTAGTTACCCTAATACAAAAGCTTTAGTGCTGTTGCATTTCCTAGACAAAGGGGAGAAAAAGTCTTTTCTTGTCAAAAGAAGGAGAATGTATTTGTAAACTCTCCAATAAAAACAAAGAAAACCAAATCTTACAGTTAACAGAAGATCTTTTAATTAGTATTTTTGTACAGTAATCTAGAATACCACAGTGACAAACACTGTATCAGCAAGTTGCAAAACTACTTACGCTTCAGGCAAAGTCAAACAAGCTAGCTCATGCTTGCCTTCACTCAGTTTTAAGACGGTCCAACTGATTTGGCTTAAAGGGTTTAGAGATTACATACCCAGTCCCTTCCACCAACAAAGTTGCTTGTCTAACAATCTCCCACCAGAGGTGGTGACATATAGCATGAATAACACCACCTTCAAGGAGCTCAACTGTTAGCAAAATTACCATCTCTTTGGCTTAAAAAGTGCATTTAAATTGTACCTTCAATTAGACACTTCTAACAGGCAGATAAGACCTGCGGCATTTAGGCATAAGGACAAGGCAAGTAAAGACTTTAAGCGTAGCAAACTGAAACAGGAGAGATATAGATTAGGTATTAGGGAAAAGCTCTTGATTGTGAGGGTGGTGAAGCACTGGAAAAGGTTGCCCAGAGAAGCTGTGGCTGCCCACCCCTGGCAGCGCTCAAGGCCAGGTTGGATGGGGTTTTGAGCAACCTGGGCCAGTGGACGGTGTCCCTGCCCGTGGCAGGGGGCTGGACCTGGATGATCTCTAAGGTCCCTTCCAACCCAAGTCTGAGATTCTGTGATAAAATAAAATATGGAATGTATTGCCAAGAGGAAAGATACCTACCACAAGAGATGTGTACAAAAGAAAACAAGAAATAGATTTAGGGCAGCTGTTCACAAAAACGCATAGACAAGTAATCTAATACCGGAACAAGTAATTAAAAAAATCTGCCTAATGGCTAGGATTTTTCAGTAGAAGAACATGGTGGACATTTCATTCTTAATCACTGAGGACTTGTATTGTTACAAAAAGCACAGAGGAAAGTTTTCATGATGTTGTCTTAGTAGTACATACCAAGAAATGTACACTAAGGAGCAACTCCTCCTTCTCTCATGACTGTATAAATACATCCAACATATTGTAGATGTACAAGAGCTACACAATAAATACTGGATCGATTAGACAGAACTTTAAAATGCAAAACCTCGAGGATTTTTTGCAATTTAACAGCAGAAAATGACCACGTAATTTTTTTGTTTTTGTTTTTAAAGAAAGAGAAAAGCCTCTTAGCTATTCTGTTCTTGAGGGCAACCCTGCAATTTACTCTAGATAAAAATCCAAGGGGCGAGACAGGAGGCATTATCTCTTCCCTTGAAAACAGAGGATGGACCAACAAAAGGATTATCAGCCTAGAGTAACATTGACATTTACACTGAAATCACACCCCAGGTCACCTACTCTAACCTCCCGCTCAGAGAAAGGCCAAGAACAGGTTGCTGTGCCCACTTGGGTTTTGCGCAGCTCCAGGGATGGAGACTCTCTAGGCAGTTCTTCCAACATGTTGGCTGTCCTCACAGTTAACAGGCTTGTCCCGGTATTAACTCAGAATTTTCACTTTTGCAACTGAGTCCATTGTCTCTTTTCCTGTTGCAGTGAACCTTCTACAATAGCCTTGGTGTACCTTCTTTATATTCTTGTTTATTATTTGCTCTTAAGCTGAATACACACAGCTGTCTCACCCCCCTGATCCTTTCGGTTGCCTACAACTAGACTCACTCCAGTATGTAAACATTTTTTTTCTGGTACTGGAAAGACCAAAATTGGACACAACAGTCCAAATGCAGTCCTAAAAGTGTTGAATAGAGCAGAAAAAATATCTTCCTCAATACCCTTCCCACATTCTTACTAATACCACACAGAATGCAGTCGGCCTTCTTTACCTCAATGGCATACTGCTGACTTAGGTTCAATTTGCTGTCCAGCAAGTAGGTGGGGTTGTTTTGTCCCAGATGAAAGACTCAGCATTTGCCTTTATCAAACCTCATGAGGCTCCCAGCAGCCCATTTCTATCAAGATCCCTCAGAAGCAATCCCATCCTTCACTATACAATACGGCTGATGTTCCCCTAGGTTTGGCATCATCTGGGAGCCCGTTGAGGATGTATGCCATTCCTTCATCCCATGCTGTTAATACAGACGTCAATATCAATCTCCAAGAGCCTCTACTCACAAGCAGCTGTCACTAGAATTTTCTACTGCTGATTGACAACCCTTTGAGGCCAATGGTCCCAACTAATTTTTCAACTACTTTACAGTCCACCTGACAAGTCTGCATTTCACCAGCTGGACTATAGGGATAACACAGAAGACCATACCGAGGTCCTTGTTAAAAGTGCAGGTAAACAACATCTACTGCTCACCCCAAGTCCACTGAGCAGGTCATCCCACTGTGATACATATTTGTTACAGAGGCTACGGTAGCCCACATCTGCATCCCTCTGAAACAGCTCTGCTCAAACTTTTTTAGGCACACAACGACATTTTGAACTCCGTCCTCTCACAGTCCTTCGAATCAGCAGCAGCTCAGCTCCTCCATGGCAGGGGAGCAAGAACCGGTTCTAATTACTGACTGGAGGAATAAATAACTCTGAGGAAGTGATATGCTGCCAGGAACCAAAGGCAATTTGCAGTGTCCCACCTAACAGTCTATTTCATCTGCTTTTTTCCTCTCCTAAAGTACTGCTCACTAATACTGTTTTTTTTTTTCCAACACTTCACAGCCTCCAAGGCTGTCATGATAATACTTTGATAGGCAAACCCCAAAATATTAAAAAATGCTATAGCAATCGTCATTCCAAATTTGTTGTACCACTGGCAGTACTGTTAGCCTAAATGAGAGAAAATTATCAATATCTCAGCTTAAAAAGTTCTTCCCAGTTAGGATACATTTCTGTTTCCAGTAGCAGCAGAAAGCCAAGTACCACATTTAAACATCTGGTTTACTACTACCATCTGATATTGCTGGGACAGAGACAAAACCTCTGATGTTAACTACTACCCCATTCATTTAAAATAAATTTTTTTAATAAATACTAAACATTTCTTCAAATCTATTCATTTTAATGTGCTAGCCTACTACTAAACCGAAACAAGCAGAGATGCATACAATCCTAAATACAGCCACCTAAGCAGGCTTCTAGGTACAATAGGATTGTACCTGATAGGAGTTAAGCCAATACAATTACACTCATGTTGGTCCCTATGGACATTCTTAATAAAGGGTATTTAAATTACTATTTTCCTGCTTTATGTTTACGAAACCTTACCTAGTTTGCATTACTCAACACAGTACTCTAGGAACTGTTAAGCATGAGAGTTTCATAATTTCCTCCCAAAATAAACCTGGTGGTTTATAAGATCCCATCTGCCCACTGCCTGCAGTCAGCACCCAACAAGAAAATGCCATGCATACTCCAAACAATAGTTTACAACTGGCCTACCTTCAAGACAGCAGCAGGTGATAAAGTAACAATTAAAACATTGCTGCATATAGTCTAAGCTCCAGATACCATGGCTACTTCATCTGGGAAGAATCTCCCACGATTTCTCAAGTGACTTTGTGAAACTCACTAATCCAGACAGGACTTTAATGATCAGGACTAGCGAAAGTGCCTTGCAGCTGCTGCTTACTCCCCTCTTTCAGCTAATATCCTAACTACACCAGTGCAAAACCAACTACAAACGTGCAGAAACACCTTTGGACCATTTTATTGTGTATCATGCAGCATATCTACATTATAAATATGCACAGGCAAGTACATGTGTAAGAAAAAAAAAATAACACAACAAAAACTTATCGCTCCACAGCAGAAGTTTCAATCTACAAATATTATCTCTAATATCAAACAGCTCCAGGCTGAAGCTTAACATAAACATGCAGGTTTATGGGAAGGTTATGAAGACTTTTCAGGTAATTGTTTTTTCTCATGCTCAAATCTGCTTGTATGAGCTTAAAAGTTCAGGTGAGTCAAAGTTCCTTGACATTTTCATTTGAATAGTTAATTATCAAATTAAAAAAATAACCAAAACAAGTGGTTTTAGGCTCTTCTCATATAAGTCCCATTTAGAAACTTTGAAACCTATGTTACCTGCACGAGAATGGCACTATTCCAGGCTAAACCAGGGCACACACACAAGAGCACAAAATTAAACATAAAATTAACAACCGGAATATACAAATACTAAACTAGAAGCTGCTTAATACCTCAGCAATGTAAACAGTCATCGCAGTAACACACCCATACCATGTAATCCCTATCATCAGCCTACCTACATGACGAGGACAAACCAGCATTCAGAAACCCCAGGGCCACATCCGGAAGATGAAACCCAGATGTGAGACACAACAGCTCCTTACTTGCACATGTTTAGCTCTCAGAGAAGCTCTCAGAGAAGCACCCAAGTGCCTAAGCTCCTTACACAATACAGAGGGAGGTTGGATATTTCAGCATGAGATGGCTGAGTAAACAGGTAGCACGCTAAGCACAGTGTAATCTAAAATCAACACATTCAGCATGGAGCTGTCAACACTTCACAAGTAGGAAAGCACAGTCAATGCGGAGGGACTCCTCAGTTCTACCCCCAGAATGCCGAACACAGAGCTACAACAGGGCTCTGAGATGTGATTCCCACCTCACAGACCTTCACAGTGGGTGAGTCTATACCATCTTTACCTAATAGTGCTGCTACTTTCTGCTGTTGGTTTAGTATCACTGCTGACAGTGCACTTTTTATAATGCAGGATGGTAGAAGGGCAAATGCCATGACTTAGTTCCTTCACAAGTGGGGACTGTAGCCATATCACCACCTTCCAGAATACGCAAACTGCAAGTCAGAGTCTTCACTTCCACGCATCTGTTTAAATTTCCTATTTGAGGCTACTTTTAAAAAAAGACTAGATTTTTAAAAAAAACATGCACACAAACATAATGATGCACGGCCCTGAAGTTTACTGAGAAAAGGGCAGAAAACACTGGGCTTTGCATATTTGCTCCAAGAAACATCCAACATAAAACACCTTCTGAAATCAAAGATCAGTCTCTGTATGTCTCCAGTCTTGGAGAGCAACATCTTCTTAGACATCCTCCTTCTGGCTCAGTGAATCATGCTTTCTTTTTCTGGATAGTAACACAGCTTCAGCCAGGAGAACTGGAGACAACACACAGCTTGGCAACTGGGATATTTGCCCAGAAAGTGGAAGATGTAGGTTGAACCCTCCAGGCAAAAAGGCATCTAAAGCAGGGTCTACCACATTCTGAACAAATGACTTACCTAATAGTCATTAAAAAGCAGCAGCAGCAACACCTCCTCTTCCAACTGTCTTCTAAAACTGTCACTGTACTTTAGAGCAGACTAACTCTGCAGCACATGTTGGGCATGATTGGAGAACTCTCACCTGACTGAACTCCCCAGGAGACTACAGCAAAATAACAACATCCAGAAAGCAGTCAGTCATGAGCCAGGCATCATGCTCATCATCACGCAGAGAAGTGGGGAAAAAAAACTTAAAAAATCAGATGTCCCAAGAGCTTTAAAGGCATCAGCTATATTGAGTACTGTGCTTAGGCACCTTCAGAGCTCAATGAGAAGAGACTGAGGGTTTTCAGGACTGCAGCTTTGACCACAAAGTACCTCTAAGAGTTCTAATAAAGCATCTCTATGAACCTACTTATTGATAACATTTAGGGGGATCAGAATCAGGTATAACCTCATGTCAGGATTGCATTAAGCACTTTCTTGTCTTCCCAGACTCATTAGCAAGAGACAATTAACACTAAAGTGCAGAATACTTCTGCAGAGTGGGCACCGTATTGAAAATAGGAACACTTGTCAATTAATTCCCATTTAAGTTAGCTATCTACCCAGAGCTCATCTTTGAATGTAATGCAGGTTAGCTAGCTGCACAGGGTTAAAAAGCTATCCGTTAGAACAAGTGGGCATGTCTGACATCTATCAGTTTGCCTATTTATTTAATCATTACAATTACCTCCCACCCCCACCCCCCACCCCCAGTATATTACTGTTAATTTGATCTATGTATTCAATTTACAGCATCCATTCTCTGGGCAGAATCCCACAGACCTCCACAAGCACGTGCCTGCTTTGGCACACTGTTTAAATAAACCTACCAGAAAAAGTGCCAAGATAACAGACGATGGAAGAGGCAGAAAACTATCTAGACTGATTATCTCAAATTCAAGCGTAAAGTTTATCAGTTACCTACACAGGATCAACACACGTGAGATACAGGAATTTCAACATTATTCCAGCATTCACCTAAGAACTGTTGACATCTGCTCTGAAAGCGCACTGATCCTTTGTATAAAGTCACTGTCCTAGCTTTATAAGCACAACACTGCTGTACAACACTATATAAAACACTAAGTGTAGTACTTCCCAAATAACAGAAACTAATCAAGCAACCACTCATGCACAGCACTCCCTCAATTTTGTATATAATACTCAACCCCGTAGCTTATGTTACCGATGCAATAACGGAAAGGTTTTGGCTGAACAGTCAACTTCAGGTTCATAAGTACACGTGGAAGTAATTTCCAGAGCACTGTCTCTAGGCATCTTGCAATTTCTTGGCTAGTGGCAGTTGGGAAGATCTCTGCTTCCTTCCCCCCTCCAGCCACTCCAAATGGCATGGGATTCTTTGCTGTGCCACAATTTACGCTAGTTTTTGTTATCCATCTACTCTGTCCTACAATACAAAGGAGAACAAATGCCTTATGAATTACATTTCACTTGCACTGCATCAGCACATTTAGTCACAGGAAAGAGGCTGAAGAAACTACCAGACGCAGACCCGAGGGCTCTGCATGCAGCATCCCACAAAAAAAAAAACAGTCGAGGAGGCCCGACTCAAACTCATTTGCGATTTTAACTTTCTCAAGAAACACAAATCTTAGAAGCGACGCACTTAAATCTGAAGAGTAACTACGCCTGATAACCCAGCATTAGTTTAACGGGGGGGGGGGGGAAGGATAACAACTCGCTACGAGACGGGTGCATACAGACAGCAGTTTATTCTTCCGGGTGTTAGCCCCGGGGTGGTTAAGGAACTGCACAGCCCTGAGACAAAACCCCGCGACCACTCCGCCGACGGGTGGCCGGCCCACCCCAGCCGCAGGGCGGGGGAAGGAGCTCCCAGCCGACGCGGTCGCTTACCGCCTTCGCTCCATGTCAAGCGGGGGCATCTCCCCCGGCTCAGCGGGAGACAAAAGGGAAGCGAGGATCCCCCCGAAGGGCCGGGACTGCCGGCGGAGCGGGAGCGGGGAAAGCGCCCGGAAATCCCACAATGCCCGCGGCCCCGGCGGGAAACCCTTCTCCGCTCCCCGGGCCGCTCCACCGGGAAACCCCGACCCAAAGCCGCGCACGTGTGGGGATGTGGAAGAGGAAAGACGGAAAAAGGGGGAGGCTCCGCCGCGCTGGGCCTGCTCCCGCCGCTGAGGGGGCTTAGGGGAATAGGCCTTCCTCCCGCCGAGGGTGACCCGCGGGTTCCCGCCGCCGCGCCTCACCTGCTTGTTCCTCGCATACGGAGGCTTCGCGGCGCCCAGGTGGTACCGCCGGGTCCGAATCTTGCCGCCGCCGCCTCCGACCCCTCCGCCGCCGCCGTCCGAGGCCATGATAGGATCCGGCCCCTCTACTGCCCCCTTCCCCCCCCACCGCTGCCCCGGCCCCGCCGCGCGCGCGCGCCGGGCCCGGCCCCCGCCCCCGCCGGCCGCCTCGTGCAGGCGCGCTCCTGCGCTGCGGCCCGGCTACACTCGGCGCTCAGGGCTGTCACCGCCCCAGCTCAGCCTGGCCCGGCCAGGCCCGGCCTGCGCACCGCTCCCTCCCGCCACGCGCCTCGCGGCCTTGCGCTGGGGGCTCCGCGGCCTGCCCCTCCCCGCCGCGCCACTCCACTGCCGGCTCGCTCGGCTCGCGCGCCGGGGCGCGCGCGCGCGCTCCTTCTCACGTTCCCCTCGCGCTCCCGCGTGCGCCCTTCGCCCGCTCCTCGCTCGCGCTCCACCGGCGCCGCCCGGCCCCGCACCGTACCGCGCTGCACCGCCCGCTCGCGGCCGAGCCGCTTCACCCCTCCCCCCCCCCGCTCCGGCCGGCCGACCAACCAACCACAGAGCGTCCGCCCGGGCGGCCGTGCGTCACTACCCCGCGCGGGTTGCGTCACAACACCGGGACCGACCGGCAGGCCCCGCGCGCCCGGGCACCGCCCGCTCGCTTGAAGCGGGAGGGTCTGTGGCGCAGCGCTGCCGTGTTAACGTCCCGTCCACCTGCCCCGCGAGCAGCGCGCTCGCCGGACTGCCAGGGTCCGCAAAGCGGGATGGGGGGAAACCTGCACCCGGGAGCGGAGGTGTGTGAAGGGGTGAGGCCGCGCCGGGTAAGCCCAGGCGGCGGCGCTCCGCCAGTTATATCGCTCCGGGAACGCAACTTATGCACCCCCTGTCCGTGCCGGCGTGATGCCGGCCGCCCTGGGGGACGGGGATTCCCGTGTTTCCGGAGGGACGCGGCAGGGAAGGGATGGAGCTGGTGGGACAAGAGGTGCTCTCTCGGCGTGCCGCCATTCGGCGGAGTTGCGTGAGTAATGGAAGTGAGATCCTGAAGGTCAGTTGTTGCTCGGTTTTGGCGGATGGAAGCAGGCGAGTATAAAAAGCTTCAACACAGCCTTTTCTTCCTCAAAACAAGACCACCTCGTTTCTAGTACAAATATTTAACATGTAAAAGTGGTGCGTGTGTTTTATTCTGCTAAAAGTTGAGGGAAGTCTTACAGCTCTGCATCTTAAGAGCATTGATCCACCCTGGTAATGATGGAACAGAGCAGAAAACCACAACCAACTTCCCTGTGTAGAACTTAGTAATAAAAAGTCACAGGATGTACCAAAAAATTACACAGAGGTGCTTCACAGTGAAAGATGGAGCTGTGATGTAGTGTGCACCCCCTCAACCAGAGACAAAAGCATGTCACAGCACACACCTAAAGAGTGCGTGTATCACAATGGTTTGGGTTAGAAGGGACCTTAAAGCTCATGTGGTTCCAACCCCTGCCACGGGCAGGATCATCTTCCACTAGACCAGGTTGCTCAAAGCCTCATCCATGAACACGGCCAGGGATGACGCAGCCACAACTTCTCTGGGGAACCTGTGTCAGTGTCTCACACTCAGTGTGGGGATTTGGGGAACTCAAACCAGTACAGGTGGTTCCAAAGACCTGAAGATACACAAACCACTCGCAGCAGTGAAGGAACCACTTCCAGAAGGAAGGCTGTTGCGGGGCTGGTACTGCCCAGTCTTAGCTCTGTAATGTTTTTTAACCACATCAGTATCTTCCCAGCTTTCCTACAGAACCTGCTGCTCCTTCGTTTCTCAGTCCTGCTTTCATGGTTACCTAAAGATTAGCATTTCCAAAATTCCCACAGCATGGAATTACTTTCCAAGTAGATCTTCTAATGAAGTACAGAACTCCAGTCTTTTTCTCTCCTACCCTACTGCCATAAATACAACTGTGTGTGAAGTGGGATGTCTCACAGTGGTAGATAAACCCCCTGCAGATGTGGAACTTACAGATATAGAAGTCACCTGCAAGAACTGCACTTCATGTAAACTGCTGGTGTGCAACACCTGCAGCCCAATTTTAGGACAAGGGTCCATTTTTACAATATGCTATTAAAAAAAAAATTCTGTGTCAATCACCAAAATACAAAAGAACCTAGCATTTTAGCCTGGAATTGTAACTCTCTTCTGTCCAGGAAGCAATTATCCTGCTAAATTCCAACTGAGGACAAGGAAGCCCAAGATTTACCAAGGGACAAACTGTGCCTTTTGGTAACAGATGTTCATCAGCAGCAACACTAACACTTAAGATGATACCTGTGTGGGGAACTGACTAAAACTGCATCTGCACTGGACATGTTAAGGGCTGGGCAAACTGAAGACAAGACTCACCCTTTCCGATGCACACCAAATGTATTGAGCAACCTGTACACATGATTTTCTCTTCCATGGAGGTGTCAAAGGCAGCTACATTATGTTTGCTCTGTAAATTCAAGTGCTGCTTTATTTACTTAATTTTACTTCCATTTTACTTATTTAGAACAATTTCCATACAGTGACATGCCTTTAATGACACTCATGACTCAGAAATACTTGTTGATGTAGTCCAACAATGTCTATTGACATGAGTCACTGAACTTAAATATGTTATTAGAAGTAAGATGAAACAAAAGGCAAATATATATAATCTCCAGCAGAATGATAGGGATCATCACCATTTGATCAATCTTCCCTGTGAGTTATATCTGCAAGTTACTTTGAGGTAGCGCTAGAAAGAAGCTGTTGGTCCAAGAGCATCCCTGCAAAAAGAAACATTCATGGCTTAAGTACCATTTAACTGTTTTGTACCCTTTCTAAGTACTCCTCGCCCTTTTGGGCCTGTTTCCTTCTCCCTGCTCACTGACTATAGGTTTAGTAGCCCCTCAATCCATCCTACTAAAAACCTCTTTGTGCAGAGAAGTGATAGACAACAAAAACACAACTCAAAGAAATGAGCAGGTTTTGAGTAAAGGCACTATCACAGCTAGGTGCAATGAAGAGTTTATAAAACCAGTATCAGATATTCTTTGGGAAAAAAAAACAATCAACCTTAAAAAAAACAAAAACAAACCACCAACCACACATTTCAGCTGGGTAAAATAAGAGACAAAACACAACTAGAAATGAAATAGACTGGTGTTGAAAAAGTTACTAAGACTTTGTGTTCTGTTTTTAAATGCTCCCATTGCAATCAGATCTTTGTAGAACTGATGGCAGGCATGAGCATGTGTTCAGGTGTTTCTTAAGCTAGCTAATGCAGATGGGCAGTTGTGGAACAGCTGTAAGTTTACTCAGTAGAAAGCCTCAGCAACATATTCTCATAGTTGTGATGCACTGTTTCCTGTATTTGGGGTTCATGGGTAACACCACACCAATAATACAGGGAAGAAATTCTACAATGCCTTTCCTGTAAAGAGTAAATGCTGCACACATGATCTTGATCCCACATACGCACTTCTAACTGGAAGTAGGAATAAGCTAGCAAGGCTCAGGAGACAGAAAAAGAGGTCAGAGAACTATTTTAGAACAGTACCACATGGGCTCCCTCTCAACAGACTCTTCCTTGCCTCATTTTTCTCATATGTTGACTGAATGAAAATACAGCCCCAACATTTCTCAGGTTGGGTGAAACAGCAGCCCAAACCACCTCTTCCACTGCATTACCTTCACAGAATTTTCACTATATGGGTACTTACAGAAGGCACATGCATGTGTGAAACAGTCCAGAGACCTTGTTAACAGGTAAAATACGCATAAATGGGGTGGCTAGACTGCGATTTTGTTTGAGGTTTACATACTGTGGTAGTACAGTGTCAGACTTAAGTGAAATCCCATAGCTACATGGGCTCCTTATTACAGTCAACCTCCCAAATACAAAAAATTAGCATAGATGCTCCATAGGAGTTCTGCTGAGCCAATACATATCTTTAGCATCTCATTTTTAACTGGTAATACAAGAAAAGCTTTTAACAAGTTACTTGCTGCAACTTCAGTACAATGTTAGGTGATGTTATGCAAGCCACTTCTAAAGCATGATACAATACAGCACAGACCTGCAAGCTGTCATGCTGCTTGTAGTGATGGTGCTTCATTGGTACAAAATCCCTTAATAAACCTTTTCGTATTACCCAGCTCAAGCAACACAGCTACACACCACAACTGAAGTGGCACCAAATCCTGTATAGTTTTGAAGCTTTAATACTCTCATCCAAATTCAAGAGGTCTGCACCTACTAACTTGAGTTTCCTCCCTACTGCAGTCCTCTGAAACAATTCTGTGCAGGCACACAAGCACCCCCCTTTCCTACCCAGATTCTCTTTATTTACTCCACCTCCTGACACATTCTCATTAATTGTCTCTCTACCATCACCCTCCAAAGCCTTACCACTTCACACAAGGGAAACGTTTATCCAAGAAATCTGAACTCCAAGCAGTTGCAGTTACCCTGCAACTAGATTTCCGTAGGGAACACAGTTCCTGTAACTGTGACGCTACTCCTCCTGCCTATGTGACACTTTTTGCTGTCTCTTCCTACATGTATATCTACAAAAAAATCCAGGAGACCGAACTTCCTATAGTACTCCAAAAGCCTTTTCTGTTTTAGAACATCTGCTTTTCATGGGAGGAATTTTGAAAAATATTCCTACTTGAAAATTAAGCTGTAAATAGAATCTGGTTATCAGCTAGAAATGATCTGTCAACACCACGTCTTCACTCTGAAATATAACATTTCAAATTTAAGAACAGCACATAGATTATCAACACAATTTTAATGTAGTTAAGTCATTAAAAAAAGCCAGAGAACTTAATCTGCCGTCACAGTAATTATGGTTTAGGCTGCCCCAAAGACACACATGGCAAATGTCTTCACTAGCTTTAGTAGCTTCCACAGCTATTAGTTCTGATAACTTCTGATACCTGTTTTCTTAGAAGAGTATTATTCTGTTTCCAGCCCAATTTATTTTATCATGTACATTAAGCAGAGTAAATACTTTTGCAAACACATGGGTTTAAGAAGTCCTTATGACTGGAAAATACTTTATACCCTTCCTTATAAGAAGAGTTTAGAAGAAGCTACTCAGAAGTTGCTAGCTTAAAGCAGAACTTTCCTCACTGCTATCTCCCCGAGTCTCCTTTGACTCAAATACTGAGAACTCTTCATACTACAAAAATTTTATAACCTCATCACTATCAAACACCTGAGCACAAAAACTGAAAACAAAAATTAGATGTTTAGCAACTTAAGTGACAAGTTTTACTAGGATAGTTTTATTTCCAATGGTTAATTTTCTTCCTTTAAAAAAATTATTTTCTTAAGAGGATTTTTAGGTTTAAGAGCATGTATTATGTTACACCAGTTTCTTTGCTGTGAAGTGACAGTTGAGAAGATTAACAGGAGGAAGGGCAGAATAAAACTGTCAGTAGGGATCATCTTTAGTCTTTGGAATGTTTGCAGCTATGGCAGCTGGAAGTTTGCCTTTATCTATGTTTAAAATCATGTATTGACAAAGCAATTTTAACTGACCTAAAAGATCAACAGTAGTACAGTGAGTGCCAGCAGACTGCAGGAGCAGCCCAAGCATTCCCATGGCAAACTCTGGGAGCATCTCCCTTATACACATGCCATCTAAATCGAATGTGTTAAAAGCTTGTAAGAGATTGCCTAGGTAACTTGGAAGTATGTGAGAACTAGTTTTCCCTACTCCTGATGTCCATGCAATGGCAGGTGGAATACCCCTACTGCGACAAGCAGTAGGGGTAAATTCCACAAGCCAGAAGAGAATGTGCTTCACATATGTAAGTAAAATCCCTTGCTGGCAGGTTTGCAGAAAAAAAATTTTATTTACACAGGCAAGTCTGTCTTTAGACCCCACTGAACTCTTTACATTTCTAGAATATTTACATGATTTCAGGATGCTCTGAGTGCTGAACAAAAAAAAAAAAAAAAATTACAGAAACTGTCAAAAGCATAGCAAAAAAACCCAACCTATCATTGTGCTTTAAAACTTATGATCTAGAGTAATGTAGAAGAAATGTAATTTTAGCACCTTGGTCGTTACGGTCATGCTATATAAGACACTTAAATAGCAGAGGGGATGTCAGAAGTGACCGTATCCAGAGGCTGCCAGTGACAATTCATGAGGGAATCATAGAGTTCTTCACTTGTCTCCATAAATTGTCTGTTCATTTCATCAACATCCAAGTAAAGTTGTGGATCTGAAAATAAAAGTCTGATAAGTGGGAGGGATGCACACATACACAAAAGAAGTAAATTACTAATAATATGTGTTTTGGTTAAATGTGATAGATTTAATAGTAAAGGTAGAAAGGTGTTTTTTCACCTAGAATTTTACCAAATCTGACAAGTCCAGCTTCTTCTGGAATTTGTGTTAGAATGCTAGAACTACACTGGCATTCCAAGATAAAGAATAGATTTAAGGGTAATTAACTAGGGAAATTTCCCCAAATTAATTTTATTTCTACTATAATGTACGTTAGAGAGGACAGTTTCTGAACACTGACAAGAATGTCTCTATGCAAGGAATTGCCTGAAAACCTTCCAGGCCAAACAATTAAGTTTTGTACCAAATCTTTAGGCACAAGCTGAATCTTCCTTTTAGGACCTGCAATGTAAGCTTTTACCTCAGGGTTCTCCAAAGCTTTTGCATATTCATGAGTTTAATGCAGAATATGCTTAGCAAAATCAATACACAGACATCACAAATTCGGTATCAGACCATGTCAGAAGAAGAACGAAGGCAAAGATAGAAAGAAACCTACTGTGTTGTTGACAATGTCCCATTCCACTTGATCTGGTCTACCACTATCAGCTTTAAAATCCTAACCTCAACTTTAACACATAGAGGATGCCACTGTATCAGCTGAATTTTCAAAGCATTCATCATGCAGTACTCATTGGCTTATAGTGTTAAAGGGTGCAAGTATGGCTAAACTCAATTACCTTCAGTTATTAGGTCATCACTGATTTCAGTCATAGCTGAAGTTTCCTAAGGAGAAAAAAAAAAAAACTCTTAAATTGAATTATAATCATAATCCATTTTGGAAAGCGTCATGAATACAAAGTAACTTTGTACTCCCAAATCAGTCTCAAAATTTCACCAACCAACTTTTATGGTAGCAGTATAGTTCAGGTTGGAAAGGACTTCTGGAAGTTTCACTTGAGAAATTAGCTGATCTAAGGTAAGACCATCCTAAAATAATTCTTCAATTTGCATTAAGCAAAGTACATCAGAAAAACAGCAAGAGAGGAAGCCTACACAAGTATGCCATCAGAAGTGTTATTCGGCATACATGAATAATGGTGTATTAATCTCTAATTCTACAGATGCAGTACTTAAACACTTAAAGAGGTACTTCTCAATGACACCTGTTATTTTAACACCCACACTAAGCAGAAAGCACGATTTCAGTTTTAGGACTTTTTGCTCTCACACAATTCACACAACTTCCAATTTGTGAACTTTTTTTCTTTAAAGCAAATGCGTAGTATCTTTACCTCAAAAACAGCTGGAGCCATAAGAGTATCTCCTAAAGAGCAGTCTCCAACAGCTTGCATGTTATCATAGGGAGTATAGGAGCTGTAGTTGTAGTCAGCATAAGGATCGTAATTCCACTGTGAGTAGTAGTTCTGATAATCTTGGTAATAATCATTGTAGTTGTATGATTGGTACCGCTGGAATTCTGCTTTCAGTCTGCAACAGGAGAAGTTACACAGAGTTAGAATTTGAGAACAATAAACTTCAAACCCAGTTCTGAGGTTAAACAATTTACTAACTTACAGACTTCAAAGTTTAAAAGGAAGCTTTTCTGAATAGTTGCCCAAGAACAACAGTCTAAATCACAGCCCAAGATCTCAAGTTTATACAGAGCAAATTCTCAATACCAAAATAATCTGCAATACCAAAAGTAATCATTTTCACGGATTAACACACACCATGATGTACAAGCAAGCTACTGATAGAAATCAAGTTTATTAAGAGCAGAGACATTGGTCAAGCACAGCTACTTTAAAAATGTGTTCATTCTTAGTTAGCCCTTCTGTCTTTTGTTTGGTTAATACCATAGGGCCAGCTGATTAGTTTTCACTACTTTCTTTCACCTGAATGCATTTTCCCAGGACAACTTCACAATAGAATCAATGCACAAGTGGGGTCTGTAATAGAGGTACAAAACCAGAGGCCCGCTACATGAAAATACATTCACGAAGTCCAGCTGCACATTCAAAAATAATTCTCTATGTTTAAGACATTGCTTCACTGGCTTCGTTCAGGCAGGCCTCCTGTGTTGGCAGAGTCCACTTTCTGTGCATCTTCACCTCATTACAGAAAACTCAGAATCAGGCTTTCTGTCAAGAATGCAAACTGAAGGAGCTCAGAAAGAAGAGTTTCCAATATAAGCGTCTTAGCGACAAACTACTCTTGACGGCTGGATATTTTGATTCTGAGAAAGCATAGTACTCAGCCATTCAGTAACAGATACAGATTACCGATGTGTATTTTGATACCTACGTTAGTTTCATGACTGTGAAGCTACACATGTTCTCAATCAGGTATCCTATTGTCTTACTACTGTAGTAAACAAACAACTACATAATGTCTCAAAGTCTTCTGCTACTAACTTCTCTCCTATATGCATCTCTGTATGAAAGAAAAATCTGGAAGTACTGCCAACATTCTTCTGGACAGCAGAAACAAGGAAACACGTTTCTCTGTGACCTCTTCTTGTTTGCAAATAATTTAGTCAATGCTATTCTGGACAGTGCTCTCTTGCATAAAAGCGTTTCCATTCTAAAGCAGAGGCGACATTTACAGAATTATCCAGAGTATCAAAGTTTATCAAATCTGGTATCAACTCTCTGTTCATAGACTTGAATTGCCTTAAATAACCGACAGAGAGAAGAGAGCAGGCAGAGTAATAAACCCTCTCAAAATCAAGTCATTCTAAATTACCTGCTGCCCCAATCACTTGAAAAGCATAATATTCTAAAACTGCTTCAGCAACATCTCCTTTAGCTTCTTCCCTACTATATTCTGTATTTTTCCACTTAAAAGCTCCCTTCTCTGCCAGCCAACTGTAAAAACAGTTATGTGCTACACTGCCTAAACTAGAGAGAAAGGTCTAGAAGAAACACTCCCCAGCATGCAAAAACACTTCTTCCTTCTACCTGCTTCAGGCCCAATCCTGGAAAGTATCTATGAATGCATTCAGCTTTGCTCTTATAAGAATTAAGGCTGGTTACAACAGCAGCTAAGCCCAAGTTACATGATCTGGCTAGACTCAAGAGTTAGATTCCCCCAACAATCCTGAAAGAGGTTGATGAATACATTGAGTCAAAACATAGTGCTTCTGCATTTTTTATTTTGTAGACTGCATTGTGTGTACAGCCATTATATAGGAGCCACAGACTTTAAGAAGGCAGAGCTACAAGAATCTGATTATTTAGAATTATTGTATCAATGCACAACTCATTTGTTACCTTTTAGAAATTCCTATGCTCAGCCGGATTCGTTTTCCCCCCAGACCTGGTGCATTCTGGCAGTCTTGCAGTGCCCTCATCTGATCACCTTGCTCACCAAATCTGACAAAGGCATACCCTCTACAATTTTCAAAAGGGAGAAAACAAATTCTAGTATGCATAACAGTTACAAAGCTAATGAATTCAATTTGTTTTCTACAAAAAAAGAAAAAACCCAGAAGACAGCAGCTACTATAGCTTTTATTAGCTAAGCAACCTCTCTGGCATGTGCACTTACACAGAAGATGCTTTCACAAAATTAAATCTTGGGCCAAAAGCTTGTTCTTTGATAGCATTACAGTGCAACTTGCTGAGAGCCAGTGAAACTATACAGTTTAACTGCTACCTGTGTAAGTAATCAGATTCCATGTTTCTGCATCTACAGCAGTTAATTATTAACCCCCTCCTACTACTATACTATCATTCTTTTTAAACTTCCTTTCTCTGAAGCTTCTTGAATTAGTCTATTACAGCCAGCATTGAACAGTAAACTCGCTCATCCCTGCTTGACTCATTGCCTGGCGAGTATAACTTCTGCTAAGCTTTATTTACTACCTGTTAATACAGTTTCAGTCTCCCAACCCTGAGATTAGCCAGGCCTTACACTTTTCTCCCACATGTAAAAAGGGAATTGCTGTCTTCAGTACTGCAAAAGACCACATGAATGCACTACTGTATGTAAGCACAGCAGCACATGTTTTGGTGACAGCTCTCCCTTCTCCCACCATCTAACTGCTTTCATGCAGATACACATATATGGCTAAACAGAAGATTATGTTAACTGCTTACACCAGAAAGTTTTAGAAAAATGTGAGTAGTTATGCCACTAAAAGACAAAAAATATAATCCTAGAGACTAATCTCTCTTCCCGCATCTGAAGGAAACATAGAAATGGTTCCAGTGCAAGTTCCTGTATGTTACTTATAGAAGCAAACATTGACAGCATTATGAATTTTCACAGGCATTACCTGGAGTATCCCAGCAGATCTGTTGCTATTTTGCAGTCAATACATGAGGGGTATCTCTTTAGGAAATAGTCATAGAGCTGGAAATCATCCACTTCTGGAGTAAGCTCCCCAACAAATATTGAATAATCTGGTCTTTAAAAAGATGAGAGAACAATTTTCAAGCTTGAGACTAAGGTAGCTGATTGCAGTATTAAGGTACCTAACATACAGGCAGGTAGTTATCACTGCACAAGTAAGGAAATAAACTCCAAGAGCAGTACTGACTGCAAAGCTGCAAGTAATGTACAGAACTGCAATGCCACCACTCTCACACCGAGTTCTCAATTTATCTGAGTCCATTCTGCCACTTTCACAATAAAAATAGGAAAAAGCATTTCAAAGGGCATTTATTGTCTGAAGGAGAGGAAAACACAAAAGCATAAAAAAAATTAACTCAAGTTACAGCCATGATTCAAAAAAACTGTAACTATTTTGCCACCACTTCTTAGCAATTATGGCAGAAGCAAAGAAGATAGCTTCCTTATTCTACTGGTGATGCATTTCCATTAGCAATACTTAAATGTATAGGCACCAGCTGTACCATTTCAGGATTTTAAAAATAAGCTATGGTATTCACTGGTTACTATTAATTTCAGCAGATAAAGGGTCAGAGCTTCTTTCTGAAGTTCTTTACCTGGCTGCAGTACTACTAGGGACAAACTCTATTCTTCCTGGCTTTATTTTGTTCTTTTTCTTCCGTTTCTTCTGTGGCGTTCTCCACCAGCTGTAGGCCTGAAGACATTCTCTCTTTTTCGCCAGCAATTCCTGTTGGGAGAAAAAAAAAAATCACCTTTATAGTATTTAGCCTCATTTACATTCCTCCCTCCCACTCCCCATCACCACAGGTGATTTCCCCATATTCACCTTGCCCTTGAAAGAAGCCTGGGGTCCCATTTCTCCCTCCGCCTCCCATGAGGGAAAGCAGCCTCTGGGGAAAACGCCTGGCAAAAATAACAGAGCCAAAGGATTGTATGAACAGCCATATTCCCCTGACTTGTCAAGCTGGCTATAGGATCGACCGCTTCCTCTTGGAATTAGGGAAAAAGCAGACAGCACTCCGATGTTGGCCAATCCTAAATGTTAATTAGCTTCAGGACTGGACTGTGTTCCACTCGAGCTCCAGGACTCCAAAAAACCCTGCAGCAGCAGCAGCAGTCTGAGTGATGAAGAGGCAGGGAAATCATCACTCTTGCCTAGAAGGGATCTCAGCTGTCCCTGTCTCCCTTCACCTAGGGATTCTTTTATGTGAGATGACTTTCCTCACTACCCAGCTCTGACTCAACTCTCCCAGGCCAGGAACAACAGGAGGCCGATTAATGGAATGCAAGGAGAAAGCAGACCTGGAACAGGCACTAGCTTGGCTGAGGGAAAACTCAAACCCAGACGCAAGGCCAGGAAGAGGCATAAAAAAGCACCTCTTGCAAAAAAAAAAAAAAAAAAAAAAAAGAAGAAGAAAGAAAAACCAAAACCCAAAGAAACACAGTTTAAAAAGGAAGTGGGGCAACTACAGAAAAGACAAGGGAGACAACAGCCATATTAACAAAGGCTGCCTCCCTCGCTTAAGGTTCTGAAGAACAAAGACTTCAAAAAATAAGAATGGTTTTTTGCAACATTTTTTACTTACGCACGCTTTAACGTTCTTCCGCTAGAACACCTCTATGGGTATCTTATATAGAGAGTGTTATGCACAAAGTCCTTCAGAAGAACTCATGCTCAAGTAATCCAAACTGGAAAACTTAATGTTATGCCCCCAACCTGCTTCAGTTGATGCAATTAGGTGTTCCGAGGACAGCCACCACTTACATTGCCAGAAGCAATCATAGGACTAAAAGAATGCCCAACTCAGAGCAAGCTAGCTATTTCAGCTTTACAGTTACTAGAAATTCTGAGTATGGTTCTGGAATCCATTTAGGCACTGCAAGCCTAAATTTCTGACCAAATGATCTTACCTGGCTTGCCATGGCTCAAACTGTCTTCCGCCCTTCCTGAAGACTACGGTGGCACAGGTTCAGTTTCAGCTTCTTCAGCTGAAAAATATGTGGGAGAGGAAGAGGTAGATGAAGAATCTGAGCCTTCGGACAAATTACTTACAAAGATGTTCACCTTGCCTTACATTTTTAATGTTATTAATTCAGAACTTTGATTTCCAAGTTCTAACTTTTCACTGCTAAAGCAACAGCAATAAAGACAGTACATGACGAATAGGATTATGATTAGAAGTCATCGTTTTCTTAAAATTCAATAGTCTACAAAGTTTTCCCCCTATCAAATGCACTAAAAAATTAGAGAGCTTTTAAGTCACCTACACCTTAACCTTACTTCTGAAATACCTACATATAACACAGTAACACAAAGTCCACATTCTAAAATAGTTTAAAAACAAGACATCACAGATAGAGGCTTCAATACATTTTGTACAGCCCTTCGGGTGATTTTTCTTTCCTTTTAGCTAAATTAAAAGTTGATTTACCACAAATTACACAGCTAAAAACAAGCAGTGGTATCTTCTATATGCTAAAGAACAAAATAAATAAACCAAAAGGGTACAGGTAAACATGATCTTTCTCTGCACATTTTCTCAGGTACATCTTCTCTTTTTCCTCTTCCATTTCACTCACTACCAGTGAGTTGGCAATAACCAATGACCTTTTACTGCTATCACTAAACCAGTAAATACACTTTCCTGAAGACATACATACCTCTTAGTTGATTCCTATGGCCTCTAAGCCTTTTACCCTAGTCATCCAGCCCATATCAATTGATATAGAAATGTTTCATTTGCAAAATATTTTGCATCTACTTTCATATACAGCTGCTCATTCACAATTTCTCATTTTTTACCTCCATTACCTCTGAAAATGGATTAAACTGACCTGACACAGGATAGCAATGTCATAATTAGAGCAACCATGCATGTCATTACTTCATCCCTGCACTCTTTCTGAGCCCAAGAAAGCAGTCAAATAGAAACAAGCCCTTAAATACAAGCATATACTAGTGAAGTTTGTATATGCCCTCTTACTAAGCCTAACTGTGCTCATTACCTGAACATCTGCAACATCATCCTGTCAAAGGTCATTATTAATAAGAACATCCATAGTGATGTTTCTGTAAGTGAAGCATTACTTTTTAAAAAACATCCACATAGTGATGTTTCTCTAAGTCAAGCATGACTTTTTGATAAAAGGAACCATAAACCCCTCCATGCTCTAAACACTGAAATATTAATGTCTGAATTCACAACCTTATAATATTTTTAACTTACCACTTTTTACTTGTGTGGATTTAGCAGAAGATGGCACACACGACAAAGCCCTTTTATTGCAAAAAGCTGTTGCAAGGTGAGTGATGCAACTGTTTCTCAATCAGTTACTGAGGACTTTGATGCAAAATTGCAGTTTTGTGCTCTTTCCCTGTCAGATCTTGAAGGTTGCCTCTTGATCTTTTCACTAAAATGCAAAAATATTTAAAAAGTCGTTAAAATAGCATGCATTAACTTAGGTTTTTGTGTTTTGTTTTTTTTCCATTTGCCTTAACTGTAGCTACAATCACAGCTAGTTTTCATCTAAGTAGTAGGGCAGCTTTAACCTCCAGAATTCAACTACCTCTTTAACTGGACTACACACGCATTTCACCAGACCATTTTATTCCACGTTTGTATGTATTCCGTTTGCACTGCCAAAAAGGCAGATGAAACCATTCGCAAATAAAATCGCCTGTGCTCGCACCGCTAAGTGGAGGCCGAGCCGCCCCCCTCGCCGTTAATTTCGCTCACACTGAAGGCGGAGCCGGGTAGGGCAGCGGGGACCCGCCGAGCCCAGGCCAGGGCCGCATCTTGCCGTGACGCATTTTTATCAGCCACTCGGCACGACGGGAAGGGACGAGCCACGACGCCCGACAAGAAGTGCGCCCCGCCCGGCCGCGGCCCTCCGCAGCAGCCGCGCTTCCCCCTTATTGTGCTACGCGATAAGACACGAAGCGGAAGAAAAAAAAACACTAAATAAGGAAAACCCCGCAGGGCCCTCACGGGAAGGCCACGGCGCTCCTTACGCTGCCACCGGCCGCGGGGTCGCTTAGGCCCAACAGCCGCCGGGCCTAGCCAGGCTTCCCCGCCCCGCCCGCGGCCCAGCCGCCCGTGAGGCGAAGGCTGAGGCCCCGGGGGAGGAAGGATGCCGCTCCCTCCTCCCTTCGCGCAGTGGATCGGTTCGCGCTCCCTTTCCCGCCAGCTGCCCCCACAGCCCGGCCTCGGTCACCGCGATGTGCCCCTTCACACGCCATCTCCCCCACCAGCCGATCCCAGCACTAACGCCTCTCATCCTCCGCGCCGCCATCAGCAGCGGCCGAACCCCGCTTCCGCCCCGTGAGGACCTCCCGTTTGGGCTGCCCTGAGAGGAGCCTGACCCACGGAGCTCACGCGGCCGCCACCCCAGACCACTTCCTCCTCCGCGACGGCTGTCGGAGACAGCAGAACGTTCCCCGACGGAGCACTGCCGGCCTCTAGTCACGGGCCCAGAACCGGCGCGGGCGCAGGCAGCGCGGAGGACGGACCGCGGCTGAGGGCGGCAGGGCCCCGAGCTAGTGCCGCGCTTTGGGGTGTAATGGAGCTGGTAGCGGGCTGCTACGAGCAGGTTCTCTTCGGGTTCACTGTGCGACCCACCGAGGTAACGTGGGGGAAGCGGCGGGAACGGGAGGGAAGCGGATGCACCTTAACGGCTGCCCGCCAACCCACTCTGAGGGATGAGGGGGAGAGCAGGGGAAAGAACGGGCCCAAGTACTTACCCATCCGTTGCTGCGCGGCCGTGGGGCCGGGCGCAGGCCGCGCTTTTAAAGCGCCTTGGGGGCGGGGCAGGCTCTGGCAGCCGCAGGCTCGGCCCCTCGCTGCTGGCGCCGGTGTGGGAGCGGCCCACGCACACTCTGCTGCTCGAGCCCGAAAGCGGACAGGGCTGCCGGGGGAGCTCCGGGAAGCGACTGGCCGCGTGGTCGCAGGGGGCTGCGGGGTGAGCTCGTTCTTCGCAGCCGTTCAGCGCGGAGCTGGCAATAAACAGCAATGCAGAGGATGGATGCCACAGTGCCTCGCGTGGCTGGTGTCAGGTGGAAGGCGTGTCTCCAGCCTGCAATGGTGGAAAATAGGGAAAATCCGCCTCCCTTGTCCAAGAGATTTATCTCTGTGGAGATCCTTTTTCACATGCAGCTTCATCTAAGCCCAACGCTCATTACAGGAGGCGGTTTGCACTCTTAATTGTTCAGACTAATCTCCTAAGAGCACATTAATTCAGTCAGATGCCATTATACTTACAGCTAAGTGTAATTTCTTTGCCTTTTACACATAAATTTTTTTAATGTTTCGCTTGAAAGAAAACGAAAGTACGGGATGATGAAGTCGAAGTTAAGCTTCAGAGAGACATGTTTATTTTGTCTTTCATTTACAGTCCTGGACGGTTGCCCCTGATTTTACACATCATGCACACACTGCCTCGTTGTCAGCGGTAGCTGTGAATAACAGATATGTGGTCACTGGGAGCAAAGATGAGACAATCCAAATCTATGACATGAAAAAGAAGGTAGAACATGGGGCGCTGCTGCAGCACAATGGTAAGGGAGCTTTTCTTCATAAAAAGCATTGATGTTAGAAACTTACAGTGGAAAAACTGGCCCTTGTCAGAGGAAGGAAAGTGGATATTTTTTTTTTAATAAGTCTTTAATAGTGATGGTGTTGCAGCCATCAAAGTCTGACAATACAACCAAGGGAAGCTTTTGAGCATAAAAATCCAAAAATTATTTTGGGTATTATTCCACAAATACAGCTGCTTCCAATTATTTTTAGGTTTAACTGTTTATGAAGTTATGGCCCACAAATGCCTCATAAGCCATTTTTGGTCTACCAGGACACTATCTAGACCATGCCTACTCCCAAGAACCATCTTTCCCAGTGTCTTTGTCCTGTCACAGATGTGTGACGTGAGCCATACAAAAGAGAGCTTGTGTGTGAGAAGATGATGCTGCTGCCAGCAAGAGTTAACCTGCTACATTTCCCACTTTGTGTCTCCTGAATTACAGCTGTGTAGTCAGTTAATGGCCATCTGAATCATAGAATCACAGAAAACGGTTTTGATTGAAAAGGACCTTAAAGATCATCCAGTTCCAACCTTCTGCTCATCCAACCTGGCCTTGAACACTTCCAGGAGTGGAGCAGCCACAGTTTCTCTGGGCAACATGTTCCAGTGTCTCACCACCCTCATAGTAAAGAACTTCACCCTAATATCTAATCTAAATCTTCCCTTTATCAGTGTAAAGTCATTCTTCCTTGTCCTGTCACTACATGCCCTTAAAAAATGTCCCTCTCCAGATATCTTTTAGGCCCCCTTTAGACACTGGAAGGCTGCTAAAAGATCTGCCGGGAGCCTTTTCATCTCCAGGCTGAACAAGCCCAACTGTCTCAGCCTGTCTTAATAGCAGAGGTGCTCCAACCCTCTGATCATCTTCATGGCCCTCTTCAGGACTCACTTCAATAGGTCCTCATCCCTCTTATGTTGGGGCCTCAGAGATGGATGCAGTACTGCAGTGGGGTCTCACAAGAGCAGAGGAGAGAGGGCGAATCACTTTCCTCAACCTGCTGATGACACTGGTTTTGGTGCAGCCCAGGATATAGCTGGCTTTCTGGGCTGTGAGTGCACACTGAAGCTGGCTCATGTCGAGCTTCTCATCGACCAACACCCCTAGGTCCTTCTCCACAAGGCTGCTTTCAATAATTAAAAAAAAAACCAAAACAAACAAACCCAAACCAAAACAAACAACAAACAAACAAACAAGAAAAACCCAAACAAAACACTAATGTTTTCGTCATTTGTAGCTCAATCTTGATTGTCCTTTTTCTCCTGATAGCCAAAGTACTTAGAGCTAGACTGAACATGCTACCTGTGTTCAACTCACATATGATAAATCTGGTGCTTATGATAAATCTGGTACTTATGGGAAGCAGCATGTGCAACAAATTCAGCTGTGTGCCAAAAGCAGGGCTTTTTAGGAGCATTTATCACTGATAGAAGCTCTGTGCCACAGTGGTTGATTGCTGCTGTTTCAGAGAATGGACCAGATAGAGTTCAGATGTGTATTGGCTATCAGGCAGCTGATAGATATATTGAACCACATCAGTGGTTCAATATAACAGGAAAGCTTGGGGGGGTTGTGAAGAAATACTTAAGAAATAATGCAGATTTTCCTAAGGGTGGGGTAATAGCTGGCATGTTTTGATGCTATAAGCTTGTCTGTTAATTCATACGTTCTCTGTGTGGTAACTGTTCAGTATGTACAACATTGTTAATAGTACTGGCTTTCATTTTTAGGCACAGTAACTTGTCTGGAGTTCTATGGTACTGCACATCTACTGAGTGGGGCTGAAGATGGGGTAATTTGTATCTGGAACACAAAGAGATGGGAGTGCCTGAAATCTATTAAGGCACATAAGTGAGTTTCCTAATTCTGCTTATTCACATAAATTTTGATGTTTATTTTCCTTGTAAAGAGTATATGTGGCTAACACGTTGTTTTGGTTTTATCAGGGGGCATGTGACATCTCTTTCTATCCATCCTTCTGGGAAATTATGTTTGTCAGTAGGAACAGATAAAACATTAAGGTGAGTTGAAACTGATGAAGGAATGCTGAGAGTCATAATACAGTAACTCTTAGTAAATTGTTATAAGCAACAATTCCATTTTGGGACTAGACTTTGCAACACTGATAAACCGTATTTGCACAATATATGGTTCAGAGATTCATTGTTTTGTCTTCTTATGTTCTAGGTACCAGCAATATTTTTAAGTCTTTTAAAAACAGTCTTTGCTTTTCCTAGCTTCTTCCTGTGCTCTGACTCTTTATAGTCACTTTTAGATGTATAATTATATGTGCATTTTGGAACACTTGTTTATTCTGAAAGCTCTCAGGTTTTGCTTAGTGTAAGAAAAGTAATTTTTCACTTGGAGTGTTTATATGTTGCTTTATATATGGGTTTTAAATATATAAAATGCTATTTTAACAGCACAAATTGGTATTGGGCTCCTTTCTGCACTGCACTGTTAATGGTGGGTTCTAAAATAAATATTACAAATTCAACCTTATAGTCTGCAAGTGGTATGTGAAGTCATCACTTTCTCTTGCATTAAGAAGGCACAGAGATGCTTAAAAGCTTCCTTTGAATGCCTCATGTCATCAGACAGCAGTTCAGTTTCATTGTGCTGTTTTAACCAGAATGCACTTTATTTACTGTTGTCTTTCAGAACTTGGAATCTTGTAGAAGGACGATCAGCCTTTATCAAAAACCTGAAGCAAAGTGAGTTGATCAGTCTAAATCCACTAAAAAAGTAGAATTAGATCTATTTTTTTTCTTTTAAAGAAAAGTAAACTGGAATAAACAACAAGACAGTTAATTGCAAGCAACTTCCACAATGTCTTTTTTGCACAAGCAGGCAAGCATATATGACTTATGTCCTTAATAATAATCATTTACCGAAAGGAAACCACAGTAACACTAAAGTAAATGTTTTTACCGCTTGAAATTTTATGTCAGGACACTTACATAATACACTTCTGATAATCAGAAATAAACATTGAAGAGTATTGTTTTAGTTGTTTAATTTTTTTTAGTTATTTTTTTTTCCCTGAATTTTTCTCAGGCTTAGGTAGAAAATAGTGTCTAGCAGGTTCTAAAAATTCTTACTTTTAGATTTTCATGCAATATTAAGTGCAAAAAGCTTGTGTACATGTGTATACTGATGTATCAATATGTACAGATGCCCACATAATTAAATGGTCCCCTGATGGAGAGAAGTATGTGACTGTGATAACAAATAAAGTGGATATCTACAAACTTGACACAGCTTCAATCACTGGCACTATCACAACAGAGAAGAGAATTTCTTCACTTAGATTTATTACAGTAAGTTGAAAACAGAAAGGTGATGGGAAATTAGCTGGTTTGAAGCACATGAAATTAATTGCTTTTTTTTCACCCCATTCCAAGGATTCTGTTCTTGCCATAGCTGGAGGTGATGAAATTATAAGGTTCTACAGCTGTGACTCTCAAAAATGCCTGTGTGAATTCAAAGCTCATGAAAACAGGTATTCTGTATTTGTTTACTATTTAAATATTTATAGCAATGCTGAGTACTCAGTAAAGTTCACTGACTTACAATGTTCAGCATATTTTACTTTTGGTATTGTTTTAGTGTAGAACGTTTATTTATGTGCTAAATTTGCGACAGACTTGTCTGCTTTTAGTATGAGCAGGAATACTGTGCTGTCCTTGCAAGTTGCAAAACAATAAGCTATAGAATTAGAAATACTACAGTTCTAAATTTATGAGTTGCACACTTCTATGTGTGTGGTCTTTGCATTTCTGAAACTAGGTACCAGTATTTTCCTGCAAGCCCATCTAAACGATGTTTAACCAGTCTTACTAATGCTTAAATAAAATAAACCACTTGTACTTCTTTCAGACAAGAGGAGGGTAATCACATATCTCTGTTGTTACTGAACACAGTATTTGTCCAAATGCTGCTTCTAGTTTATCAAAACACAAAAGCATTAGCTAAAATATATTGATGTCGTTAATGGTGTGTGCTTAAAAGTTTTAGTGTTCTGAATTGAATCCTAACGAGCCTATCAAAGACAGGCATTCCCACTGTAAATGAGAGCCATCAAAACATATTACTGTTTCTGCCTGTTTTTCTCTGGGTTTCTGTTCAAACTGATTTTTAAACTGTTGCCTACCCATCTTTTTAATTTCTGTCAGATTTCTGTTCTGAACTGAGCTGCCATGCTATAAAGTAACAAAGTACTACATTTTCTTCACAGAATAAAAGATATCTATAGTTTTGAAAGAGAAGGACAGCACATTATTGTTACTGCATGCAGTGATGGTTACATTAAAATGTGGAATCTGGATCTTAATAAGGTTGGTCTATTTAACTGCTTGTTACATTTATGGAATTATATCAGACAACCAAAATTGCAGAGTTCTGTTATAATTTTGAGTCCCTGAGGAAATTTTGCTTGAAATCTGGATGTTTTGATCTTCTTTCATGTTATGTTCAGTAGAGATGTGTATGTATATGCACGTATTTTTATGCACTTGCATATTTCTGTATTGTAATTTTTTTTAAACAAACTATAAAATGTAATGGTATTACAGAGATCTCATCTCCTGTTTTTCTAAGTCATGCTTCCCTTCAGACCTGCCTGGCCAGATGTAATGCCTATCTAATCAGTTACATTATGTTCTGAGGACTGCTGTGAATGTTTGTAATGTTGATGACTGATGCTGCTCTTTTAAACTCTGGGGGTTGAAGGGGTGTGGTTGTTCATGGAGGAGGCAAAGGCTGTCCTTTTGGAAAAATAAGGTTAATGTACTGCGTACTTTCCTGTATTTTCAAAAGGTTCTGAGTAGCACAGCTCAATAAGGAATCCTGTCTTATCTTTAACATTTCCCACGTTTATTGTTTGCTCTGGGCTTGTCTTTTAAAGTCACAGATTTTTTTTTAATGTACTGCCTTGTAATAAAGGATCTACTATATTTCACTGTAAGTATCTTGACTAGTTCAAATAAATACCTCACAGCATTTGTACACTTTATATATCTTATCTGAATTTGTCCGTTCTTATTTTTCCCAAATGTGTTATTTTCTTCCTGAGCAAGCAACATTTTTTAAAACTTTATATAAGTGTGGGCTCTGTTCAGCTCTGTGAAGTAGAATATCCTAATGCAAGTAGTTTCTGATAGGCTGATGCTTACGTTGCACATTTGTGATACTTTATCCCGATATATTTGTTCAAGTATTTTGCAGAGCTGACTGATAAAACTGCAGTTAACCAATTTGAAACACTGAAGAGATTACTTTTGATCAGCAGCCTTGTCTGTGTAAGGGAGAAAAGGAATCTGATGCAGTAACTTAATTCAAATTTTTTTAGCTGTACAAAATAAACCCCTACTACTCTGGAGAAAATTATGAAACCATTAATTGCTTTTATACTTTTTTTTTTTGGGGGGGGGGAACGTCTCTAACCCTTATAGTTATTCCTCATGTTAAACTTAACCCCGATATGCCTGAAAACCATTGATCTTGCTTATGGAAATATGTTCTTAAAGCCATTGGTACTTTTGTCTGTAAAACCACCACTGACAAAGGTATTGGGAATAAGAGTATAACAATGTGACCACTAACTGGTATGCAGTCTCCAGTTCTAAACATTGTTAGGCACCAGAAGGGAAGTGGAAGGTGGGCAGTAAGAAACTTTCTCACTTTAAATACTTCAGTAAATTTAAACAAAAATAATATTTAGTTAATCTTTTTTTCTATATTCAGATTAAAGATGTACCATCTTTACTGTGTGAAGTCAATAGCAAAGCTAGGCTGACGTGTCTTGCAGTCTGGCTTGACCAAGATTCAGAAATTAAAGAAACCTCTGATAAGGTTGCAACATTGTCTCAAGGTAAGAGAACTGCATGTTTTTTCAATTGCTGATATGACTGTGAAATGGAATATACTAAGTGGGCCGGTTTTAGTGTATGCACTGGAAAAAGTTTTGGTATCTTGAAGAACTGGGGATAAGACACTGGCAAGTGACAGATATCCTTACCAATCTGATACCATCGCATGTATGATGGAGGACATAAACTTCTGTTCACTTTTATTGTATGAAATTTGGGGTTTTTTTTGCTGGAATAATTTACTGTGGAAGCTACTGTGAAGCTTTTGAGAATGGTAAGAAAAGAAGAAATAGTTTGATAGAAGTGCATGTCTTGTTTTCCTATTAAAAAAAAATTGGTCTGAGGCCTATTTTTTTTAACCTAGGTCTGGATTTTTGCTGTTGTTTTTCTGTATTGTAATCTATTTACATGATCTCTAGATATTTTCATATCACAGGCAAAGCTAGCATAAATTGCACATTTCACTCTAAACAAAATTCATTTATAACCCCTTTTATAAAATAAGATACAAATATGTCTGTTCCATTTTAGACTATACAGACTGGACATAAGTATCAGTTTGAATAATTTCTTGCCTTTTTGTTTTCAGCAAATGAAGATGAAAAACCATCCATAGTCCAGAAAAACAAAGGTTGTTGGACTGATAAAAGTGGTAAAACAGCAAAAAGAAAAAGAAAAATTGCTCCAGAGAAGCAAAAATTGGAAGCTCCACTGCAAAAGAAGAAAAAGAAACGGAATAGCTCAGCATGAAGGCAGCTACTTTCTCAGATTAAAAGTAGATGCTGGTGTTGCTGAAGTTTTTATAAGGATATAAACCTCTGGCAATACATATACCTCTGAACTGATCTGTTGATTAAAAGTAATGAATGTTTTTACCCTAATAAATTGCCTAATCATCCTGGGAAGTAGCAAAAAAGACACCGCAACTTTTCCTAAGTGAATGAGGCAAAAATAAATTTGCAATATCTAATGTTTATATATTCCTGTTAACAGTAGCATACACTTTTTAACTGGCTCTGGAAAATCCAGGTAAAATGATAAGAAATGCTACATCTGTCTCAGTTATATTTTTGTCTCACTTAAATGCATATTAAAAACACAAATGTTTTCATTTTGGTGTTTAAAAAATTACTGTTCATTTGACTCAAAATATGATCTGCCTTTGTTATGCATTGTTCTCCTACAGTAAGGAACTTCTTAAATTTAGTTAAACTATTACGATCACATTTCATTTGTACATACATTCATACATTCACAGAAAATTGTATTTTCTAGTTCTTGACATGAACTTCCAGAGTTTATAAGCAAAATGTTTGGGTTTTTGTTTGGGTTTTGCAGTAAAGCATCCATACTTCATGCATTTAATATTTTTTAAAGTCTTGGTACCCATGGTTCACATGATTGAAATCTTTTGTTCAGAATATGGTACCTATTTTAGGTGGAACAGTTTATCTCAGTTGGGTTTTACCTTCTCTTCCCCTTTCTCAGAGTATTTTTTCCAGTCCTTGATCTGAGCTACACTCTTAAAAAAAACCCAAACATATCTGACATTTGAAATGTTTGCCATGCTGATAAAATGTCACCTGTCTGTTTTACACTTAAACAAAGGGAACAGGGTTTTACCCTTATTACAGTCACTATCTTATTACAAATATACAGTGGGAAAAACAAAGTCGAGCTGGAGAGAACAAGGTCAAATAGCTGTACTAAATGTTCTCTTTATTTCTTTCAAAGTAAGGCATTTTAATGTTTTCCACACTACCAGAGTAGTCATTTCTTCTGTTTTCAATGAGTAATTAGAATTATTCTTTATTCTGATTTACTTTAGTAAAAATCTGTTCCTCCTTACCTGTGCAACAAGAGAAAAAATAGAGAAAATCAGGAAAAAAGGGAAAAAGGCTGAGCCAAATCTGGAGACAGGGTAAACTATTTCCTATACCTTGAGTGAATGCTCAGCTACTAACCAGTACTTTGCAATTTTGTTGTTATTTCTTTGTAAACACCTTCATTTGCAGTCCATTTTCCTTTGTAGTTTTCAGGAACTGCTTAGAATAATAGAGGGGAGGCAGCAATGCAGAGCAAGAGATATCAGTGGTGAGAAAGCTCTTCCTATGTCAGAAAAGATAAGCATGCATGACATTGGTAGAGAAGATGGAAAGCTATGGCTGCAAGGAACAGCAGCATCTCATCTGGGCCCTAGGTGAGTTCAGCAGCCCCAGCAGCTGTGGGTTTCTTCCAGTTTTCTTCCTTCCCCTCTTGGGGATCCCTGGTGCTGGATTACAAAGCAGAGCCTAGTGAAACTTGAAACTCGGGGCCATTACACAGTTTGAACAGAAAGGGGAACCCCAGCCAGGATAGCTTAGATCTGTATTGGCTGGGGCATTTTTCAGGGAGATAGGGGATCTGTATTTAAACCACAAGGGAATTAAACTGTTCCTCACTTTTTGACCATTAGGCTGATTCATAAAGATGAGAAAATCTGAAATGCAGCTAGAGAACTGTCCTGGGTTTAGCTGTAACAGTTGTTTTTCTCCTTTTTCCTAGCTGGTGCTGTGCTATGTTTTGGCTTTAGTACGATAAGAGTGCTGGTAACACACCAATGTTTTAGTCGTTGCTAAGTAGCACTTACCCCTGATCAAGGACTTTTCAGTCTCTCATGCTCTGCTAATGAGGGGCACAAGAAGCCAGGAGGAAGCAGAGACAGGACACTTGAATCAAACTAGCCAAAGGGATATTCCATACCACAGCACATCGTGTCCAGCATATAAACTGGGGGGGAGTCACTGCTGCATTTTGCAGAAAGCACGGGCCTCTGATGTTCTGTGCCTTTTGTTACAAAGAGCTGAAGCCCCTCAGCTCTGGGGCTTGGCTGAAGGAGTGCTTTCTTTCCATATGGTTAAATGTTATGGGAGGTAATTCTATAGCCAAATGGAGTAAGTCATGCATAACAATTTACTTGAAGAAAGCAGTTCCAGCACGTGGAAAAGTGTTTGTAGACCATTGTAAACACCTCTGTTTTTTCCAGAAAAAAAAAAGGAAAAAAAAAAAAAAAAGGCACTAGCTGTGCTTATAATTTGAATATTATAGAAATATTCCATGAAAGGGCTATACTGAAATTACTGATCAAAGCTAGCAGCGGCCCACAGTGGTAGCTCATGCTATTCCAAAACCCAACCCCGAATTCTCAGCTATACCACATTCTGGTACACGACTAGCGCAGACTGGGTATACACGAATGCAGTTAGGAGGGAGCTTTGCCCCTCATTATAAAAAATAAGACAAAACCTCGTCTGCGCTGAGGTCTCTCCTCTTTTTTTGTAGGCACTGGGGCTTGCTCGGGCATCCCCGATACCCCGGCAGGGGGAGTCATCCGTAGGTAGGTGGGAACGCGCCAAGGCTTTCTCCTCCCCACCCCAGGCACCTTCCCCGCTCAAGTTTGCTGATTACTCCCCACTCGTTTCAAAACAGCCGGAAAAGGGAAGCTTTAGGCGGTGCGTTGCTCTTTCGCTTCCCCTTCCGCAGCCCGCTCCGCCCCCGTTTGCTCTGGAGCGCTGTGGCCGGGCGGGTGAGTTCTGTCTGTGTACCCTCCGCAATAGGGCGGAGAGTCATCCCACCCCGCTATCCGCAGGGCTGCGTTCCCAACAAATCGGGTTTCAGCTCTTGAGCTTTGTTTAGGGCTTAGGCTTTAAGTAGGCCTTGCGTGTGGAAAAGTCCCTGTGGCAAAACGCTGTGTTTTGGGGTTTGGGATACTGATCCTCACACTAATTTCCAGTTTTCGGCATGGCAGTGGACTGGCTCGGCTTTGGCTACGCCGCTCTGGTGGCATCAGGAGGGGTCATTGGCTATGCAAAAGCAGGTACGGTGTGGAAAGGTGCTTGTATCTCCCTCTCCTCCCTCCCTTCAACTCCCCCAGTAACTTTGTGTGAGCTGGGCGGCTTTTTACCAAGGCGTTCTATCTCGAAGTTAACGCAGATGTAAAGTTTATCGGTTTGTGCCATGTGCTGCTAACTTGCTGTTGTTGGGGTGTGGTGCTTTTTGGGTTGAGCTGTTGTTTTTGGCTGATAAGACAACAATGTGCTTTCTGGTAGATGCTGCTGTTCTGCCTCTGCATTGTGCTATTTGGGAAAGCTGACATAAATTTGCTTCAGAAAGGCTTTTTTTTCCCGGCTACTTTAAATATAAGCATTTATTATAAATGCTCTGTATGGCTTAAATTACCATTTTTTTCCCCCTTAGAGATTTATTCACGTTTTAATGTTTGATGGCAACAGTATGCTGCAAGCTGCAGCATTTGCAGAAGGATCCTTTCTCCAAATAGAGCTGACCAATGCAAATCGATCCTTAAACTGGTTCCTTTTCTGGACTCTGCATCATAAGATTACCTTCTGACCTACTGCCTTTGTTTCCTGTCCCTTTTCTGAGTTTGCCCTCCTCCAGACAGACCTGTGGATTCATCCCTGCTGCAATACTGCCTTTTCAGCTTTGAAAATCCCTTATTATCTCGTCCCATATGGGAGGACGAGGCCATGTTGATGCGAGGGTATCTGGATCACAGGATTTTTGAAGGGGGGACAGGAACTTTTATGGTGACCTGTAGGGATTAAACAACAAAATTCAAACCCACAACTGTCATTTCCCTAGTAATAACTTGGAGAAACCACCAAAAAATTAGAAACTTCATCCATAAAGTTAAGGTGGTGATACATTCTTTTATCAGAAGGTCTATTTACCTATACAGATGGTGGTCAGCAGTAGGTGCCTTGGGAAGAACATAAGAACAGGGCAAATAAAGACTGATTGATTTTCCTCTTCATTTAGTCAGTTCTCTGTGTCTCAGTGTTTTGAGACTCAGGAGCTTCCTGAGCCAAAGGTGATGTGGTTGTCCTATTAGAGTGTGTATGTCATAACTGCTTAAACAATGCCTTGAGATAAAAATCAAGGGTATGATGGCCATTTCTTGGCTCCCATGCTTGTGGAAAGAATTGTAGGTACATGTTGGTTGCTAAACTGTATTCTGTGCAGAACAGCCTCTTTACTAGAGTGTGCATCTTGTAATGTACAAGAACATCTGGCGCTTTCTGTCATCTTTTAACTCTTGCTTTTCATACAAAAAACAGGATCTGAAGCAATGTCAGTTACTTTGTTGACCACTAAAAAACGTTTACTTTCTGGTTGCAATATGCAATCCTCCTGTAACATTGAGAGGAGATCTTTTATCAGTTTAGCTTTGCAATCCGGAGTCTTTTAAAGGTGACCTGGAAAATGGAGTATATAAAGAATCACCCTCAATAACATAAAGTCCTAAATTTTTCATTAGCCTTATTGGGGGCATTCAGCACTCACAGTGGTCATACCTCTTCATTACTTGACGTGATCTTTAAATCACCAACTTGGATGTGATATCCTTTATCTTCTTGTATTTTGGGATTATAATTTATACTGAGGACTTAATCCAGAGTTGAGATGAGTCCAGGGAGCATTCTTCTAAAATCTGCAGTTACCTTTGGATCAGACCTCAGGTGTATTTAAGAGCTATGACCTCTCTCATTCAACTCCACTCTTCAGCAACGCTTTTTGTCTGCATGCCCTCCTGCCCAGTTCAGTCCGCATGCTTTTTTTTCTGATCTAAACCCCTTAATATTTAATTCGTCTACTTCACTGCCTCTCAAGAAATTCTGGTGTTACCGTGTTGAAACAACACACTTCAGTTTGCACAAACACCGATTCTTCTGCTTTTCTCACTGTTCTTTCCATCATAGGGATATTAATGGCTTTGCTGTTAAAGAATTAAATACTAATGCTGTTTGTATCTTATGAAAGAGTATTTGCATGTGTTTCTGAGTGCAGATCAGCATGGTCTTAATATTTTAAAAGAAAAAAAAAACCCTCTAATCTGCTTTATTACAATGAATGCCATTTTTTGTTTTTCTGTTAATGTTGGTGGTTTACTAAACAAATAAGCTGATGAGCAAGTTTATTTCTAAGCTTCTAATAAATGCATTATCTCATTCAGGTAGTGTCCCATCACTAGCTGCTGGCCTTTTGTTTGGGAGTTTGGCTGGACTGGGTGCCTATCAGCTCTCACAGAATCCAAATAATGTTTGGATTTCTCTCAGTAAGTTGTTTAAAAATCTTAATTAGGAGGGATTATATTTATCCTAACATAAAACGAGTACATAAAAGCATTTTCAGAAGAGTTGAACTGATGGTGTTAGAAATCTAGTTTCAATCCAGTCTTTAAACTTGTGGGTTTGTGAAAAATCTCCATTAGTGGCCAAACTCAACTACTCTCCCTGGAGTGTGAGCTGTTAGTGTTATTTTTTAAAAGCATATATTGTGAATGTGTATTAAAAACTGCTTGTCTTGGTGTGTCTTGCTCAGTGATTTCTCACTATATTACTGCATCCCTTTTGCAAGAATTATACAGTGCTTTGGGTAATAGTTCAAACTGACATTTTTGTTCCTTTTTTACAGGAAAAAGAGAAGAGGAAATATTTGTTATTTGTCATTAGTTTGTCTTATGAATGTCAAAAAACCTACAGGTTACGAAGGAAAATGTGTGCTAGGATGAAGTGAAACTTAAGCAGTTTAGAAGTAACAATCAAACCAAATACCACTATTTCACATCCTTTAGCAAAGTAAAGCAAATAAGCATTTTGTGTTTAAAAAGTTGTATGTAGTACAGTGTGAATCTCATCAATTTTGTCTTTCTGCAATTTACCATATAGAACTCAGGGTTGCGATCAAGTTAGGACAGATTATCATCTGTCACTTTAACCTGTATGTCTCTGAAGCTCATGCCAGTTGCAAAATAACATGACTTGAACTTTGCTTGTTCACTAATGAGTAGAGTACCTTGCAATTAAAGTGAGCTGAGAAAGTACATGTAGAAAGTTTCTGTAGCTGAGCTGGTGCCTGACACTTGTTAGGCTGCTGTATCTCTGTCCAGTGTGTTGGTAGTATCCTCTCCATTCACGGTCTATAGAAGATACCAGTGCATGGCAGTTTTCTAGCACTAGCTATGTTTCAATCCCCAGGCTTTGTTGAATTAGTGGCTGCCACCATGCATTTGTCTCGTACTGGCATGTTTAAAGGATCACAGTACAAAGGAAGTGCTAGCAAATTGATGTCTGACCTTTGTGTGTCCTCTTTTTGCCTGGATCCTGCTTTCAACATTCTGCAGGAGGCTGGAGCATTTCAGTTCAGGAAGTGTGATTCTCCTGCAGATTGCCCATACCCCTAGCAGGTTGTTATTGTTGAAAATGGCAGAGATTGTGATTGGCTTATTTTTGTTTGACAAATACGTGGAATTACAAACGTGTTGCATGCCTGGGGAGATAACAGAGAATCAAGCTTCAGTAATGCCATTTCTTCTTCCTCCTTCTTGGAACTGGAGCTTCCTTTCTCTCTGACTTGGAGAAGCTAAATACGGAGAGTCACTGCTTAGTTCTTGGAGAGTTGCCACAGACTATAGCATTTGTTCACTGAAGCAGTGACACAGTGTCTAGCTCTTCAATATGTGAAAGTCAGAAGTGAAAGCAAAAGGCCCAGCATTTCTCTCCACTTCAGCATTGACTGCAGTGCAATCCACTTCCACACTGATTAGATAGGTCAAACCTGTGCGTGATCAAGCCTAAATAATTGGAGTGAACTGTGCAGATACAGAAAGCTTAAGAGGAGTGAGAAAGTATTTTCCAACATGTGAGACAGTCAGAAACATTTCTGTAATTCAGTAGTATATGGAGTCTTTGTCCTTTTTGTGCTTGAAGTTTTATGAGAAGGTGTATTCTGTTTCAGACAAAATTACATGTAGTGAAGTGTGCATATGAAGACTGGCTACTGATTAGAGGTTGAGGCATTTGAATACTGAAATATTTTAGTTCTTTCTTGTCCTAATCTCTTGCATATCTCCTTATATGAGATTGCTAGATGTCAATGAGAATATTTAGGGTGGTGTTAGGGAGGAAGGATGCCATGATTGGGATTTGATATGAGCTGGGTCCTTCAGGACCAGTCACTACACAGAAGCAATTGCAGAAGAGTGATTGGAATAGCATGTTGTGTGTAGTTGTTACCACTGGGTAGCAGATGTGTGCTAAAACTAAGGATTACATTGATAAGATTTGCCTGTAGTTTTCTTAGTATTCAGTGTTTCTTTGAGATACTGCATTCCAGGGATTGCTGTTTCTGTTTTACTGACTCAGGGAAACTACCTGGCTCTGTGTCTCCATCAAGTAGTCAGGATACGTTGTACTCTCTGATCTTAGTGGAAGGTCTAGCAGGGCTGAAATGGATGGGTGCTTAGCACTTACATAAGCACGTTTCCCTTTTGAAGTCTTTTGCAAGCATAAATCAGTTAATTCTCTGAACATTACTGCAAGTTAGACACAAAAATGCTCTGCCTTTTACGAAAAGTGAGGGAATTATGTGCACGTTTAGTGATTCACCTGTGCAGAGGGAAGGAGTAGGTTCCAGAGGAATTGAGCATAGATTTTTTTTTTTCTAGTCTCCAGAGGTATGTTTTGACAAAGAAACTTGAGGAGCGTGTGCAGAATCATATGGAGTGCACTGTCTGCTAGAACTTGATTCAGAATATTTTCATGTATTGAGGCATTCCAAAGTTTGACTCTTTTAGTCTATCACATGAAACAACCCCCTTTCACTTCTTACTTCTCTCTATTCTGTTAGTTCTGAATTGTACAATCTCTCTCACATGCATCTCTGCCTGACTGTACTCTATAATCTCTCATTTAAGTTACATCTGGAACACTGACTGCTGTCATGGGAACAAGATTTTACAACTCTGGAAAATTCATGCCTGCAGGACTAATTGCTGGTGTCAGGTAAAACAGAGTATACTTTTTTTCTTTAATCTCCTATGTGTAATTTCTTATTTGCTTAATTAAACAGAGATGGAGTGAATCATATTTTGTGAATTTTGTTTTCATGCAGCAGTTACATGGGAAGTATTTGAAAATGAATTGATATTATTATTATTATTGTTATTATTATTACTAAATTCTGTGTTTCCCCCCCTTAACAGTTTGCTAATGGTTGGAAGATTAGCACTGAAGATGGTGGAAAAGACCCACGATAAGTAATTGTTCATTTTAAAGTTTAGTATCTGAATAAAGAAATCTGATACTGAAGTTGCATGAATACAGAAGCAAGAAGATGAAACAATTTTCTCTATTAAGATAATTTTTGTCTTTTTTTATATAAGGAGAGAATGGGATGATGGGACAGATAGTTTACATACAAGGTGCCATTTGTTTCAATGATCTGGTAGAGCTGTTATTGTGTAGTGAGAAACTGGTTCTGGGTTTGAGCATTCCAGATAAATTTAAGTGTCTTTTAACACTCCCAGTTTTTGTATTCCAAAAGATGCTGTATGTAGCAGAGAGGACCTGTAATTAAGAAAGTATCCACAAAGAGGCACCAGGACTTTGTGGCTAAATCCAGCAGTGTATCTCATACCTTTCATACGAAGTATTACAGTCTGTTTTACCTGTTGATACACCATGGTACACTGATACGCCATGTCTGTGTAACACCAAACAGATTTTACCTTTTTATTGTGACATTATGGTACAATGATGTTTTCTACAAGTAAAATGTCTTACAAATCTTTGTCATGTCTTTGTATCTTTTCTGAGTGTATGAGGGTAGAGGGTGTGGGACTTTTTACCTTACTGTTTTCTTCTCAGTGGAAGTCTTTGCAGTGAACTGTTAGTATCAAAGTGCTCTTTGAATTATGTTTAAAATCACTTTTTAAATGAAGGGGCAGAAGATTAACTAAGGGGCCTTCATTAGCACTGCATTAAAACTGTTTTGGAAAGAAACTTACCCTGTGGATTGATTAATTGAGATCTGTGCTAGGCTAAATGAACAGTTGAATGTGATGTGGCCAAAGGACTGTATAACTAGAATAAAACAGCTTAACATTAACACTGTAATTCTGATCTTACAGGCTTATTTGATGCTAGAATCTATCAGCATTTATTTTTTATCATGAAGGGAAGTGGCTATGCCTCTTCAAATCCGTCTTTACCAGGAAACCTTGGAGTCCAGATAATTCCTGGTTCTGTAGTGTAGAAGAGGCATCAGCAGCACCTGATGCCTTTGTTGACACTTCAATCCTGACTGCTTCTCCTGCACTCCATCTCCTGGCTATGTTTGTGCAGGCACAGGTAATACAGGCTTAGCACCATCATGGCAGATAGAGGCAAGAAATGTATTAAAGAAAATACTTTATCAACCTGCTCTTTTGAAATACATAATTATTGATAAACTAGGATTCTTACAGTGTGTAACTCATATTTTAAAGTGTTATTTTATGTAGTGACTATTTAAGATTTTACTCTGGCACCTCTATGCCATTGATCATATGTAAACTTTGTCAACTGCATAATGTAATTATGGCAAAGTAGGTTTAAATTAACTTACATCTTATGCACTTACCATTTTATAGTGCTTAAAGGAATTTGTAATAGTTCTGTCAAAGACCATAAAGCAAATACTAAACTACATAATTGCTCCATTTCACTGGTCACTTCAAAACTTGTATTTGCTGTTCTGAAAATGGCATTTAACATTACTGATCCAGTGACATTTCCATTGTCATGAATCAATGCGAACACGTGGCAGTAGTTTGAATGTTGTAATAGAAAGTAGTAATTACAAGCAGGTCTATAGATGTTAGGTCACTTGTATGTTACTGGATCTCTTAGCAAAAGTTGCAAAATTAATCCCAGATTTTTTAATGTATCTCATATTTTAACCTCTCTGTTTCCAGGCACTTAATCTGTAAATAACCTGATCTGTACAGGCTGGGTCTGCAGGGAGCAACACTAAAAACATGTAAAGGCATGTCTAAAATTCTAGTCTCAGTTAAATCATAGCCTCTTTTGACCGTGCTGTAAGCAAAATCCAACAGCCGTTTTTTAATTACCTTTATATATTTTAAGTCTCCCTGTGTAATTGAATAGAAAATTTCATCCCTGCTATAGAATTTTGTAGAGCCATTCAAGAACTAAAGACATTAAAATCCCTTTTCCAGACTGCCTGCCTGTGCTTTTAGGCTGATTGTTGGATAATCCTCCAAGGGTTTTTTTCCTGTTTTCATTGTGTAGGGTTTGGTGATTTTTCTTTCACTGAGGGTGGTCTCTCTATAGATAGAGATTGTTACTTTTACATTGAATTTGCTGTGACCATGCTATGGGTTCAGTGAAACTCCATGCTGTGAGTCAGCTTGCATATGGATATAATGTTTGGAGAGTGGGATTTAGTTATTTTAAAAAAATGCACTATTAAAATAATTTATAAATTGAGGCTACTCTATTCAAAGCACACTCTGAAAGTAAAAATGTTAGTTTAGTGTTACTGACCGTATCGGTTGTCAGCATGAGCTGAAATGAGTACTGACTTTTTAAATCAAGCACAGAAATGGAAAGTAGTTTTACAATACACAGGCTGCGTCACCAGGATTCAACAACTCAGAGTTGAATTATGCCTTCAGGACTCTTGATACGTTATAATGACAGAAGAAGAGGGTTTGAGTTATCAAATCCTTGCTTCCTGGAGTGAAGACACAGGCCCTCAATTGCACGTGTTGCTGCCACATCTACAGTGCCTGCTGGAAGCTGGGTGGCAATAGAAAATGTGAAGTATCTGTCTCCTGAGGGGTCCAAACAAGACTAAAGGAGGGAATTTCCTATTCCCTTTGGCAGATAAATGATTTCTTGTAAGTAGGAGCTTGTCTTGGACTTTGTAAGGGGATGAATAAATGTACCTGCCTTTGTAATAGCGGTTACTTACCATAAGTCCTGGAATGTGAGGTATGTTGAGCTGCCTTCAGTTCCTGCTTTGGATGGGTTCAAGCTCCCTTTCCAGGAGAAGGCTCTGTGCCTTAGGCCACTGGATATCCTATATGGGAATATTTCCTGGGGAAGCCACACCACAGCAGAGAAGAGAGCACAGAGTACCTGGGACCTGTGGAAACAGAAGCAACTATTTTTTTAGTCATCTTTTAAAGCTAAATAGTAACTAGCAAAAATACAGAAACATCCTGAAACAGAGAAATGGAATGCAGGTTGCTTTCTGGCCAGGTGAAAAACCTGTGGGACAACATAAATGTCGTCTATGCTGTATGTTTACTTCTGGCTAACCCTAGGTTCTTCCCCATTCAGGATCTTACCTGTGGTGCCCTGATTGCTCACATTCAGTACCAGGCATGTACAGGCTGGGAATGTTACGAACCACACAGGCAGCGAAGATATGAGCTAAGATTTGACAGGAAGTCAGAATTGTGTATGCTTGAGTGCCTTGATTGTGCATTTACAGGTGCGACACTTGAGACCTCTCATACAGCAATAATGTGCTGAGGCTCAATTGCAGCTCTGATTTGAGAGGAGGAAAAGCAGTCTCTTTACTCACCCATTGACAGATGCCACACCTTAAGCTGTTCTTTCAATTAATTTGACTTTTGCAGGTAGGAAAATCTCTTTAATTTAGAACAAATCTGTAGTATAGTGTAAGAATATATGTAATGTTATGCCAAGTAGTACAGACAACCATCTCTCACAGACTAGCAAAGGAGAATGAGGAGGCTATAAAAGGTATCAAAATGATTTAGAAGGGAAGTACTCGTGTGCTGTCCTACTTTATCGCTTGTTCTAAGAATATAGTACATGTTTTTTTAATGCAAAGCATATCCCATAGCTCTCATTCAGCTCCAGGCTTCAAAAGTGCAATTTTCCATGTCCCAGTTCTGTCAGTCATTGTGCTGGGTACTGTTGGCACTCTGTCATCCCCAGCTGAGGGTCAGTCCATACTGAAACTAATATGGCCTGAAGTATTGCATAATTATCCTTTTGTGGTGTTAAAATTGCTGGCTTCTTGGCATTATAGTCACGCTTTCCGACTGCACTGTTTAATCACCTGGAAAAATGGGAGGGGAAAAGGAAAAGGTCAGGAGAACCTCCAGGCAGTTATGACAGAAGGCGGAAAGTCTTTGTTCCTCCAGAATCCCTACAAGTAAAAATGGCAGTGTTGTGTCAGTAACGGCACAGAGACATCTGCACACAGCTTCTCCCCTGCTTCCTTGAAATGCCATGCTGGAGCAGATCAAAATGCTGCTGCTTTTGTGCTATACCCCCAGCTCAGTCCAGTGCACAGGTGACTTTGGGTGTTGCTTGTAGTTTTCTTGTGTTTCTCTTTTGAACCTGTGAAATGGAGGTAATGTTTTCTGTATCCCTTCCCCGCCTGTCTTCTACATCACTGCCTTCCACAGTGTGTGGCATAACATATTCCGCGCCCCAGAAGCAAGAATTGGTGGGTCTGACACTGTTTTACTATGGCATCAATCCTTGATTTAATTTAATACTCTTTTACAAAACAACTAATGAGAAAAAATATGGTAGGACAAACGTGTATTTCCTTTCTTCCATTTCATTAAATGTTAGCATGTGCATTTGCATGGTATTTGAGATCCTGTCCTGCAAGTACTGTAAATAAGTTGAATTGAGTTTTAGTACCACTCCTTAGAATTGTAGAATATCCCAAGTTGGAAGGAACCCGTGAGTATCACTGAGTCCAACTTCTGACTCCACACAGGACAACCTAAAAGTGAAACCAGATATCTAAGAGCATCGTACAAATACTTACTGAACAGCGACACACTTGGGCCACAACTGCTTCCTTGGGAGCTTGTTCCAGTGCCTCCTTCAGTGAAGAAAACTCTCTCTTCCCTCCCCCCCCCCTTCTTTTTTCATCTTTTGTGTTTCTTCTTTTTCCCCCATCACCCCCTTCTCCCCATACTTCCACCCTTTCCTTTTTTTCCCATTTCTCCTTTCCCTCCCTTTCTCCCCTTTTTCCTGTTTTTTCCCCTTCCCCCCCCTTTTTCTCAATTTTTCACCTTTTTCTCTTTTTTTTTTTTTTTTTGCGTTCCCCCATTTTCTCCTTTGTCCTTTCCTTTTTAATCTCTTTTTTCTTTGTTTTTGTATTTCCCTCCTGGTTCCCCCCCCCCCCCCCCCCCGTTTTTTTTTTAATCCTCTCTTTTCTCCCTCCCTCCCCCCCTTTTTTTAATTTTTTTTTTCTTTTATCTTTTTTTTTTCTTCGTTTCATTTTTTTCTATTGGGGCCTGGTTGTGGTGTCTCTCTTTTTTTCCTCCCTCCCTCCCTTCCCTTTCCTTCTTTCCTTCTTTCTTTCTGTTTCTATTTCCCTGTCCGTCTGTCAGTAACGCGCTGGTAACGCGGCGGGTGGTGGCTGGTCGCACCACCGTGGGGAGCCGAGAGAGGGCGGCCGCGCTGCGCCGAGGCGGGGAAAGACACTCTGCCCTTCCCGAGAGGTGGAGGCGAGAAGTCACAGTAAAGGCTGCTTACCTGCCTCGAAGGACTTGTAGTTGTCTCGCCCCGAGCATCAAATGCGTTCCTTTGTTCACTCGGTCGAATATGAGTGCCCATGTCTTTATTTTACCTTCGCACTGGCCTGAGGAATGAAAGGAAATGACCGTGGAGCAAAAGGCTTCTCTCACCAAGTGTCCCAGGCAATCCCAAATAGTGATGCTAAGGAGCTAGTAATAATTGCATGAAGAATAAAAATAAAAATCTCTCTTCTTGCAGCCCCTTGAAGGAAATAATTTCCTATCTGTATTGGAAGATGAGCCCAGTCTTTTGCACATGCCTGTTTACAGCGAGAAACAAAACCTGCAGGTTGTCAGCTTGAATCATGAGCAGAGGGGATTTAGCAGGACAGGCCTCCTGCTCTAAGCACTTTTAATAAACACATAAACATTCTAATTTATGTGTTTCTTAAAATAAGTGCTTATATATTTTATAACTGTTGCAGTATATATATGTAAGCTATATATATATAATAAGGGAGAGGATGCTGGATACATTCCTTTGGAGGTAGTGCTCTTTCAGTGGTAGTGTAACGATAGGAAATGGCCAGGATCAAATTATCTGCTGTTACCTAAAGGCATCCCACCAGTAAGAGAGTTACGGGATGCGCTAAAATTCCTTCTTGCCTCTCTGTTCCCCAATAAACCTGTACTCAACTTCCTCTGGGGATGAGCCACGTATTGCTCCATTAGTATGCAGCACCACAGCCAGCAGGGCAGAAAAATACACACCAGGAGGAGAGGAAATAGATGAAAAAAAGCAGGAGCAAATAAGCACTTTTAAATTCTGGACTGAAATTTCCCTCCACTGAGATTTTCACTGGTCTGTGGGGTTGTGACAGGACCCAAGATACTCTGAGGTGAGAGTGAGGTTGGTCCACTTCCCCACTTCTGTTTTCAAAAAGAAAATGAAGCCTAAACTGGGAGGTAGGGGATTTTTTTTTGTGATGGGGTTAAGAACCCAAGAATGATGACGGTGATTCTTGAGTGACGCTCCTAAAATCCTATGAAAGTATCCTAACCCATAAAGCTGTTGTGAAAATGATGTTTCTGGTTCTCTGGATAGTTATGTGTCTCTGGTGTTTAGCAGCGTGCTAGATGCTCCACTCTGCATTGCATTTATCCTATACCCAGCAGCATCTTCAATTTCCAGACACTTCCTCACCTGGCATCCCTGCAGCATTTACATCAGCTGAGGGGTTTTCTCCTCCATGTGTCACTACTCTTTCATCCCTGCCAAGCAACAAGGACTGTTTGTTCAATTTAGTCTTGTAAATATCATATATATAAATGTATCTCTTATACAAATTCATTGATTTGTGTGAAGGACGGGTAGCTTGTTCAGCAGACAGTTCCTCAGGCAGCACAGGAAGTCCTTGATCAGCACAAACCCACCTTCAGCTACATGCTTCTCACAGCCAGGTGTGCATTAAACACACACATTCATGTGTGTGCACAGCCAAAGACAGTACCATGAATGCACATTAAGTTTATTTACATTTTAAAAAGTGTTTTGTTTGCTTATGTATGTTTTTGGTGTTTATCAGTGGATATAACATTTTTTTCCTGTGTATCCCTTTGCCATACTGTCAAGCAAGCAAATCTTCCTGGTAGTCAATGGTAAAAGGCTATAGACTTTCTCAGACAGCCATGGCAGCAGCCTGCAATTACTCCCGTTCCTCTTAGCATCAACCACTAGAGTATCAGCTTCTCTAGGGAATGGCATGTTGCATGAAGGCAGAAAATACCCATAGATTTTGCTAGACATAGTTGATTTAAAGAATATATCCCACAGGATGCCCTTCAGGATCAGGACTTTCCTCATGAGTATTCCTTAACTCTATGGTGGCACCTACAGACTTCTCAGCAAAAGACCTGCTAAAAGTGGATAATTTTAACTTTTAGCATTCAAATCCTTCCCTATCAACCATAAACGAGGTGTGGTGCATATGTTAAAGAAGGGAAGATAAGAGTTAACTATTTAAACAACCATGTTAAGTAAGACCTAACTAGTGCTAACCTCAGCTTTTCTTTTTTTGTCCCAGGAGCAGTAAGTGTACACAAAAGAGGAGGAGGTCTGGGGGAAGGAGGGCAAGAGAGGTCAGCCTACTATTAATTGCATCTTATTTAGCTGGGTCACTGCAGTTGCCCTCAGTCCAATCTGTGGTGCCTCCCAGGTGCCCACCAAAGCTGCTCTATCGCTCCCCTTAGGTGAAAGATGTTCTTCATTAGTCTCATTCTTTATCAAACATATATTTCATATGCAGCAATTCAGCTGTGGCATTGCCCAGAGGTAATCTTGTATTGCCATGCCTTGCCTAGTGCCATGTGCTGCACTTCCACTTCATCCAGAAAATGTGAAGATAGGATATGCCCCTTTTTCCTTACAATCTGAGGGGAAAAAGGATTGTGTAGCAACCTTGGGAGCAAGGGGGAAACATTGAAAAGGCAGGTGGTTACGTAAAAAAAAAAAGAAAGTGAAACATCTGAAGTGCGGGGAAAAAGTTGTCCCGGATGAAGGTTTCCAAGATTATCCTGAGGTGTGGCAGGGCTAAGCACTGCTGACTGAGACATGCTGTGCCCATTGACCTGCCTGAGCTTCTGTTCCTCTATCTTTCACTTTTCAACAGAGAGATCTGACTGTAGTCATTGAATCTATTTACAGATCTTGCCAAAAAACCTCTCAGAAATCCATGTATTTCACTACAAGGGACAATGTAAGGAGAAGGTATTTTTGTGTCAATTTAACGAGAAGCTATTTCTGTGTCAGTTTCTTCTGAGGTTGCTCTGAAATTTATGAAAGAGGAGAAAACTGAAGCAAAAAGCTTTCCCTTAGGTGCCTCTGGAGGTAACACTGATTCAGGCTTAGTTTAATCACCATGCCTGGGTAAACAAATATTCACTAATCCACTCAAAATTGTCTTTTAAAGGAGATGAACTTATGTGATCCTTTCCCTGAAGACAAGGGGATTCAAAGAGGCACCCTCCACTCAACTGCCCTGACTGAAAGGGTGCAAAGTGGAGCAGGCAGGGATCAAGATCTCAGAGTCAATGTCCCTTTTTCTCTCCATCAGGAAAGTCTCCAAATCCTGGGTGTTCCCTCTCCATGGGGAATGAGGTTCTGTATGGCTTTGGCTCATGAGCAAGACTGAGAGGGTAAGTGACTGGTAATTTTAGGCTGAAGTTTCCATGCACCCATGGCAGAGCCAGGAGAGGGTCAGTGTGGCTGTTTGCCCCCACATGTAGCTAAAGCAGAATCTGTTTGGGACAGAATGGCCTGAATTAGGGAATTTGGAGATTTGTATCTCACTTCTTCCTGTTCCTCCACCCCCCCGCATCAATTGTTGCCCTTGTTTATATAGCCAGGCCTCTTTCCCAGTGAAGCAGCAAAGTGATAGCTCCCAGAAAAATCAGCCTCATGCTCTTTGAACATTTATGTTTTTATTATACAGTCTCTTACACCTCTGGTTTGGTGACTTCAGCTGTTCAGATGCATAACTAGGATTAAGGTTGTTCACAGCCGGAGTGCTGCCAACTAAACAGCCAGGCAAAGGACCCCCTCTCACCAAAATACTGGAGGGCACTGGGTAAGCTCACAGTCAAGCCCCTCCATGTTGTGCAAGGCACCAAGGGACGGGGAGGAAGAGCTGCACAGAGCTCTCTCCCTGAATGGAAGTCTCGTGGACCACCCATTGGCTCCTGCATGCTGTGGCTCAGAACCTCCAAGTATGGGCAATTGCTCTTCTAAACAACATGTTAGCCTCAAAAATTTCCCAGGGCATCAATACAGAGGGGCTGGCTGGATGGGTACCCCAGTCTGGCTTCATCAAGCTTCTTCCTGGGGTGTATCATTGTCCCTGGTGTCACCTTAGCCACCTTGGCCGCTCTGCTCAGGACAATTGATTTTTTGGTCCCTCCTCGGAACAAATTACAGAGGATTCGGCCTCTCTCAGGGAGGAGGTATAGCTGACAGCCAGCTGCTCTCACCACAGCAATCAACTAAAATTAATTCAAGTAAGACAGAGCAATTAGTGTTGCCACCTTCCTGAAACCTGCTGTTGCATGACCTGCCTATGGCTGGGATGTCACCCACTTCCCTTGGGAAAACAGTGCCTGGGAGCACATTGCTTTTTCCAGAGTGACCCATACTATTGTTCTCCTTAGGGGAGAAGAAGGGAAGGATGGTTATTTAGAGGGGGGTTGTGCTTAGGTGAAATTGCTCTGGTAGCCTACATCAAGACCTTAAAGTGCCCAGTCCTGAAACAGTGTGACTTTCCTGCAGTGCTTCCAACAGTGAACACGTTGCTAAATACTTGCAGCCATTATCCCTCATTATTTTTGCCCTTGTGAATACCTGTGCGATTCAAGGTAGTCACACTTTGCTCCTCCAAAGCGCTCTGTTACAGAAGATGGGTGAAAACCCCAATACTAGACAAAATGCAGCCCCCCAGCAGGCTGGCTAGGCAGGGCAGAGGTAGGAAGGGGCTGATGGCCTGCTTGAGTCTCAGGCTGGCTGTGGTATGGCCGGTGGGTATGGCTGCTGAGTGATACTCAACCTGTGATGAAATGGCAACTGGATCTCAGTGACTGCGAGTGTATGGCTCTAGTTCATGGTGCAGCTGGGATTCCTGCCCTGCCTGTGGGCCAGTCACTGCCATCTCCAACAGTCTTGACGTGTTTCTCCAGCACTCCCAACAAGGAGCAAAAATGGAAGAGGTTTGTTAAAAATGGAATGGAGGGAGGTAAAGGAGCAAGGGATAACCTCCACCTTGGCTGGTTGGTTCAGCCCTGCAGGGGAGACCTGCCCTGAAAGAGGAACCAGCTAAACCCAAGCAACTCAAGTAATGAAATTTTATGTTCAGGCTGAGACATTGCTTTTTAAATGTTTGTTGGGGCTCTTGGGGGGAATGGGAGTGGAGAGAAAGAGATGCTGGAGCTGCAGCTGCCTGGCTCTCAGAGGAACACACTGATCTAAGCATTTTCAGTGCTGTTTGTTTGTACTTTTCCTAATGTGACTGTATTATTTATACAAGGGTATACACTACATTTTAAGGAAACATATCTCTGAGGGGTATTAAAAAAAGCATTGACTTAACAAATCATGTCTGTTTCTCAAGTAAATCTCTGATCTAATGCAAGGAACCATACATACTTAAATTTGGGAGTTGTTTTTCTATGCGTGATTAACACAGATTTCTAATGTATACGGTGTCGCTTCTCCTGGAAGTTGCAACCTGCTTTGTAACTCTGTAAGGGAAATTTTAGTGTTCTCTGTTGAGTTGTGACAGAGACAAAGGAAATTTTAGAGGACAAATGAAGAATGCTCTTTAAAACTAGGGCTGTTAATTGGTACTCTGCTCTGTATTGATCTCACTCTTCTGCTTCTGAATTTGACTGAGATTCTGCAACCCCAGCCCAGGCAGATTGCCATTAAAGAGCTTCTGTCTGCATTAACCCATCAGTATTAAACCCTCTGTGGTTCTGATACCCACTTGCTGAAATGCTTTCCCTTTTTCCACCAGAGATGCCAATCCAGCAGCCTTTTGTCATTCCCTAACCTACCCTGAGAACACAGGAATGTTCCCATCCAACTGGCCTATTAAAAATTGTCCAGCATTCCCTGAAAAAAACACCCATATGGCTTGCAAAGCACCGCTTAGTCTTTTTGCAATTTAACCTTTCATTCTGCAGAACTGATAGTGTTGTAGCTCCAAGTTTCTCCACATTAATTGCAATGATATTTTTCAGTCTTTTCCTGCCAACCAAGCTGCTGGCTTTTGATCAGGAATCACATGTGTGCTAGGAAGAAGCGAATTGCTGTCAGCTGGCTCCCATCTGTTTTGCCAGGGAGGAAAGGGTGAGGTGCACAACACAGGGCTTCTGCAGCTGGGGAGAGGAAAGGTGTAAGATGCACAAGGCATATGGAAGTAAGTGGTAAACAGGGGCTTAAAACCCTAATAATCAAACAGGGGCCCATGTTTATACAGTATTGGGCTTGAACAGAGTAGAAATTATTTCCATCCCTGGACTCACTGCTGAGCTGACCACAGACTGCCCCCCTTCCTGCACCTCAGTATCCCCGTATGTGAGCAGGAGATCAAGAGTCCAGACTCTTTACAAAGTGCTTCTGGAACTGCTGATGAAAAGCAGTAGGCTCTAAGTGCACACAAAATGCGTTATTTGCACGATGTGGCAACTCATACAGTCAGCCCTTTGGGCACATTGAAACTGATTTCTGTGGAATGGAAAGGCACCAATACATATGTAACAAACGGGTGAAGAGGCACTCAGAGATGGGTAGACCTCAAAACAGCTTGGTTGAGCTTGCCGAGGTGAGCAGCCCCCGAGAGGGGCCTGCAGCACAAGAGTGAGAGGAAACCCCACGTCCAGGAGCCTCGATACTGAGCGGAGAGAACCTCCGAGGAAACCTCAAGACCTTAACAGGCCTTGCCCAGGAGCCAGCAGCTCTGCTGAGGCGAGCAGGAACTCACAAGGGGCCGTACCAGGAGGGGCGGCCCTGCCCTGAGAGGGGAATACCCGTCCCGGCAAGCGAGCGCTCCGGCTGCGGCATCACCAGAAGCCGACAAAGCCGATGAGAGTGGAGGCTGCAGGACAGAGCTCGGGGTGTAGAGAGTTCCTGCGCCGGTATTGTGAGCGGGGGGTGCACAATGAGCAGGGCTGCGCTCGGTGCGCCCTGGTGGAGGTCCTCCTGCACCAGGCGGCTGAGATGCGGGATGCTGTCAGTAGCTGAGAGGTGTCATGGAAGCTGAGATGGAGCTGGACTGCTTGCTCGACTCCCAAACTATGCAGGGGCCACAAGCATTCACCATACCCCGTAGAGGAAATGAGGAGGACAGTAATCCAGGAAGCTGGGAGGCAGTAACAAAAAACAAAACAAAACAAAACAAAAGCAACCAAAAAACCAAACAGGCAAAAACAAAACCAGAAAAAAAGGAGTATCAGGTGATTGTCCTGCTGTAATAGGCTCGCCTTGAGTACTGTGTACAGTTCTAGGCCTCACCGTTTCAGAAGAACATGAAGGTCCTCAGGTGCATCCAGGAGGGCAAGAAAGCTGGTGTCAGGGCTGGAAGGCCTGTGCTGTGAGGAGTGGCTGAGGATGCTGGGTTTGTCTAGTCTGGAGAAAAGGAGGCTGAGAGGTGACCTCATTGCTCTCTGCAGCTCTTCCCAAGGAGGGGAAAAGGAGAGGGAGGTGCTGATTTCTTCTCGCTCGCATCCATCGATGGGAGGTAAGGGAATGGTTCAGAGCTGTTCCCGAGGGGGTTAGAGTAGACATTAGGAAGCATTTCTTTACCTCGAGGGTGGCCGAAATCTGCAAGAGGCTTCCAAGAGAGGTGACCAATGTCCTGTGCCCATCAGCGTTTCAGAGGCATTTGGACAGCACCCTTAATACCATGCTTTAACTTTTGGCCAGCCCCTCCCAGAATGGTTGAGCAGTTGGACTTGATCATTGCAGGTCTCTTCCAGCTTCCAGGCTTTTTCCTCCCTACTTCCTTCTTTCCCTTAAGAGTACAGGCTGAGGAAATACTGGATGCCATTTTTTCCCAGTCCCGCGCTAGCGGAAGGGATTCAGTGGGTAATCATGTCCTGTCACAGGCGTTGGCTCTGTCACTCTGTGGGAAGGAGGCCTCTGCCTTCTGATGGGGGTGAGAGATGGCGATTGTCTCTAGATGATTTGTGGCATCTGAACAGATTTGCCAAAAACACGTGTGAGCTGGTTTTTGAAACTCTGCTGTGTTCATCCAGTTTAGTTGGGGTTCACAGGATAGCAAAAGACCCCGTCTCTGATATGCGCGAGGCTCAAAGATCAAGCCGTCAGCCTGAAGCAGGAGGTGCTGGTGAACTAAATGGTTGCAAACATTGTTTCTGTGGGCCATGCCTGCTGATTTCCCTGTGATTCCCCCACTCCCAACCCCACCCCTCCCCCAAATAGTGGTTTGTAAAAATGCCTGAGTTGTTTCTTTTGGAGAAACAGAACAAAAGACAAGAGCCTGGGAAAAGCAACGCTCCATCAGGAGTCCATCTGGCCCAATGCTCTCTGTCCAGTGGCACCCCATACGTGTCTAAAGGAGAGGAGATGAGGAGTGCAGGTCTACTTCTGTCAGGGTCCAGAGGGTGTTCATAGGCCTTGATGCCTGGGACCAGCCTCCCTTGGGATTTGCACTGCAGATAGCCCCCCAGACCTGCGTCAGAGCTTGTCATGCAGAGCTAGATACGTAACATAGCATAATTGTTCCATTCCATTCCATTCCCTGCACTCCTGATGAGTTGTATGATGACGTGACCATTCTTTACCTGAAATGCCAGGGGGTGTTCAGCACCACAAACACTTTCAAAGACACAAATCAGACACAAATGAGGTTAGAGGTGGAAAGAGTATTTTATTTCTTTATAAAGAAAGTATTTTTATTTCTCTTCTTTTAGTTTAGTTAATTTTAGTCTAGTTTAGTTTAGATTAGATTTTCCTTTTCTAAATCTGTGAGCGCTGATGCCCAGAAGCCTTAACCCGATGCACATGCACAGCCAGCAGCGGGCTGACGCATCCTTCAGTTTAGCTGGAAAACAGCCTCCCTTGCAGCCTGAGAAGGGAAAGCCGGGGCAGGAGCTCCAAAGCCTTGGCGGGAGGCACTGGGCTTTATACTGCCCCAGGGCACTGTGATGCTGTGTTGGCATGTGCTGGCACTATGACACGGGGGTGACAGGACCCCCGCAGCCCTGCCCACCGCAGCCCTGCTGCTGCTGCTGCCCCTTTGCCCAGCATGCCTTGGAGAAAGGCCTTTGGGCTGCTGGCCCTGAGACGGTGCCTGTGCCCAGGAGGCCCAGGGGGCTGTCCCTGCCCATGGCGGCCACACGCTGGGCACTGCTGCGGGGTGTCCCCGTAAGTTACTCTCTGTTCAGACTGTATCAATAAAGGCGTTTATAGCACATACCACAGTCACTTGACTGTGATGATGCCAGAGGAGAATTAAAGGGGTTTTGAATCCCTCTGCATGAACTTTGCAGAAACAGAGAGAGCAATCAGGATTTCCTCACTATTCCTTATCAATACACCAAGTGGCACTTGCTACTATACTGCTTATGGTGAGGTCGTCTTCTCGGAGAGAAGGAGAATTTCAGAAATCTCTCCCGTGTTGGTTACACAGGGTGTTTAGATATTTGCTTGTGTTTAGTGACATTCACGTGTCTAGTTTGGGGGTTTACCTCTTATGTTACTACTTGAATGTGACACATCACTGCCTGATGCCTAATCCCGTGCTCTTGGTAGCTCAAGAAAGTGTTTTGATCCCAGTTTGGTTTAAACGGCCTGCACTGAGCAGCTTTTCCCTGCTACACCCAGGAGAAACAAGTAACTGACTCAGTTGTGCAGAACCGTTTTAAACCCCTCGGCTAAGTATCACGTGAGGGTACTGTATAGAGGGCAGAGCTTTAGAGACTGGCGACAAATCCCCCCAGCGCATTTGTTCAAATCCTTGAAATGCGGAATGACCGACCGCTGGTCTCTCTGCCATCAGCTTATTTCTTGAGGCGGGAAAAGGGAAAGTCACCGAGTTTGCCATTGGAGGTGCTGGCTGAATCGCTGAGGTGAGGAGCTCGAGAGAGTACGCCTTCAACAGCGGAGCGTTGTGAAGCTCAGCGTCTGGGAGCCTCAACTCAGAGTGGCAAGAGCTAGTGAACGAGCCTCAAGCCGTCAACAGGACCTGCCCAGGAGCCAGCAGCTCAGGGGACGCGAGCAGCTGAATCACGGTGGGCGGAGCCAGGAGGGGCGGCACCAGCCCTGTGTGGTTAAAGTCCTGTGCCAGGGATCTTAGGTCGAGGCTGTTTGTGGTGCAGTTCTTGCCTATAGTAAGTGGGGTGGTGTGTGCTCGTCGTATGACCAGGACCCGGTCTGAGAGTTCTGCTCTGGCTGCCCCGGTGGTGGCCATCGTAGGCATCCAGATAGAGCCGATGAGAGGGGAGGCTGCAGTGCAGAGTTCAGGGTGTAGAGAGTGCCTGCACTGCTCTGGTGAGGGGAGGGTGCACAATGGGCAGGGCTGCACTCGGTACTCCCTGGTGGAGGTCCTCCTGCAGCAGGGGCTGAGCTGCAGGATGCTGTTAATAGGCTGCAAGATGTCAGGGTAGCTGAGAGGGAGCAGCCCTGCTTGCTCCAGGCCCGAACTGTGCAGGGGCCTCCAGCATCCCTTGTAGTTCATGAAGGAAAGAAGGAGGTCGCTAACCCAGGAATCTGGGAAACAGCAACAAAAAAAGAAACCACAAAAAACCAAAAAACCAACCAACAGAAAATGGAGGAAGAGGACACTTAAAAGCAAGGGGCTTCCTCCTAAATCTGTTGTCCCCACCCAGAACCACTTTGCTGTCATGCAGGGGGCTGATGAGAAAATGCACTCACACCAGAAACAGCCGGCTGATGCACTGGTAAAGAAGATCACTGCTGGTGCTGCCAGGAAAAAGCAGCGGGTCATAGTAGTAGGGGACTCTGAAAGGCATGGAAGCACACATCTATTGGCCTGACCCAGTCTCAAGGGAGGTGTGTTGCCTACCAGGGGCACGGATCAGGGATGTGGCAGAGAGGCTGCCTGCTCTGGTAAGTCCCACGGACTATTACCCACTTCTAGTGATCCATGTGGGTGTTAGGGATATAGATAGCAGCAGCCTGGTGAACATAAAGAAGGACTACAGAGCCTTGGGTGAGGTGGTTAGGGGCTGTGGAGCTCAGATAGTCTTTTTGTCAATTCTCCAGGATACAGGGGAGGACCTTAAAAAAGCTAGGAAGATTGGCCAGGTTAATAAATGGCTAAAAGGGTGGTGTCATAGTCAGGGGTTTGGGTGTCTTGAACATGGGACCCAAATTTGTAGGCCAGGTCTACGGGGGGCTGGTGGAGCTGATCTGACGAAGGCAAAGAGCGGTTTTGGTAGGAGGCTTGCCAGGTTGGTCAAGGATGCTTTAAACTAGATGTGTTGGGGGAGGGGGGCATCATTCCATCCCAACACACCCAGTCAGTTGCCAGCACCTATAATAAATGCTCGGAGCAATGTAGAGATATTCCGGCTGCTCCAGCCAATGAGCCGGCTTCATTTGGAGCTCAGCTCAGATGCCTCTATAACAAACGCCTGTAGCATGGGGAACAAACAAGAGGAATTAGAGATGCATGCACATCTACAAGGGTATGATATAACATGCATCACAGAAACATGGTGGGATGGCTCCTATGGCTGGAGTGTTGGAATGGAAGGTTACAAACTCTTTAGAAAAGACAGGCCCGGCAGACGGGGAGGGGGGGTTGCTATTTCTGTTAGAGATAAGCTGGAGAGTATGGAACTCTGTCTGGGGACAGGTGAGCAGTTAACAGAGAGCTTGTGGGTCAGGGTTAAAGGGAAAACAGCGATGGGAGACATTACTGTGGGGATCTGTTACAGACCGCCTGATCAAGAGGAATCTGTGGATGAAGCACTCTGTAGACAGATAGGAAAAGCCTCACGCTCGCAGGCCCTTGTTCTCATGGGAGACTTCAATCACCCTGTTTGAACAACAGTATGGCCTGGCACAAGCAATCCAGGAGGTTCCTCGATTGTCTGGAAGACAGCTTCCTCCTGCAAGTAATAGAGGAACCGACAGGAGAGGTGCCATGCTTGACCTCGTGCTCACAAACAGGGAAGGTCTGGTTGGAAATGTGATGTTCCAGGGCAGCCTTGGATGCAGCGACCACGAGATGGTTGAATTTGAGATCTCAGGACAGTGAGAAGAGTGTGCAGCAAGTTCACTGCCGTGGACTTCAAGGGAGCAGACTTTGGCCTCTTCAGGAACCTGCTTAGTAAGGTTCCGTGAGATATAGCCCTAGAGGACAGGGGGCCCAATACTGTTGGTTGATATTCAAGGATCACCTACTACAAGGTCAGGAGTGTTGCATCCCAACTAGAAGGAAGTGCAGCAGGAGGGCCAGGAGACCTCCTTGGATGGATAAGGAGCTCCTGAGGAAAATTCAAAGGAAAAAAGAGGCTTATAAAAGGTGGAAGCAAGGACAGGCAGCCTGGGAAGAGTACAGGGATGTTGTGCGGGAAGCTAGGGACCAGGTTAGGAAAGCTAAGGCCCAGTTAGAATTAAACTTGGCTAGGGATGTTAAAGATAATAGGAAGGGATTCTATAGGTAAACAGTGAATAAAAGACAGACTAGGGACAATGTAGGCCCCCTCAGGAAGCTATCAGGAGAACTGGCTACCCTGGATTTGGAGAAGGCTGAGGTTCTTAATGATTTCTTTGCCTCAGTCTTCACTGGCAAAGGCTCTGACTGCACCACCCAAGCCTTGGAAGGCAGACGCAGGGACTGTGAGAATGGAGACCTTGGGCCCACTGTAGGATAGGAACTGGTTCGAGACCATCTTAAAAACCTGAACGTTCACAAGTTCATGGGTCTTGATGAAATCCATCCGCGGGTCCTGAAGGAGCTGGCGAATGAAGTTGCTAAGCCACTGTCCATCATATTTGAAAAATCATGGCAGTCAGGAGAAGTTCCCGATGACTGGAAAAAGGGAAATATAACCCCCATTTTCAAGAAGGGGAAAATGGATGACCCGGGGAACTACAGACCAGTCAGTCTCACCTCTGTGCCTGGCAAAATCTTGGAGCAGATTCTCCTGGAAGGCATGCTAAGGCACATGAAAAACAACAAGGTGCTTGGTGACAGCCAGCATGGCTTCACTAAGGGGAAATCCTGCCTGACCAATTTGGTGGCCTTCTATGATGGGGCTACAGAACTGATGGACAGGGGTAGAGCAGTTGACATCACCTACCTGGATTTGTGTAAAGCGTTCGACACTGTCCCACACGACATCCTTGTCTCTAAATTGGAGAGACATCAATTTGATAGGTGGACCACTCGGTGGATAAAGAACTGGCTGGATGGCCACACGCAAAGAGTTGTGGTCAATGGCTCAATGTCCGGCTGGAGACCAGTAACAAGTGGTGTCCATCAGGGATCAGTGTTGGAACTGGTCTTGTTCAACATATTCATCACTGACATGGACAGTGGTATTGAGTGCACCCTCAGCAAGTTTCCTGATGACACCAAGCTGTGTGGTTCAGTTGATACACTGGAGGGAAGGGATGCCATCCAGAGGGACCTTGACACGCTTGTGAGGTGGGCTGATGCCAACCTCATGAAGTTTAACCATGCCAAGTGCAAGGTCCTACACCTGGGTCAGAGCAATCTCAGACACAGCTACAGGCTGGGCAGAGAAGAGATTCAGAGCAGCCCTGTGGAGAAGGACTTGGGGGTGTTGGTTGATGAGAAACTTAATATGACCTGGCTTCAGTGTGCGCTTGCAGCCCAGAAAGCCAACCGTATCCTGGGCTGCATCAAAAGGAGCGTGACCAGCAGGTCGAAGGAGGTGATCCTGCCCCTTTATTCTGCTCTCATGAGACTTAACCTGGAGTATTGTGTGCAGTTCTGGTGTCCTCAACATAAAAAGGACATGGAACTGTTGGAACAAGTCCAGAGGAGGGCCACGAGGATGATCAGGGGACTGGAGCACCTCCTGTACAAAGACAGGCTGAGAAAGTTGGTGCTGTTCAGCCTGGAGAAGGCTGCGTGGAGACCTCTTAGCAGCTTTCGAGTATCTGAAGGGGGCCTATAGGGGTGCTGGGGATGGACTCTTCATTAGGGACTGTAGTGACAGGACAAGGGGTAATGGGTTTAAACTTAAACAGGGGAAGTTTAGATTGGATATAAAGAGGAAATTCTTTACTGTAAGGGTGGTGAGGCACTGGAATGGGTTGTCCAGGTAAGTTGTGAATGCTCCATCCCTGGTGGCGTTCAAGGCTCGTTGGACAGAGCCTTGGGTGACATGTGAGGTGTCCCTGCCCATGGCAGGGGGGTTGGAACTTGATGATCTTAAGGTCCTTTCCATCCCTAACTATACTCTTATTCTATGATTGTAAAAGAGGCATCATATTCAGCCTGTTGGAGCTTAGCCTGCACACAAGACGACTAATGGCTATGGGGTTGTGCAGAGGGGCCATGCAATACTGAAGTCTAAGCCTTTCTTGCAGATAAAGGAAGATCCATGCTGAGGGCTGTTGTTCCTCCCTGGGAGATTCTGTGTGCAAATATGCCCACACATGCGATGTAATGCCTCCTTGGTACCCCTCAGGTTTCTGGAAAGCAGTGTGTGTTGTACACATGGTGTTTGTATGCTGGGTACGTGCAGTGCCACCAGCAAGAGTTAGATCTTGGTGCTGCTGCATGGTGATGCTCTGCCCATGCATGGGAAAGGCTGAAGGCTGCACGTACCAAGCACCCTGTGCATGCCTGGTCCATGGTTGTGCTGGGTTTGTTTCTTGATGGTGTTTTGTTTTGTTTTGGTAAGCTGCTACTTTCCCAGGAAGCCCAAATTTCCAGATACAGCTCCCATGCAGAAACACCAACTGGTCTGCCAGATTACCTAGCACAATGATCCCAGATAAAAGCAAAACCTTCTTCAAATGCTGATTTGGCATGGTGTCCATGAAAAGGCAACAGGAGACATCCAGGCACCTTGTCTATGTCATGGCTCCTCTTCTCCTGCGCTCATTTGGTTGCTGGTACCCTCTGGGCTCCCTTCTCTTCAAGAGAAGATTGGCTATGTGTGTAAGATCTGCCCACCTGGAAAACATGCTATTTTGGACTTCGTGCCTAAGGGAAGGGCTGAAGGGATTTTGCTGCATGGCTAGACCTCCGCTGGGGGATTGGTAGACTTCTGGCCGTCATGAGGCTTTCCTCAATGGGGAAGACTAAAAGGCTGCCACACCAGGTCAGCGCCATGCCTGCAATGACTCTTATCCCTAGGGAGGCAGTACCTCACACAGCCTACATGCACCACGGCCAGGCCATCACTGTCACTACCAAACCTACTCATGAAGGGGCATGGACCCTGATCTCCTCTTTGCCTTTCAGGAGCCTCTGCTAATGCAAAGAGCTGGGTTTTGATTTCAGTGGGAAGGCAGAAGAGAGATCACGGGGCACAAGGTTATCTCCAGCTCCTTTGTTCTTCCCCACATGCAGGTGTTGAGGGGAGCTCATCGCAGATCAAAGGACGAGGGATCCCCCTCAGGGGGGAGGTTACCAAAATGCTCTGCAGTCCAGATCACTGGCAGCAAACATCAAACTTGCTTCTCTCCTAGGGGAATTGCAGGGAGACCAGCTTTGTTTGGAAAGGAGGTTTAACAGGACTTCTGTGATGGATAATGCGAAAAGTTATTACATTAGCAATTAAAAAGAGCTGGGACACATGACAAGACTCTCTTTGCATTTTTCCATGACTAGAAGAGCTACTTGTGAAACCCTTAAGCAACAGTGAATTCCCAGAGAGAGGAATGCTTCAAACACTTTGTTTCTGGCAAAAGCAGTTCTGAGTTTTGCTCCCTGCAAACAGAAAGTGAACAAATGCCAGATCAGTCATCCAAGTAACTCTACACTGTTCACTGCTTGTTTTATGCCATCTCTTCTGGGGACCTCTTGTAAACAGAGTTTTTTTTCAAGTTCCCTACTTTCCTTGTCATACTTGACATTTCTTCTGAACATCTTCATCTTCCTTTTCTAAGTGGCAAATTCTGCTTCTCTCTCGTCTCTCCCCTTCCCTTGTGTCTTCTGTGAAAAGCATGGAAATTTCCTCCACAGATTGATTGGATTTCCTGTGCTGGTAATTTCTGTTTTGGCTCAGGCAATCCAGCAGGCTTGTGTGATTAGAAGGTAATTCCTATATGTGGTATATATCCCTTCTCCTCCTGAGATTTTCTGTACCGGTATATTGGGTACGGCAAAGTTCTCCTAACCTTGAATATGAACTGAATGTAAAATAATTATCCCTTTGAACCAGGCTTTCAGAAGTCAGTTGATGAAGCACTAAACAGTTACAGGCACAGAAACTGTCAAGATCGCAGTTTTGCCGTGCAAGCTGCGATTTGATTAATGTGGCAGCTGTTTGATGGGAAATTAGGAGAGAGTCTTGAGAGTCGTGAGAGGAAATTAGGCCATCTTACACTTTTAAAGCTCTTTAAAACTCAGTGGTGCTCCTCCTCCCCTGGAGGTTTATGAGCATGCAGACAACTTCTGTATTTAATTAGGAAAAGCAAGCACAGCATAAAGGCTGACAATGTTTTCCAGGGGCCACAGGACTCAGTCTTCATGTGATATCAGACCAGAAATCTTGATTCCTGAAAATCTTAACCTCATCATCTTGGATTGCATTGTCCAAGTGCTCAGTCATGTATCTCACTTTATCCAGTGCTGAGGTCTAATTCAGAAGCATCTTCAGCATCAAATGCTGAGGATGGCCTCACTGGCCTCACTCGTGGCCTCCTTGGCACCTCTGGAAGTCTCCTTCATCTCAGTGGGATCTCTTGGTAGGTTGGATTGTCTGTCTAGAATGAACCTTGGTTCCTTCCAGCAGCGGGAAGTAGCCAGTGTGTCTGAGCTGTGTGGAAAAGAAGGTCCCATGGTACAAATCATCCACTTCCCCTAGTGGAAACAGGGTGGTTCTAATCTATGTGTTACAAAAAAACTAGAGAAACCACTTTCCTGCAAATGATCAACACAAGCCTGGCTGTATGACAAGTGTACTTCAAGAGGAGCAAACCTGGAGTCAGTCAGCGACGTTGAGGATGCCTTGGAAGCTTCTTGGTGTTAATGAAGGTTCCACTGGGATTTTAAGACTTTAAGCTTTTCTGCCAGACGTGGGAATGCAAAATTAATGCAGATGCAATAACCATAGCCCAGTGGAGAGGTTTTAGGCTGAAACTCAGAAGATCTGGTTTCTGGTTTGGGATTTGCTGATTACGACATGGGAAAATTCTCTGTGCTAGATTTAGGAAAGTTTAATATTTTTAGCAGTCACAAAATCCAGTTTTATCCTTCTGTGCTCCCAACCTTTCTGCTAATTTTCCAATGCTTGAGTCCCCAGGGTGAGAGCTTTTTAACCTCCAGGGTGGAAACTAGTAATGGTCTGTTCTGGATATCAGAAGGAGATTTGTGGAAGTGCCACAATTTTAAAACAAAATGAAATTGTCACCAATGACAGCATGAACAGAATGGGGAAGATACAAGTAGTGAACATTCATAGCTGTATTTGGTAATTAGTTATATTGGAATAAAAGCTACTGTGGTGACTGCACAAAATAACATTTTGATTTTTTCCTGAAAGATGGAAGTTGCTCTGGATTTGAGAAGCGTCACTTTCAATGCATGGCTTTTTGCTGCTGTCCAGGCAGCCAGACACACACATCTCTGACACGGTGGAACTGTATATCTTGTATTTAAATACCATTTCACTGCCCAGACTGGTGCTTCCCGACCTGTTCTGCATCTGGAGTCAAAGTTCATCTCACCTTCCCCCCAGCAAATCTGCAAGTCACCAGTGTTTTCCCACTTGGGAAGGAACTTTGCAGTTAAGGCATTACAGTTTCAGAAGAATCACATTCAACCTTCCCATCTGGCGAGAGGGAACATGAAATCTCATCTTCCCCTTTCTGGGAGGTTGTTCCTGGATTCAGGCTCCCAGCAGCCCTCTGCCTCTCCCTCCCAGTGGAGCCCTCAAGCTCCCTATGGAGCATTTCCATATTTCTAAGCCAACTGTGGCCTTGCAGCTCACAAGAGAAGGTGCTTGCTTGTGAAGAGGAGGGGAAACTTGAGGTTCAGCCCTTGCTCAAATGAAAAGCTCAGTGTTTTAGTAACATGCTTGCTAACAAGATTTTTAAAGAAAGGCAAAGCACTAAAATGGGGAGCCAAGGCAGTAAGTAAACTCCTAGAACAACTGCTTATTGAAGTGATGAACAAGCTTTTTTCACTCAGAGCCTTTACTGCAGGTGGGAAAGCATATTTCCTTTATTTCAGTGTTTTAATTTTAGCTTAGTCAATAACTTGTTTATTAGAAATGAGAAATTAATTGCAAATTAAAAAAGCTGGAAATTTTTTTCCTACCCACCAGTCTATGAATAGACTAAGACACCCAGGCTAAGATCTGCTTGTTCTAGGCTAAGTGCTGGTTAACAGTTATTTCATGAACATCAGTTTTCTTTGTTTAATAATTCAGTTAACTTTAAATGTGTTTAAATACCTTCTTCTTTCAAATCCAGATAATTTAATGTGACTTTATTTGGTAATGGAAGCCAGTGATGTCTTTTTGTATATTATAGCCTAATTTCTATCTAAGGCAATTCAACATAATTCCTAAGAAAAAACTGAATTACCTAGTGAATACAAAATATAATTTGCCATTTCCTAATACAATAAAAGATAAACATTAAGTATCTGAATACAGATTTCAGTTGTTTAAGTATTTGAACATATCGCATTCTACGTTAGCAAAACAAGAAAGTGTGAAATATAGCAAAAAGCTTTGGGTGCTATGGAAGAAACCTCAGTGTTTACCAATTGCTACCAAATACAGGAATTACCTGTTTTTAGTAAAAATGCTTAAATAGAAATGTGAAACAGGGATAAAACCTGGTAACTTTAACCAAGGTCACTTGCTTTCTCCTTTAAGCGACAAGTAAAATAGATTGTTTAAAATAAAATTGTTTAAATCCCATGTATATGAACCACTCCACCCAGCTCATTTTACACAACAGGAGGTAGCAAGTTTTTGTGCCTCTGTGGTCATGCAAGAGAGGCACACTGCCAACCCTGTCACTTTTGGCTGCTGTTTTGGTCCACCTCCACTCACTCCCGCCCTTCCTTACAAAGGGCTTCCAGCAAATGTATTTTTGTCTCAGATTTCTCTGTACTGCCTTTCTGAGGAGCAAGGTACTTATATTTTCTGCCTGGCCCTTCCCCTCCCAAACACCCATCTCTCTACCCTTGTCTTGTCCCATTTATGTTCCCACAGATCTCTTCTGATGGAGGTTTCTCTTCTGAAACCATCACATAGGTCTGACCAGAAAAGCCTGTAAGACCTCAAGATTTTCATGGAGCAGCAAGGTGCAACCCATGAGGTTTCTAGGGCAGGAAGGGTACTGGGACCTACAGCATATGAAGGGGGAAAACCAGACAGCTGAAGTCTGGCACCTTGGGAAGTTAGGAGATGAAAAATGAAGCAGCCTTGATGCATTGGCTGAGCTCAGGGATGGAGGTACTATTTACTGCCGTACTTGTTACCTGGGATACTTCAGCTCTTTTCCTCATTTCTGTCTGACTCTCAGAGTCACTACAGCATTACACATCCTTCCCACGTTTTGTACTAAGCCCAGCCCAAACACAGTGTAACTACCCTGGATAACTGTGGAAGAGTTTCAAAATGCCACTCCACCACTCACTGCAATTACACCTTCTTCCAGGAATAGGGAGGACTTGAACTCTGTGGCATTTCCAAGAGCAGCCCAGTCCTTCTGGTGGGATCCTGCTGTGCATGCAGGTTACCAAGTTCTCTGATCCCAGTTGCTGCCTCTGAGTTATTCTGAGACGGTTTAGCATAGCTTTTGCATTGGTGGGGTTTGTTGCTTAATAAACATTCTGAGTGCAGCATGCTGGCAACCATCAGTATTCAGATCAAATATGACTGTACAATGCACTGCCTGAGGGATAAAGAGAAATAGGAGATGACACTGGGAGCCGCTAAAACTTGTTAGCTACTGGTTAGCTTCACGGCAAGTCTGATGCGAGGGAACTGACTCAAGGCAGGTTTGTCTGCCTTGAATGAAAAGCATAACTGCAGAATTGTAAAGCCTTGTGACTGCGCTTATTTGGGGAGTTTAAAACAAAGAGCAGGATTTGCATCCAGATGAGATTGCTTTGAATATATGCTTTAGAGCATTTGCTGTGAGAGAAGAGTTAATATTTCCTCCTCCTTAATTTTCATGAAAATGAGTCACAACTCAATTCTGGGCCATTTTCTATGCCATGTGAATGTCACAGTGATTCTTTGCTCAGATATCTGAAATGAAAAAAAAACAATGCAAAAATGAGAACATCGCACTCCAACAGTCAAATCACAGAGATTCTCCTTCCCTTGACCAGGATCTGAAATGCATGCATTTTCTCAAGTGTAAAATGAGTGAAAGAAAATGCAAGCATCTCTCCTTTCAAGATGTGCATGGTTTCATGCTTATTTTTGATTTGCCTTTGAGCCTTGGAAAATCACAATGTTTACTACACTGAAAACTGTTTCTCTGTAGAATCACATCTGGTTAAGTTTAAAGTCTGAGTGTAAACGCTCTAACCTGGCTTTGTAAAATGGTTTCAAATGTGATTAAAGCCAGGCCAGCTTTTCAGAGTAAATAATAAAAATTACGTGTCTGACAGATATTAAACTGAAAGCTGCCAGTGATTGCATTGCTGTGTTCAGCACAATCCTTTGTCTTGTCTCTTGATAGAACAATAGAAGCACAGTCCCACATTTTAGTGTCCCACACAGGGTGTATGTGGGACACAGGTTGATGTATACTGCTTTAGATTTGTGATTCCATAATGTCCTTAATAAAGCTGCCCTACTTTCTTTGATGCTATGCTTTCCTAATATTAGAAATGCTGAGTGTTACAGTATAGCCTTATTAGTATATGAAAAAAATTCTATTACTAAGCAATCCTCATTCATCCACTTTTGGTCATTTGTCCTACATTGCAAGGTGCTGTGCCCTTAAACATCACATGTGCAGCTGGAACACTATCCTGTGCATTACAGATGAAATGTGTAGCACCTGGAAGCTCCCTGCTGCAGCCCTCACTGTTTGAGCAATCATTGAGACCTTTCATGAGGGTTTATTTAATAAACTACAGTTGCTGCACCAGTTCCTAAAATGCTAAGTATCCTGAATGATTAATGACTGAAGCCTGATGATGATATAGTTATCTGAGCTGTTAAAACACTTTTGAAGAAACATTCTCCTCTTCAATAAAGTTTCTTTGAAAGAGTGCATTTTTATTTCAAGAGAAGATTAAGCCTTGTTTAAATATTAACAGGAATCTCTGTGTGGAAATCATCTGTTTATCTTGAGTTGGGAGTCAGTCTTTAGCTGTTATGATTTCAAAGAACATCTAAAAAATGTAACCTCATTAAAACCAGTGCCCAGTTGCCTTCCTCAGTTTGCAGATTTCATGAGAGCCGGTCTCTCCTATTCATTTATTCATTTTGACAGTGACAGTTCTGGCCCAGGTACCAGAAATCATTCATTTCAGTACCATAAAGTTCCTTCAGGAACACTGAGGGAGGACCTGTTCTGAATGACGGCAGGCACGAGGCAAGGCAGAAGAGGAAGAGGAAGCAATCAAGCCTGATTTCAAAAAGGAAGTCTCCAGCTTTGAAAAAGCCAAGAAGTACCTTTGGCTCTTAGGAGAGAGAGAATTAAAAAAACATCTGATAGTTTCTTTGTTAAAAGGAAACCAGTGCTGCAAGTTTCCTATCCCCTGGAGCATTTGACAGCATAATCTCCTCACCTTGTGTGGATGGGGACATGAGGGACCCGAGGGATGAATTGGCTTTCCTGCTCTGAACAGGAGATGTGACCCCTTCTTGAAGACAACAACTCTCACCTTCTTCACTACAGGCATTTCATGGGTTCAATACTCACCTTTGTTGAAGTAAAAACCTACAGAAAGAACCAAAAATAGAGGGTTTACTGCAGACATAGGAGAATTTGCCACCAACCAATAGCCTAGAAACTAGACTGGAATGAATTTACCCTTTGCGCAATTAAAGGACACAGGACTGACTGTTACTGATTTAATGAGTCAAGGTCACAGAGCAGGTAACAAAGGCCAATCTTCAACATGACCACATCAGTACAGCTGGCAAATCTAAAGCCTGATATTTAATAGTGTGACAGCCTTAAAGAGCATGTTTTCAAGGGAAAAATAGCTATGTGGAGGCACACTAATGTCTGAAAGCAAACTGTGCTAACCCTGCTTGTGCTATGGTACTAGTGTAGACCTAACTAATGGGATTTAGGTTTGTTTTTTTTTTTCTCAATGCATAAAAAGTTACTTGTTAACTTCCATTTACTTGTTCAGATTAAAACCAAACACAGTACTGATCCAGAGCTCCAAATGAATTCAAAGTGAACTGAAAATTTGAAATGAAATCCAAAATTGAAATGACAATAAATGAGGAAGGCCTTCTAAGTTCAGGTTGGCAGGGACCTCAGCAGGTAATGCAGTAAACATCACTGCCTCAAGACTTTTCCCTTCAGTAGCCTAGCAGGGGAAACAGAAGGGTGGTATTTTAGTGTGTCCAGGAAGCCAACAAAACTGCTTTCAGGCAGATCATAGGAAAAGCGGAGGTTTCTCTACCAATTATCACACAAAAAAAAAGTGTAAAGACCAGCAGCAGAACACAAGCCTGCATTAGAAGAGAGCATTGTGCAGAGGCGATTAGCTGGGTTCATCCGTTCCTGGGAAACAGATCCTCCTGGGATTCAGTATCTTCTTAGTGCACACAGGACATGGGCTTGTTTGAACAGGTAGACAGAAATTCCTGCTTGCCCTGCCTGAATCACTGAGCCTTTGTTAAACAGCAGCAGGTTTCCCACTTGAAATGCTACTGATTTGCAGTACACTGGAAGGCTGTCCAAATCTGCAGTATTTAACACATCTGATATTTACAAATTATTCACACAATAGATACATTTTCCTTTAAAGCCTGTTCCATAACAGGCTTCTTGCAAGTCACGTTGAAATCCCAGCTGCTTTCAGAGAGAGGACACTTGGGGAGGGGGGTGACTGACTGCAGCGTTGAGAAGTCTTGTGCTACATTCCCATGTAAAATGTGGAGTTCTACCAAACTGAACCCTGTCAAATCCACACTGCATAGGCAGGTTTAGAAGCCTGGAAATCACACGTGCTCGCTTTCACGCACTCCTGTATGAATAATAACATGATGATTCTCTGCTATTTTCATCCCAAAGTAACATCTCAGTTGCCCTGCAAGCAATGTGCAATGTTCTATTGCTAAAATAATAACCACTTGGGCAGCATATTATGGCTATTTGTGCTGCATTTATTGAGTGTGATGTGACACAAACTACTGCATGGGCTCAAAGCCATTTTTCAGAATTAAGAATCGCTATACAATTTATTTGCCCTGTTATTTTTTCCACACCAAAGCACCAATATGAGAATCCCCTTCTCCGTGGGTCTACCTGCATATTTCAACAACCATGGATTTGCTAAGCTGTCTTAGTAAGCTTTAGCTACTTCTGCTCAGTCCATTGCATTTGTCCAGGGTCTCTGGATTCCTGGCAGAAGCCCAGGCAGAGCAACAAACAGCCAAGGCGCAAGGAGTTATATTTATTGTGGGCAGGAGTCCTGCCTCCTGTGCAGGTGCTATACCCAGCGTTGTGCTCTTATGTCTCAGGTATGGCTTCTACAGAAAGGGTCTGGAAACTGGGAAGGAATAAACTCGGCAAATGTACTGAACAGGCTCAGAGGCTCCAGGCAGGGGCACAGTTCCCACTGACCAGAATGCTGGAGGGCTGAATATATTATGAACCCTTTGCTAGCACGTGATCTACTCTCTGTGGCAGGTTGGGCCATTTAATACTACAAATGTTAATGCAGTTCATGCCTTTCAGTCCCAGAGCACAAACTTCTGTAGGTCATCTCATTGGGAATGCAATCAAAGAGACACTAAAATAAAGCGTATGGCTCTTTGCAGGAGCAAATTCCTGTTGGCCTGAGAAACTGCCAATTGTGTGGCATTAGATGTAAAAAAGAACTTGAGCAGCTGAGCTCTCACATCCTTTCTCGTGCTGCACACTATAGCTGTGGATGAGTCAGTATGACTGAGTGGGAGAACCAGACAGGTCTGAATCACCACTTTTTTCTTGTCTCCGAAGCACTATTGCTTCCATGCGAATAACTTCAAGCCTCAAAGCCATAGAAGCAGCCCAGTAGTGGTGATCACAGAACGCATACTCCAGAAGGAGTCAACTGGTTAATGAAAATTCACAGCTACTTCATGTTTGTAGACACTGATTTATGTAAAAGGAAATTAGGTAATTAATCTTAAAATCTTGGAACTTGAGAAGAAAGACAGTAAGCTCAATTTCAGTATTTCACTGAAGCTATCTACTATTCAGCTCTTTCCATTGTTGTTCAGACTGATGTATGAGAGGTTTGAGAAACACAGCTGTGGAGTCTGACAGGATAAATGTTACAAAAGTCTGAAAAAGACCAGATTTTCTTTTAACTATAGAGAAGTAAGAAAGAAACTGTGTGGGATCCTGGTATGCCATCAGACAGATCCTCATCTTTCTGTGGAGTTCAGCAGGCTCTAGATAGAAACCTTAGCAATATGTGGGAAAATACCTTCACACATAGGGAAAGTAAATTAAGATCTTTTATCTGCTAAGTGCTATCTGCATCTGGAAGACCAGCAGCTTTCTGTATTTTACTTATGCCAACAGATAACAAGTATTTGCATGTTGTGTATGATTGATTGACTCTTTTACATTTTTCTATATCCTTTTATAGCTAATCTAATACTTTCAATTTACTAGCTACTTTAATAATAATAAAACTAAATATAAAGCTACCAGATTATATATAATCTAATACTTTCAATTTACTAGCTACTTTAATAATAATAAAACTAAATGCAAATAAAACTAAATATAAGGCTACATAAAATTTAAATGAAAATAATTGAATAAAAAGTAAAAAAATCAAGTATTTCTTACTTTCATCATTTATTGAAGAAACCAATAGAGTTCTACAGATAGAACTTCATACAATATATGAAATTAAACTGAGAAGATGGTTTCAAATCTTCACAGACAACTGCATCAGAGTTCTGTAGAAGTGCTATTGAAGTGGGTTTTCTCACATAAAGCTGGCAATGTACCTATATGTACTTCACTGAAATATGTAAAAGGAACAGAACTGTGACTGCAACAGTTTTATTAGTTTCCTGCTGGTTGTTGTGTGTTCAGAGGTTGACTTGGCTACTGGAATGCTGAGAGCTAGGTGCCATTCTCTCAGCTTCACTCTGCAAACCATTTTCTTTCTGGAGAAAAAAACCCACCTAACCATTTAGAGAAGTAAAGCAAGGAAAAACTCTCTCAAGAAAAACAATGGACTTAGCAGAGTGTAATAATTTCATTTCCTAGTCCTAAAAATTTCTTGAAACAATGACTTTACATAGATCTTGATAAAGTGGCTCGTGCCTACTAAAATAATAAAAGCTACATAATGATTAAATAGACATATAGCATCTATTTCTCTTCAACCTCCACATATTTACCCTGTTCCTGTAAGCCAGGTACTTTCTTGGAGTTTATTATTATGTGGAGACAAGCAAATAAGACAAGAAAGATATTCCAAATTGCTCATCCTGGGAACAATCCATATAAACAGTTTTGAATGTCTGATGGAGAGCCCCAAGACAATCTTTGTATTTTAAAGAAAGGCAATACCCCTATGGTTACTTGACAAATGGATCTGGATAGTGTTTCAACTGTCAGAAACCAAAGAGTATCCGTCTCCTTCACTTCAGTGCTAATAGTGCATGGAAAGGAAAACTTGTTTAACTTACAGCAATCCTTTCCCTGCCTGTGCTTTTTGCAACAAAGAAGTGTTTGCTATAAGACAGTGACAGAAAAAATAAAAGCCCAAAACACCTCTTCACAGCATATAGGAAAGGAGTGCTGGCTTGCAAGCCTAGTTTTTTGGACACTGGTGGATTACCTTTGCCACATTGTCCCTGGCACATTTCTAGGAGTCTAATATAGAATCATATCATCATAGAATCACATAATGGTTTGGGTTGGAAGCAGCCTTAAAGACAATCTAGTTTCAACCCTCTGCCACAGACAGGGACACCTTCCACACAGCCAGGTTGCTCAAAGCCCCATCCAATATAGGAAAGGCTGCATTTTCTTTTGTCTTTCCCTTTCCTCTCCCTCTTTGCTTTCCTTTTTTCTCATTCCTTCCTCACTTTCTTTCCTTACCCATTCTCTTCCTTTCTTCTAGGAACTGATAAAAAGACAGTATGTGGGAAAACAACACCTTTATTCTTAACTTTTAATTTGGAGCAGGAAGTTTTGTACTATTTCTTTTTTAAGAGATAGGCCCCAGTGTAACTTTGTGGCACTTGCTGCAGCAGCTTCTCTGCTTCTGGACCAGCTGCTCTGTGCTCAGAGCCAGGGCAGAGATTCATCTCTGAGCGAGCAAGCTCTACACTGATCTGTGAAGGGCTGAAGGGTGCTGGGAGTCCTCAGCTGCTCCTGCGCTCACCTGGTAGCCCCTGGATTGGCTCTGGAGGCCCATGGCTCAATCTTGTCAGGAGCAGAGGCGAGATGAGCAGGAGCTGGCAGCAGGCATAGATTTGCTCTTCTCTAGTGCTGGGTCTCACTGTTCAGTCCTTCCAGCGTAAGCCAATGACCCAGTAAAGCCGATGTTTGTGAGGGGGAAAACTGACCGACAGTCCATTACAGGGCTGGACGGGTGGCAGGGACCTCGGCCTGGCATCCCGTTTGGGCGGGTGTGGTGGGAAGCGCCTGTGGGGACGTTTATGTCACACACCGCCCAAGGGGGATGCCGCGGTCCATCCAGGGTAGCTCAATGCTGCTTCGGGACACCACGGTTCTGGAGAACTGTCGCAGCAGGAGGTGCACCCGTGGCCACCACCATCTCACTCCAGTTTGCCACTATGGCTCTCCCAGCTCTCCCGTGCCTTTACCGGGCCTGACTCACGACTGCCCATCACCACAGCCCCTCAGCTGGGGCTGCTGCTGGACCCGCCCGCCCTCCAACCTCCGGCTCCGCCAGGCGGCCGGCGACGGGGCGGCCAAAGCCTCCCTGGGGGCGCCCCGCAGGGCCGGGGCGGGGCCGGGGCGGGGCCGGAGCGGGCTGCTGCCAATGGTGCGCCAGGGGCGGGGCGAGCGGTGCAGAAACCGCCGGGAGGTGACAGCGAGGCTCCACCCCCCCGTGGCGAGCGGGCGCCGGCGGCGAATATGGCAGAGGAGAGGCGGTGAGCCCCGCGCTTGTTGGCCTTCGCCGCCGGGGAGGGCGGTCACCACTGCCAGCCCGCCCGCCCGCCCCGCGTCCGGAGTGGGGGCGGGCAGCGCCGGCGCCTCGGCTGAGGCGTGTGTGATGGTGCGGGCATGGCGGGGCAGCCGGTGGCCGAGGCGCTGCTAAGGCGGGGGGCGGCTGGTCCCGGCCCCGGTGGCAGCAGTAACCAGCGGGGGCTGCCTCCCTCTCCCGCCCGCCCCGGGCGGCGCTGAGGGAAGGAGGGAGCTCCTCGCCGTGCCGTGCCGCCTCGCCTCGCCCCTCGCCGCCGCCGCCATGCTGCCTGGGGTGGGGGTGTTCGGCACCGGCCTGACGGCGCGGGTGATCGTGCCGCTGCTGAAGGCGGAGGGCTTCGCCGTGAAGGCTCTGTGGGGCCGCACGCCCGAGGAGGCGGAGGAGCTGGCCAAGGAGATGAGCGTCCCCTTCTACACGAGCCGCATCGATGAGGTGCTGCTGCACCAGGACGTCGACCTGGTCTGCGTCAACTTGCCGCCGCCGCTCACCCGGCAGGTCGCCGTTAAGACCCTGGGTGAGTACAGGGGACTGGGGGGACCGTCCGGCTCCGGAGCCGGTCTTCGGGTGCAGTGACACCCCACCTGAGCGCCGAGTTTTTCCTTTGCTATGCTTCCCTCTTCCCCCGGTTCCCCGTTTATTTAGAGAGGGGTCCGCCGAGCCCGGCAGTCGCTGCTGTCGCAGGCCGAGCGCCGGCGGGTGGATGGCGTTGGCGTGGCCCGCTGTGACATCCCGCATCCCCGGACCGCGCCGGCGTGGTCCCTGGTAGCGGGAACCCACCCCTCCGGGATGCTTTGGCGAGCCCGGGCAGGGCCGGGCCTGACATCCAGCCCATACGGCGTGTGGGGGGGGGAGCAGGTGCCACCCGTGTCGCGGTAAGAAGGAGAAAGCCGCGGTAAATAACCACCCTGCCTGCGTCTGGCTGGCGGTGCTCATAAGCGAGGGAGAGGGCAAGGGAGAGGGGAGCCGAGCATCGCTCCTGCCTTGGGGACCCTAGGCTGCTCGGAGGCTCGGGGTGCCGGCTCGAGCCCCGGCGGCAGACCGGGGAGGGAGGCAGGAAACGGTGGCAGCAGAGGAGATGTTAGAGCCGTGGCTTAATTAAGTTCACGTACAAAGGGAAGGAGGGACTGAAAAAGTAGGCATGCACTGTTATAAGCGTCTCTGGTTACAGGCGCGCAGAAGTGGGCCGCATCTGACTGTCTCTTGTGTGAGCCTATGTCTGGGCTTTGCTTTTCCAGTTTTGTGATGTCTGGTCCTTGGACACCTGCTTTCTGAAGGGTTTTAGTGGGAGTATCCTGTGGAGTAAGGAAGTCTTAATTTGTCCCTACAAATATAGGTGGGAAAGGGTAAAATGCTGTGAGTTACTGTTTCGGAGCACTTTGAGGCTGACGGGTCAGGTTGGCTAGTTTGGCTCTGGGGCTGCAGCTATGTAGGCTGATGGCTATCACTTTCAGCCTCATAAATGTGTGTGGCATGTTGTAGTGTTCCATTGCTACTGGCATACTCATTAGAATCTGTTACCATTCAAATGCTCCTACTATCACAGCTAGCTAGTGTTTTCAACCTCTAAAATTAAGCTATTAAGGGAATTCAGGCAGTACGTACAAAACCTTAACTACAGGGTAGGCATTTGCCTGGAAGCCTTTCTCAACATTGCTTTCTCTACTTGGAAATGCTTGTCTTTGAGTCAGAGCATTTGCTTGTTATTTATAATACACATTTGACTTTTTTTCCTCAAGATACAACATGTGCACCAGAAGCCTGATTTGCTTGCCAGAATGGTGTGCAAATGGGTTTGTAATGTAGAAATACATATCCCGCAAAACATACATGAAAGACAAGGTAATGAGGTTTCATCTTTGACCCACGTTTATTTGGTGACAGTTGTGTCAGTTTTCCTGTGACGCTCTTTCCTGCAGGTGTTGATCAGGGAAGTGCCCTGGCTTGCCTGAGCTTTATGAAAGTAGAGCCCCATGAGGTTTCAGACAGATACAGGGCATCTGGTACGAGAATAAAATTTCTGAAATAATAAAAAAATACAATTGGTGTGATCTTTCTCGAGGACTTAAGAAAAAAAAAATGTTCTTGAGCATGTGCTGAATTTATGAATGGTGCTGACAATTGATGTAGCTGAGATGCTACTGATAACTTCTTGCTGATGCAATCTGCTAGCAACTGACTGGAGGAATAAAGAAAGGTGTTTTCTCCCAATTCATTAGTACTGTACTATTCTCAGTTCCCCTTTATCTCTAGTTGATTTGGTTTCCTCCTGTTCTCCAACAGTCAGTTATTTGTATGTTGCAGGGGTAGTAAAATGTGTTTGAAAACTCATGAATGACCATTAAATGGGGATTAAACATGCTAAAGGTGACAATGTGCGATATGTGGTGTTTTTTTTCCCGTAGTAGATTACTTAGAGGATTTTTATTTACAGAAATCTCTTTGGTTATGAATAACACTTCCCCCAGTTATTTCAGAGTTAATTTTTTACCTTTTTTTTCTTTTAAATTCAGGCATTGGGTCTATCGTAATGAAAGTTCTTGCATGTTCATACAGGTGCAAATGGGGCTAGAGCAGTGGTTCCTCCCTGCTGGCAGCTCCTTCTCCTGGTCCTGCTTGTACTTCATAGTTTGGGAACTGCTGTGCCTTGGAGTGATTATTTTGCTTTAATCGCTGATTTTTCTGTTTTGAGGGGAGGGTTGCAATTGCATTCATCAGAGAGGGGCTTCAAAAGCCTGTGGTAGGCAGGAGTGATGCTGTGTAAACTGAGGAAACCAGAAGCTGGAAAAACATTCCTTACTATGATAAGGAAAGGATGTGGGCCTTACCTTTTTTCCTGTTTTCAACTTGATTGGTTTTTTTTTTCCTCTTGAGATTTCTCACACAGAATTTTATGCAGCAGCTGTCTATTGGGCACAGACAGGGATACCAGGGGTTTTATTCATAGATGGAGGCTTCAGGAGGTCTAAACATGATGCCTTGCATTGCAGCAAAAAGGTTAAAACCGACATGAGTTATTTGTTAATACTCCAGGGTCTGGCTTTCATATGAGAGGAGGCATATGAGAGGAACCATATCTGGCCTGGGAAGAGACAGGGACCAGCTCTTCTGTATCTGTATTTTATTTTAAGCTGGCTTATTGCCCAGAGCTGTGTTTTCATTTGGGGAAGTTTCATTACTAAAACATAAAAGTGGAAGAAGGAGTTGGTGGTGTTTTTGTCATCCATCTAGAGCTGCGTTTACACTATGAATTTGCATATCATAGTGTAATAGTTCATATCCACTCTGATGTATTTCTGGTGTGGATTCTGGAGGTAAAGGTGGGGTAAAACAGGTGTCCCTGCAGCTGTGTTTAACTCGGACCATGCAGTGGGAAAAGCTCTGTTGCTTTGTTTTCACTGATACATCTGACATGTAGATTTATTGCTGCTTGAAATGTCTTTTTGGCACAGTGACCCATCAACTGCTATTAAAGCACAAATGTGTGAATGCACGCCCTAGCAGAGGAAGTCCCCAACCTGTGGTTTCCTGGAAGCTGTTGAGGGGAGAAAATGGGAGAAATGCAGCTTTAAACTTGCCCTGTTAACTTTTTCTTTATGCCTCAGCTGCTCGGCTCTGTTAGAAAGAGGATCCTGAGCTGGATCTGACTCTGTATGGCAGTTTTCTTAAGAGGCAGACCAACAGTGCATAAGTCAACTGCAACAGACCAAGTTCCAGTGAGCTGAAACCCGGCTTGTTCAGATGATGGCATAAAGTATGAATAAAACCCGTGGCTTTATAAAACACGAAGTAGACTGATGGCCTCTCACACTTTTGTGTGAAAATTCCTTAGTTTGATTCTGCAAAATGGAGCTGATTGACTCTTTTCTGCCTCTGTCCTCCTTGCTTAGGAGCTCCTTTGTTTATTGCTGTTTGTACTCATTCTCTGTAAGAAAACTGATATCCCAACTGATGTGCTGCTTGGTGGTCAAGAAAGATCAATGGGTGAATGTTTAGATAAGACCAGAAAACAGCCTCAGTGTTGGATAAGGATGCTTTTCCTTCTCACAGGGCTGAAAAATTTGGTGTGTTTGCTAGAAGTGGTCTGCTTTTCCCTTGCCCACATGCACCGGCAGTACAGCTGTATCCCAAACCTGATCAGGCATGGGAGACGTGTTTGCATACAGGGACAAAACCAGAGTGCCTATTCATGTTCAGCATCAGAAAAGTTGCTGGTGCAGACAATATGACCCTCCACCTAAATCAAAACTGTCAATTTAAGACTTTTCACAGTGTAATCCCTCCCCTTGTTCAGTTAAATATGACATTCTTTGGATCCTGACTGAAATGGTTCCCCTGTGTGACTAAATAGCTGCCACATCAGGTGAAGTGATTTGCTACAGGTGGTGTTGGGAAGTCCTTGATGACATTTAATCCTATATTTGAAGGGGAAGGTGCAGAGATTTCTGTGTGCCTGGTTGTGTTGATGCTTGAGTTAAGTCAACTCGGCTAGAGGGAAGTTATTCCTGAGGTTCACATAAGTGAACCTGGGGAGCAAATGGTCTTGCTTTTGGGAAGAATCAAATGCCAGATGTTTTAATAGCATGTCTCTGGAGATGTTACGCTTAATTCTATTTACAATGGTTTTACTTGCTCTCAGCTTAAGGATGGGAACACTGAGCTGTGTGCTGAATATTCACAGCATGTGTTCACAGCCATGTCTATGTAGTATTACTTTTGAAAATGTTTATATGGTAATAGTGCATGGTAGGATTCTATCTGGACTCTCTATAGAGCATGACTTTCTCAGCCCTTTGGAAGCTGTTCCTCTTAAGGAGCACTTAAATTTATTTGCTGATCAGTGCTTCTTATGTACTTGATTGTGGTCTGGTCATGAAGGAGCATCTTTATTCAGAGAGAAACATAAATAGCACTGCTCAGATACTTACATTCACGGGAAAGTACTGGCATTGCACAGGTATGCAGTGCAGGCCTGCTCTCTGGAATATGTTTGTGAGAACTCCTTAAGGCATTGGCAGTGTTACTGCTTGATTTACCCCTGAAGTGGGAGGAACATCAGCTGTAGTGAAGTAATTCATAGATCTGATGCAATCTCTGATTTCTGCATTTCTCTGCACCTATGCAAATCAGGCAGAGGGTACAGGGTTGTAGCAGTGGATAGAACTTGGTCCAGACTTTGTAAAGTGGTTAGGATCCTTTGGGATGAGATGCTCTATTAAGGGAAAACATTATCGTGATTATTTATTATTAATAGCAATGTAATATCTGTCCTGCAATATTGAGTTTAAATTTGACCTAATAGTAGGGACTTTCAGCAGAACACGCTCTTGTACTTGGCAGATGACTTTGCAGCGTATTAAAAGTGAATTATGGTCATCTTATTGCAAAAGAAAGTCAGCTGAAGTGCTGTCTATCTTTAATCACCAGGGCTAGCAAAGGCTATGGTGCCTTTTTTTTGCACATACTAGAAAGTCAGTCTAAAGAGCCTGCTGGCAATCGGCTGCAGGTCATCTTTTGACTTGAGTGATGCTGGTATACCACAGAAAATGGCACCCAGCTCTTCCATCGATCTTTTTCTTTCAGTACTGCAGACCTTTATTTCCAGTGTTCTTCCTGTAAAACTCCTACAGAGATACTGTGGGATTTGGGCCTCTGAGACAGTTAAGGTAACAAGCACTGTTCAGGTACTGCTTAAAAAACAAACAAGTAAAAAATAATAAAAAAAGACATCTTCCTTTCCTCCTCTCATTTCCTTCTTGACCTTCAAATCAAAGGCATGTTTTCAATTTCCCCAGTTGTCCTACTCTGTCTTTAAGTAATCACCAGTTCTGTTGCTACAGTGGTGAGAGTAGGTTTGGAGCCCAGTATGGACCAGACTTGGAACACTGGGGTATTAAGCTCATGCCATGATGATGTACCCACATTTGCTGCAATTGAAGTGGTTGTATTAAACAATGTTAGGCATGATAGGAAACAGTTTTTTACTGAAGGGGTAGTTGGACATTGGAACAAGCTGCCCGAGGAAATGATGGAGTTATCGGCCGTGTGAGTTCATGTAGATGAGGCCCTCAGTGACAGACATGGCAGTCCTGGGATAACAGTTGGTCTTGATGATCTTAAAGGTCTTTTCCAACCTACCTGAATGTATGATTCTATGAAGACCACCACTGTGATCCTGTATCCAGTTGGGTCTGTTTGTGTTGCTGCAGTTTCCTCCATACTGTTTTTAAATGGAATGCTTGGCCTTGGGGATCCCAGAAGGCTGCAGACAAGTTGCTGTGTTGCTGTCTCCGGACCAGCGTGGGCAGCTGAAGCAGAATGGGCTGCACCTCTTGAGGACTGCTGCAGGTCTAGTCTTGTGCCCACTCAGAGCAGTCCGTAGAGATGTGGAAAGCAGCATCTTGCAGGTTTAGCAAGTTACCATCCCCTGTCAGAGGTTGCCCTGTAGTTGAGTTGGCTGAAACAAACGTGTGCCCAAGCCCTCAGCTGTCCTACTTCTCCCTGTTATTTAAATGGCAAAGTGTAATGCTGGAGCATGAATGCCCTCCTTCCATCTGCTTGGCTGCAAGGGGCTTGGACCTTTGGCACAGGAGTAGTGAAGGAAGCCAGAATGGCACTGGTGTCTGCTACTGCCAACTTTTGATCTGGCACACTTTGTTAGGCAGAGACCATAGTCAGGGTGGTGATACTTTGAATGGAAATCTGGCTTTCTTTTAAATACAGGTGGTTTTGTGTTCTTTTTTCCTCCTTTTTTTTTTTTTTTTCCTTCTGATCTTTAGGCAAGTCCTTATGGCCTTTCCCTGCTTTACTGCACTTTGGACACTGTTCTTGCACTATTCTGGTCTTCCACTGGTGTTAGCAGTGGTGAGAAATGCAGCTATTTTTCCTACTGTCTGCGGTACTGGAAAAAGTGCTATTCAAAGAGTAGCTCACGCTAGGGCTATTTCCAGCACAGGCCCTCTCAGGGCATCCTTGTCAATGTTAACAGTGACACACTAGCATTAGCAGTGCCACAATGTCTTGATTTGATATTGAAAATGCCTGAAAGAGGCAAGTAGCTCTCTTGGGTGTGGCTTCTGGCATGGCTGAGAGAGTTTTGACTAATGTGGTGTTAACTAGAAAAGGGCTGGAAATACTAAAATCATCTCCCATGAGCAAAGGCATTATTGCTAAAGGTGTGGGCATGGGTGTCTAGCCTGTGACTGTGCTAGTGAGGATTACCTTTTGTATTTCTCCTGCTGGCACAGTTGGTAGAGTGGCCATCTTGTAGAGGGCATCTTCTGCAACTTTTTAAAATGGCACAAGTGCTCTGTGGATGCTGCTACAAAAACAAAATATGTAGCATAGATTTCTTCAAATCATAGAATCATTTAGGTTGGAAAAGACCTTTAAGATCGAGTCCAGCTGTAAACCTAACATTGCCAAATGTACCACTAAACCATGTCCCTATGTGCCACATCTGCATGTGTTTCCAATACCTCAAGGGATGGTGACTCAACCACAAGAAGGTCCTGATAAAATGTTTTTACACTGTTAGAGCTGTGCTCAGGCCAAACACTGGAATTATCTAACTTCTGGAGTAAATTATTTCATCCCTGTAACATGGGGAACAGCAGAAAACAGATCTTTTATTTTCTTTTCTTGCATAGCTTTGTGCCTTCATTCTGATAGGCAGCTGCCACCATAACACTAGCTGTAGTGGGCTGTCTGATGCCTCTTAATAGACCTGCCCTCCATTACTTTCTCTCTTGTTGCTTGTTTTTGTGGACTTGTCTTGCTGAGTGCTCAGTGGTGTAGGTAAAGGAAGGACTTGTGTCTTCTGTTGTTACAGGTTTTGGAAAACTATTAAGTAATAGGGGAATTAAGGAAGAATGTGTAGGTAAATGTGGAGGAAGGAAAACACATTTGGCAAGTAAAATCACTGTATTTTCAAGATTTTCACTGTTGCTTCTTCTCTCTCTTTTTCTCTCTCTCTTTTGATTTTCTCTTTCCTTAAAGCCCTCTTATGCCCAAAATTGACACTACATAATAGAGAGGCTTGCTGTATGACCCCTGATATGGATAGTCGAGCACAGCCCCTGATGGAGGCAGGGTAAAAACCTTGCAAGATGCTAAATATGTTGTTCTATCTGCTTTTGTTTGAGAGCTAGGTAAATTGTGTTGGAGCATTTTAAAACTTTGTCATTTTCTTTGTATATGCAATAGATTTTGCCCATTTAACAAAGTAGTGGCAAAGCATGGAGAATAAAAATGGAGTTAAATTCCTAGGAAGGCCAAGTCTGGTGTTTTTCACAGGCTACTGCAATGCAACAACACACTTCACTGTATCAGTTTGCCACAGCGTTATCCGGAGTTGCTGTTAATTGTTCTGGTTTCCTCAACCACCAAAGCAGAAGCATTTACCCTACTGCTTTTTGTTTATTATTCCTACAATAAAATTCTTAGCTCATAAGAGGGAGTTGGCAGTCGGGGACTTCATTTATAAGGTCAGCATGTAGGTAAGAAAACCATGCTTTTTGGGTGAGATGGTTTAGTGTGAGGTGTCCCTGCCCATGGCAGGGGGGTGGGACTAGATGATCTTAAGGTCTTTTCCAACCCTAACTATTCTATGATTCTGTGCTCTTCACAAGAAAAAAAAAAAGATTTCAGGTCTTAAGTCCTGATTTAAACAAATTGATTTAGATGCCTATGTAATTAAACAGGAGCAATCCCTTCTGTAGGTTCCCTAAATTCATTTAAGGCCTGGTCTGCACATAGTTTTTTGTTGGGTTTTTTTTTTTTTTTTTTTGTTGCTGTTGTTTTTTTTTTTCTTTTTACCAGTATAATTATGACTGCAAGGGGTATGGTTTCTTTAATGTAATAATTGCTGCATGGCCATTAGAAGTCCATCTGGTGTGACTCCTGTTCCACTGGCATAATGGCATCTGTATTTGGAGCAGGTTATTCCTGTGCAGGCATAAATTGTTGGTTGCATATATATTTAGTGTTCGGCTAGTATGAATGTGTCCATGTTGCTGATATAGTCCAGCTGTAGATGTGTTCATATAACTGTACTCTGCATAAAGGTGAGTGACGTATTAATTCAGGTTGGCTTGTTGTTGTGGACACGTAGAGGAAACATAAAATGGTTTGGGTTGGAAGGGACCTTAAAGCTCATCTAGTTCCAACCACCCCACCACAGGCAGGGACACCTTCCACTAGATCTGGTTGCTCAGAGCCCAGTCCAACCTGGCCTTGAGCACTGCCAGGGATGGGGATAGCCACAACTTCTCTAGGCAACCTGTGCCAGTGCCTCACCACCCTCACAGTAAAGAATTTCTTCCTAATATCTAAATCTCTCTTCTTTCAGCTTGAGGCCATTCCCCCTTTTCCTGTTACATGCCCTTGTGAAAAGCCCCTCTTTAGATTTCTTGTCAGCCCCCTCTAGATACTGGAAGACTGCTACAAGGTGTCCCCTGAGCTTTCTCTTCTCCAGGCTGAACAAGCCCAACTCTCTCAGCCTGTGATCATAGGAGTGGTGTGCCAGCCCTCTCACCATCTTTGTGCCCTCCTCTGGACATGCTACAATGAGCCCATGTCCTTATGTTGGGGCCCCAGAGCTGGACACAGTACTGCCGGTGGGGTCTCATGGGAGGAGAACGGGGGCAGAATTGCCTTCCTCAACCTGCTGGTCACACTCCTTTTGATGCAGCCCAGCATGCGGTTGGCTTTTGAGTTGCTGTAATTTTTTGAGGCCTTTGAGCCAAGGCCCCCAAAAGGTGTAAGGAGGTTTTTTGTGTGCTTGTTCTGAAGCTGTCCATGCTAAAAACCTGGTGATGAAGAACTGAGGAAGCTAGGACTGCTGCACTGCGCAGTTGGCTCTGACCAGCAGTGTCAGACAAGACTCATGTATCTGGCAAGTGTAATTATTCTTGAACTGAAGTTGCCTCTAATAGCTGCACTTCCAGATGGTGGAACTGGCATCCAGGATAGGATAAACACCAGATCTTATTGATACACAGGTCTGAGCCCAAGGGTAACAGGAATTCTAGGAAATTGTGGAGGAGGGGAAGAGTTTATCCCCTCTTCTCCTTTGGAAAGAGATAATAGCATCCTTCAGTTTAGCCCAGACAGGGCTAATGATGAAAGTTATTGTTTATCCGGCATAACTCATCTAAGTATGATTATGGTGAAGAGCACAGAAAATGAGAACATGGTGTGAGGAACTTGGTTAGTAGTAATATAAGAATAAAGATAATGATTTAACAAAGGAAGTAAAATTACTTCTGTCATTTGGTACTGTGCTAGAGTTTAACCTCAGGGTGAAAACCGATGCCTTCAATTCCATCACAGCAGTAGTCACAGCTTTAGTGAAGCAGATGGAGGTGGAAAAAAAAAAGGTAGCAACTTTGTTTTGCATTCTGATATTTCCATGGCTTTTATCAGCAATAAAGACCCTTGTTTTGGCACTTCCTTGCAGTGAATGCTTGGCAGTCTTCAGCTCTTCCATCTGGCCATTTTTTGTGAGGAAATGCCCAGGAGGGAGGTCATGGTTGAATTAAATACTGTCTCTAGGGTACTGGGCTTCACACGGCTAATGAGAAGCCTTAATATAGAGAGCTTTCAAAATCCAAATAGAGTTAAACAAGGAGAGAGAAGGACAAAATAGTAGTTATCTTTGCTGTGCTAGAGTGATGGTGCTAAAAAATGTGAAACTGAAGGCTAAACTAAGCACTCAGAATTCATGGTATCTATACATATGCATTACATATAGTTCAATAGATGTATAAAAATTAAAAAAAATCCCCAACATTAGGGTGAAAAATATATAAATTTAAAATTCCTGGAAGTTCCTCCCCTTCCTTTACTTCCTCAGCCCATACAAGACAATGCAACTGTTACTGTGTGGTGTGGGGATAGGAAAGGGGAGAGAGAATAGCTGGGAGAATATCTGAAGCAGTTGCAGCCAAGCTCATGCGTGTTAAAGTAAATTCTAGAAACATACCTGAAAAATGCATGTAAAAGTTTGGATTCTGATCCTGCTTGCTCCATTGTGAATGCAAGTAAAGCTTTACTGGATTGAAGGAAATAGTTATAATTTATGTGATGTTACTGAGAACATGTGGCCTATAAGAAAAACTGACCATGCTGCAGAGAGAAAAGCCTGCCCTGCAAATCTGTGTCCTCTCAGCAAAGGCATCGCTGTCATTTAGGAAATGATTGGTGAGAGTCTTGGGACATGGTTCTGTAGACCTTTGCTTCAGTAGTCTCCTTGAAGACAAAATCCCCAGTTCCTTACAGGGAATATTTGTCAGGTGCGATAATTCATGTAAGTAGGAATTTGCTTGCAAACTGCTTTTGTACCATTCATCAAAAAAATCTGAAGATATAGCTACATCTGTGCAATTCCACAGTGTGATGCAGTTGTGCTTCTATACCATGTTGCAGCAGCATGTCTGCAGGAATAAAACATAAGGTGGAAAATATTTGGAGCAGAGGTACTTAGAAGCATTAGCCATAGCCTATGAAGGTCTATCACTAAATGAGCATGATAGAGCTTGCAGAACTCTTTTGTGACTTGCTGCTTGCCTTGAAGGAACTTGACAAGTTAGTGTTGTGAAAGATGTTTTGTGGTTAAACAGTATGAGATGTTCTGATAAAGGCTCGTTTCTCGGGTGCAGTGCTAAGCAGCACTCCCTGAAACTAGTTTGTGGATACAGAATTATCCAAATGCAAGAGAAGACGTCCTGAATTTAGTATCCTTGGTTAACAGGCAGGACTCATTATTTATGTTGCTGACGAATTCTACTTAAAATCTGTGTCATTACATGCTTGGTTTGCAGGTGTAACATGTTTGCTAAACTAGCCAAAGTACATTTGGGCATGGTTTATGACTATTGGTGTAGCTTGAGAGAACCGTGGACCTGAAATGTAATTCTGCCTATAATTTTTACTGGAGTCCACCACCTATTAGGGAAAAACACTTTGACACATTGTATGCCTAAAATGAGGAAAACCTGTGTTCATAAGCCATCTCACTTCTATCTCATAAATACTGATCTGTTTGGTTGTGAGGTTTGATGCTAGCTAGCAGATTTATGCCTTTGATCATAGTGCTGTCTTGCAGCTCTTCATATAAATTTAATTGTGTTGATACTGTGATTGTTTGAAATTACAGATTTGTTAACATAGGTGAAGGTGATCCTTCACAAGGCTGATGGGCACAGATGTTTCAGCAGCTGCTGAGCCTATGCCTGCAGCCATCTGTGCGCAGAGAGAACTGACCCCTCATATGCCGGGTGGGGACAATATAGTTGCATTGTACCCTTGATGTGTGTTTGATGAGACTCATACTTGATCTAAGCAAGAGTGGCATGATCGGAATCAGCTTGAGGATTCCTGTCCTGCGCTTTCATTCTCTGTAATACAGATTGTGTGTTTTAATTAGGTCTTACTTCTGTGCTTTCCTGAAGCTGGTTTCATTTTTCAGGATTACCGAAACTACAGATCAGGGATGAAGGAGCACATGGGTGCTAAGAGACTTGCTGAAGCTTGCGTGAGAAAGTGGTTATGGGTCCTCTGATATCTGCTCGTTCACTGTGGGACTCACTGTGGCTCAATGCTGTTGTAATCCAGGACAAACGTACCTGAGCTGCTGGAAGAGGATTGATCTCTGTCATTCTCATCAGGGCTTTTCCCTGGATGGTTGTGCAGGTGATCTAAAACCAGGGTGGGAAGAGAAGAGTGGGGACATTGCGGGGAAACCCGATTCCCAGTTAGTAATGAGCTCTACACTCTTCTTGTTGATATCCCTTTCCAATGTATATGGGGCAGCTTGTGAAGGAATTACAAGGACTGTTTCGAAGAACTCTCTTCTCTGCTGAAGATTTGTGGCTGGGATTGAGTGATCCATGGCTGTGCTGTGTTTGAGGATTGCATCTGGTGCTAAATATTTTGTGAGTTATTAATGCTAGTAATTATCTTTCCAGCATTGGAGCTTTATTTAACAGATGCTACAAAACCCCCTTATTAAACCAGCTTGCTATGAGCAGCGACGGCTCAGCAGGTAGGAGACTTGTATGTTTATTTTCAGTGATGTATAGAGTTTGTCTTTAGAATATATTAGGCACTCTATACAATGGTACACCCCTTTAGCAAATGGGCAGGGCTTTTCTGGTCTGACCAGAACAACTCCTTTTTTGGAAGACAGAGACAATAGCATACGCATGTGTAATGTTGGTTGCAAATACAACTTGGGGCATCACCTTAAGCTGATGAGAGCAAGTTCAGATTTGCAGCTGTTGTTAGGAGGTGCTCAAATGTAGAAAGATACCTAATTTCAGGTCTAGGTGATTTTTCTGCCCTGTAGAGTGAACGGCCTCCTGCATTGGGCAGAATCATCCCAGAGCCTCTGTTGTAAGGTTAATTTAATAGCATGGGAGTATAAGTATCAGGTTTTCTTTTTATTCCTAAAGAATATATATTTTACCATGGCACTGAAAGGACATGGCTTTGGCCTTCTATTTGAGGGGACTGTGTTTTCAGAGTCCTTCTGGCAGGTCGTACCTGTGCTATTGTGAAGTTTCCTGGTCACAAGTGTCAGACGTTTGTACCACAGTTCTGGACCAGGGCAAGGATTATGGGTACTTCTAGGTTTTTATAATTGTCTGTCTGGTCAAAGTATGCTAGCCTAAATTCTGTGTGGATTATGTGGTGCTTATAGCTGGGAACTCTGAGTGTAGGAACCAAGCAGATTATACAGATTATACTCTCATGGTTGTAATGAATGTAAACATATGTACATATTCTTTGTCTGTGTATCAGATAAATCTCTAGAACAAACTTCAGATAGGCTTGTGAAGTTGCTACAACTGTTGGTGCAGGAAAAACAGAGAATATTGTATTTAAGTCCTGATAGCAAGTAAAAATATATTTATTTTGGAACTGAGTATTGCTCACAGAATACATATGTCTAGTAATGAAATTACCTTTTCAGTCTTTCCATCTTTTTCTCACCTATCTATTTACTGTAAAGCCTGTTAGAACCTGAAACTAATACTACGGAAATTAAAAGTGTGGGAAATCGTGCTACTTCAATTTGCTCACAGCAAACTGTAGTTACTTGGGGGTGGGGAAACCACGGAGAATGGGAAATCAGAAAAGCAGCTTCAGACCAAGATAGACTCTCTAGCTCTGATTGGAGATCTGTGTACCATGAGCCTCTTTTCTGATTTAATGCAGCTGTAATGTGCCAGTCTCTAAACCTGTAATTACAAGGCTATGAGAGACGGATTGATATGGACAGTAGTTAGGATATTAATTAAAATACCATGGATGATGTGGGGAACAATATGCTTTATTTAAAGTTACTGGAGAATAATTCATTCAAAATGCCACGAGTTGTCAATCTTGGGTCTTGTTTCTTTTTCTTTGGAATGTTCGAGCAACTGTAAATTGCTTCATAGGCTGCAAGATAGTGAAAATCTGGGGCCCTACATCAAAACAAGGTATTTCTACTCAAATGTTTATTTTGGTAGGATTATAGTTGCAACTGGCCTGTTGTTTTTCAGACACAAAAGCCAGAAAAAAGACCTGCGTGGATTAATCGGAGATTTACCTCTAGATCACCTGTAGGAATTTAATCTTTTGTGTTCATGCTAGTGACTCCCTGTGTGTTCATGCAACTCAGACTCTTTCAAAAAATACGGATGCAGTCTGTTTTAGTTATTCCTCCTTGGGATTAAATTACACAAAGGTGGAGCAGGTGAAGAACACTTTGGGCAGCCAGGGACAGGAGCCCATGTGCCTCTTGTTCCCAGCTTTGCAGATCCTATAACCCTTAACCCAGCTGTGAAAATCCTTTTCTACTGAGCTTTTTCACATCTCCCATGAAAAGTTTCACAGTGATAGAAAAACTTTCAACCCTGTTAATAGGTACAGGTGTCAGAGCCCGTTGATTTGAAGCACATATACTGGGGTAAGTAATTGGAGGCAGCATTAGGGTGCAGGGCCCTTCCAGAGAGTGAGGTGGTGTTTGGATTAAAGGAGGAGAAAGGAGGTGAATGGGATTTGTGAATCCTTATGTCAGGCATGCTGCACACTGTTGTCTTTATGGACTGCCTCAGTACAGCAGTGGGTGTTTTGGGTTAAGTACAGGAAGGAGGTTTTCCATCTGGCGGGGTAGGACTCTTAGGCACCTCATCCCTCTTCCTGTTGGTGAAAAGCAGTGGAGTAGATACACTTGACCAATAGGCAGTCAGCTCATTAGCCATATTCATTAGTGCTAAAAGATCCACAGGCCTGAAGAACTTAACTGTCTCTGAAATCTTTGGTCAGTGTTGGGGCTCCCAGGCATGACCCTGAATGAACTTTCATGTGCCTAAAACCAGAAGACTTGAAAGCCTTCTGATTTGCTACTGGCAGAAAGTCATCTGTTTGAAGTTATTTTCTGTTGAACAATTATTGTTTTGTCCAGAACTCCCAAAGAAGCTGGTTTTCCACTGAACAGAGTATTACAAGAAATGGAACGCCAAACCCATTCACTTGCATTGTCTTAGCACTTCCGTGAGGTTGAAAACTGTGTCCAGAGCAAGGTTTTTATACTTAAACAAATATTTTTTTTTCTTTTTTAGTGTTTGCTTTATGGCTGATGCCTTGTTCTCAGGCTTCATCTTGGAGCCGATTTTATGGTTAAGCTGTAAATACTGAAGTCTGATAAAGAGAGTGGAAAACCTGATTGGAGATGTGCACTGGGCCATAGCTGTGCCATGTTGCTATTGCCATCTGCACAGCAGCAAACTTCAGTCAAATCAGAGACTTTAATACTGCTCTTTGCGTGGCTGATTTTTTTTACATTCGGTGGCTTGTGTCTGGCTTGTTACCTTCATTTGGAAGCAGTGCTGAAAACGGACACTTAAACAAGGGAGGCAGTACTATGGGCTGTTGAGTGGTTGAAGTCCTGGACTGGGTGTAGAAACCCTGGGCTTTTCTTCTCCCTCTGCTCCCCTTTGGCCAAACCAGATGCTTGTTGCAGGTTCCTTGAATGTCACAGCAGTGTGGCAAGCCATGTTTTGTGTGAAGCCTCATGTTGGAAACGTAGGATTCTTTGGCATTTCTTGCCTTTGAAAATGTGCCCTCGGAAACACCAGTCTGGAAGAGGAGGATGTTTCTGTGAAATAAGAGGGAAGGGGCTGCTCTCAAGGGCCTGAGCATGAGACACCTCCATCATTAGAAGTGTGGAAAAACAGATGAATACAAAAAGTGCAAAAGCACCCATGATGCTGACAGATTTGGCCCAAGGAAACCAGCCAAATAAAGGCTGGCAGGGGAAGGGATGAGAGAGAACTAGAGCAAGAGGGTTTAACACAGCAGGTTGTGCTGCTGTGACTGAGCTTGCAAAAAATGGAAGGGGAAGCAGGGTATGGCTGGGTGTTGTGGCTCTGACTCTCCACCTTGCCAGCTGTGGGCTGCATTCTGCATCTCCCTCCTGTGGCTGGGCTATAGGCTGCTTCCCTGGAAAGCACTGGGCAGCAGCTGCTCCTGGGATGTGTTGCAGGGGCTGCCGTCATGGTCACTGGTGAGTCCCTGGCAGGGAGATGAAGCTTGGAGGGGTGGTCTGCGGCAGCTTGGAGGAGTGGGCTGGACTTTCCTGAAGAAAGGTTTGCATTGCACTGGGAAAGGGGGAACTGGGAGGAATGTTGTGGCAGGAGGAGACATCATTGAGTTCAGTGGGAGCTGTAACATCAACATTAAGATGCAGTGGATGTCTTCAGAGTGATCTGTGGCTCTGCCAGGCCCAAGTGGAGACAAACTAAGTGGTGCTTTTATGTATTCAGTGTTGTTTCTTCTGGGTTAGACAAGGTTTAAGATTATTCCTTGGCTACATGAGCAGGGTTTACGTCTGGAGGGGAGGAAGAAGGATGTTTAAGTCCTAATGAATCCTTCTTGAAGCTTTTGTTTATTACCAGTCTTCAGAGTGGGAATGCATGACAAAAATCCTATGCATTCTCTTTTCCTCGGGCAATATTTCTGTTTTGTGAATTAAAGGGTATGGCTTCAACTAGAAAATGGCATGGATGTGAGTGATCCTTCATCTTAAAATGGGTTAAAGGTACAGTACAGCAGTGTTTCTCAACCTGAGGTCTGTGAGATAAGAGTCTACAAATACATACCTTCCTCTAAGGGTAGCCAATCAATGGGAAGGGGTGACATTCAATAAAGTAATATTTCAGGCATAATTTAATATTTATATGGCTGCAAGTGACACAAATGCAGGACCAAGATACAAACCAGCTCCTTTTTCTTTCTTTTCTACCCCTCCTCAAGCAGACTTGGATTAAAAATTGAGAATGTTTTGTTTGTAACTTACAGCAAATTGCCCATCTCTCACCTAGTTCACAGCCCACGCTGGCACTTTCCTGAACACTGGGTTTGAAACGGAGACTGAAGGGAGCTGTCACCTTGATTTACTTGACTTGGCCCAATGAACAACTTAGCCTTCTCCTAACATGGCTATTTCTGGAGTTTGCATGGCTTTGTATAGTTAAGCTATGTTTTTCTTCTCTTGGCTTATTTTTATGCAAGTTTTTCTCATGTGAAATATTTTTGGATTAGATGAGATTTACAAGGAGGAGTTGACATTGCATTTCAAGGTTTGCTTCTGCTATTACATTGGCTTGCTGACATCACATCCCCGGGAGTCAAACCTCTGGGCTGAGAGCCAGTATTTAAAAAGATTTTTTTGCAGGGTGGAGGAGTATTTTGTAATTTCACCCCCCTATGAGTTCACCCTCTTCTCTTGCACTGCTTGTTTATTATTTCGGGTTCCACCTCTACAACATAGAAGAAAAGGCTGTTTTAGTCCTCATTGTGATACTTTGTGCTTAACCATCTGCTTAGAAGGCATTGATGATGCTACATGCAGCTTGATCTCCTCATGACTCATTTCTGAGTTGCTGGTACATCCCTGTATGCTGTTAAGCCATCTTTGAACCTTACTGTGTCACAGTAGTATACATGAGGAGTAAATCTACTGAAGTCAGTCAAGTAGTACCAGCATGAAACTGGACTGACTAGAAAATCATGTCTCCTTTCTTCTGGATTATGTACAGCAGAAAGGAGTGAAAGCTTCAAGTGATCAGAGGGAATTTCGAAAGCAGTGTTTTGATTTGCCTAACAAAGAGACTGGCCAAGTATATTGAAAATAATTGCAGAGACCACAAGCTGATTTGGAGTGTGTCTCTGGAGTTGGGTAAAGAGATGGTGCATTATTCATGAGATAGCCGAGTGTTTGCCTTCCTCTGGTGGACTGGGACATGCAGAAATGCACTCACTTGCTTCACCTGGTTGACTGGCCCTCTGGGAAGGGTCTACTCTTTGCAAAGTGGAGGTGAGAGCGGGGAAGGCTGCTGATACAATTAGGCTGATTTGCACTGACTTAGGAGCAGTTACAGGAAGCCCATATGAATTCACTTATGGCTTGTTAATGCTGTGTTTGTCAGTAGTCAATGGGGATCAAAGGTTTGAGGCACACAAAAGCGGTGCAAAATGGAAAGAATGCCTAAGTACAAGTGTACCTGTGTGCTAATCTCACGGGCTCAATCACATTTCATCCTTGTGCCTCCTTATACTCACTTGCAGAAAACAAAAATAACAGTAATTTTCATTAGAAGCTGTTGATTGTGGCTTCCTTCAGTGTGTTTCTGAATCATAACCTTGTAAAAAGCATACCTCACACAGCAGGAGTTCAGCAAATCCAGTAACAGGCTTATGACGCTGGATCTGGTGTGAGATGTTTCTGCTCAGCTGACCATAACCTGACCCAAGAGCAGAGAGCTGTCCTTGTTTGTACCCATAGCTATGACGTTCATGTGGCATGTGTTTGTGGGAGAACTGGCTGTTGTGTGTGGTTTCTGCTTTAAGCATCTTGTCACAAGGGAGTTAGGTAGACACAGAAACGTGGACTTGATGGAGTTGAGGTGGCCACAAAAGAAAAGATACTGGTGGGTGGCCATTGCCATGTTCCTCATGCTGTGTTTGTCATTCCTGCAAGCTCCACTTATGACTACTTCTTTGGTAGCTGCTCTCCTCTCTGATTTTAATCCAGCAACAATGCTAAAGTAACTTTTCTTCTCTCCTATTCTCCGCTGCTTACTTTACCACTTAAGAACTGAGGCTATAAGGGTTGTAATGTAAATGTACCTAGAGCAAAACCTGCTAAAAATACTATGATCAGATAGAGAGCAGATTAATGATGTCACTTGAATGTATTCTACTAAGTTTTATTTAGTGTTATGTGTGTAGTGGTGGATATTTTAGCTGTCTCAGATGTGCAGTAATGTTCTTAGTCCCAGGACTGCCCTCTCCTGTAACAGTCATAGTTCATTACAAACAAGTAAGTGTTTGGAGAGAGAACTGGCATAATAATGGCATACTGGAAGAACTGGTCATATTACATGTTTGGAATGAGCTGATGTGAATTCATCATGAAAACAACTATTCAGGTTTGGATTTGTCTCTGACAGACAAGCTCTCATATTGTATCATGCGTTCATAGCCATCTGAAAGCTGTTGCTTTCATAGCCATGGTTCATAGCCATCAGAAAGCTGTTGAGGTCGCCCAGGCAGTCTCCTGCACAGAGCAGAGTTTTCCCTACAGCACATTTTTGTGATATATCTAATATTTCATATTTTCCCTGGTGGGAATTCCACCACCTTCCTCAGAAGGCTGTAGTTCACATTGTTATCTCTTCTGGAAGAGGTACCTTTTGTAGTCAGGCTGTGTTCTCTCTTAATTAAGTCACATTATTTCCATGTAACCTCAGCTTTTAATACCTTATTGAGTTATCTTCAATCCTTTATGCCCCATTCTTTGGATTCACATCTACCTCTATGAGAAATTTCTGCATTGGTGCATCATACCCATTTTTCAGTATGATAAAATTATAGCTCAGTTTACTAATGACTTGCATAATCTTTTGAATTGCATTCATATGTCATTAAAATGGGATGGAGGGTCATACCATTGGGATAGAAAAGCTTGGAGCTGGATAATCTTCCTGCTCAGTTTCCAATTGAAGTCATATCCAAATGGGGTAGTAAAAAGCAGAAAAGCTGCTTTCATGATGCTGTATTTGCAGTTCATCGTTTGGAGTGTGGTCAGATAACCCATCAGAGGATCTAAACTTTAAAGACACTGCTGAATGTGTGAGCAGTCACTATTGCAGAGCTAGACGCATCACAGAAGAGGCACTCAGCAATGTGTTCACTTGCAAAACACATACAAAAATTTTTTTCTGAGACCTTTTGAAATATCTCTGTTACCAAGGAGCTGTGTTTTCACTGTGTACCACTACAGGCTGTCTGCATGATGTGATGTGCTTTCATGCTATGAAGGCAGTCTACACGATGGTGCTGGATCTGGCCTATCCATTGATCACAGCCATGTCAGATAGGTAGACAGTAGCTGTGATTTTTGTTTTTTAATTTTTATTTTTTTCTTTTTCACTCTTCACTGTACAGCTCAGTCTATTCACTGTAAGCCTTCCAGCAGCTCTTGCCATTCAAGTAGGTGATGTTCTAGCAGTATTGGAGAGCTGGTGGAAAAGGGTGATGATCAAATGCAGCCAGTTGAAAGCTAGCATATGCTTTACAGGAACATTTGTTCTACACCCTGAGCTGAAGCTGAAATTTCACAGCATCAGGGCAGAACAGCCTCATGGCAGGCATAGTGACCTTTTGGAGTGCTTACAGATTAGATGCACATGAGAGGGCATGTAAGCTCTGCATTAAGAAACTCAAGGATTTTACTATGTGGGGAAACCAAGGGGTGGAAATGGCCTCTTGAACATAGAAGTCTTTTTAGTGAAGATGTTGGGGGTGTTGCAGAAATACAGCTGGAGTGGGGGATGTATAGGTGTACTCCCCAGGTTGTATCAACACATCATAAAATATATATACAGTTGTAGCTGAGGTAATACCCCATGGTGGGCGAAGTTCCCTTGAAAGCACCCTCCTTAGATGCTCTGCTGAGCTTTGTAGGACAGTCTCTTCTGTCGCTGCAAAGTGTTGTGGGAGACCAGTCTCATAATTTAGCAAAGTTAGGTTACTCATCCCATGTCAATGACTTCATCTGGCAACTGTCTTCCTCTCAGAAGGATGCCTGAGGGCTGCATGAGTATGGAAATTGAAACCCCTGCACCTTTGGGTATTTGGCCCCTTCTTAGTCAGGTGCAGTGATGTGAGTGCTGTGGAAGAAACTGTAGCTGCTTTTCTGTTCAGAAGCAGGGTATGAGTCGCTGGGGATATCAGTCTTATGCTTGCACTGGCCTTAAATTCACAGAACAGTAAAATGCAATTGTTGTATTATGAGACTCAAATGTAATACATGAGGAATGTGTGGTGCATTAAACCTGTCTGGTTCATATAGAAACTCATGTATAATTCACAGTCTTTGTAAATATGTCAGCTTAATGTCTCTCTGGCACCTGTCAACAAGGCTGTGGCTCCCTGGGGTTAGTCAGACCTGACAGCTTCTGAAACCAGGCCCTGAATTGTGTGACAAATAGTGCTGAACTCTGAACATGGCTGAATAAGAGCTAGTTTTGAATTCAGAAAAAAGATTACTTTTACAGTCAAAGCAATTTTTTTAAGTTTTCCACTGTTTCCTTAGAGCAGTGTTAAAACTTCATCCTCGTTATGATGGAGAAACCCTGTAGTTTTTCAGCAGAGTAGGATTACATCAAGGCAAGTACTCCAGCGTCAAGTTTTTGTTATCTTTCCCTGCAACACATTATGCAACATTTCTTGATGTTGGTGGATTGAATTTGTTGGATATCTGATAATTCTTTCAGACATTTATTTGTAGCTTAATTAATATGTGTGATATCTTCCTTCAGACGGTAGCTTACACGCGGATTTCTGGATAGGAGTCACTTGCAGTGCACAAAATAGATTGTGCAGCAAAGCTCTTGGTAACTTGTATGATGTGTGTCTACTTTTCATTAACTGAATTGGCTGTATTCTGTAGAGAATGTGAGCTGCACTTACGTGAAGCCTGTAAGGTGCATAATCTTATGTGTTTGGGGTTTGCAAACACTCATTTTAAGTGACAGCATCAGACTTTTAAGTAGTTTGTAAAAAGCAGCAGCATGGTTCAGTCATTGCTACTCAGACTAAATCAAGTCCCAAATGTACTATAGGCACTGAGAAAATTAGTATGAAATAGCAACATCTTTTACTCTCACTCAGAGACACTGAGAACTTTAAGAGCTGTTGGGTTGTAAATTGCTAAAACACTGGTCTGTAGGATGCTAAAGTAGTCTGGGCTGGAACAGAAGAAGTCTGTAGGAGTCTAAAGAAGTTATTCAGTGAGTTTAGCCTGTTTTGGACTCAGTCCTTGCATGAGATTCTCAGAAGCAGTCGGCAGTGCTCAACTTTACTGACCCTAACCCCACTGGGAGCCAAGAACTGGAATGCTGAGCTTTCCTGGCCTGCTGGATTTCATACCATCTTTAAGCAATTTTAAAGCACTGAAGAAGAATAATCTGCATTTTCAAGTCAGATACACTATGCGTTCTCTTTAGAGCTGGCTTTACAAGGTTATGAAAGCTTCTACTATGCGGTCAGTGTATATTTTCCTGGATGTGTCAAACCAGGGGTAGTGAAAGGTGAATCAGGATTGCTGAGCACAGCCTTTTGACTGGAGCTGGGAGCCCTCTTGGGGAAACTTAATGTCTGGCTCCGAGAAGGGAGCTAGAGCAAGAGCCTTTAACATCCAGAAGCCTTCCCAGGGGCACATCTTAGACACTGCTCCTTTTCCTGAGCTCTGGTTTCTTCTCATATCTTAAAGCTAACATCACATTTAGCAGCCAGTGGAAGCAGTGTGGCAGCCTTCATACCCTGCTGTAGGGTTTCATGGTAGTTCTTTACTCTCTCTTGAATTCCTACAATTCCTCTCATTGGGAAACAAAACCAAACCTATCTATAATAAAAACAAGAGCAAGTTTTCCTGCAAATACAACAGCACAAAAGCTGGCTGCTCTTTCCCACTGAGGCTATCTGAACCAAGCAGCCTTTCCCTTATCACCTTCAAAGCCTTGCTTTAAGGAAGAGGAGTGATTACTCAATCATTAAGGATAATGGCTATTTACTTTGGGGAACAATGGACTTCATGAACCACAAAAAAATGACCCAATTTTCAGAAGTGCGTTTGCCTTGGAGCTAACTGGCTGGCTGTGGGATGGAACTGCATGCATTATCTTCAGAGGTGGTAAAAACTGACCTTTTGTTCCAAGATAAATCACAGTGATTTTTTATTTTTTATTTTTTTTAATTTATCTTGAGGACTGACATGGCCCAAGCCTGGAAATGTCAGCCTAGAAAACAATACTGGCATTTAAAGTAATGAGCACAGAATAATAATAGTAATAGTAATAATAATATTTAAAGCCTTTTTAATGATTACAGCTTGCTGGATTTTCCTGTGATCATCTTGTATATGCTAAGCTTAGCACTTTGTTCTGTCTGCAGTGGGATTTTACCGTGTATTCATCAATATGTGGAAAACTGCTGTTCCTGTTTCATAGAATCACGGAAGGGTTTGGGTTGGAAGGGATCTTTAAAGATCACCACCGCTCCTGCCTGGGGAAGTACATCTTTTTCTAGACCAGGTTGCTCAAAGCCCCTTTCAACTTGACCTTGAACACTTCCGGTAATGGGGCATCTACGTTTAGATGTTTAGATATGTCCACTTTGGTTACAGTGTAGTTAAAATGTTCTGGGACCTGTGTAGGCAAGGAGAATAGAGAGGGTATTGCTGTCTTAATTAGCATATTCTTGAAAAATAGGGAATACTGCTGGACATACTGTGTGAGCTAGGTTAAATTGTAAACTGGAGGTGGTAGTGGGATAGCAGGTATTTTCCCTTCCCAAGTCTTCTGATAGTCCTTCCAGCCTATGTGCCTCTGCAGCTTGAAAGATGTGTATAGTATCTACAGCCTTGGATGAAACAGTGATAACTGCTCTGTTGTAAGAAATTTTGGTGTTTATATGGATTTATTTCTCAGGGTGTGGTCTGAGATTCAGACTTCTGATTTAAAAACTGGGAGTAAATGGCACTGCAAACTCGGATGAAGAAGATGTTTGTCCTTTCAGAAGAGCTCCTGACAGGGCACTTATCAGAGGTACGGATGTGCATAGCAGAGACTTTGGATGACAGGATCCTGATGCTGTTCATGATGGTTGCTGTGAAATAATCACTAGGAGCTACATATGAACCTAATGAATAAATACTAATAGCAAACTATGCAGTGGGAAGCAGAGAAATCACATAGGGAGATCAGAATTAGGGGAAAAAACCACAAACCAACAGTTTTGACCCTATGTAGATAATTCTTTATAAGCAAGTGACTTGTCAAAAAAGTCACTTGCCTTTTGTGTGAAAGCAACACAAAAATGAATGTTCCAGGTTTTATGTGTGTTTTATAAAATAGGGTGGCTATACCTTTGGCTTTGGCAATTTAGGTTTGCAAGTTTAAGCCTTTTTAATTTTACGAAACCCTGAGCTTGCCTTTTGATGCCCATGTATCTTCTTGCCTATGCATGCTTTCTCCCTGCGGAGAACTCCAGATGCATTTCTTGTCAGACAGATATGCTATCATTGCCTTCTGTTGGGCCTTTACTAGGGTACGCAAACCCCTAGTAATGACATCATGTGAAATTTGTGATCTCGCTTTGAAGCCAAAATCTCCATCGGTGACAATCCTGAGCTCTGTTTGAATGACTTGTGATTGGTTATTTTGTTCTTGAACTCTTTGTGTGTTAGCAGTTTTTGTATAAAATGCCCAATGACTTTACTGGTAAAATATGAGGAAATTAATCTCATTTATGCTATCGCACTTCTTTCTACTGCAAAGATACTATTTCTGTAGTAAGCATATGAATGCTTTAAAGCTGTTTTAGACTGAAGGGAATAGAGTGAAGTGGCCTCTGGGCTCTTAAGAAATAGGCTTATAATATTTCTGAAGGGGTTTGTTCTGTTGGCATCCGATAATGTTTCAATTTATAGGGAATCTGTTATTCAGGTAGCATTGCAAGCTTACCTCTGTCAGTTGAATGAAGTTTCAGTGGGTGGACCAGGTCATCATTCAGAGCTTGTAGCATGAATGAATGAAGCCTCCCCACTTCTGCAGCTGTGTTTGCCCCCAGGAAGCATGTGAAAAACTTTGGCAGAGCCCAGCTTTTATTTCAACATTTATTGCCTTTTTCTCTGCTGATTAGATCAAGTGGAATTACATGATTGACTGTGTCTTCCTACAGTGGATGGACTTCTGTCACAATGCATGGTGTCTCCCACGAGCTAGTAAACTTTAGTGAGTAAATGTTTATTCTTTCCTGGTTAAACATGAGAATAGATGTTTAATAATACCCATACTGGCGCTTTCATTTCATACATAAGTTCCTCAGGGCCTCATGCAGAACTGAAGGAGTGACTCATATATGACTGCAATATGGCTAATTTGGTTGACAAAAAAAAAGGCATTTTATAAAAGTAGTGACTTTGTGGTGTATCTCTAGAAAATACAAATATGCACATGTATGTGTATACAAGAAGGAAGAGCATCACCATTTAAGAATTGCATGCACCTTTTGAGTCTGTTTTAAACTGTTTCACTGTAATGCTTTGTTTTATTGGCAGTGTACAGTTAGAGTGGTCGAAGGTGACCTAAGGTCTGTAGAAGGGCACAATATTCTCTACTTGATAAACTGATTATACTGGGGAAAAAAAAAACCCTTTGAAGCACACAAACCTTTTTGTTGTGGGTTTTGGGTTTTCTTTAGGGTTGTTTGGAGTGTTACAGGAGCCTCATTGAACAGTCTGTCTGTTCTTCATTTTTATTTTGCATTCTGGGCAGTGAACTAGAGCTCTTTCCACTTCACTGATGCGTGCCACAGAAGCGTAACTGAGAGCTTCTGTAGTTTTCAGCAGACACTGCAGTAGAATTCCCTTCTGACCCTTTTTTGCTGTTCAGGCTTTTGCTAATGCTGCTAAATCACCTAAAAGGATGGATTTAAAGTATCTCGCACAGTCAGAACTGGTTAATCTGTGTTTGGTTTATATGTCTGAACAAGCAAAAAGTTCTCATTGATGGATTGCTTATGCATTTGTCATGTATGTCACTACCTTGGTTTTGGACCTTCTTGTACTGTAGATTTCACCACATTTGAGTGTCTCTGTCCTTTCAATATCCACAAAAGACAAAGATGATTTTTTCGTATCTCAAGCATTCTGGACCATAGCAGCAGAGGGCCCAGGCTCTCAAGTACAGAAGGTCTGTATGACAGAGAGTCCCTGCTGCTGTGATTTCATTGATATTGCTGCTAGAGTAAAACTTACTCAAGTGTGTCAGCATGAGCAGCTGTCATAGTTTGCTTACAATGTAGACGTGACCATGGAGAACACTGGTACTGTGCTGCCTCCACAGGTATGAGGGAAACAGCAAGCATGACTCCAGAATGCTTTACAATTACTAACCTTTAAAATGGGGACAGCAGTTAAGGTAGCTTAAAGGTGGGAATGACCATACAGGCTTTCCTGAACTATTCTCATTTAGGGTGGCGGTTCGATGATGATGGTAAGAGTTTATGAATTAATGACCTGAACTCAGCCTTGACTTCTACTTGTTAAGGTGTTATGAAGCCTGAAATAGTTATACTAACAGAAGCAATACTGGTGTAGCTGTATAGTTATAAAGATGTCTACACCAGTATATTTTCCTGATGGTAGTTTCCATGATTCTATGATTCTTCCTGTAAGAAGAATGGAATAACCTACGCTAAAATAAAGCAAGATACATATATAACTTTTCACAACAGATGGACTGGGGAATCTGAGAGTGCTTGGGAAGGCTTCTAAGAATGACCACAGAGTTTAGACTGACTTTTTGCATTTCTGTGGGTGACTACTAATAGATCAGGATGCTTGTATTCTAAGATATTTATCTTACTTTAAAAATTCAGATTTACATAAAAATAGCAAAAGCAGTGGTGTATTTTGTTCATTTCTACCTCTTGGCTCTTTTGATACACAGACTATTCCTATCCAGAAGAAGCGAAAAATGCACATGGCCGTATATTAGATCTGCACTGTGTTACCATACATTACATGGTCTATACACGTTGTGTTACATGTTACCATACTATAGGCCATATCTGGCACGTGAGTAGGATTCCACTGTGCTAGGCATTGTATCAGCATAGAGCAGTAAGCTGATTCTGTCTTGAGCTTTTAATCTTAATAAAAACCAATATAGAACAGATGGATATAGGTGGTACGTGGGGGAGTACAGAGAAGACAAGGGCATCATGTTTTTCATGAGCCATATGTCTGTTCTGATATAGGTGGCACTGAAAAGTTGACACAGGAAAAAACTGGAGGAGACTAGCAGTAGTGGTAGGAAAGGCAAGATGAAAGGAAGCATGCAAATGCTTGTTGGAAAATCTGATAGTTGGGTGATAGCAGAAAGCTTCAAGGGATCATCAGAAGCAGGAATCAATGCCTCAGTAGCAAGTGAGGAATGATAGATGGGGTGAGAGTAAGTGCTGGAAAGCCTTAAAACCAAAGATAAGCTTATGCTGAAAGCCTTGAAACCAAAGATAAGTTTGATGCAAAAATGTGTGGAGAGAGCTGGTGAAGATGGTGGTGAGTGAGGTGATAGCAGCAGGGTTGGGCTGTGATCTTTGCTAAAGCCTTCTTGGTAGGAGAGAACAAGCTTCTCTTTATCAGGACTGGAGGAAATGCTATCCAAGTCACAGATGTTTGGTGCCAGATGCCTGAGGGAGGAAGAACTGTGTAAAAAAAGTATGTGCAGGATGCCCTGCTACCCCTCTGTGTTAACACAAGCTAAAGTTGTAAATTTAAAGTGTTTTCTGTTTCTAACTACTCCACTTGCAGGTATGTCTGTTCAGGAGCAACAGACCCATTTTTCTATTTAGATTAACCCTTTGCAAGTGAAACTGCAGAGAGGCTTATTTCTGGACTGACAAAAAAGTACCCTCCTGTAGAATTGAGGAAATCTGGAGAAGCTCTTGGGATAAACTGTCTCAGCATTATACAGATTTGTAGACCTGGAAGAAGTGCATATCTGGTGATACGGGGCCGAGCTGTGCTGTCCACAGGAAGAAAAGCAAGAGGAGGTGAAATTTAATGGGAAGTGAAACATTCCCTTTTACCATGTTGTGCTTGAGCTGAAGGCTAGATGTTGTGGGTGTGCTGTCCAATAGACAGGCCAAGAATTTATCAAGTGCTGAAAGTGAGAAGCCTGGAAGTAGTTGTACATCTGTGTGTCATTAGATCATGTATAGTTGAAACTGCTGATGAAATTAGCCAGAGATGAGGTGCAGAGCACAAAGAAAAGCCCACCAGAGTACTGTATATAACGGGACCACAGAACATGGGAGAGAATGTTAAGGAGGGCATGAGTAATGCAGGAGAAATCAGGGTTGGAGAGAGTCATAAAGATTACAGCTTTTACATGTCCTGAGAGACAACTTGAACAGTTGTATTAATGCTGTTGTAGTATTGTAAGGTCACATTAGTGATGCTGGATGCTGTATGATTAATACTGTTACAGTGTTTGTGTGATAATGAATATAAGCAATCAATGGTTATATTAACATTCTGATCTTGGCAAACAATTGAATTGTGTGTGACAGTAACGACCCAAGAACCTTATATGATGATTAACTGCTCAGTGCTGCTCAGTTATGGAAGAGTACTTTGTTGTTATTTTTTTTTATGGAAGATTTCAAAAGTAACAAAAAATGGGTTTAATATTGTAGACTTCTTTTTTTCCTGGCCTCCTAAACAATATCTGTGGAGGGAATTCAGCAGCCACACTGGATAATGTGGCAGTCTTGGTTATGAATGTTGCAGATGTCTTGCAACTTACCTGAAAGTTTTGATTGTCAAAAGGACAAGAAGGGGGGGGGGGGGTGGGTAGGAGCAAGGAAAGCTATTTGCTGAAGACTGAAATGTATGTACTGTTTTCCCAGTGTAAAACCTTGACCATTTTTACCAATAGCAGACTTTTACTGAGGAAATGAAATTTTAGTGTAAAAGCCATATTACATACTGAAGAAGTAAATAAGCAGATGCTTTGAAAAAATATTTTCAATCAGCTTATTCTCAGATCAGTTAAAATACCAGCTTGGTTCTATTTCTTTTCTCAAGTAGTATGGTGCTGGTGGTGTCTGTGAATACTGCATCTTCATATAGGACACTGAATAGGGTGCAGCAGCAAGACTTGGGTTGTTTTTTTTTGTGGAGGCTGGGGACTATGAGTGACATAAAAGAGCACAGGTGGCCCAAAAATGAATTGGGGGCTGTCATGGAGGAGCTGTTGTGTAACAGTAGAAATGTAAAAGCAGTCTGAGCTGTGACTGGGAACCCTTGATGTTCATGGTGTCCATGGAGGGCCATATGTCTCATCTGGTATGGCAACTCACTCCTCATTGGTATGTGTCCTGGGTTCAGCAGTACCAGTCATTTTTCTCCTTCTTAGTAGCTGGTGCAGTGCTGTGTTTTTGACTTTTGGCCTGGGAACAGCGCTGATAACACCGATGGTTTTAGTTGGTGCTTAGTAATGTTTACTCTGACCAAGGACTTTCTCAGTCTCATGCTCTACCAGGGAGGAGGGAAAGCCGGGAGGAAGCAGAGACAGGACACCTGACCCAAACTAGCCAAAGAGGTATTCCATACCAGAGCACATAATGCCCAGTATATAAACTGGGGCCAGTTACCCAGAAAGTCTAGATCACTGCTCGGTCAGGCTGGGTATCGGTTGGCGGGTGGTGAGTGGTTGTATTCTCTTCCCTTGTTATTTCCCTTATCATTATTATTATTGGTGGCAGCAGCAGTGCTTTGTGTTATACCTTAGTTACTGGACTACTCTTATCTCAACCCATGGGAGTTGCATTCTTTCAATTCTCCCCATCCCTTTGGGAGCTGGGGGGGGTGTAAGGAGGGGAGTGAGCAAGTGAGCTGCGTGGCTGACGGGGCTTAAACCGTGACTGTTCTTTTTGGCACCCAATGTGGGGCATGAAGGGTTGAGATAATGACAGATCTGTCTGGAGTGTGTCTAATCGTATTTATGATAGGCATTTATTGTTTCGGATTAATAGTCACTTGTCACAATGCTGATTTATTGGCTCTCAGAGTTGTTGCTCTTTATCTCACAGTTTCAGCATGTCGTACCTTACTTGCAGCCGGTATTTGCCGTGTTAGTGTTCGTTTGCTGGGGCTTTGAGCTAAGGCTCTTGTTTCATTGTACTTTATGGTAATGACTTGTAATGCAATAGAATCATTGATCATGAAACTGATCTGGCTTGCATTCCCAGTGTGGTCACCACCTCTATACTTTGGGAGGTATATAATAAAGTGTTTAGCAATTACACATCCTTCTTTTTTTTCTTTTTTTTCCTCCTCGGGTGGTCAGCCTGTGAAGGAGACATTCCCTCATGCTTCCAGCCCCACCACCTGACTGTTTGCAGCATCCTTTGAGAGTTCTGAAGGTTTTGAATGGCCTTTAGGTACCTTTGAGACCTGCCTCCTGATTGTGATGGGGGTCAGCATGTTGGCATGCATACAGTATGTGTTTTACCCGCAACCACTTTGTCTGATCTCAAAAGTTAAGCGGAGTCGTGTTTGGGGCTTGTCTAGAGTTAGACAACGATATAGGAGGACCAAGAGATTTTCCCCGAGGCTGGACAGTCATGAGTGGCAGGGTGTGTGGGACAGTATTAGCCAGTATCTGGTCCACTGGGCCCCTCCAGTGCTTTGGAAATGTCAGAGATTGAAGGCACCTCTATGGAGTCCCCAACAAGTTGCAGAACCTGCTGAAGGGGGGAGGGTGAATTATTTTGAGCCTGGTGGGCTTGTGACACTTCAGGCCATCAAAGCAGAGATGCAGCGTAGAGATGGACTCATGACCGAGGGGTGGACTTAACCTGGGCAATAGTGTCCATTCCTATTCACGAGTGTGAACACTGCACACAACCTCTACTGCTCTGAAAGACTGTTACAAGAGATGGAGCCTGACATCATGGACCAGATGAACTCAGCAGCTTTATAGGGATTGGTCCATGTACTGAGGAATGATCTCTCTCTCTCTCTCTCTCTCTTTCAATCTCTCTCTGTGTGGATGTGTGTATATATATATATATATATATATATATATGAGTGATGGTATATTGGAAATGTGGGATCTGAGTATGGCGTGAATGGCATGGAATAAGGAGTGGATACTGTCCCGGGTTCAGCAGTAGCAGTCATTTTTGGCAATATGGGAAATTTTTTGTAGATGGTCTGTATCTCCCATTTGTCCTGAAGTGTAAACAATTTTTTGGAGAGGTCTGTAGGTTTTTTTGTTTTGTTTTGTTTTTTTTTTTTTATTCTAGATCTTTTTTCCTTGTTGGAAGCAAATCCATCTCCTGCTGGAATGACTGAAGAGGGGAGGGAGGGCATGACAGATGGAGGACAAAAAGCTACCCACCAACCACCATAAAGGAAATAGCTGCTATAATCCCTTCCTTTCAGAGCCATTTTTTTTCCCCTGTGTTTTCTGCTATTTTGTTTTTGGGCATCCTACCTACTCCTTTAATCGGTGGGAACTTCTGCCTTTAAGAACTGAGCAATGCAGCACTGTTTCATTATCCTGTGATTTCATTAAATATTAAACTTTCCAAGAAGTGAATAATCTGTTAGTCAGATTTAAACTATAAACATGGTTTGATTCACTTTGTGCTTGTCTGTTTCATGCATAGTAGGTGTAAAGCTGCTGCCATTTTAATGGGATATCAGTTTGTGCTTTGCTTAATCCCTGTGCTGGTACACAACCAGAATGGTGTAGAGTATAATCCAGTTGTTAGATGGGTATAGATGAGTTCCAGAAACAAGGTTGAAGACCTGTTAGGTGTATTAATACCAAATTAGGAATGCTAATGCCTTGTTACCTTAATGCTGTTTCCAGTGGAATTCAGTGGAATCACTGGCACTCAGATGTGACATTTTGATTCTTATTTTCCATCCTCTGTATAGAAACCTTTGCTGTGTTCTTCCTCAGCTTGCTACATCAAACAGACTGGTCATAATCATAGGGCTTCTGGCTGATTTCTCTCAGAATAGAGAGTTGTGTTCTAGTTTTATATTTTTTAAAGGTAAAAAGAAAGGGAAGTGGTTGGATGCCATTCTCTTTATTGGAGATGTGTTCTTGCCTGAGTGAAAAAGTTTGTGTCCCTTTCAGAAAACATTCAAACTGAGTTCACAAGATTTGCTCCTGGGAGGTTGTGTTTGGCAGCTGGACCTCCTCTGTCTTTGTAAAAGTTACAGAAAGTACTTCCGAACAACTGATTATCACAGAAATTCCTGACTAGTCAAGAAGCAGGAGCAATTGGCTTGGGGAAGCCAGCTATTGATCTGTAAAAGCAGAATAATTACAGCAAGCAGTAATTAGTGAAATCACATTGCACTCTGCACTAACTGCCTTTGCATATTTATCATACTGCAGTTGTTGGCTATGGCCCATGTAATTCTGTCACTGGTCTACCACTAATAATGGAGTTTTAAATCCAGTGGTAACAAACTGGTCAAGTCATTAAATTTCAGCATCTGTTGCTCAGCCTTGCTTTGCAGTGCCATGGTAACTAGGGGTTAGTCAAGTTTTTGTGAAACTCTGGCAGTGGTTCCCGCAAACTGTGGTGGTGGCACCATGCTACGTCCTGACGTTCTCAGATTCATGTTAAGATTCAGGAAACAACCATATAAATAGAGCTCTCCAAATAGTACCTTTACATCATCATCATGTGTTTCCAGTTGGGGCATAAATACTTCCTCATTCCAGTGGTGATATCACTTTTCCAGACCCTCTCTAAAACTAAATATAGTCACAGAAAGTGTCTCCACATACATAAACTGAAGTGGTTGAGTCATTCAAGACCTTGGAGAATCAGGATATGCTGTATCATGCCTCACTGACAGAAATACAGGATGGCTTCACTGTAATAAGTAAAACTGGGAAATATGGTCTTGAAGTTAAAGTGTAAGTTTGGAGGTCAGTAAGTTTGTTATGTATAGACTGGCATTGCACAGATGATTGCTTATTTGTCTGTTGATTCTTAGACTTACAAAGTGTCCATCGGTGGGATACCTGGGTATCTTCCACCTGAAGGAAGTTGCAGACTCCCCTGGCAGCTTCATGGCATTTCTGGTAACTGCTACTTTTAGAAGCTGAATTCCATTGGCAGTAGCATTCTCTTCTGAAGGGAATAGTAAGGAAGAAGAGGGATCCATTTGGCCTGATTTTGATGACTGCTGAACATACACACTGGTTTCATCACTCAAAACTTTTGAAGCAACTGTGCTGCAGGTTCCCGTATAGGCTCTCAAATTCAGAATCATCCAAAATCAGTGGCCACTCCTGAAAGTGTTGACTTTTAATGTTATGGTTTCACATTCAGTTTAAAAAAGGCATTGGGTAGGAATAAGTAGTATTAAAATAAAGTAAATATGATCAAGTGTTTGGGCCCTGTGCAAAATTAGTAGCGTTAATTAATTCAAAAGAATTAATGAAGGGTCATGTCAGTGAGCAATTCTAACACCTAACCCTTCCATGGTTCTAACTGCTTATTCCCCTATCTTAATTCTTCTATTGTTACTGTCTGTGGTGAAATCTTGCTAGCTGTTATTACAGTGTAGTTCAATCTCAGAAGGCAAACAACCACCACTGTCTATAGGTATCACTTCAAACTGAAGGGATGGTTCCCTTCCAATATTTGGATGTAGAAACAGAGAAAGAGAATCACTGTTTGGGCCTGTAATTTGCCAGATTGCCAGGGGATCTGATAATCTGAAGTTGATAATCTGGCTGCTAGGGCCTTGGGAGGAATGCCTCGCTCCACATTGGACTTGTAAGGGAGACATCTTTTTATCAGTAGAAGGAGGAGAACATAAAAAATAACTTCCAATTCTGGCACAAAATCATCAGGCTAAACTAATCAGTGTGCTCATTTGCCTGTGGACACCCAGAATGCTTTTCTACTCTGCTGCCTTTTCACGGAAATACCGGTGTTAGAGCCATTAGCAAAAAAACCCAAGGCATGCTAGATGAGCAGAGAGCATGTTTCCTTGTCATATGCTTTCCAAACAGGAGTGCCAAGACCTTTCTTTGTATCTGCCTCCCACAGAATAGTAAGATTAAATAGTACTTAACTATTTGATTTTTTTTTCTGGCTGGTTATTTTGAGAGAATAAATCTCCTTGAAAGAAAAGCCCCAAAGAAGTCTGGAGCTTCAAGAAGAAAACTTAGTGGGAGGAAAAACCAAACACCTCATTGCAGTCATTATGAATCCTTCTCATAATTCATCTAGATCTGGCAAATGCACATTTTTGTAAAGCATACATGTTGATTTATGAGAGCATTTTTGATTTATTTTTTTTTCAACAGACAGCAGGAACTAATTCGCCAGTTTGTGAAATGCTGGCTTTTCAGAGCTGAAAGGTGCCACTTGTCAAGCAGCACAAAGTGTGCTGCCCACGCGAGCTGAGCCAGGGAAGAGACCTGTATACGCGTGCTGAGCCAGGGAAGAGACCTGTATACTTGCCGTCATTATGGAGGAGTGCATGGATAGGTAAATGGTAATTTTCCAAACCAGAATTTGGCACAGTAAAACTAGTTTATTCTTCCCATGAAACAAAAAGACCATAGAGTTGTTACTGGGCATAGTGATTTGTTCTGTGAGATACACCAGGAAACAAATTGGGGAAAAAACAAACACGGCAACATCTTCACCTGAAGCTCCTGCTTGCGTGCAGAAGCCTTATCGGTATCTGTGTGTTACCTGGGTGTTGAAGTGAAAACATTGTCGTCCTCAGCCTTCAGGTTACTGTCTCTAGCAATAACCAGTCTTTGCACTGCCTGAGAAGATAGATACATACTCTGTATGGGGCATCAGCTTAGCACTTCAGGCTCAGAGGGACTGGAAAAGCTTATTGTAAATTGCCAAGAAATCCTCTGCTGTAGTAACTATGCAGAGAAATTAACATGAGTGTTCAGCTCTGTTTTACAGGGAAGAAATTTTTACTGCTTCCTGGCCAGTGCACTGCCCTCTGACCCAGGTAACATCCTAAGCAATAGCTGCTTTACACTGATGTCTGATCAGTCCAGAAGGGACTCGGGAAGGTTGGCATTAATTTCTTCCATCTTGTTAAGCTGAATCAAGCCATGCTTAGAGCATTTGCATTTTATTTTGTGGCATTCCCCTGGTATGTACCTTCTCTGTTTCCAAGGCATCAGTCATAAAAGGAGACAGCATCTGCATGAGCTCAGGGAGTGCTAATTTTTAGGATTCTCATAGTTAGCCCTGCTTCTTGTGGTGTGTTTGTTCTTGGGAAGCTTTTGTAGGACAGAGGGGCTGGCAGGATGTAAAAGCATATGATGTGGGCAACCTGGATTATGGTATCTTTTGTAAAGCATTTTAGGCTTGAGTGGCATTCATTCTCCTGTCTTCCTCTTGCTGTAAGGAGCAGAGAGCTTTGCTACAGAGCAAGCCACATTCAAGTCAGTGATCTAAACAAGTTTGTTATTTATCTGTAGGCTCCTTTCAGGGCCAGAAGAACAGTGTTTGATGTGTGTAAGTACATATATTCCTTTCTCTGAGAGTTTATGACCTTACTGGACACAAAGACAGGCCTGGAGGAAATTGTAAGTTAAACAAGATCAGTTAAATTTTAGCACAGAAACACATCCTGATGCTGACAGAAAGAAATAACACGAAGTTTTCCAGCCGTTCTTGTGGCATCATTACAGCATTTCTGGGGCAGCGCATTCGGAATAATCTGTGAAGCAAAGCATAACTAAATTACTTATCACCTCCTATCCATGCAGACAATATGTGCTAAATCATCAGGAGATGTCTTCTGCCTGTATTTCCAACTGCAGCAGCCTCTGCATGAGCCCCTGCATGCTTCCAGCAAGAGACTTCTGTGGGCAAACCACGGAACAAAAAGGCTAAAGAGCCCCTTTCTCTATGCAGCTTTTGGGGAAAACCTTCTGTTTAAACAAAAGGAACCAAGCCAGTAGTGCCTGGAAAGCTGTAGGCTTCCTGCTGACATGTAAATCATGTTTGATTCTGTCAGAAGAGATATTCTGGGATCATAAATGAGTGCCTTAAGGAGCTGCAAGACAGAGTGGTTTGTGACAATCCTTTACATGGTGTGCAAGGGTGGTGGCTCTCTTTACACCCTGACTGCTCTGAAGGGGAGAAGGGTCTTGGTCTGTTACACAAGGGGCATGATCTCCTTGGGATTAAGTCAAGCCAGAAAAAAACAAGTTAAAAACCTTGCCCTTGGGTGGTGTTTCTATTACCAGCTATTATACTTGCACTGTGTTAGCACATTAGGGTCCACTGTGAACTGTGTACCCCATAAACATGCCACAAGAAAGGAGCTCCTTTCTTAGATGGATCGCAGTCTTTTGTCACATTTCTGCGTTGGTTTTAAGGTTGCTTTCTTGGCAGTGTTTGTTGCTGTGTGAAGACTCTGCACTAGCTTTTGGGAGACAGGCTGACAATGCATGCAGTGGCCTCAGATGCAGAAATGGCAAATGGGAAGAAAAAAAAGAGAAGGGGGGGGGGAGAAATGTGTTTAATCTTTTGTCTCTTTCACTCCTTTTGTATAGCACAGAAGATGTCAGCTACCGATGATGACAGTAGTGGGTCACCACTTTTCAGGCAGAAGTAGTAACTTCCAATATGATGGAATTTCTAAAAGTCTGCCCTTTTTGAGCAGTCTTTCCCAGGGTCTTCTGATGAAGGAAGCTTCCATAAGGGCAGGATTTTGTAAGCAAGCATGAGCATGTGAGGTGCTGATTCCCTGAAGCAGGGTGTGCTGATGCTGCATGACTAGCCAGTGCATCTGTAGTAGCCCTAATGTAGTCAGTGCAGGTACTAACATCAATAAAGATATAGTACCATGGGCTCATTCAGCCCAGGGCAGCAAGTAGTGGATGTATGGGTACCTAAGGAGGTTTGTACCCTTGCTCCTTCCTGTGATGAAGCCTGCTATTGCATTTTTCTTCAGCTGGTGAGTTCAGATCATGCCTGGAGGTGGCTGTGTGAAGTCCAGTCATGCTTCTGCATGCTGTGTAGGTACACCAAGAGGGATAGTGGCTGCACAGAGGGGTGCAGGTGTGGTGGTAGTAGAGGTTACGGCAGTAACGGCAGTAACAGCAGTTACAGCAAAGAGGGGCAGTGGGAAATCTCTTTGCTGTTCTGCTTCCCCTACTAGGTAGGATAAAACTAACTTTTAACAACTGTGTTTGCTGCAAAGAGACCTCCTGTGGATATATTTTGGAAACCCTGATGTTTCTGTGCCTCGAGCAAAGTAAGAAAAAGCCTTTAAATGTAATCATATGCCCTGTTCTCTCTTTTAACTTTATTCTCTTGTAATAGTTGGCTAATTTTCTTACTGACAATACAAACCTACAGTTAGCCTTGGCTCTTTAGTGTAAATCAGGAGTAATCCCAAGGAAATCACTGGTATTTTCCTGGTGTCCAAGGAGCTCAGAGAGCTGAAGAAGGGGCTGATTACAAAAGGTACTACATATTTTCACTCGCTCTTGAAGGGAGCTGCCTCATCCTTGTCATCTTTATCAGTATGACACCAGGGAAGGTGCAGTGGTGTGACCAGGGAGACAGTAGGTGAAAGAGAGCTGACCTTGGTTTGGGTACTGCAAGTGTTAAACTTCTTGAAATGTCAGTTGCTTTATAAAAAAATCTTACTGGCTTTGAGAGTGGATTTTAGCAGCCTGAGGGTGTTTTTGCTATGTAGCAACTTGCAGACTATCCTAACTTCATGGTAGGACTCTGTCCTAGTTTTGCAAATGTTCCCATAGAACAGTACAAGGGTGTCAGCTCCGTTTTATATGACTTTCTCTGTTCCCGAAAACGGTGAGCAGTTCAGTCTCTGTAGGTCACATTCTTCTCGCTGGTAACTCAGAAGTCCATCTTGTTCTGTGCTGAGGCTTGGGATATTACTGGATGTGACAGTAAAGTTTGTCAGCATGAGCAGTCAGCTTCACATGAATGTTTGTATGACCAAATGACATGTGGAGCTGAAGTTTTAAGATCTATTTAGTACAAAAACAGAAATCAAGAAGACTTAAAGGTGATTTCTGCCTCTTCCTCCCCTGCCCTGGATCTTTTGCAGTCAATTGAACTACCACTGACCTATTTCTGTGCCCCTAACAGTGTTCCAAAAGGTAAGTGAAAGATAACTAAAATAAGAGTGAGAAGAGCCAAACAAAATTCTTCATGTTCCTCATGTCAGTCATCACAAGATGGCCACTAAACATAAAATGGCTCCTTTATAGAATGGAAAATATTAGGAAAATATAAAGTGCGTGTACAAAGGCTTTACATACCAGATAATTATTGCAATAGAAAAATAACAGTGGTAAGGGAACTACTCCTCTACATCCTCTGAAGTCTATGGAAGCCCCTTCTTGATGTCCTTCTGCTCTTATTTTTCGGAGCATGTGAGCTTTAGGCCTGGCAGGCATGTTTGTAATTAGTGTTTCCAACATCATCCTGATGCTGCTTTCTGTGGCACGGAGAACATGTGTTCCTTATGAGCAGCTGTCATGTGGACCGCTCAAGGGTAGCACTGAACTTTCATCAGCCTACTGCATTATAAGCCTGTCTCTTTGCAGAATAACAAAGCCGGCCTTGTTGGAGAGCTGGAGTTATTAGGGTAAAAGCGGGTTTGAAAAGGGAAAGGCATCAGCCTGTCGGGGGAAATCATGAAGGGTATTTACCAGGATTCTTAATGCTGTAAAAGTGAAATAACTACAGATACGTGGTTGTATACAAGAGTGCTCATCTGCTGGGAAGTTAATTCCCTTGGGACAGCATAAATGGAGAAAGTTTTCATAGTCTTCCTTTTCAGTAGGATTCATGGATATTGGCTGCAGCCTTTTTTTTTTGGATGCCTGTTACCAAAGACTCTTCAAGCACCCACAGTTGCAAGTGAGGTAATAGACACTGTGGAAATCAATCCCAAACTAAGTGCCCCAGACTAGCAGTCCACCTAGGAGTCAGGCATAAAAAGATAAATACTCAACTGGATCACACCAACGTTCGTATCTGGCCCTGCATTTTTCTCCAATAGCACCCAAAGGATCTGCTGATCAGGGATTGTGCAGTAGCCTGGTCTCTGTCTATAGTTTCTCTCTTGCAATCTTGTACATCCACCACTCTTGTACTGGGGACATTGGGAGGAGATTATTGCCTGTTCCCTGTACTGTTTGTTTATGGACCCATTATCTTTGGATTTGTCTAATCCCTTTTTGAACCTGCTGATACTGTCTGCCTGTGACAGATGTTTACAGGTCATCACTGTGACAACAAATTACAGAATTTCACTACTGTCTCAGTAGAAGCGCATCTTCTTTAGTTAACTTTAAATGATTTCCGGCTAGTTGGAGTGAATGCCTCCTACATCTAAAAATACTGAATATAGTGAAAAACAGTTCTATGCGTACCTTATCCACAGCCTTCATAAGTTTGTAGATCTTGATCATATCTCTCATTAGACTTTTCATTTTAAGCTGAAAGCCCCTGGACTTGTCTTTCTTGCCAAAGCAGCTCCTCTGTCCTCTTAATCGTCGCAGTTGCCTATTTACCTTTTCTGTGTCCACTTAGTCCTTCTTTCAGTGCAGAAACCAGAAATGCCTGCAGTGCTCAGGAGGCCTGTAGGCTTTGTGCAGATCAAACTTGAAGATGGAACCGAAGCCTGGCAGAATTCGCCACACACAAAAACCACCACAGCTGCCAGTTTGAATATTTACTGGGTGCATAGATGGAAATGTGTTTATAAAACACTAAAATAAAAGCAATTGTAATATATTTGGCTTTTCATACTGAAAATATGAATGGCACATGTCATGGTTTAAACCCAGTCAGCCATAAATCATGCAGTTGCTCTCTCACTTCCCCCCCTTTTTTTCCCCCTGCTCCTGGAAGGAGAATCAAAAGAATGTAACTCCCATGTGTTGAGATAAGAACAGTTTAGTAACGAAGGTATAACACAAATTACTGCTGCTACCACCAATAATAATGATAAAGGAAATAACAAGGGAAGAGAATACAATACCACCCACCATCTGATAATGCCCAGCCTGACCAAGCACTGACTGAAACCTAGTCCAACCCTGCAGTGAACTTGCCCTTCCGGGTAGCTCTCCGTTACATCCTGGCATGACGTGCTGTGGTATGGAATAGCTCTTTGGTTAGTTTGGGTCAGGTGTCCTGTCTCTGCTTCCTCCTGACTTTCCCTCCTCCCTGGCAGAGCATGAGGCTCACAAAGTCCTTGGTCAGACCGAACGTTTGAGCAGTAACTAAAAACATCGGTGTTATCAGCACCGTTCCCAGGCTGAAAGTCAAAAACAGCGCTGCACCAGCTACCAAGAAGGAGAAAAAATGACTGCTACTGCTGAACCCAGGACAGCACATTACAGAAAAACAGAGATAGGGTGGGTCAAAATAACATAGCACTACCTCATGCTTTATGAGCAAAAGGGTTTAACACACTGTCCCAACCCTGCAAGCATTTCCAGCTGTAGTGTTGCCAAGAACAGTCACATGAATTTTCAGACTATTCATGGTAGAGACAAAATTGTTGTCGCTGAACTCACTATGGTTAGGTGTGTACATACATGCATATATAGGTAAGGACTTTTTTTAAAGCCTTTTTATATTTTGACAATGTAAATGTGAGTGACCTAAAAAGACAGGTTAGCTTAATTGCGTGGGAAGACTAAAGGAACTTCTCCTTTATGTGCAAAATTGATACTAGACTGAGGTAATGCTTTATGCAGCTTAAGATAAGGAATGGATCTGAAGGCCCCTAATCTCAACCATATGGGTAAGTATTTTTAAATCTGGTGATTTGTTTCATAGAGAGCATTATTTTTGCCAAGCTTTGTTGTGCCATTATTCCCTGCAGATGGAGGGTTAACCCTGAAGGCTTGACTTCGTGTGGTAAGAACTCATTTTTTTTTTGGCATTGCCCATTGGAACAGTGAAGGAATATCCTATGTTCTTGCTGTGTGATCAGCTTTGTCTGAATTTCAACCCATACATTCTCTGAAAGTTGTTTGCATGCTTTAAACCTGGTTAGTTGTGTCCTGGTTAGAGTGCACTGCTCTTGCAAGAGATTATCTGAAATTTTACCATATTGTCTGATGCTCCAAGGCTATCCATAAGTATATCAAGTTTGATTTACTAATGGGCAAGGAAAAAAAGTGAAAGAAGCATTATGTGTGAAAGGCATCACATTACTTGTCAACATTCTCAGTCCCTTGTGCACAGGGAGAAGTGACAGAATACATCAATTTTAACTTCAAAATTTTCTGCCAAGGTAACAGGAGAACTACAGTCAGTGTTTGTCCAGTAAACTTTGTATTATGAATCTGATTTCCAGATGCACATTTTCTAGAACAAATATAGTCTACTTTGGCACCTCTTTCATTTATTTTTCTGCCTTTTCCCAGTTCATTATGAATGGTAATCCATCCAAAAAGCTGCAGTGGCTTTATGGTGCAGCTGCACTCAATGTATAAGCAGTTTGGCTGCCTTCCCAAAATGGCACATTTCAACCATGACTGTCATAAAAGCTGCTACCAAGGATTCTAGCCATACTGATAGTCTTGTGTTTGGACTAGCTTCATTATATTTTTAAGTCAGGTCATATTCAAGAATATTCCTGGCCTCTGGCTACATGGTACAGTAACAATCTGAAATTTCATCTCTTGGGACATCAGCTGTCATTGAGAAATGAGTTTGATGATATCTACCCAGTCCTTGGTGAAACACTCGCACATAGAACCATCTGCCCCTTTAATAGAGTTGTCATTTCAGTGTCACTTCAATTTCTGCAGCAGCTGTCCATTGATACCAAGTCAGATGCGGGGATGTCGCAGAAGAAAACAACAGAGCCAGTCTGCAGTGCTGTCATTGCCTTTGGCTCGCTCTGCCAGTACAACATTTCCCCAGTTAATGAAATCCCTGTTGTGCTCTCTGGCTGATCCACCCATCAGATTTCTTCTTGAACTGTCTCCAGCCAGAGAAGAAAATCATGATGTAGTTCAGCCTTTTTCATGGCCTCTAGTTAAAGTGAGCATCTTTCTGTGCCTACTGAATTGTGTTCTTAGCTTGGCTAACTCAATTAATATATTGTCAAAGATAAGGGAATTTATTGTTTCATATAGATTAGCATTTCTGAGTTTGTTTTTTTTTTTTTAGGCTTGAGCTTGAACTGGTAATCTCTTTTTAGTATTAGATTTTCCAGACACCTGCCTTCCAGCTGTCCAAGTCAGCATCCTACAGAACCAGTGCAAATCCAAACTGTCCAGTTTGTAGCACACCAACACTTTTGCCTGCAGTGACTCAAAGAGCACTAGTGCTGTATGTTTGGGATGCAGGCATCTAGTAGGCTGTTTAGGTTGTGTGAAAAACCTGTCATTTTATAAATGGCCCCAGAGTGAGTGACTTTCAATAGTGGTTCTCCTACAGGTGGATTCTCTTACCCCACACAGATGTGCCAAATGAGGCATTATGAAACAATGAGGTATAGGAAGGGTCATTCCAAGAACAGTTTAGCCTGAGATCTGGGAGGTGCAAATTAACTTTGCTATGTATTTTCTGCCTCCTTTATAGTGGAGGCCTATCTCAATTAACTTTAGATGATTTCTGCTTAGGCATCTGGTCTAACAGTTATGTATGTAGTCTTGACTTTCTTGGTGGTGGAAATTCAGGCAAGATCCTAAAATGTGTGCCTAAATTAGGTAACTTAAATAACCTTATCTAATGTTGGTGTGTATTTCTGTCTTTTGAGTCCAAAGAAATCTCAGATTATTAATTTAGACTAGATGCCTGACTTTCAGAAATCAATCCAGGGCTTGTAGTCTCTCTATGCCTCTTTTCATAGGCTGTACAAACCAGTAATGATTATCTGCTCTTTCACAGGATGTTGTGGTTGGTAATGACGAAAGTGCCCAGAGATTTTATAAGAAACTTAAGTTATGCAGGAGGGAAACCTGCCGTGTGTAAGCAGAGGTGACCCAAATGAAGTGACAGTGGCTTCTTTTGAGTGGGAAATCAAAAAAGAGAACTTTTATTCTCTTCTCAAACAGCTAGCTTTATAAAATTTATAAAGCCAAGAGCATAAGCAGCTTTTGTGGCTGTCTTGGCTTCATTTTCTGCTTCCCTGCAGTTAGTCTTTCAGAGACGTACACATTTCTGTGTGTGCACCGTCTGATCACAAATCCTCTGCCTCCACCCAAGTTTTGGGAGTGAATGAATTCCTTATTTGTTTCTTTATTTTAATTTCTTCCCCCATAGTTCTCCATTCTCTGAATTGGGTGCTGTATGTGGGTACTAAGAGGACAATTTATAACAGAGATGGCCTCTTGATCCTCTGATGGTTGATTAGGTGCAGATGGACTCTAAGTACCACTTCCTCTGATTTCTCATTGGGTTTTTTTTTGTGTTCTTCTCTGCAGTTGCATGGAAGGCTCTGAGGAGTTCTGTGCATGTTACTGGGTTGCTTTGCCCAGGTCTTCTGGCTGCTTTTTTGGCCTTTGAGTCATCTTCCAGGCAGAAAGAGGGTAGCAATTGCTTTCATGGTTGGAGTAGTCATTGTATGTTACTAGAATAGGCTGCTAGGTAGAAGTGTTCTTCAGGGGTTTGTGAAAAAGACTTTGAAGTCTCTGTGTCTTTTGGAAGTGTGACCAAGCTCATTGGGCCCAGCTGTTGGGGAGCTGGGTGCATCTTCTTTGCTGGAACTGACTGCATGAGCAGAGGATGAGTTGCCATGTGTGAACCTCAGTGCTTGGTGCTTCCTGCAACGTGGTGGGACTTGGGAGGCACTTCGGCTTCATATTTAGTCTCATTCAGCCCACCAGGGTACAGCATGGCATGATGGGTTTTGGCTAAGTGTTTCACACCACCTGGCAACCTGGAAAGGCTTCAAGGAACATGTGGTGCATGATGCCTCGTGTGCCAGGTAAGATCTGTTGCGTCATGATTAGTTGGTTTTTCTTGCTAGGCCAGAATTATGTTGGTTTTGTAGAAACTGACCCACCAGAGCCAGATACTTATTCACACACACCTCTGAGGTGCTGTTTGGAAACAGCTTCACCAGTCTGGAGGAAAATGGTCTGTTTCTTTTAGAGTGAGACCTGGTGTGGAATTATGGGTTTTTGCTTGCCCTATCCTGCTCTACTTAACATCACAAAAATTATTTTGTTAAAATAATGTCCTAGTTGGTTGTAAAAGCCACCCAAGGACTTAGATTTGTATTGCACAGCTCTAACCTCAGCAGGGCATGACTCATGTCATAGTAATAGGAACGGACTTAAATTTGTATTGCACAGCTCTAACCTCAGCAGGGCATGACTCATGTTGTAGTAATAGGAACTGCTGGAGACACTTTCCCACTCCTTTGTGTCTGTGCTTATTGAGGAAAACTCGGGGAACGAAGTTAAGACCTCAAGTGCTTTTCCATAGAAACCTGCTCTCAGTTGTGCTACAAATACGACACTTCCCACCACTCGCTGTGCATGTTGTGCTCTTCTTGATCCCCTTAGTGGTAGCGCCTTTCTCACTATGAACTGGAGATGTGACACTTCATTTACTCTGAAGTACACTCCTGGTGGCACATTTACACCATGTGCTGCGTGATGAGAAGGGAAGAGCGTTTCCCTTGTAGGTGCACATTATGCTTTCACTGTAAGAGCTGCCTTTGAAGAGGCTGACAGATGTTATGGCAGGCACACAGCTGGTGTTCTGAAGCTGTGTGTAGTGAGAGTGAGACATTTTCCACGTGTCTTATCATTAGATGTTTTGCACTTCCTCCTCCTCTGGAGAAGACTCCCCTTTGCAAAATAAAAAGCTCCATGGCACACAGGGTAAGTTGCCAATCTGGTGTTTCTTGAAGAAAGCCTGATGTTTAACTCCCCTTTGCATCTCACTCATAGACATGCTGTAATGTACATTATTATGGGACACTTTAAGACTCCTTTTTTCATTAAAGCTCTAGGTTATGACCTGGTTTGATTTCAGACAGCATACCTGTACTAACATTTATCTGTTTCACTGTATTTTGCTATAACAGTGCTGGGTCTTTATCTGGAGTGGGGAGCTAGTGAATGTGAACTCTGAGCCCTGAGGTTTCCTCCCTTTTCTCTGACTGAATGCTTATAGGTTCTCACATTTTGGCATTTGGTTCCAGACTGAAACCCTCTGTGGCCTGCTGTGACCTGGGAACTGCATAAATTGGCCCTAGAATCTGGTTTCTGATGTTAATTTTTTGTTTTACTGTATTCCTAACAGTGATATATCAGAAATTAAGGATTTAGGTCAAGCTGGAAGAAATTACTATTAAATGACATTGATTTTGTTTTACATAACTGGGACTTTTTTTGAAGTCCTTCTTTAAATATTTAGTGACGCCTTTTTTCCTCTTTAACTCCAAGGTCAGTGTCTTATATTGGCTGATTGTGTGGGTTCCCTTGCCAGCATACAGAGGTTGCCAACTGTTTCTTTTCATCTTACCAGGCTTGGCTTACCCCCATGTCTGTAAGCAGTGCTTGAGTATCAAATCCAGATGATGGTCCAGCTCCCCACAGCTAGACAATGCTTACTGACTTCCTCTGACAAGTGTTTCTTTGCTGTCTGGGATACTCTTAAGCCATTCTTGCATTACTCAAGTTAGGTCAGGGAAAGGCCATGTATTAGCATAGTTTTCCATTTCCTACTTATGTAGCTTATTTATTCCCTGCTTGGCACCTTGCATATTGACCAGCACCTCTGCAATCAGAATCTAAATCCCTTCCTGGTCAGAACTACAGCATTTTCTAGAAAGTGGAACATCAGTCATGTGTGTCTCTATCCTGCCCCTTTCATCCCTTTTCCCCACCCTTTTTTTTTGTGTCCTGAGACACCTACTTTATTATCATGACACACTGTTTGTAATAGGTTGGTACCTGCAAAGGTGAAGGCACGTATTGCTGAAATCTGGCACATAATAATAGATAAAGAAATATTTATCCCAAATGTTCTCAATAGGTTTGGTAACTTAAATCCCAAACAAACACAACTAAACAATAACAAACAAAAAACCCAAACCACAACAAAATAAAGCAAATAACATAACACAAAACCCAAACAAACAAAAAATCTCTCAACAAACTGAAGCCCCCCCTCAACCCCATATATATACCCCAGATAGTGTAAAGTTTACTTCACTGTAAGCTGAAACCATTTCTAGGATGAAGTGTTGCAGTTGTAGGTGTGTGCAAGCACAGGTTCAAGATGCTGCATCCTGTCTCCAGTTGCTTCTGCAGTGGAGCTGGCTGATTTCACTGTTCCTAATGCTCCAACATGAGAAACGGCCCAGTGTAATGATTTATTATGAGATCTGTGTTTCATTGTTGAAACAAGCCTAGGAAACCCAGCATTATATCAGTGATATTTAATTGTATGCCAAGGAGCTTGTACGCATTGGTGGGATCTGGCTTCCAGGACAAACCAGGGTTTGAAGAACCTTCTTATGGAGGGCAAGGCACATCTAGGTGTTCCTCAGGAGTCCCTGCCCATGCACTTCTTTCAGCCTTTCAGAGGCATTCAGGTGATGGAAACAGTTGAGCCTTTCTGTGCTATGCTTACTAATGCTGGGGAAAAGCTGTGTCTCCTTTCTGCACCCACATACATTCATATGCACTGAAGTGGTGAGTGACGGCTTTATCCCATATCACCTGACTGCACAGAAGCTGCGCACAGCCAAAAATCACATTTGTATGCATTGGCTTTCTCCTTCTTGTCATTACTTTCCACTGTGAAGTGATAGTGGAGAGAGGTGAATGAGGACAAGCAGTTCTTGTCGGGGGGAATGAAGAGAAGCTGTGGGTGATTCTGTGTGGAAAATTAAATCAAACCCTAGTGAGGCAACTGGAACTAGGTCTTGCCCAAGGAGGGGAAAGCCACCCCCTTCTGCTCTTCTGCCCCTGTGATGCTGGGACTCATGTTCTCCCCAAGGATATTTTGAGTGTGTTATGCAGAGGTGGCCTTTCTTGTAAGCTTCAGTGGAATGTCAGTTAAATTGCAGTGGCTGTTTGTGACAAATGAATAGCCACAGATGAGATAGGGCTGCTCAGCCTCTTTGCTAAAACTGCCTGAGCATATTGAAATGTTTTATAAGGAGGCAAAGCCCAGAGCTGAAGACAAGACTCAACTGCGTAAATTTTTTTGGGGGGAGGGGGAAATGAAAAGCGCTTCCAGTGTGGATCCAGGTCCCTGAAAGGACTGCAAATTAATGGCTGAGAAACCGTAGCTTAACTCAGTCAGTGGGAAGTCATCTCTGGTCATTCAGGGAAACAGTCAAAATCATTTTAGTTTTAACTGAATGTTGGTGGTGTTCTTCCTTTTCTTTCACAACCAGCACTGGGGGCTTCTGCACTTGCAGCCTGGTTGTGAGGTTGTCTTGGCGTTCTGTGGCTGATGCAGATGTCTGTCACTCAGACCCAAGTGCCAGCCTGCATGGAAACATTCCTGCAGCAAAGCCTTTCCAGGCTGCCTCTGCCTGATGTGCTAATGGGGTCTTCCTTTTGTGGCACAGGTGTACCCTATGCTTCCCATGCTCCTTGTGCTCTTACATGCCAAGCTCTTTTCCAGCCAGTTATGGCAACTGGGGATGAATTTGTGTCCCGATAATGCACTTTAGGAAAGGATGTTGGATGATCCAATACCTTAGCTGTTCTGGCTCAAGGGACAGTGGAGTTGAGACTCTAACCAGTGTCACCAGGTGTATGTCCCACCACATGCTTCCACACCTGAGTGAACAGATTTTCTTTGATAGATGGGAGATGGCTGAGGTTAACATTCCTTACAGTGTGCAGTGGAGGTACCTGTAGCTGCCCTCTTGGACAATCTAAAGGGTGTTCCACACTCTGAAGTTCCACCATCCTCCTAGGAGTAGTGGAACGCACTCAGTTCTTACCTATTAGGTACCTGCTCAGAAGGCTTTTCTTGCTCTTCTGGAGAGCAGAAACTGCAGTGTTTCCACCAGCGCACTAAAGTATCTCCGCATAAAGCTGGCCTTTGGTGAGTAGGACCCAGTCCTGCAGAGGTTTCTTCTGTAATCATGTCAGTAAAAACATGATTTTTTTGTAAGAGCATTTGGGCTACTTCGAGGCAGGAGCCACCAACATTGTTTGGTAATATTTGCTGTATAGAAAGCAGTAACAGTCTTACTAAATACTATTTGGGCTGCAGGGAATAAACCTGTTAACATCTAGCAAGTAGAAAAGAAACCTGGAAGATACTACATTTTCAGTTAGGTGCTAAGAAATGGACAGCAGAGCTCTGTACTGTTCCTGCAGCCACCCACTGTCCTCTAAATGGGATCCCCTCCAAAATCCCAGTGCTTGGCAGAACAGCATGAACAAGTGAATAAAAATAATGTAACTTCAAAATTTTGCTAAGGTAGCAACCATGTGGCTGTTTACATATCTGCATGGGACTAGTCATTAATCAGGCTGCGCATGGGGTTCATTTGTTTCCTCTTAGGAAGGACTGTTTTCACACTAATAATTGCTTCCATATGAGAGCTGGAGGTGCATTGTTCTGTCCTAGTCACTGAGAACTCTGTGCTGGAAGGCTAAGCCTGGGGTAGATACTTGCTGTTGAATACTTGCCTCCTTTTAGCCTTTTTTCAGTGATTAGAGAAATTGTCAAAGGCTTTTTGGAAGAAAAAGAAAATCCTGCTTGAGTTGCAGATTACATTAAACTTCTCCTCTAGTATTCCCTTGATTCATTTTCTATATTCTGTGTAATATTGTTACCTTTTTCCTGGCTTTGTACACTAAAGCCAGAAGTCAGAGAACCAGCTTCTTTCTTGCCTTCTTCCCTTCTCTGAAATTGGTGTTTCATTGCCTACCTTCAAATTTTCCTGGGCAACTGACTTGGCTAGGGACCAGACATGGATGAAGACACATCGCAGCCTGGTATTTCCCCTGGATGTGTTCACTGTTGGTTGTGCTTTGGAGGGTTATTTGCATGGCAACGAGAACTCTTCAGTAATGCAGTGAACATGCACACTGGGAATGCTTGCTTCCTGAAAGTGAAGGGATGCATTAGAGCCTTTTCTGAAACAGAAACAGGAGAGGAAGAGATGAGCTGGAATTGGTATCGCTTCCCCTCAGTAGAATATTTTGACCAGGTGACCAAATTTCTGTATCTTGTCAATTCTCATGGTGGAAGGGACAATTTTAGATGAGTCAAACCAACAATGACAGCAACAGAAGCTCCAAACCATGCAGTTGGAGAACATAATATTCTCTGAAGACTCTGGAGGCCGGTTTTGTTAAGAATAAACAACACAAGTTTTCCAAAGGACAGCCCAACTGGATGTGAATCAGAAGGGAACCATCCAAATTTCTGTGAAGCCCAGCTTCTTTTCTGTGTCACAGAGCCAACTGAAACCTGTTGTAGTGTAAAACTGGCATCAGGACACGCGTGTGCTCTGTTTGCCTTCAAGCAGTGTTGCGTTAGTTTTAGTAGTGGGAAGCCACACCTGTAACAGAACAGTAAAGTTCAGGCTTGTCCAAGCTAAAGAAATCTGCATTACTGTGGTGACATCTTACAGAACTGGAAAATTCCTCTGTTCAATGTGCTGCTCTAGTGCAGATTAGAGCTTGCAGCAGAGAGGCTGTTCCAGTGTGTTGCCACATTTTGTGTCCTGTCAGGCCTCGAGGACAAACACAGTCTGCACAGTTTAGAAAAAGGATTCTTGAAACAAAACACACTTGCAGTGGACAAAACCTCACTTAAGGAATCTAAATATCCAAGCAGCATACAAAATGCATGCAGTATTTTTGCAGCGCATGTAAGAAATCCCTAAAGATCAAGTAGCTTCTTGTCTTTTGGTAGTCTGAGCTTCTGGAGATGTGAACAGCCTCTGCTCCAGCACCCCTCTAACACTGGCAGCAGGGCAGTCTCTCTGTTCAGATCTACGAAGTCATTTCTCTTCCAGGGTAGCAGCACCAGTGATGCAAGCAGCACTCAATACACAGTGTGGTCCAAAGGTATGCCAGCTGTATTTTCATTGCAGCATTTGGTAGGACTGCTGCAACACAAACACCTCTTTAGTTTACACTGTTACTTAAAAAAGTTTGCACTTAGGCCAATAAACCTGGGAAACTAAAATGCGTGTGGTCAGGACAGCTGATGTGATGCCTGGTACAGCCACGTAAGCTTACTGCATGTGCCTTGACTCGGGGCTGGATGCTGACCTCTGCTTTTGCCCCAGCCATCCTGCTAAGGAGGGCCCTGAGGGCAGGCACCGGCCTTGTCAAAAGTGGTTTTGATGATGGGCGTGCTTTCTTGTTGAATGCCAGGAAGGAGGGTGAGCCTGTTGTTTCACCCAGGCCACCATGCTTTTGGCAGGTGCAAAACCACACCGTTTGCTCTAGCTAAGATGAATTTGAGTTTGGAGGGGAAACTGATTACTGCAGTGGTTCCCCTGAGCAGCTGAGTACCCTGTGGTGCTGTGTTTGGGCCAGGTTTACCTCATGAGAAACAACAATAGCTGTTTTGGCATCTCCCTCTTGGTGCACTGTGTCATGGGGTTGAGCTGCTGATGGGCCTCTCCTCTCCTGTGTTTGGCACGCTGTCCGTTTCTGGTTAGGTGGGGTAAATATTAACCCTTAGCTGGAAGCACCAAAATAGAAGGTACATTGCAAATAATCTCTTGCACCCACTGCCTAACAATGTGACTGACTGGCCCCTTTCCATATGGGCCTGTTGCTGCTGATGGCTATAACCATAGCCAAGGGGTGTTTCTGCCATGGTTTTGGGAGACTTTCTGCCTTGGGATCCTCCTCACTCTCTCCACATGCTGGTGTAGAGGAAAATAGCCAGAGGTGACTATAGCCTGCAGCTAGTATTTCCCCCTGCCTGCATGGCACCTGCAGCCAAGTGTGTGAATGCAGGAGAACAAGAAGCTGGTGGTTTTTTGCATGCAAAATCCCTGCCCTTAGGCAGGTAGACTAACATTCCTACTATTGAGGTTTGGTCTTTCACTGCCAGCTAAACAGCAATTGCTTTTAACACAGGAAGCTGAGATATTCCAACAACCTGCTAAGTGCAGATATGGTTTGTTTTTGTTTTTGTTTTTTTTAATAAAAAAGAAAAACAGCAATGAGAGCAAAATTGGATGGAAGAGCTGAAAGGATGGCACAATTCCTGCAGGTTCAGAAAGGTTACCTGGGAAGGAAGTAGTTAGATTCTTGTTGTTTTTGCCTCTTTACAATACCTGTTACAAGAGAAATCATGAAACTTCTTGAGACCTCCTTCCTCTGTCTTTGCAATGGGAAGATAGTACCTGCTTGGCTTTGAGTGTGGTGCTTTGAGATCGGTGAGCGAACTGTGGTCTTTAATTGACATGTGGCTGCTTTCTGTAATTACCTGTCAGTTATCCTTGTTTCTACAAAGGGATAATATGACTCCCCATTTCTTCTGTGGCAGGTACAGGTAAAGACTCTTAAGTAAAGGTGAAAGTAAATGATGACACCAAAGGGGCAAAAAGTATGGCTCTGACGTGTCCTATGGAGCTTTCTGTTTGGCATATAGGGATCCTCAGTTCAAGTTTAAATAGGCTGGAGTCATAAATGAAAGGGGAAATATGAGAGTGGTTTTAATAACTTTCCCCTATTCCTAATCAGCAACAAACATACGAATGTGGAATCGGTGTCTCGACACACAAGACCCAAGTAGCACCCTTGTGTGACTAGCCAAGAAGTGTTCTGATGGCTCATGAGCTGGATCCTTGTCTGAAGTGCAGAGCAAAGCTCTTGTCTTAAATCCACCCACATGAAGTCACATTTATGTTTTTAACTGGAAACTTCAGACTGAAGCACATTGCGGGTAATAACAGACCTTCTGAGGAACTGTGTCTGACCTGCATGGAAATTGGTCCTGGCATAGATGTTGGATGCAATGTTTTACATACACAGTTGCAGTGGTGTGGCTTCTAATGTGGCTGGTTATATGGGAATAAAGATGACCTATCCAAATATGCCAAACCACTATAAAGTACTTTTTATCAGTAAAAGCATGTGTGCTTGGGGATGGGTATGGCACATTTTTAAATGCATCGTTATGAAATAATGAACTGTGTGTAGACATGGCCTAGGAAAATGAAGAATCCCAGGCTAGCTTTTTCTGTCTTGTACTTCCTGAAGTGTCTTTTGGGTTATTAAAACCCTGGGCTATATTAAATGATTTTAAAGATACAAGCTTGTTATTATGAAGCCACTTGAGATATTGCATGATGTGACTGCAGAGCTATGCAAATTGGAGTAATTTCCATTTGACATACGCACTGCAATTATTGAAAGCTTTTTTACAAATTTATTTTTTATGTCTGCTGTAGTTAATTCACAATCTCCTTTTAACATTAGCAATGATAATTATTTGCCAAGAGCAAAACCTTGCTGACAAAAATCCATTTTTCTTTAGCCTGCAGCTTTCCTTTTGATTTCATGATGATGTACTGTTAATCAGAGGAGCCAGTCCTAGCCTTTGAGTATCCAGCAGGGCAAAAGAACACTGCAGTCAGAAAAAGAAATTAATTAGCCTAAGCTTGTTTCTAGCATCCCAACCCTGAGCCTCCTTAGTCACTGTGTTTGGGTGGTAAGGTGCTCTGTGAGAAAATCACTGAGAGTCAGCATCTCAACAGGACTTAGAGTGAAAACTAACTGTACCCACTGTGAAATTTCTCCTCAGGACTTCTTGCTCATTCTTCTTCTGTAGGGGTTCCGGGTAGAAAATAGCGCATATTTGGGGAAAACAGTGTTATTAGGTTGATGAAAATCCTTCTAGGAATCTGAGCCAAATCTGTGACAGAAAAATGCAGTAGTTGAAGAGCTGTAGGCTTCTAGCTGCATACTGTTGTTCAGAAATAAAGTGATTCTTACTCACTTGCAAACGCCTTATTCTTTGTGCCCTCCTTTTCCTTGGAGATCAGTCAGTGTGTTATGCAGCTTCTCAAAGGAAATGTGAGTGCATGTATTACTGAATGGCAAGTGCAAGAATTACTGACCTACTTTACAGGTGTTTTATTCTTCATTGAATCATATATGTACTTGCAAGAGTGTAGGTGGATAAAAAATTACCATTTTTTCATCCTCTGTGGCACAGGTTAAGTGCATGAGATCTCCTGCCCCTTTTAAAATCCTGCCCTTGGTATGTTACTCCAAGTTCTCCTGGGTCTTGAGAGGGCTGAGCTCTAAACACAGCCTTTCAATGAGGTCAGAGCAGCTCCCATAGCAGAAGGTCTAGTCTGAAGATGGCACAGTGAATCACCCACATTTTCTTCTCAATCCAAGTATCCAGCATGTGCTTGGTAAAACAAAGCCCATTGTGAATAGGGGCTTGTTTTCCATTGTGTGCTTGAGGAGCATATAGTGCAAGAGGGTCCTGGGATTATGATGCAAATGCAGCAAAACCAGGCATTGAGGTTGGTGAAGAATATGTCAAATTGAGCTACTCTAATTGACTAGATCTAGCCTACTGAACATTGCAGTGAAACGTTCCAGAGTTTGTTTTCCAGCAGATTTTCAGTGGTGGGGAAGAAGTAGTGTTCCCAGTCTCCATTAAAGCAAGCTGTGGAAAAGTGTAGTGAAATATGGCTCCAGCTGCTACTGTGGTGTAGCTGTGTCTTGTCCAGTGCACACTTAGCCAGTGTGAGCATGAATGGCATTTTCCAAGAAACCCTTTTGGGAGGGTTAGACTGCAGATTTACTGCAGACAGGGCAATCTGGCATTGAGGCAGATTGAACCCGTTGAGTTATTGCTGTCTGAGTCAGCTGGTTGGGCTGCTGCTGTGTCCTTGGTTCTTGCGTAAGCTCTGCAGTATGGGGAGTAATTAATCAAACATTCATCCTTCTTATGGACCCCGGGTTGGAGCCAGGGAAGCACGATGTCAGCATCTCACATAGTTGGAATTGCTGATTCACTTTGATCCATCCCTAACGCTGCTTTTCAGAATGGGTTTATGGCTGCTCTTTAGTGGCACTTAGCTCTCACTGACAGGGATAAAATACTACCTGAGAAAGTACCCTGATTCTAAGGCTAGGGCCTTTTGGGGGAAGCTTTATATTTTATATAGATATTCCACCAAGAACCTGGGAATTACGAAGTAGTTTTGAGTGGGAAGTTAATGAAAAGTGCAGTTAGTTCAAACCACAGTTTGCTTGTCATCTCTTCACTGTTGTACCATTGACTGGGTTGCTCAAAGAGCCAGACTGATAGCCAGCATGCCCACTTTAATTAATGGTATTACAGCTGAGGACAAATTTGACCTGAAACTTGCTAAGACCTGATGCCAGCTTGCTGTAAAACTCATCAAAATTCACATTAAAAATGGGAATGGGGCTGGACCAAAGCAACCAGACTCAGTAGCATCTGGGATAGAGCTGTGCTGCTCTATTTTGACTCTGAGAGATGGGAGTCTTTTATGAGAACATATTTTAGCTTGGGAGCATCCCAACAAAAGTATTTAATTACAATCAGCATTTTGATCAAACTGGCTTGATTTTCTTGTGTGGGCTAAGCTAACTTGTTTTCTTCACCTGTGGGTTCTGTGGTCCTTACCCTTGCTGTTCTTGGCAAGACATAAAAACTACTCCTGATCTGGGCAGAGGACTTAGACCATGAAGCAGAAATAAGAAGCCCTGAAGAATCAAGCCATGGTCTCATCTGTAAATAGTCTTAGGCAACATTTGATGAGGTGGACAGATGCCATCCTGCAAATCGACTGTTGTGTGTATGCTTTTGTACTCTCCCAGATCCTGGTGAAATGGCACACCAGAAACAAGCAGATAGAGAAAACAGCCTTAGGTTGGTTCAGATGACCTACTTTATTTTGACACCTTTTACTGGCCATTTTTTTTCCTCTTCTCTGCTGTGGCCTTTCTTGAGAGTGGTGCAGTTATATCACTCTCTCCAGCCCTGATGCTGATGCCACTCAGTTCGCAGAGAGGGGACCTGCTGACACAATGAGTATGAAACCACTGAGAGAACACTCTCTTTCCCAAGACACGTTGCGCAACCTGGTCTTCATCCATCCTTGCATAAGTTAAAATTGCTCTGGAAAATCTGGCTCCACTGCTAGGCACAGCTTTAGTGGCTCTAGTAGGGTTTGCCCAGTAATTACAAATGGACATTTCCAATTTCTGCAGCTGTATACTTAAAGGAGATGATGTGATTTATGGTGTGAGCCTGTACATGCAGATGCACAGAGAGATACACAGAGTGTGCATGCAGTCACTACTGAATGTAATGATACTGTTCACCTCTAACTGCAATGTACTTGTATTTATGGATGTGAAAGGGGCTCCTTTTCACATACTTTTCTCTGCCTGTGTATGCATCTGTTTGTATGTGCTTGTATATGAAAGTCAAAATTATGGGTGCAGTTTTCAAATGTGTTCAGTTACGTTAGAGCATCCCAGTCCATAGTTGTGTGCTTTGGTGTCCATAGTCAGTACAGTATTTGGGAAGGTGAGTAATGATTTAAGAATTTATTTTAACCACTCAGAAATCAGAAAATTAGGTCATATGCAAGCTCCATTCATCCAGCACTGCAGGGCTGACACACATTTTCACACATCTCAGCACAGAGAACTTTCAAACTTCACTGGGGAGGAAAGAAATAGAAATACTCCAGCTGAAAATATTGCAGAGAAATAAGGTTGGGAAAAATGTTTGGAGCACTGTCTGGGTTAAGTAGTGAAGCTGGTGCTTCACATAATCATCATGCAGAAAGGGTTATATTAGAAACTGCAGTGCATCTCACACAAACAGAGTATCACTGAATGTTTACTGGAGAAAAACAATCCTGAAATATGAAGTGCAGGTAGAGTACAGGGTTTGGTGCTCTGCACAGTGATGCCATGTAAGATACAGATAGGATCTGACACTGCAACTCCTAGGATTGGGTTTGTTTGGTTTTTTTTTTCGGTGAGACTTGGATTTCCTTTCAGTTTCCCCATCACTTGGCTGATGAGATGCAATTTTTCAATGTTCATAAAGCTTCTTGAATCCTGTACAAATCTGCCAAAATAATGGGCTGCCTTAATTACTTACCAGCATCAGTCTGATGTTTATCTTTTGTCAGTTTATTATTTAGTACCCCATTACAACTTGCTAGTTTTAATGGGGGTAGAAAGGATAGGCAAGGGAAACATAAAGAAAATTAACTCTAATTATCAGCCATAAATTTATCTGACTCAGTAAGCATAAACAATTCTGCAATGGAAAGGCAAGCTGAAAGAAAATTGAACTGCCTGATTTCCTAATCCTCCCAAAGCCTTTACAACAGCTGGGCATTTACTTGTTGTTGGCTAACATGGAAAGAAACATATTTAAATACAGATAATAATGCCTCGGGAGAATAGTGATTGACTATGGGTTGTGATTGCCCTGTGATTTCATTACTGTGGAAAAGAAAGGTAGTATACTGGACTGATGGCGTATGTTTTGTTCTGGAAGTTGAATAGAAGGAGTAATTGGAACAAATGAAGGACCAAATACAGAGATTTTCACCAAGTTTTTTATTTAGTCCTAAAGCAAATGAAATCCCATTGAAATGAGTGTTTGCTTGAATAAGGTCTAAGTAGAATGGTTTTCTTTTCTTAGTTTGAGTACTTAGTGAGAGACTTCTAATATTTTTTTCTTTCATAGGGAAGTACTCATCAGGGATGTGACCCTACAGTTTTGATGGGGATTTGAAGATTAAAAAAAATGGAACAGAAATTTGGGAAAGTCGCATGGTTGTCCCATATACTTTTCCCCAAGCACATAGGAGAACATGGAAAACATCCAAGTAGGGCTCAGGGAATGTAAGTCTGAGCATGTTTCAGATGCCTGAAGCGATAATCTCAAGCTGGGATCCCTGAAGCATTTTCTTGTAGTGTGCAAGTAGCTGGTTTGTCAGGGTGTATTTGCACCTCCTGTAGATTTCCCAGCAGTTAAAGGTTTTTATATAGCTAATACTAAGAACTTAATTTACTTCAGTCTCCAGTATTGTTATTTGCATAAATGCCTACAGAGAAGAAATCAGAATTACATGCCAGGTGGGATATAAACTAGTCATCAAACTCTAGCCCATGTCAGGAAAGGGCTAGAGAGTTTTGCTTTGCCTTGCAAAATGTGCACAGAAATTAATGCAAGATTTGGTTGCTTTCTTTGTTCTCAAGCACACTGCCTCTGGATTTAGTGATGCAGGTGCTTTATACTTCAAAATCAAAGGCCCCAGCTAGCCAAACTAACAGAACAAGCAAACAAAAATTCATATGGATGTATAAGAAAATTTACCTTCAAGTTGGCACGTTGTCAAAATCATATAGGGTACATAAGATTTTTGCAGGAGATTCTATATATCACAGAATCATAGAAGATCTCAAGTTGGAAGGGACCCATAAGGATCATTAATCCAACTCCCTGCTCATTATAGGACTACCTAAAAATTTATGAAGCAACCCTGAGTCCAACATCAAGCACAAAAGGACTGTGCCTTGAATATGGCTACAGCAGCATTTATACCTACAGCAATAGTAACATGTGCAAGACCTGGCCCCAGTCCATAACCCTGATTACTGCCCCTGTGCAAATAAAAGTTAGTGGCAATATTAATACGTAATAAAAATTGATATCATCATTACAGGCTTCTTTCATCCTCATGAACCATCTTGGTTCTGCTTAGATGGCGCATATTACCTGCAGGCATCATTATGATCTCTTGGAGTCAGCAGGGGTTATTTCCCAGCCTAAGCACCACAGCTCAGCAGTCATCTGCAGAGGACCCAACATCTCTCTTTCTGTTTCAAGACAAACCTGTTCCCTGTTTTTTCCATTTCCTCAAATGGTTTTACAGACTGCTAACCCAGCTGAAACCATGTCTATAAGCTCACAGCTTGTGTTGTCCTTCTTACTTGCTGAGCCTGCTTGCAATTCCCACACCATTTGTGTGAGCTGCTTGTGAGTTGTTAACTGGGTGGCACCTAAACTGTTGATGGCGATAGAATCATAGAATAGTTAGGGTTGGAAAGGACCTTAAGATCATCAAGTTCCAACCCCCCTGCCATGGGCAGGAACACCTCGCACTAAACCATGTCACCCAAGGCCTTGAATACTGTGGGGATGGAGCATTCAGAACCTCCCTTGGCAACCTATTCCAGTGCCTCATCACCCTTACAGTAAAGAAGTTCTTCCTTATATCCAATCTAAACTTCCCCTGTTTAAGTTTAAACCCATTACCCCTTGTCCTATCACTACAGTCCCTAATGAGGAGTTCCTCTCCAGCATCCCTATAGGCCCCCTTCAGGTACTGGAAGGCTGCTAGGAGGTCTCCATGCAGCCTTCTCTTCTCCAGGCTGAACAGCCCCAACTTTCTCAGCCTGTCTTCGTAAGGGAGGTGCTCCAGGCCCCTGACCATCCTCGTGCCCTCCTCTGAACTTGTTCCAACAGTTCCATGTCCTTTTTATGTTGAGGACACCGGGACTGCACACAATACTCCCAAGTGAGGTCTCATGAGAGCAGAGCAGAGGGGCAGGATCACCTCCTTTAACCTGCTGGTCACGCTCCTTTTGATGCAGCCCAGGATACAGTTGGCTTTCTGGACTGCAAGCGCACACTGCCAGCTCATGTTCATTTTCTCATCGACCAGCACCCCCAAGTCCTTCTCCGCAGGGCTGCTCTGAATCTCTTCTCTGCCCAGCCTGTAGCTGTGCCTGGGATTGCTCCGACCCAGGTGTAGGACCTTGCACTTGGCATGGTTAAACGTCATGAGGTTATATCACTACGGGGTGCCTGCAGGGTTTCTTTTCATCGTGCAGGTAAGTCATCTGAGAGGACTTGATTTAACCTATGGTTACAGGGCAGCCGAGGCAGAGGCAGTCACAAATACCTTTTTCCCGATGTTTTTTAATATTTAGGTTTCCGTTCTCAAAGCAGTTACATGGAAAAGAGATTATATAAGTGAGGATAAGCCAATCTAAAAACTGGAATCATGGTGTGATGCACCAGGGGCAGAATTATGTGCATGAACTGACGCCCTCGCTTTGGTGGTGGTGTATGTAGTTTGGCACCTGCCTCTTTACTGTATAGAATTTGTCATCTTATATTTGTGAAGTGCATCTCACCCCAGTTGACGATAAAATATAACAGTGCATGTGTTCTTTTGCTTCATAATGTTTCTGATGCAGAGGAAGAGATGCAGGATTTGTAAAATTTGTATAAGCCATTGATTTGCTGTGGCCAAATGAGCTGTTGCTTGTCCGCAGTGTGGTGTATTACTCCCTGTGTGCATTTGCTGTCTGTTTCAGCTGCGAAGGAAAATATGCTCCTTCAGTCACTGTTATTTTCCTTCACACTTGCAGCACACTAGGAATACACACATGCCCTCATAATGTGAATCAGTTCATGAGTTATGACTCATTATGCTATAGTAACATGGTTTTTTGCAACAGCTATACATATCTGTGATTAACAAAGATTGCCTTGGCCAATGTTGGAGCTGTGACTAATGCCAATCTTGTTAGGCATTCATCATCCAGATTTATCTCCTTGTCAAAAGTTTTGTTAAATAAGGGTTCCTCAAAGAAACATTGTCTTGCCATCAGTTTTCCCCTGGCAGATGTATTGATTGAAATAAATGTGTTTTTCATGCCACTTCAGGAAGTGAGTGACAGATCATGCACTGAATACAATAAAATACAATCATTGTTCTTATTGTTACTGCAATTATCACTATATCACAATATCAACAGTAGCAGCATCTAATAGCAGCAGAGACACCTCTGTGCATTAATGAAAGCACCCTCGTCCTGTGAAAAGGTTTTCAAATCACCTGAGTAATTGTTTTTATGAGATAGCCCAGAAATAACTCCCAGAGCAGAGCAGCCTTTCATCATCAGGCTTCCCATTTCTCCTGCTAGAAATGTACATATCCGTATTGATTTAGACCATATTCTGAGAGATTTAAAAGCTTTTATTCACTACGCAGTATGTGATTCACACATCTGCACACATAATGCATCAGAAAATAATAGCAGCCCCATAGGATAGCCTGGCCTGGTATTATATTTCTTTAGCCTGATGTACATACAGCTTAACTCACGTGCATATCACTGTTTTAGCGTGGATGCTTTCTCATCGTCCCTCTCTGCTGTCCAGTCTTTGGGTACTAATGTTCTCTGAAATCTGTTTTTCTCTCCTCCATTGTTTTTTTTTTTTTTGTTTTTTGTCTGCAGAAAAGATGCTAGCAGGGCTCACATGAATACTGGACTGAAAGAGAGCCTTTTAGGATGGGGCTCTGAGGATTGGGGATGTTGCTGATGCTGATTGGGGCTGGCTGTGGCAGGAGTTCCTGTGGGCTGTTTGCACCAGCCCCTTCCAGTATCCTCTTTTCCATCTTGTAGCATTTTTCCTTTCTGTTCCCTCTTCTCTGCCATTCTCCATTTCATCGGCCATCTTCCCGCTTTCTTCTGCTCACCCCCTGATGCTGCCTGCTCGTCTGCAGTGACTCCAGATGCTGCCTTTAGGAGCCCTAAGGGGAAAGCAGGACTACCCAGGGTTTCACCTGGATCCTCCCAACACCCGGGTTGCCAGTCCTTTCTCATTGCTCTAGCACCCAGACTAGCTTCATAATGAGAACATGATCCTTCAAGGCCTTATAGCAGTTTCATGATGAGACAGCCAAAACAAAAGAAGCACTTTTTGTTGAGACTGTTTGGAAACTGTGCCTGGGGGCCAGGGCATTCCCTGCTTCTAAAATCCAGGGGCCAAGGTATCCTTATAGTCATCATCTGCAGCTGAGTGGGCAAAGGAGCCTTTTGCAGAGTTGTAATTAAAGCATTATTGGTACTGCTCACCAAACAACATCACGGTGATTGAAGAATAGATCAGAAAATCATGAGTTATGGTGCCAATGGCTTACCATGCATGTTGCAGGCTAAAGTGATTATGCGATTGCTGCCTATCTGAGTAACTGAAGAACAACCCTAGCTGTCAAAGCTTAAAATAAGCGAACAGTGGCTGTATGAGCTACTTCTGCCTTCGAGTTCTGTATTTGCATGTAATTTCTGAGAGGCATTTTCAGTGTTGTGTGTCTCTCCTTAGTACATACATGCTAGAAATATGGAATAGTCTTAATCTGGTTGTTCCTGCTTCATACAAAAGGGACCATGATCATGAGGCTGTCACAAAGACAGTGCTGAAACAGAAAAAAGTGTCACCTGCTTTCAGGCCCATGAGCCTCCTCTGTAGTCAAGGGTTCAGTGCAGTTCCGGATCAGGTCTCGTACTTTCTTCTGGGTTTCTTAGGGAGTCATTAATTTGTTCCGAGTGTTTAAGTATTGTATTGAGTCAGTAAGGTAACTGAGAAGATGTTTCTGAGGTCCTGCCTAAATTACAGCCTCCACCAGAATTCATTTTAATTTTTATGCAAGATAGAAAAAGAAAGACATTTTCTGAAAATCCAGTGGTGTTGCAGTAGTACCATCAGCTAACACAATTAGTATCACAAAGTGATCTCTGCCTAGTATGGGAGCGTGCAAAACACACAGTTCTGGTGATACTCGGCTTGTATCAAACATAAGCTTAGCTGTGGGGAGCCACACGATGGCTTCAGGCACCTTGCATAGTTTCTGAGATGGATTCTGTGCAAAACCACGGAGTTGAGAATTTGTGTGCATATGTGCAGAGAACAAATTGCTGTGTATCAGCTATTTAAATGAGGGGCAGCAACTTAATGATTTAAGCCATTTGGTTTGGCTGTGGCTTTTGATGTTTCTAAGGAAAGGTCTTTTGTCTGTATGGCCAAAACAACTGTTTCATAGCAAAGTATAGCCTTTTAATGAAACTTGCTACTTTTGGTTTGTTGATTTGACCACATTTATAAAAGAAGCTGTATTTCTTACTTATAAAAGTAACTGACTATCTCAGTTTTTCAGTGTTACAATGCTGGGAAAATGTTAATGAGATACTCTTCATTCATATCTTATCAATACTGTTTTGTATTTGCAAACCATGTCAAACTGCATTAGGGTGGAAACTGTGATCTGATTGCAACTAGTCATACAGCACATATCATTGCAATGTCTTACAAGCTGTGAACAGAACTGAGTGCCAAAGATGATTTCCCTTCTGATTCTGCATAGGATCCAAAGGCAACAACAGCAGCTTCAATGGTCAACATCTGAAGAGGAAAATTTGCCTATATTTATTTATTATAACCATAGTAGGGATAATGTAAATTGCTGTCATTTGGAATGTAATTTTGTATTAGCTTGTTCTTTCAAAAATAAAAAATGTGTTTGAAGAAGATACTTAAATCTGATACAAATTTTTGAGCTCATCCATTTGAAATACCCTGGTGAACATGGTCTTCCACTACTCCTGTATTTGCTGCAGCTCTCAGCCTGTTCCTTGAATGTTGCCAGTTCCTCTTTAGCTTTAGAAACGTAATTTTCTGCTGCCTAATTTAGGTTGGTCCACCAAAACCTCATTTTCCTCTTTCTCTTGCCCCTGTCCTGACCAAGAGCAATAGGCAGTGACTGCTAACTAATGAATCTTTCTGGTGCCAGTGAAGATTTTGATTATATGCCCAGACTCCAAATAGAGCCTTTTTGATTTTCTTGTGAATAGGAGGAAGAGAAAATATTGGGCCTCATGTCCTGAGCTGAACAGAGGACTGGTCTTACCTCAGTTCAGCCACAGTCACTTCTTTTAATTAGTTGGAGATTTTTATGTGAAAATGTTTCTGTCCTTATTTGAAACAATCAGAACAGATGGGGGAAAAAAACCTGACATTGCAGGTTTTGGAGTTGAAGCCTGTGCTGGTTACAGCGGTGCTGCCCTCCCTGCACTGTGGGCCCAGTAGTTCTGCTTGGGTTTAGGCTGTGTAGCACTGGGGTGGTACGAGGACAAAGAAACTTGGGCTGCTGGTAGCTGAGGAGCTAGAACCACCTGTAAAATGAAGAACTGCAAATGCCAAGTATTTCAAACTCGGGCACTCCTTACACGCCCCTGCATTTACATGGAAATATTGCATGTGCTACCCCTCAGGACTGTATCCACTCACCAGTCACTTCTGCGCTCTCTGGCTTTCGGAATTATCTCCACATCACAGGGGCTTCCTTTTTCTGAGGTTTGCAAATATATCACATGGCTTCCTGACAGAAATAATTACTGTGAGGTACGTGACAAGCCATTAGGTCCTGGCTACAATTTGACTTTCCAGCATAAGGTGCTCGAGAAACCTTCACCCAAATGAATGGTAGCACCAGTGACAGCATAGGCAGTTCCATTTTCTGTTTGTATTTGCCCAGCTGCTTCTAGAGAGTTGGTTAGACATCTGCTTCTTCCAAGGGGTGTTCTTAAATAACCTTCTTAAAATAAAGGCAGATTAGTATCTAAATAGTTAAGGTTTGGGTTGGGCGACACATGCACGCTGGGAGATAAATAGTCAAGATGGGCTACACAGCTTTTAACCTTCCTAGTGGGGCACTGAGAAGTGCGAAGACACTAGTGTTAGTAGTGGTTTTGTGATGTGGACCTGTTCTGGAAACCTTGATTCATTACAAAGAAGAAAAAAGCAGTCATCAGATGTTGCCATCTTTCAGTGTTTAGCACCCAAACCTAGAAGTTAAATTCTCCTGTGTCATTTTGCTCAGACTCGTGTCCCTTCACATTTTTAAGGACTGCTAAAGCGAGTTACATGTAAGTCATTGGTCATGGGATCTGGTCTATCTCATGGATGGCCATCCTTCAGCTCTACCATTATTTGTTTTTTCCTGGTTTTTGTCCTTTCTTGGCAGGAGAAGATAAATGGGTTCAGGGCAGCAGACCTAACTGGTGTAAAATGGCTTCCAACTCATGGCACCATGCCTGTGGGCAAGGGCAGCTCACTGGCCCCACAGCACAGTGCCTGTTAATGTAGGTTCTTTGCAGTTCTGGCCTTCTGTGACTGGAGCAGTGGGTCATGGAGTGCATCTCAGACTGGAGTCCTGCATGACAGCTGTGGGTGGACTCTTCAGAGAGTCAGCTTCAGCAGCTTTGCTTGGAGGTGCATTGCCCAGTTTCAGCTTTGGACTCAGTCTGGCCGGGAGTGAGCCCTCCCCTGTTTGTGCCAGTCTGAGAAATCCCACATCATATTACTTACCACCTGGTTGGCAACACTTTGTCTCTTGGAAGCACAGCCAGGCAAAGAGACTGGTGTGAAGCTTGTGCACAGGCCTCAAATAGAATGCCTTGTACTTATTTTTCTTGTTCATTTTACCTAAGAACTGAAGAGATCAATATTCAGAAGTTGCCTGGTTGGGAGCTGTAGCACTGTAGACCAGATTTTGTGATGCTTGTGGAAGGGGTGTGTATTCTTTCGTATGATGAGATATATTCAACTCTGTTACTTATCACCATGGACAAATGCATTTCACTTTCTTGCTAAGAGAAACTGACTGCTTTTGTGTAATTAGCGAAGTTTCTGCTATCTGCTGTGATGTGTTTTGCAAAGATGTGTGAAATGGCAAAACACCCTGCTAGAATGACAAGTGGTAATAATTTATCCTTTCTTAGAGAGTCTTGTACAAAAGTGGACAGGATTAAACCCTAACCAGGAGAAGGGGGTCAGTTCCCAGAGAATCCCCCTGCAGCACCTGCAGTCAGAGCACAGCTTTTACACCAATGTTGGGAAGGGAGGTTTTCCCTGCACACTGCCCTCTGCTCTGCTGTCACTCCTTATGGAAGATGGCTCAAAGGGAAGGTGTCTTTTTTTCTTCTCCTTTGAGAAGGGAGCAGAGGAAAGAGAGCAGAAAACAGTGGTGTTTTGATGTGCCTGTTTCTTATTCTAGCTGCAAAACACACCAGTGTATTTCTGTAAATTAAATTAAACAAACCTTTCATGTTCTCTCCCTGCTTCAAGAAGGCTAATGTGGCTGCTTGCAGATTTGCAGCTACAGAGAAGACAAAGATCTCTAGTGTGCACAGACTCAAGTGCTAAGCAGTGTCACGCTTAAAGAACCTGCACAAGCTTTAATAGAATATAAAAGCTTTCTGGGCACCAAGCAAAAACCTGTTTAAATCCCTGACAGGGATGAGAGCACAGAGTGTATTATCAGCATATGCAGAGACAGGAAGGCTCTCAGAACAGCTGCATTTTGGATTTGCTGTAATTAAAAGCTTTCAATCTTTCCAAAAAGGTTGAAATAGTGGAAGAAGTAAATATATGACTTCACCTTTTCACTGTCTCCATACAAATATTTAGGGCTCTTCCCTTTTCTCTGCCTGGGTGCCTGACTTATATTGATTCTAATGGCATTATTTCTTGAATGTAAGGGATTCTTGAATGTAAGGGATGTAAGAGAACCCCATAGGCTTCTCTTTTATATTTATAATCATAATTTGGTACTTAGATTGTGACAGTCCCAAGTGTTTCCTGCCCCACACAGTGAAGGACTGACCCCCACTGTGCACAGAGCAAAAAAGATTGTCCCCAGGCTGCAATTTCTTATTGAAAGCAGGTATTTTTTTCTTGCAAGCGCATGTGTAGAGCTGTGTATATTGAGAGATTAGTGCCTGCAGGGACCCCAGATAAAATGTGGCAGGCGTCTGTAAGGCAGAGTGATGCAAGCTGAACGGGAGCAAGCTGAACTGGAGCAGAAAGTGATGCTTGGTGGATCCGTGGTGAACAGGTCAGATGATGGCGTAATATGCATGTATTCTCTAAGAGGGAAAGGACTGTTTCAGGAAGGTTTGGCTGTAGGCAAGTTTTGTCTAAGGTTGCCCTTATTTTGATAACTGATTTGCCAGGCTAAAATCTCTGCAAAGAGTCTGTGTAACTCAAGGACTGTTATATTAGGATCTGTATCAAGTGACATAGCTGGAGCTACCAGTTAGAGGAATATAGGGCAGGTGGATGAATGCTTTCTTTAGTATCAAACAAGAGCAGGAAAAAATTATTCAGGAGCAGGAAAAAAAGTGTTGTAAGGTTGAAAATGTTAACTCAGTCACCAGTAGCAGTGTGTGAAGAGGAGAGAGGAAACTGAGAAGGGAAGACCATGGCCACTGAACAGAGGATTCCTGCCTAGGACAAGAGGAAAATGAGAACGCCTCTATCTCATTAAGTGTAAGGTAAATAGGAGCAAGTTGAACGAAGATCTTTCCCTTCTTGGGTGTTAACTAGGTGTGACTGCTGCTTCAGTGGCGACAGCCCTTCCTCCAGTTTCAGATACTCAAATAGCAGCAGACAAAGACGAGGAATACAGTGTGGGTAAGCTGGTTACTGAATGCTTGGACTGTGACCCCCTTCTTCTTCCAGTCAGGCTGTTAAATATTCATGTAAGTGGGCTCAGACAGATCTGTGCCATCTGTCTGTATTTATATGACTTCATCCAAACAGCCCCAAAACATGTAAAATTTTATCCTCATAACAGCTCTTTAAAGAAAAAGGGATTTCTCACCCATCTGAAGGGAAAAGGAATCAAAACACAGAGCTATTTAACAAGTAACTAGACTTATTCATCTGGGCTCCAGCAGACAGGATTCAAATTCAGCTCTTCTAAGTGCCAGGCCCAGCTATAGCCTGAGGCTCTCAAGGCAGAGATTTTATTTATGCTATAAGGAGTTTTATAGCTCATCTAATGTTGCTCATTAAGCATGTATGCAACTCAAAAGGAAACTGGAGACTGTGCCACTCTATGTGCATATGGGTACAGAGTGAAAGTATTTGATGAAATCAATAGTAAAACGCTTATTCAGGCATCTCAGCCTGCACTGCATTGAGTTGCACACCTTGATGGCCAGATAAAACAGGAGCATTGTGCCAGCTTCAGTAAACAGTGTGCCCATATGGGCAATTCTGTGAGGGAACAGATTGTCACAGCTACGTTTGACCTGGTTTAGAGCAATTGTGGTTCTCCCTTGGCACCATGGATGTGCTATTGACATTTCAGCAGAGCTGCTTCAAAAAATGAAAGACAGTGCCACTGTCAGAATAGCATCAACTTTTATAAATGAGACGCAATTTCTACATTTAAATCAAGAGACAAGCCCAGTGCTTTTCACTCTCTCCAGTCAGAGCCACTTATAAAGAGTCTTGAGTGGGAAAGATCCACTGAATAGGACAAGTCCACTGAGAAGAAAAGCCCAGACTTCAATATCTACTATGTTAAGTTACTATATACATGGGGTTGTGTTACTCATGCTTCAGGGAATTCAATCTGAAGCTCAGATTCAGTTCTCAGAAGACCACGCACAGGAAGGTTATCACAGAAGAGGTGTCTGTGAGCTGGCTGAGTGGGGGTGGATGGTTCTGTACCTGCTTCTAGCAGGTAGCAAATGGGGGGGTAACGGCCCACCTCACCTTAGCTTAATTTCTTAGCTGTCCAGGCCCTCAACTTTGTGCCGTTTTTAGACAGGAGTGCATTTTGAAAATAAAAAGGGATACTGTGTTGAAGAAGCTTCTGTGTGCATTTTGGAAGCACACCAGAGGGGTTCGTTTTGCCGTTAACACCATATTGAAATGTTTACTTCTTTCAAGGATCTTTCTCCTTAGCTTAGTGTTGAAGAATAGCCTTGGGCTTTCAGCTTACTCAACCATGTATATTTGTTTTTCAGGCATTGGAAAAAATGTCATCTGTGACCGAACGGCGACTCCCCTGGATGCCTTTAGGATGATGACTGCGGCTCATTATTACCCAAAGCTCATGAGCATCATGGGGAATGTGTTGCGCTTCCTGCCTGCATTTGTGAAGATGAAGCAGCTAATTCAGGAGGGCTATGTAGGGGAGCTGCTTGTGTGTGAGGTGCAGGTTCACAGTGGGAGCCTGCTAGGCAAGAAGTACAACTGGAGCTGTGATGACCTGATGGGAGGTGGAGGCTTGCACTCTGTTGGCACCTATATCATCGACCTCCTGACCTTCCTCACCAGCCAGAAGGCTGTGAAAGTGCACGGGTTGCTCAAGACCTTTGTGAAGCAGACAGACCACATCAAGGGGATACGGCAGATCACCAGTGATGACTTCTGTACGTTCCAGATGGTGCTGGAAGGCGGCGTGTGCTGCACTGTGACGCTCAACTTCAATGTCCCAGGGGAGTTCAAACAAGACATTATTGTGGTGGGTTCAGCAGGGCGGCTGATTGTAATAGGCACTGATCTCTATGGACAGAGCAACAGCTCTCCTCAGCGGGAGCTCCTTCTAAAGGACTCCACACCAGTCAGCAACTCCTTACTTCCGGAGAAAGCCTTCAGTGACATCCCATCGCCCTACCTCCGGGGCACCATTAAGATGGTTCAAGCTGTCAGGCAGGCATTTGAGGATCAGGATGACAGGAGGACCTGGGACGGGAGGCCCCTTACGATGGCTGCCACTTTTGACGACTGTCTGTATGCCCTGTGTGTTGTGGACACCATTAAAAAGTCCAACCAGTTGGGGGAATGGCAGAACATTACAATCATGACCGAGGAGCCGGAACTGAGCCCGGCATATTTAATCAGCGAAGCCATGCGGAAGAGCAGGATGTCTCTGTACTGCTAGCTCCTCTGTGCTCCTAGGAAAGAATAGGAACCAGACAGCTCTTGAAGGAAATGGTAATTCAGCCCCTGTGAAGGGTTTGGGCATCTTAGAAACAGCTGAGGATACAGGAGAAGGAAATACGGTGTGTGGATCAACTAAATCTGTTGGTGGCTAAATGCCAAAGTGATAAGGTCCTCTGAAATGCCCCAAAACAGATAGGAGACTGAAGAGCTGAGATAACATAACTGTTTTGATAACAGTATTAGCTGGCTGATGGGAAAGAGATATCATGGACTCACCTCCTGCTTGCAGGTGCTTTAGATTATTCAATTGTGTTTACTGTGAAAGGTTGGGAACATCCTTTTAGATTTTCCTTACCTACCAGAGGGCTGTGAAGGTACTGTCATGTCATTAAATTTTCTGTAGTGTCTGACATGAATGGTTCCTGCTATGACAGCTGACACCACCGTGTTGTAGTACTACACCTCTAACCAACACACAGAATGATAGGACTTGGTGTGAAAGTGTCGTGTGATACAGAAAATCTTGGCAGCTCACTTTTCATACAGCTTGTTAGGAGCTTCTCTGTGTTGGTTTAACTAGTTGGGTTTGGTTTTGGTTTGGTTTGGTTTTTTGGTGGGTTTTGTTGTTTGTTGTTTTTTGTTTTTTAAAGCACAATTAAGTAGGAAAACATGTGGCTTTTAAAACAAATCAGTCCTCAACCACAGTGTGTGCCCCGCTATTGGAAGAGGGTCTTCTGCAAGCTCCCAGTAAGCTTCAGTGTTAACTGCGCAGATCTGTCCATCAAAATGGGTTGTGCAAAACTTTCATGGATGGCAAGTGGCATGCTGTAGTAGTGATACTGGGTTTTATTATACAGCTGAACTCAGGCTAGTCTTATAAAGGTTTACACATAATTTCCTGTGTCTGGAACTGACTTTTGAGTGAATTCATTGCTCATTTTAGTGTTAGACGGAAAACAGTAGAAATAAAACCCGAAACTGTACGATGCTCAGGCAAGCAGTGTTCTTTTAAACCTTTGTAAGCTCATACTTCAGAGATGCACACTGACGATTAATTTGATATAGCTCAACCCAGAAGCATCCACCACCAAGTGCTGAGTGTGAGTGAAAAACAAAAGGGATGACAAAATTTCTTGTCATTTTCCAGGGGAAAAAATTAAATAAGACCCTCACCTCTTCACCTCCTTAAAGGCATCAGCTATTGGTACTGTAGTAATCATTCCCTGTCATGAGGGCAGGGTGCATACTCTTTTAGTATGCTTGTCCTGTTCTTGTTAATATTTTAGATTGCAGTCTTGAGATAATATATTCTTTTGAGAATATATTCTTGAAAGAATGTAGTGAAAGGCACATGACTTATCCCAGTGAACAGGGATACTGATATTCTGCATAAAGCTGCTCCCAGTGCATATGTGTTTACAGTGCTAGGTTGTCAGATAGGAAAAAAAAAGTAGAACACAAGCATATAGCACTAAATTATATTAAACTTGAGGAAAAAACCCTTTTTAGGGTTTTCTGTTAATTTTGACTAGGGGAAAGAGGAGAACATTTGGACGAGCAGTAAATCAGAGGAGAAAATATGATGCTGTTTCTCCAGGCCATCACAGTAGTGTTGCCATTTTAGGTTGGAAGAAGAATGGTCAGAATAATTTATATTTTTTATTTAAAGCACTCACAATTCTGCTATTTTTAGGAGTACTAAGGCCTTCTCTAGGGCTTATCCTACAAATGACTCTCTCTGACTGCTGTATGCTTCTGCCTGTCCTGTGCCTAGTTTTAGAGCTTCATGTTTTTAACAGGAAGGTGTCAATAGTGTGGTTCATCTCATCTGATTTGAGCCAGCTGAAAGTCAAGTGTCTTGTCCTGATCAGCTGTACAAGGACACAGTAGTCAATACAGAACGAGCTCTCCAAAGGCTGACTCAGTTCATCCTAAGATGAATATAGAAGGAGATGCCTAGTGGAAAGTCCTGTTCTTCTTTGCTCTCTAGTCCTGGCTTCTAAATTTTCAGATGGCTAAGGCTAGGAAACTTGACTCCCACCCCAAAATTATTAATGTGTGCTTAACTTCTGAAGAGCGTATGTGTGACCCTTCCTGAAATATTCCCCAAAGTGTAATAGTGTGACTGATGAAGGAATAATGTAATACTGCAAAACCACACCCTAATGGAGAATTGTTTCTATCCATGTTGTTCTGCCAGTTCTAGCAACTGTCTCTGAGGCTGATTGCTTCTGCTAAGATCTCAGGCAAGCTTTCATCATTCCTTCTTGGAAGCAGCCCTTGACAAGTTTGGATGTTTTTCCTAAAATTGGATTTCTCTGAGAATTCCTGAGGTAGTATTTGTGCCAACAGGAACTTACCATTGTAATTGTTGTGGTATACCAAGCTATCCAGTTCCTGCCCTGAAAAGAACACAGAGAAATACAGAAGAGAGAATTTGATCAAGAAATCACACATCTTTCTCTCTCATGAAAAATGGAATTAGCTCCAAGAGGGTCAAGGGATCTTGCGTAGCAAGACAAAAGCCTTTTACTGAAAACAGTGACTAGTTCAACTCATGAATGCAAGCCCGATGGATAATTAACCATGTCCTGTTAAACATCATCCAAATCTGGAACTAAACATGGACCAAAATGTATGTGAGTCTTGCTCCTTAGTGGTTTGGCAGCTATGCTGGAATTGCTGTTCAAGTCTTTGCACCTAGTTTTAGTTCACAGATGTTGGCAGTTTTTCCTTTCTGTATGTTCTTATTTTTTGGTATCTTTCTGGGTTTTGTGATGACAGCTGGAAGAAGTGTGCAGTGAACAGCTCCAGGTGAGACACAGTGTGTAGGGATAGCACTACTGAGCTCAACCTTTCTGTCCTGGATCCAAAGGCTTAGCTGGCAGGCATCATCTGTCTACTGTGCAGACTTACTGATGCAGACAGTGCTGCTTAGCAGAAAGAAAATCTAATGCGTTAGTTCCATAGCCATCTGATGCTTGGATTAGTACTGGCTTGTAAATGGGTTGCATCCTGTACAGCTGATTGTGCAACCAGAGTGCTGGCCCCAGAGGGGCAGGCAGAATGACTAGGGCAGGGTGGGACCTCCTCTTCTGACAGCAACAAAGATCTTATGTTAGAATTAGGTGAAGTTGTTATCTAACTGTGATGGCAGCAGTAACTGCATACATCCGGGATTGTATGTCAGTTTTTCCATTCTCTAGGAGGTGAAGGTGCTGTAGTGTCAAGTGTAAAGATAATCATCTTCCACCTGGCTTAGAAGAGGAAAGAACTGGTTCATTTATAGAATCTGTATTACCATTCTCATAAATTGTTACTTTACAGTCTGGGATCTTTCTTGGCAGGATCAAGCCCTCTGCTCTTTTGGTACAGTTTTAAGTACATTGAATTGCCCTAAGTAGCCTCTGGAGTTCACAGTGTGTTTAGGAATATTGGGCAGCAGAAATGTACTTGACTGAAGTCAGAAGTGGTACCACACCAGGAAACATGTATTTGGAATTGCACTTTTAATGCTGTTCTTTAATGCTGTGCCACAAGTTTTGAGATGAATGCTGCTAGAATTGGTGCAGGCCTAATAGCCAAACCGTGGCTACTGCTGGAATTTACAGTAGCCCACATTGACCTTGTACATACACTAGGTAAGAAGTGGTCATTCCTCTTACCCAGGTCTGCTGTTGGAGAGGCTCTTTCCTTTGCTATCAACCTGTGCACACAGGACACTGAACCTTGTGGCCTATTGCCAAAGACAAGAAGAGCCAAAGGTGAGCCCATGTGAAATCTTCTGTTGCTCTGTAGGGGTCTGCTCCAATAGTCAGCTGAAAAATTATGTATTTTCCATGGGAATTGCACTGGGTTCTACAGCAAGGGTAGGGCAATACTATGTTGTGCAACAGCAGGGCACAGGTGACTCCTTCCATGGGTTTAAAAGGGAGAGTGCCGACTGCAGGGAGTGATAAGAAGGTGTGTTTGCAGTCTGGTACCTATACGTTTGTGCCAACGGGGAGAATATGCTGGTCGTGTGCAGAGGGTGAGGGCTGAACCTCCTGAGGGTGACAGCAGCAGCCTTGCTCCATCTCTGTGTTTGGGAGCCTGAGAAGGGACCCTGCCTTTGGGGATGCAGTATCTGTTCTGTTCTCCTGCTAGATCCATGCACGTCCTCAGTGCTGAGCTCAGTCCTACGTAGAGGAATAAGAACTCTGCAAGAACTTGGGGTTTCCTGTATCTAATATTGTGCATGTGTTAAATTAGTATTACTTTAGCTGTGTAGTTAGAAAATGCCAAGTAGAGATGATACGCCCTTACCCATGCAGCCAATATGGCAGAGAATCAGGGCATGCATAGGTGAGTTTAGGCTCAGGATGGGCTGCTGTGAAGTTCATCCTTTGCTTTGGCTGAAAGCATGAGAAATTCCTGCCCAGCCAGCATAGGGCAATCAGAGGCACTCTCCACTTTGTGCTTAGTGTTTCCTTTTTTAGAATAGATTTCAACTCGGTGACTGTGCAGGTGGACAGCTGTCCTGGAAGTCCAGCCATTCAAAAAAAGGGAAGTTTTTCTGCTGCGTGTGGTCACAGCACCAGGACAATTCAATTTCTCTGTTACCTTGTTTTTATTTCTGTGTCCATACAAATGTGGAAAAGACCCAGACAATTTAAAATGACTCAGTCATCTACCAAAAAAAGCGCATATTTTATTAAAGGAGAAAGGTAAACATAGTATCTGGATGTTGTTCCTTGCAGAGTTTCAGAAATTACTGAAGACAGAATTTGTTGTTGCTGGAATTTTTATATTTGACTTTTATCTATGGCCTTCAATATAAAATATTGCACATTATGCGGTCAATTCAGTGTTAAGTTCTGTATTTATAAGGGTTTAAAAGTGCCCAGTAGACTTTTGGCATCCACTCTGTGATGTTGCAGGGGCCCAGTGATGGACCCTTAAGTACACATGAAACTCAGCACCAGACTCTGTGACCTCTGCAGTGGACTCTGGATATCTAGGACTTGTTGCGAAGTGGCAGGATTATTCAGGACAGCAGTTTCTTGTTGTTGTTATTGTTGTTGAAGTTGTTATTTGTGGGGAGCAAAGTTTGTAAATCCTGGAGATGAAGTATGACTGAATAATAATTGGCAGTTTGTCTGCTTTAAAATTTCCTCTCTTTGAGCTGCTGGATCAAGTTTGTCCAATAAAAACAATTTCCCCTTAACAATAACTGGCCACTTCCATTTGCTCACAGAAAGAAGAAATTTTAAGTAAATGGGACTATACATAATGCTGCATTCATGAACTGATGTCATAACCTCACAACTTACTGAGTGTATGAAGCCAGAGCCCAGGCAAGAAATAACTTTTCAAAGGCTGCCAAATTGAAGCCTTGGGGTTGGGGAATGAAGGGTATCAGCTTAGGTCAGACTGAAATAGCTTTTATTCAGCATTTTCAAGGTAAATGAATAAACAGAATGGCTATGGTCAATCTAAAACTGAACAGAAAACATATTTGTAGAAGGTCACTTAAGTTTTTTCTGTCAGGATTAAGTTCCATTTTTAAAGACTGCTGTTTTGAAATGAAGAGGTTAAAAAAAGCCATCTTTTATTATGTCTTGGCATGTATGAAATTAACTGTTTGGGGTTGGGCGTGGGTTTTTGCTTGGTTTTTTTTGTTTTGGTTTGTTTGTTGATTTAAGTTCCATACTTTAAAAAATCCCATCCGTTAGGTTTAGAATCATAGAATCATTTAAAGGCATCCAGGGAATTCAGCTGTCCTTGGGCAGGTTCGGCTCTGAACCTGCATCTCGCAGTTTCATGCAGTGACCCCACTTCTAGCGTCTGAATTTGGCCATCTGGGTTTCATTTGTGTCTTCTTGTAGCAGTGGGAAAACTAATTCATTACATGGAGTTGGCTACAGATAATCAAGATGCATTTTGCAGCAGTGCCAGTCATCATCTTTAAAAGCACTTAATTCTATTAATTTGTTTACCATGGTTATTTGTGACCTTCCACCCATGTGCTGTGCGTGACTTCATTTTCGTTTTACACCAGCTGTCCGACTCGCTTCCCTCCTCTTTCTGTTTCTGATTCCACGGCAAGCCGCAAGGCGAGTCTCCCTTGTTTCCCTCTGAGCTTGCGCTCAGTCTGTGTTACACATGGCATACAGGGTGCCTAACCTACAACTTGAAGTAACTTTTAGCAGAGATTCATTAAAGAATATGTCAACACCACAGCTGCTCAAGAACATGGCATAGTGAATGCCTGGCCAGGGCAGGAATCAAAGCTCCCTGCTATGCTGTGCTTCACAAGCAACACTCACTGTTTCTCTCTGTACTGGTTTTATTTGATTTTGAAAATGAGAATATGTTCAGTTTGTTGCTGTGTCAATATTAAGTGTATATTTATTGTTTTTCAGACATACATACATATATATATAAATGCTATATATATAATGTCAACGCATGGACATATGTACAGTAGATATTTTAAAGAGCTATTTATCAAGAAAAGTAAGTGTTATAAGTAAACAGAGTTTATATTTTATATATTATGTAGATAGCAAAAAAAAAAAGTGGTTAAATTATAGTAGGACTTTGGGGGTGGGGTTGGAGAAATGGGCATGGGCTGGTTCTAGCATTTTAAATAGCCAAACTACTTTGTACGGAAGCTGCCTGCTGTGCCTCTCGGCTGCAATATCTGTTTGTTTCTTCTTCTGGAAGATGATGTGCATTGTTACTTTTACATTGCTTGGGGAATGTAGTTAGTTTATTCTCAGCCAACTGGTATGTGCTGCTTAAAACATGGTTTCCTGCTGTTCTGCATATTTGCATTGATGGAATAAAAGGATCTTAACTGGCAAATAAAGACGTAAAAGGATGTGATCTCTCTCAGCTGTCTGTTGTTTTTCCTCATACTTGTATTTCTGGGGGAGACAGTAACCATCACCATTGGTTTCTGGCCTGCCTGTTAAGTTCAGCACATCTGAGTAAAATATATCGGCTTTGTGTTTGGGGGTGGGGATTGTGATGGAAGGAGAGAAGAAGTTGTAACACAAAACTATTGAGAGGTCATGACAAAGGCTGAACTAACACCTGCTGGAGTGATGTGTCCTGAGGACTTTCTCATGGATTTCTTTTTTCTCCTGACTCCTTTCTCTCCTCCTTTCTTCAGTACAGCCTGGAGATCCTCCTCCTACCTTCTCACCGGTGTCCTGGGTGGGATACCTTTGCCTTCTCTGGCCTCATCTCCGTCCACAAATTGCCATGGCCCTACCTGATCCTTGCTCCCATCCACCAGGAGCTGTCAAGTCTTTCCGCTCAACCTGGTGGTCCTTTCCTCCCTTATATGGGGTAGTATCATCAGCCTAGTAAGGCGCTTGTCACTCCATCCCCTCTGACACTGGAGAAAACATCACTTGAGTACAAAGCAGAAGATAGTATGAAGCAGTGGTAAATTCTAGGCTCTGAGGAAATATATGTTGTCTCTGCGATTGATGTGTAAAAAGGATAGAGCAGTTCCTGTGTTGCTTTTTCTGTTTTCCAGCAGAGCACACAGAAAGATGTTTGATTCTACTTCTGTCAGTGCTCACTCATTTCCCAGGCATACAAAAGTACAGCGAATCTGAGGCAGAAATCTGTGAGGGGATGCAAAATCATCACTTTAAGTGCGTACGTGCTCCCCTCAGATCACACAATCTTGATAAGTGAACTGTGTTTTTCATATATATACATGAAAATTAACAGAGTGGGTACATTATTTGCTTCATCCCAGAAATGCAGCATGTTAGCAATTTCTACTACTGCCATTGCAACTATCATACTTCAAAGATATGACGGTCTTATATACACTTCAAATACATTTTAATCAGTTTTAATACATTATTCTCTTATGCTAAATAGAAGAAAAGCACAAGCCAAGGGAGAATCAGGGCCCAGGTCTTCAGGAATTATACTTTAAATGTTTGCCTTGCCTTCATGAGCAAATGTAGTGTAACTTTGCTCAGGTTTCCAGATCACTGTCTCCAACTAATTAATTAGGCACTGAAATAAAATAGGGACACATTTTATGCTATACCCTTTCCCATCAACTTCACAGTAAACCAAGGCCTGTTTCTTTTTCAAAGTTTAAAACATAGGAATCTTTGGAAAACAGCACTTAGGGGAGCAATCACTGTGAAAGAGCGTTGGGAATACAGAGGGATTATTGGTATAGTTACAGCACACAATGTACAACTGTATAGGTAAGTGCAAATGAAAGACCAAGTCTAAACATTCCACACTAATGAGGCTACATAAATGCTAAGGTAAACATTTTGAAAAGTGGGGCAGCAGAGTGGGACACTGAAGTGTAGATTTATGAACCCAAGTAAGAGTTCTGCTTATAAAACAAACTGCAAAAATGTGGGCAAGGGGGAAAACTCCTTTGCCATTTGCCGTCATTCTTGAAGAAACAAGGCTTCCACAGCTCCCCTGGCTTGCTGTGCTACTTTGTGGAGTCTCTATTGATTAGCGGCTATGTAGTGAAAACAATGGGTGGCTTGTAGCCATAAGTATTAATCAGAAGAATGCTAAATGCGTTGCATTGTTCTCTTCGGGAATGAAGAGTTTGCTGGGGCAGGAGTTATTAAAAAGTGCTGCCGTGCCAAAGAGAAGATGCACTTCATGCTTTTCTCACTGATTCCTGTTAGGGAATGGAAAGCTGCAGAGCTCTTTGTGTCGCTGAGGTGCCAGTGGAAAACTCACATTTCAGAGTGAACATACATGATGCACAGAGTAACAGGGCTACTTGCCCCATGTCATACTCTGGAGCTGTGGGATAGGTGACAGGCCTGGTGTCACTGAGGGCTACTTGCTGTGGATGGAAATTTCCTCTTTCCACGTTGAATGTGGTGGCTGCAGCAGTGACTAGCACAGGCACACAGGGCTGAGCAGGCCAAGCAACAGGCACCGGGGTGCTGCTGGGCTGCAGCAGCCATCCCCCTGGCTCCAGCCCCACAAAAGGCTGCTCTAGGAAGAGCCAGCACTGTCTCACCCCCATTTGAGCTGCTCTCTGCGTATGTTGCCCTCTGTAACATGTTTTACACTTGGGGGTGCTAAAAGTAGTGAATTTAGCACCACAAACCTTGCTGTGGCACCACATCTTTGCTTTAAAATGAGTAATTGCAGCTCCACAAGCAGCTCCTGAGGGAAGAGGCAGGGCTGATGGCAAGTGCAGGCCCTGATCCTTACTCTTGTCTCTGACTGCTTGTTTCTGCGTTCCCTGAGTATGGGCACTGGGGAATGTGTGCAGCCACCAGGTTAACGTGATCATGGACTTAGCTGAAAATTAACAACGTGGGGTTTTTACTAAGTTAGTTTTCAGGCAGATCAGTTCCCTGATCTGAGTCATTGTCGACAGCAATTTATGCCAGATCACTTTAATAGCAGAATGTAAATAGAAACCAGGTCTGCTGACTGCCAGAAATGTGTGTTTTATATTGGATCAAAGAGTTGGTAGAATAACTGTGGAATAATAAACAGGACTAAAAAAGGAAATGGATAGAGGAAACCAATTTTAGGTTCTGCATTTCCATACAAAAGGATATACATGTAAGCAAATGTCTCTTAAGAAACTGGAGGCCCCTTTCCTCCCAAAGTGGTGTATATAGAGATTCTTAGAGAAGCCTTTCAGAGTTTGCTCCAGTCTGTTTTAATAATTCTGTCTTTCACAGTTAATCACATCTTGCAAACTAAAGGCTTTTGCAGAAATTATCATATGCCATCCAGGCAATGACAATGGGCTCTGAATGCAACTGGCTTTGTCACTTGTGCAAGTAAGTTTTACATGGCATTTCAGTAAAACCTGAAAAAGCTCAGACATGCATTTCAGACTTTGAGAATGCAGAGACAGCTGGAAATGGTACTTGATGTGTGGCACAATGCATTTTCTTTGGTGGCTTTTTTTCCTCACTGCTATCCCTAAATTGCTAGATTTTAACATTTCTTTTCAGTGGTGGTAGTTATTATACTTTCTGGAAGTATCTGTGATGAAAAGAAGCCTTACAGTAACTGTGACAAGTTCTCCAGCTCAGGAAGGAAGGTAATCAGAAAGAGAATGTATGTCAGAACTGGGACAAAAAGCAGATTCTTGAGACACAAGAACATTCCTGGGCTCTGACAATTGACTCGCTATCCTGTTTCTGTGTTAGAAATGTCCTAAACATGGGTTTTGGCTTAGATCAACTTACATTCTTCCATATCTGTTCTGTGGCAGAGTTAGGAAGTTAGCATGCAGCAGAGTCTATTCTCACCAAGCAAGCTGCTTGCAACCACCCTATTTTGGAGATTATGAAGTTAATAATAGGGCCATGGCTGTTCTGTGCCAGTTGGCTTTAGTGGCAGAGGGTGATCCTGGGCGCTTCATCTGAGAGTTAAGGACTGATCACCAGAATGGAAGGATGCTGAATTACAAAACTAGTGCGTTACAAAATTAGGCTATCTCTGTCCCAGTGCAAGAAAATTCTGGTTTAAACTGTGCCAAGCTCATTCAGCACAACATTTTTAGTTAAAATGGACTATTTTCCCATTTACTTTTCTATGCCTTTTGCTTGCAGTTCCAAGACAGCAGAAACAGCTTTCTGGGGGCTACCCTGCCCTTTTAGCCACAGACCTTGCTACCTGGAAACAATTCCAGTTGTTTAGGCCTACAGCAGGACCAGGGCCTCTATCAAGAAGAATCATACAGCCAAGTAGGTTGGAAAAGACCTTCAGGATCATCAAGCCCAACTATTACCCAATGACTGCCAAGTCCACCACTAAACCATGTCACCAAGAGCCTCATCTATATGAACACTTCAAGGGATGGTGATTCCATCAGTTCCCTGGGCAGCTTGTTCCAATGCCTAACTACCCTTTCAGTGAAGAAATGTTTCCTATCATGCCTAACACTTCAACACAACCACTTCAATTGCAACAGGTATGGGTACATCATCATGGGACTGAATCGCTTGCTGAACTGACAAAGCTCACAGCTACCCACCCACATTTTGCACACTTTGTCAGTACTGCTTCACACACACAAGAAGTGCTTTAGAAAGATTAACAAAATCCCACAAAATGAGCTGTTGTGATTATTCCCATTTTGAAGCTGGCAAGGTGAAGGCTGAGGTAAAGCTGGTCACATCATTCTCAAATGAATTTATCTTTCCTCTGAATTTCCTAGTTGGATTATTAGGTTTTCCCTCTCACAGTGGCTGAACCCATCACTAAAAATGTCACTGTCAGAGGGCCCTCCAAATGTCTAAGATGATACAAATGTCTCATTCCAGAACAGGTATAAGCTCAAGTCTTTATGGAATTTCACTTTATTTGGAAATACTCTTACAAAAAAGTAATTTAAAAAAATATTTTCTTATTTACTTGTAGCTTCTAACCTTTTTTTTTTTTTTAAAGGCGGCTTTTAGTAGGATTTTCCTCTTTATGGACTAAGTGGTCTGAACTATTTTAGCTTTAAAAAATTATTTAAAACCTGTAGTGCTGTAAGATTTTAACTTACATCCTATTATATTTATATATACATATGTTTGTGTTGATAGTAGGCCTCATTAGCTTTACAAAGGAGGTAAATACCATTATGTTCACCTTGTCTTCCAGAAAACTAGAGACAGAATTGCAAACTGTGCTGCCCAAGGTCATGCAGAGCAAGTCCATGACAGCCAGACGTGAAATCTGAAATCCTGCTACTTTAATTTCTAGTTCCCTTTATAGGTGTTAAAGCTAATCTAATTCTCATTCATTATAATTAATATAGTCATATATAATTAATGTCTAATATGCTGCTGCAGTTTGTGAATGTTAAATCAGCCAGTGCTGTCTGCACAGTCTAAGTTCAAATTCTTCAGTTGAGAAAAGCACTATCAACACCAAAGCCAATACCGAAAGCTTTACCTAAATGCATTCATTCTGAGTAATTCCATTTATGGAGGGGGAGGTGAGAGGCACTGCACTCTTCATGCATTGATTTTAAAACCAAGCTGATAAAATTAGCACCAGATCTATGTGCTGGTCAGAAAATCACTAAAATAACCAATCAGCCTGAATAAGTCCAAATCATTTAGCACAAAACTGCAGTTCTGTTCTATGTTTCAAGTTCACACTGCTCAGCTTGGCAAGGGTTGCTGGCCCCAAACCCTCCAGAGAACACTGCTTCCAGGTCTTACCAGCAAGTTCTCAACGGTAATGGCTGCAAATCATTAAGTGAAAAAGTAAATGATAATCATCCTAGTGTAAATTGGGAGTTTACAAGGTAAATCGTTCTATGATTTTCACAACTTTCCATTATTCTGTACATCAGCGTCCAGAAAGCAGGACACTGACAGTACCTTTAACAGCTATAGGAATGAAAAGTCTGACAGAAAATCAGGAGAGAGGTGGAGACTACTTTGTCCCATCACAAAATAAACATCAGTTTGCCATTCCATCTTAACAGCTTGTCTTTATCTATTAAAACAAGCCTCCAAGCCATGACTGATATAATTTAGAGTCATTAATTAGTTGCTGCTCAATCCTTTAAATCAATCTGCTAGCAAAGCCCCCTGAGCTTCACTGAGATCAAAAGCTTGCTCATGTACAAGGCTCTCCTCCCCTTTGGTAGGCAGTCTTTCTGAAAGGAGGTGATTAAGTGACAAATTATTCTTTGGAGGTACAAGTGCTGTGTCTGCTGTGTTGCTTTGGTTGGATATGATCCTTTCATCCTTACATTACTGGTCCAAGTGAAGCCATTGGGCTCTTGTCTTTGAGCCTAGGGAGCAGGTCGGAGCTATGAACTCATTTCCATGGCCAAATGTACAAGCAGCTATCTGGGTTCCGTTCTTGGGACAGGTCCTGGATGAGGAGGGTGGCAATGGCAAGCAAAGGCTGACTGGCTTCTGCAATCCTGGTTGTTGAAATGATGCCCTGAAACCCTGGCTCATCTAGGCTTGCTTTAAAGGATGTCTGGTTCAAATATGCCCTGAATACTTGGTTCAAATGAGAGAGAATATTGGTTCAGATATTCAGTCCCTGAAGGGACTGAAACAAACCATCTCCATCCTGGGTCACAAGACTTGAGCAGAGTAAAATTCATTGCATGTACTCCTGCACTGTGCAGTTTGCCCAGGCCTAAAGTTTTGGGGATACTTGGTTGAGCAAGGAACGCAGAATCTAACTACTATCCAGCTTGCGGCCTTGAATTAGCTTCTGGGCACATTTGTGGCTCTGATACAAGGAGAAATATCGCAGAGACTGAAATCCCTTCCTCATTCCTACTTGCTCTCTCATTGCATGGCAGACACCTTCATATTGCTACAATTATTGCTCCATCTCTAACTGCATGTAGTGATCATAATAACTATACCTCATCCACATACTGAGTTTCTTGTTCAGGATTCTCAAGGTGTATAATGAATTTTCACACTGCCCTGAATCTGATCGATCTTTGTCTTGTCACCCCACTGTCACTTCTCAATTAAAGAGTAACAAATCTAAGGTAAGATTATTTCGGGCTATTTATTAATTACTGTGTAGTGCCCCAAATGTGCCATGCTCACTGGCAGCACAAAGCAAGTTTCTGGTGCTATTTAAAAACTTGCAAGCCTTTTTCAGACAAAACCATCAATCTTATCCTTAACACAGCTACTATTCAGGTTGGTAGAAGAGTAGTTAGGGCAGGCACAGCTGATTGATACCTGAGGTTAAGCAACAAATTGAAGTTATGCATCCATGAGACATTATCCTTAAAGATCACTAACATAATCTTAAAACAAATCCTATTCCCTTTATGTTTGCAGCGAGCAATTGCAATCTGTTATTTTCTTTGTAATTGTCTTGCAGTTTCTGTATATCTCTGCAGACAAAAGCATGTCACCTCTGAAACACTCTCATTCTCTAGCAGGATAAAGAAACAAAGTGGGACACATCTGAACTCAGCCTTCCAAGTTCAGCCGCTCCTTATGCTGTTTTCAGCTCCATAAGCCTTTTCCTTGCTGTCATTTGGGGATGTGTATTCATGATTACAGAGACAGTGTTTGGTCTGCTTGGAGACAGAGCTGCCTGTTGTGCTGCCATGCTAAAATGGAAGGCTGAATTATCTTTTGCTGCCAAACAGTTTTATGATATTTTTATTACCCCAGAGCACTCCCCCCCCCCAACTCATTTCAACAAGGGATTAAGTTGTGAACATTTATAGCTACATCTGCATCCTTCTCTCAGGTAAAATATAAAGAGCAGAGTGATGCTGTTTTGGGCAGGAAATGGAGGCAAGCTTTTCTAGATCTGCTGATGTTCATAATGAGAAGGTTATGTGTATGTGTAAGTAAATTGTCATTTGCATTAACCCAGATCTTCTCATCATCCACCATTATTCATGCATCTGAAGAAACAGGAGATGGTATCTTAGAAAAGCTGAAGTGACCAAACTTTCAACTCCTTTCCTGAACATAAATCATTTCCTATAGCAACAGGAGCAAGGGATGGTGCATTAGCAGGCTAAAAGTAGATACTGCTTTTGAGAGGCTGTGAAGACACTGTGTCTTTTAAACAAAAAAGTGAATCTTCGGTCAGTTCAGTGCAAATGAAACCCACCTGAAAATGGTGTTTATTTTTTGTATGTTACGTCTATTATAATTCCATGCAAATACAGACTTTCATGCTGTGTAAAATCACCATTTCGTTGCTTTGCATTTTCAACTTCTTTTGATATTCGCACAACAAGGTGCGCTTCTGATACTCATCTGTAATTCCACTGATAAATCAGTCATACAGGACAGAGCGATGCCTAAAGACTTTCCAAGAGCTGTAATATTCAGCAGCACATCACTCCCATGAAATTATTCCAGCTTTAATAGCAAAAGCATTGCTTTTCAAGAAGAACCATGGAGACAATGCAGTTCATATTTTGCAACGAAAAAGCATAAACAGTGCCCATTTGGCTTTCTTCTCACGTGTCTTTTATGTCAGTGAGTAATTCACTTGTGCAATATAAACACATCACTGCAAAGTGCAAACACAGTAATACTCAAAAGTTACAGATAAAAATGAGAGATACAGTATACTAGCAGGGTACTAATCAGTTTGGCTCTGCTATCTCAGATAACCCCAAGCCAATTCCAAACCTGTTTCCCTTTTATTTTTTATGTGTTTTACCTTTTCTGATGTTATGTGCAGTTTAAAAAATTCAGTGATTAGGTTATCAGAGTTTGGACAGATGCCTAGGAAGGTATTACCGATTAACACTGTATTAATCAATCAATTTTACTAGAAATACAGTCCTCCACTTTGCTGATTGACACTTGCAGCTATTCATGATGAAATTCTGCTTTCTTTTACAGTGCCAAAAAGAGATTCCATCAATAGGGATGAAGATACTTTATGTCCATAGACGAAGGAAAATAAGGTCATTATCTGGCTTATGAAAATGTAAACCCACTTAAATGAAATACTTAGGTAATGACTCACCTGTGTGCTTTACACCACCATTTTACAGCATATAGAGTCATTTAGCTAGTTTCAGTGCAGGTGGATGTAAAGAGGCAATAAATGAAATAAGGCTGATAAAGAAATCCACCTTTGTGCATGGCTGTCTTTCTAAAAAAAGGGGTCAGCCATCTTTGTTTCACTGTGTCACCACATAATCATGGCATTCATTAGCTCAAATGATTCTTTTAATTTCCTTTACATTTTGAAAAGTCTCATTTTTTAAATTTTCCACTAACCTAAATATAATGCTGGTAGTCATTTACAACTGACTTTGGATGGGATCCCACTACAACCTATTATCTATACGGTGGAACCTGTTTACAGATAGCATTAAGAAAATCTGTGTGTATAATTAATGTGATTAAGAATCTTCCTATATGTGGGGAAGAAAATTAGAAAATTAGAAAATTTACGAGGGGACCACATACATTTTATTGTTTTTCAGGGCAGCTATTGTCTTTATGCTGTATTTTTATGCAGCTAAATCTTTGAGACCCTAATTTTGATTAGGAACTTTTAGCAATGCCATGATTGGTAACATTAATATAGTGCAGACTCATAGCACAATGTCTGATGGCTCAACTGCTTCAGCTATTTCTTTTTAACTGCTGTACCATGAATTAGTGCTAAAATAGTGCTTACTTCAGCCTTTTTTAAAGCACCACTGTAGCTGTGTAATACATCTTGAAAAGGCCAAAAAAATAATAATTAAAAATTACAGACATTTGATTGAATTTCAGTAGCCGTTTTCTGAACCTTGTGATACCGGTGAGCTCCCAAGAGCACCAAGCAGATCTTACCCAGAGACAAGTGCCATCTATCGATACAAAAGGTGTATTTGAGTTCAAGAAGCCAAAAATGACAAAAAAAAACGGCCCCAGCCTGCCACCTGCTGCTGTACAGAATTACTTCAAGAAACGTATTTGCTGGGCTTTGCACCGACTCAACAAAACCACTCCTGTCTGAACCGGATTTAACAAAAGCCTGCCCCTTCTACAGGTGTGCTTTGGCATTTCGAAAGCGTTGGGCAAGATTAAAATAATGGGAATGTTCTGTGCATTTGAAAATATAGCACTTAAGATGCTGTCTTGGAGGGCTCAAGTACTTCGAAGTCCTGGTGTTGCTAAGTCAGATGCCTGATTAGGTTTGTGCCAAGTTTCTGCTCCTGCAAGGGGGCTGTGTGCTGAAAATTCAGCTCCTCTTAAAAGCAGCTGCCTGGTGCTTGCAATTGTATGGTTATAGGCTGGCAAGATCTCACACATCTGAATAAAAACATCACCAACAACTAAAAAACCCCAAGCCAACCCAAACCCCATCCGCATATGAACCCACACTATTACTTTGACATCCCATGGTTTAGGCAGCACAGGTTGATTTTTGAAAGTTGACTTCGAAACAGTGAGATCTAGGTCGCTCATTGGTTTTGAGGGGTGGCAGTTTTAATACCAAGTACTTTGCTTACATGCGTCAGTGTAAATGTTGGGTTTGGAAAATGCACTTAGCTTCCTAGAGATTGTTCTAAGTAAAATGTCACAGTGGATGGGCCAAAACGCTAAGCATACCAATTATAGTAAATAATATGGTACAGGCTATACAATTCTTTGTTATTCTTTGTGGCCTCAGTGTTAAGGGAAGGAATTATTCTCTTATTGACAAGCATTATTGGTGGGTCTTGTGCAGCACTGCACTTTCTGGATCACTTCTCTATATAATTCCATACTGGAAACAGCTTGTTCTGTCAAAATGCCCAAGTCTCTGGTGTCACCTTGAGACAGGGGAGTCACAGAATCACAGTATGGTTTGGGTTGGAAGAGACCTTAAAGCTCATCCAGTTCCAACACCCTGCCATGGTCAGGGACAGCTTCCCACTAGACTAGGTTGCTCAAACATAGACTTTAACACTGCCAGGGATGGGGCAGCCACAGCTTCTCCGGGTGACTGGTGCCAGTGCCTCACCACTCTCATAGTGAGGAATTTCTTCCTGATAACTAAATCTCCCCTCTTTCAGCTTGAAGCCATTTAGAGGCTTTAAGAGGCCATCTAAGTGGGTATGGGAGCCCTCAGCGCACTCGCACCTGCCCCGTGGAAGGGCGAGGGGGGGAATGGATCACCCTGGCGCGCCCCCCAACTCCGTTGGGCACGTAGCGGTACCGTCACGGTGGTGTGTGCGGAGGGCGCGCACACCCCCTTTCCCCGGCTAGGCCATGGCCGCCGGGGCGGGACGCGGCGTGCGCATGCGCGCAACCCGCCCAGCGCTCCGCCCCTGTCCGCTCCAGTGCCCGCGCCGCAGGGCCGAGCCCCGTTGCTGTAGGTGCTGCGGGGGCCTTTGCGGTAGCGTTAGCGTTAGCTGCCGGGGGTGGCGGTGAGCGCGTTTTGCAGCCCCAAAGGCCGGGACGGTGGCGAGGCCGCTGGTTGGGCCGGGTCGGGGTAAGCGCGGGCCGACGCTGCCGCCCTCCGCCCGGCCGTGACAGCGGTGCTGCTCGGCCTGCAGGTCTGTGGCCAGAGTTTAGCTTGGTCTGTGCAAGGTAGGGCCTTCTCTGAACGGGCAGAAGTGTGTTTCTGTTTCATTGTTGTTAAAATCACTTAGCGTGAAGTTTAATAATATGATGAAAAGTGTTCTTGAGGCAGAGAATGCATTAATCTTTAAAGATACTTAACTGTACTCTTATACAGAACATTTCCAATGAGCTGGCGAGGGATTTATTCCCCCGTTTTCCAGTTTGTTGTTGATACATGCAGGGATTGGAGCACTGGTTTTTACCTAGCATGAAATACATATCCTGAATTTGGAGCGAGGGAAGAAGGAAACAGTAAATAAAATGTACTGCTGGTGTAGTCATAGTTTAAAGTTGTTCAAATAACATTCCTTTTTTTACAGATCATGTTGTTACTTTTCAAATGATCCGCACTGTTTCTGCTTTGTGGTTACTGTCAGCTTTCTACAGGTTGTACAGGATAAATGTTTTCTAAATATATTAAATTCAGGTTTAAAACATTTCAGATAGTTCAGTGTCTGTAGCATCACAAGTCTGGTTTTAGACGAGGCTGCAGTATATGTAATAAACACTGACCACTGGACCCTTAAATGCAGAATACATGAATGTCACCATTGTTTTCATGAGGATAGTGCACAGCTGGACTGTTTTGCAAATCTTATTTTTTCTGTTTTTGAGGTGGTATATGACCTATCTCAGCATTAATTCAGTATTTGGACTCAATTTGAAACACAAGTAGGCCTAGTGGATATACAAATTTAAATATGTGCAAAATTGTGGCTTTTGCTTATATCTGCAGATTCGCTGCTCCTGATGTGTGCTTTGATTTAGCAAGGGAAAGGACTTTAAGGAGAAAAGCTTTTCAGTGTATCATTCACCCATTGCTCCTCACTCAAACCAAATTATTTTTCTCCAAATTTTGTTGCTGTCCCTGAATATAAAAGTTTTGTTGTTTTTTTTCTTTAGTCTTTTGAGTTACAAGCCAGAGCTTCCCTATATTTGTAAGCCTGCAGAGGAGAGTATTGATATTTAGAAGATAGACCTGAATTATCAATTACATTTGTTATGAAACACAGAGTACTTAACAATTTGCCATTGTTTCCAGTGTAGGATGAGACATTTATTTCTTTTTTGTACTGGACTAACACCACAGTCAAGACTGTGGTTGTTACAGCACCTGATGACAACATGAACATTTAATTCAAATCTGCAACTTAAGAACAAATTTACATACCTAGGCTTATTCTTTCCTGTCATCCCTGCGCTGCCGTGGCAAACATCAGCTTGTCCTTGCTTCTGGTTACCTTGTTTGGCGAGTGTGAAAGCTGGCTAATAGTTGTACTTGTTTAGGGCTTCTGTAGCCAAAATTTTGTCAGATTGTTAGCTTTTTTTTTTTCATACTGCTTGTGAAATACACGATATCACATAAAAGACTGAGTGTCTCTCCAGTTTTTGTTGGTTTGGTTTTCTTTTTTTAAACTTTTTAAAAAGCAGTATTATTTATTGCAGGAATAAAAGGTTTTTAAAAATCCCTGTGTTTCATGTGGAAATTGTATATCTGTAGACCTTTTTTTAGGTTCAGTTATTTTAATGATTGTTTATGTTAACATACGATGACAAAAATCTTTGAAGACTTTCATGTTCTGTAGTGCTTATTAGTACAATAGAGACAGGGGCAGTCAGCTTTTATCAGTGTGCAAGAGTTGTTAAGCTTTTGCACCTTAACACAATAGGAGTGTATTCTTGTAAGTCTTAAGTGGGAATTACTGTTTCTCCAGAAGGAAACAAATCATGGCTGACGACTCCCAGAGAAACTTTCGCTCAGTGTATTATGAAAAAGTGGGATTTCGTGGAGTTGAAGAAAAGAAGTCATTGGAAATTCTCTTAAAAGATGACCGGCTGGGCAAGTTGATTTCAGTTTCCTCTATTTGCTTCGGGGATTTGGTGATGGGGAGGGAAGAACAGGGAATGTTTAGCTGCTGTACTTAGTACTAAAATGGTTTTTTAAAACTATTAAAGATTTGTGTCTCCCTGTTGGTTTTTTTTTTTTTCCTCCTCTCATTCTGTGCCCAAGAAACTAAAAGTTTTTTTATAAAAGCAGTTTTAATCTGAGAATGTGTTGTCTCATGCTGTTAACTCCATCTAACCTCAAAACAATGAAGATTTCATTATTACTGTTGGTCCCCGAAGAGTGCCACATCTCTTAACAGAACAGAAAGTTAAATGTTCTTTTAAAGAAGCCCTTAATTGTTTTGAAATAGCAACATGATTTACAAAATGTCCATAAAAATGCTAGTTTGTTCCTAGTGAACCTTAGGGTAGTCTTATTGTAAATCAAGCCAATGCTTATATTTTTCAAGATTGTTGCAGTTTATAGGACACATTCTGTTCCCACTTGAAGTAGTGAAAGTGTTTGCTGATAATACATGAGGAAAGTGGGGATTTCCATCTGCGGCAAAGGATTTGTCATGCTTAGGTAGATCAGAGACTCAAACTGATTTATAAATGACATTTAAATTTAACGTATTTTTTTTTCTTCTTTATATCTCTACAGATATTGAGAAGCTTTGCACATTTAGTCAAAGGTTTCCTCTCCCATCCATGTATCGTATACTGGTGTGGAAGGTGCTTTTAGGTATGAAGTATAACGTTTGTGATACTCTGTAGAAATAAGTATATAGGAAAGCGTATTTTTTTTTTCCTTTGGCGAATTAATGATACAGATAGTTCTATCCTACCATACCTACTGATACATAGTTAGTCTATCTTGTGTCTCCCTAGGATGTCCAGTGGCAGTTATAAAACAATAATTCCATGTGTGGTTTCTGAGAACTTTTGCTGAAGTATACCTAGAAGAGTGTATTTCTGTATTTAACTTTGTAACACCATCTCAGCAAATTTATAAGATGGATTTGAAAGGCAGATTATAGTAAGTTGCTCATACCTGATAAGAAGATACGCAGATCTGTTCCTAAAATAACAGACAAGGAAGTTGAAGTGAAGGTGTGATTGAACTTAGAAAAACTGGGCAAGGTATGGGATGAATGTTTATTGTAAAGAGAAACTTTGTGTTCTGAAAAATCGTCTGGGTTTGATTCTGTCTTTAAATTGTACTTGAAGTTGAAGAAGTTACAAGGCAAGAGATTAAATTACAGTATCCCCTGGAATGCATAGAAAAGCTCGTAAATAGATTGTTACCCTTTAAGTGCATTAGATGACTAACTCAAAAGTACTAATGACTTTGCAGTAACTGGTCAAGAGTGTTGGGTTTATGAGATATGAGGTTGTGTTGCTTGGAGACAGGAGGTGTATCTAGAGAGTTTCCATAAGAGTTTGCTGCATTTAGAGAAACTGTCAGATGGAGCGTGAAGGAACAGCATCTGACTGAATTTCCGTTGGTGGTGAAGTGTTGTGCCACTTTTGAAAAGCTTGAGTGTGGCTCCCATGTCTCGTATTATTACCAGGGCTGTGCTGGCAGGAAGGGTGCTGATTATGCAAAATACTGTTTCATCAGGGAGAGACCAGCAGCATCAGTTTGCAGATTGGCTTGGAAGCTGCTGTCTTTTGCTGTCCGTGAACTGTTCTACTTCTTTGTCCTTTGGCTTTCCAGAATATGTGATACAGCTCCCATATATATCTCCTACAACAAAATTTTGGCATGTGAGTCAAAGTTGGAAAGACTGGTGATTTCATAATGAGTATTTTACAAAAAACCCAGGTTTTCTCAGCTGTAGGATGTTTATTAATCTTAGGCTGTGCCTTGATCTTGAACAGTGTTCAAATAAGTACTTTCCGTTTTAGGTCTCCCTGTTCCACTACAGTGACTGGAGTTTCAAATAATGCATTAGAAAATGTTAGCCGAGTTGTAAACAATCTTTTTCTCCCTTCTGTTTTTTCCTTCCAGTTTAAAAATTGTAGCTTTGTATTCCTGATTATTTGAATTTTTAAGTCTCTTTTGGGGAGAGGTAGTAAATGAAGAGTGTGCACAAGGTGCAAGATCTAATTAGAAAACTTGAAGTTCTTGGCATTGATTGTTGAACTAACTGTAACAGTGGCTTGATAAAAACCTCTGCCATTAGAGTACTAACTCCAGGGTGAAAAAGATTCTTGTACTCTAGGCACTAGTTAAGTAGTCTGCATCCATTAAAATATTAGTAGTAGGTAATATAGTGTAGGAAGCTTGGACAAGTGACTCAGTAGAAGATCCTTCAGCCAAAATTATAATAGTGTAATACAGTCTCTTAGCAAAATTGTAGCAGAGTCAGTGGTCTTTAACTGTTTTAGATAGGGTGATTTCTGATTTGTTTGGTACCATACCTTCTGAGTTAACTGTATGAAAAATTAAATTGATTTTTTAAAAGAATTTTGTATTTTAAACCCAGGGTGATTTGTTTCAAATATGCATACAGTGAACAGAAGTACGAAGACTTCTCCTACAATGGATCTCGGTGTTAACACTTGTTAGAAAAGCTTATATTCAGAAGGGAAGTACAAAATATCTCTCCCTAGATGACTAGAACAACAGCCCAGTCCATTTCTAGTGGGAGGCATTACATCTCCACTAAATAATATTAATAGTTTAACAAAAGGAATTCTGTGAGCAAAATTATCTCACAAAACAAAGCTTGGTGCTGTCCCAGGGTACATGGTATGTCAGTGATGTCTCTGTTAACTTCCTGTTTAGTTTGTCTCGTGGTGGTTTCTAGACATCTCTGAATTGTTTAAGCCTATTGTCTGTCTGCCTAAGGTAGTTTTCTGTATTTGAGGAAAGCAGTTGGTGGTGTATACATACAAAGTTATGATGTTGACTCTGTTTTTGCATAACATGAAAAATGCCTTGTTTTGTTCCAGCTTTTGAAATGCAGACGGGTTTACAGTTGGAAAATAAAAGATGATTTTCTGTCAGATGTGCATATTACTAAAACTCAGCCATTTCCTGGTTTAACACTTGGCAGAAATACTTTTTTCTTTCAATGAGAAATAAAAGCAGCAGGTGGCCTGTTTCAGAACTGATTTTTGAAGAGTACTTTGTTCTCATGGCTTTCTAAAACAGATCTGCTCCATTGGAAGTGGCATTTTTTTCTTTGGTGTATGTAAGATCTTATTTCTGTTGAAACCTGTGACAGTTTTGTTTGGACATAAGTGCATGGCAAGATTGAGTCTTGAGTAAGGAGAAGGATCAAGTGAAATGTTGAGCATCTCTTCTGGAAGTCATAGTTTAATTTTTTCTGCTTTTCTACTTGGATACTTCCTCTCAACCACCTTTTTTTTTTATCCTCCTAGGAAACTAGAAAAATATTGGTGGTGTGCTAAGAAAGTAGGAATGTTACCTTGCAAAGTATTTGCATGATATTCTTAAGTTTTAATCTGCAATTGATTCAACCTATGTGATTGACTTCACTTCTAAATGTTGTTTTAGAGAGGATTAATCTCTGATACAGTGAGTATATGATTTTCTGGCGAGATCTAACAGTAAATTGGATAGTACTGGAATGTATGGTATCTTTGTGTGCGTGTGTATATTCTCTGGTCATCCCAGACAAAGTGTAGAATTCGAGAATATGCACAGCTAATGTCTATAAAAATCATTCTGTGCTGACTTTGTTTTCAAAATAAATATATAAAAATATATCTGGATATATTATATTACTGCATCAAAAACTACAGGTGGATATAAACAAGTAAGATTCACAATTTAAAGATACAAGTTGTTGGAGGAGGAGAATAAGCCAGTCAAATTATTTTTTTATCTACCCCAACAATGACGTTTCTTACCAGAGCATTGCTGTGGTATGCAAGAGAGTTAGTGTTCTGAAAACCTTGTAGAAGAGTTTGAGAAGCAATAATTTAAGGGTAGATTTTGCCTATACTCAGTTGACATATAAAATTTGTTTTTATAAATATAATGCTAAAGTGCGTTGTTTGTCCATTGACTTCCAGTTTGGTAGAATTTTCTCCCTGTATTCTTTGACCAGGTTTATAAACAAACTGCAGTGCCAGGTCCTACAGTTCTGTAGGCTCGAGTTGTAATAGAAATTGAATTTAGGCAGATCTCTTGAAAAAGGAGCTTGTGCTCAGCTTTTTGTCTTTACAGTTGCTTATCTTTTTTCTATGTTTTGTTTTTTAGGAATTATTCCCCCTCACCATGAATCTCATGCTTTGGTGATGAAGTACCGGAAGGAGCAGTACTGGGATATACACCATGCTCTCCATGTAATTCGTTTTATCAATGATTCTACCCCACAGGTAGATGTTTTCCTCCGCATACATCAACTGGAATCAGGAAAACTGCCTCGAAACTTGGCTTTTCCATTGGTCAGTTGTCATTTTAACAGTGTTTTAAATATAGTATTATTTAACTTCAAACTATAAACCTGTGAAAAACTGAACTGCAAGTAGCCCCACAAAGGCATGTAGATAGGCAAAGTAAGGTGAATGGAAACCAGAGAAGTACTAGTATGAAATTACAAGGGATTCTTAGGGATTTTAGTCAAAGTGCTATTCTCTTTTTCTTCCCCTGTGTACTTACTTAAAATTTTATGCCTTAAAATCTCTTTTGTGTATTTTGCCTGTTGGGTTTTCAAGCCTTTTGTACTCTTTGCACCGTACAGTTTCTTTATAGTACTGAAATGAAAATGACAGTCTTACTAGAGCTCATAGATTCTTCAATGTCCTGGAACAAGGATAATTCAGAGCCAGTACAAGCAGCAATTTATTGCAGATTACATTGTATATTTAAATTATTTGGTTTTAAATCTAGACTTTAATGTACTGACTTCCTTTTTCTGTTAGGGTGAACTTATCCAGGTTTCTGTGAGGTCATGTATTGTGTGGTTTAGAGAATACTCACATAAAAGTAAACAAATCTATGGTTTGATATAAGTCTGGACTGTGGTGATGAAAGCAATGTGTGGATCTTGTGTATAAGCCTGTATGAAAGAGCAGGTGATGAAAGGAGCTGTGGGACTTTCTGAAGTGAATTTTATCCTGTATTTACTGTTAATTTAACCATAGCCCAACTTACTTCGTTATTTTTTCATCTGTAATAAAAAAATCTGACACATGGTTTTAAAGTTGAAAAAAAAAAAGTTAAAGTCAATATGGAAAATTCAGTAAGACTTTGGAGTATTATATATAGCTTTCTCTTGTTAGAGGAGGGGAAGTGTTTTCTTGCCTTTAGCATTGCCTGGGAATGTGGCCATCCTGCCATGCAGGTTTCCTATAGAGAAATTTCCTTGATGTGTCCTAGTGGGCTGAAAATTCATCCCTTCTGGAGCAGCACTGCTTTCTGATCAGGTGTCAGTGCATCCTAGAGCACTAGCTGCTCTCAGTCCTGTTATGGCGTTTCATGGAAATGGTGTTCAGCAGATCCACAGTTATTAGTCCTGTAACTTATTTTTGTTTTGCTGCAGAAAGCATTTGTTCTCTTTATGACAGCCTCTTTTCAGTGCAGTAACTGTCTTCTTAAACTTACAAGAGGTCACTGTTAGATAGTAATGCAGGTGTTTTATTGTGGAGGCAGAGGGAGTATAAAGGTGATGTTAGATTGGTCTCAACATTTTAAATGTTTGAGTAAGAAATCACAGAAGTCTGCTAAGTATGTTGTGTGCATCTGTAAGAAGAGAGTTTAAGTAGGGATATGTGTGTATTGCATCAGTCCGTGTAGCAGAGGCATACCCCGGAAGTATTTGGACTATCCACTCATTTTGCACAAGTCGTAATCTGTGCAAAAGCCTGTGTTACTGTAGTTTACTGCTACTGGTGGTTACAGTAGATCAGACTGTGGATACCTGTCTGGCTTGTTGGCCTGCCTCCTAATGTGGTCAGTACTGCCTGCATAAAGGATACTGTAAGAAACAGGGCAAATTTAAGAGACTTGCCTTGTGCACCTTCCCAGTTTAGCCACTTCCTGACCTAGCTGTTGGCATGAGGTCTTGCTGGTTTAGGGTCAGTTCACCTCCATCTACTCTATGTGCAGTCATACCAGTAACTGTGCTCTAGGCATGCTGATACTTATGTTAGGAAAGTATATTCTCAGGAGAAAAGAAGATGGTGTGCCCATCACATGCTTCTGGTCATGTATTGTGGGGAATAAGATGCTTGTCACCTAGAAAAGATATTTGTCTTCAGGAAGATTTTTATCACAAACCAAATGATTTTCTGTAATTTGGGGGTAGGTTTACAGCTCATGGCTGCATTATTTTTTTTACAGTAATTGTAACAACCTTGAGAGAAGTGTTTGAGGGGCCTGTTTGGCCCCTAGCAAGGAACAGGATGAAGGATTTTGCTGCTGTGCACTATAAAAATATTGGGTATAGAAGCAGGAGTATTGCTACCTTGTTAGGATATAATATCATCTCATTTGAGAGCTTTGAATCAGAGTTGTTCCAAACATGTTCTGGTTTTAAAAGCAAGACAAGTCTTGACTTGTACTGTATTAATAGGTATCTGTTACTATAATGCAAGGAAACGGAATATAAAAATAATTTAAATCAGGTAATGTAGTTCACTTTTTTGGCTTTGTTTTCCAGGAACCTGAAGATGAAGTGTTTCTTGCTATTGCTAAAGCAATGGAGGAAATGGTGGAGGATCCCATAGAATGCTATTGGCTTGTCAGTTGCTTTGTGAATCAGCTAAACAGCAAGCACAAAGATTCATTACAACAACTTGTAAGGAAAAAACCCACTTTCTTCTGTTTTTTTTTTTTTTTTTTTTGCTTTGTTTTGTTGTTTTGTTTTGTTGGTTTTGTTTGTTTGTTGTTTTTTTCCCAAGGAGAGCCAGTCATGGAAATCATTAACATGTGGAGACAGCTGGAGCAACAGAGGTGACACCTTTGAATTCTCTTCACCACCTGTTTTGAGAAAATGGGAATGCTTTTTGTATTGTGATTGTGCTGTCCTGTAGGACACTGTCTAACATAACATTAGAAATTGTTTTTATTTGCTACATCAATTGCATCTTATTTTACTTTTAGGTTAGCTAAAGCTTACTTTGTATGTAGTTGAATTGTATTTCTCACAAATTGGTCACTTAAGAATTTTCCTTATTTTAAGCAATTAAAATTACCACAAAGTCAGGAACAACTTGTCTGCTACTTTTTAGGCCGCATCTCTGGCATCCATCTGCTAATTATTGGATGACAGACAAAACACAATTGTTTTGTTTTTAAATGGAGGAGGGTACAAGATCTTCAGAAAATCAGTGTGTTAACAAATTAAATTATAATGAAAAGTAGAATAGAGTTCTTCTGGCACTGATCATTTAGATGCTCTCATTTCTTAATGGTCTGTAAAGTTAAAATTTTGTTGTAAAGAAAATGCATACTTACATGCATACTTACTTTGTAATTCTTCAGATTGTCTTAACAAATAAAAAACTTGAGGTAACAGTCATCACTGACATAAGAGCAGCCATGCATTAGCAATCGCTGAATGAAAATTAGTTGCAGAAAATTACGCATGTCCTTTGTTACTCTTTGGAACAAAGAAATACTTTTTAAACCCACTTCCTGTTGCTGGAGGTGATACATTCAGCTATACCCATTTCTAGAATTCTTTTCAAAGGACAGAAGAGCATTTTTGAAGTATGTGGTTTTGGTACAAAGAAAGAGTGAATTGCCTCCCTCCCTAAGTTTTTGTTCTGATACAAACATTGTACCAAGATGTTGGATTTTAGAATATGGACAAAGGAAGCGTTTTCTTCCTTTGACAGGTGGAGTCATTAGCTGTCTACCTAATTATGGCAAAAAGCATAAAGGTACTTCTGAATTTATGAAAATTAGATTAGAATTTAAACAAAATGAGTTATTCATGTTTTTATGTGGAGAATTGTTCACATGTTTATACTTCTGAATAGTTTGGATTTTAAAACAAATTAATGTCCAACTTTTAATATGTTGCACAGGGATTTACTTTCAGAATTTATTTTCTGGAGTTTGCTGCACTGTGTGCAGATTTTTTCTGATGTGTGCTAACAGTATTATGTTTGAGGTGAATGAAACTCAGTGTTAGCTTGTGAAGATGGCAGTAATTAGTGCATGTTTGATCTCCGCATTGCCTTAAGGTCTCAAACACCTCATCGCCTTAGGGAATGCTGCCTATGGTCAGCAATTTAAGGAACATGTGATTGGTTGTTTAGTTAAGAAGTACTTAATTAGCTACTTGCAAAAGTTATCATGTATTTTTGGAACATGATGTGTGTAGTTAAAACAATGCGAGTTCATTACTTTAATACATTATTTTATGAGATTGAATTTTTAACACATTTTGTGTCTATCAGTGTATGTTAACTGTGGAGGGTACTCTGATGTGAGTTACCTAAAAGTTTCCAACTCTTTTAACAGCCAAAGATTCTGGAGCAGTATTTGAACATTGAAGATAACCGACTGCTGATGCATCTAAAAGCATGTGCTGCCATGAGCAAACTCCCATACGATCTTTGGTTTAAAAAGTGTTTTGCAGGCTGTTTACCTGAGTGCAGTTTACAGAGGCAAGTGATCTTTTTTTTTTTCTTTCTGTTTGTAATTATATAGTAATACAAGTTTTATATATATAATTATATAGTAATACAAGTTTTGAGCTTTTCTTAATTTATTTGTAAGATTATGGAGTTTACTGTTGACTTGGAAGTTATGAAACTGGGTTTGATTCCACTTGTTATAGATGCAAGATAAGCTCTGTGTGATCGTTCCTGGCATTGAAATGAAAAAAGAATGGACTTAAATATAGCGGCTGATTCCATTAGGCACTTAATGGCTCCTAGGATTTAAAAACTACAAATCCTCTTTTAGTGATAGATAGCTGAATGGTAGTCGGTTTTCAGGCTTTTTAACCAAAATCCTTGCTTAGGGAGTGGTTATGATACTGTATTATCATTAGATTAAAAAGATTTTGGAAATATGTACTGGTATTGGCTGATAAAGAGTTATGTTTCTTCATAGTAGCTGGTATGGCGCAATATTTTGGATTTGTGCTGAAAACAGTGTTGATAACACATGGAAATGTTTTAGTAGTTGCTGAGCAGTGCTTACACAGAGCCGAGGCCTTTTCTGCTCCTTAGACCACCCCACCATCGAGCAGGCTGGGGGTTCACAATAAGTTAGGAGGCTACACAGCCTGGACAGCTGCCCCAACTGTCCCAAAGGATATTCCATACCGGATGGCATCATGCTCAGCATTAAAACTGGGGCAGAGGTTGTTGGGTGGGCTGCCACTTAGCAACTTATTGGGCATTTAAAAGATGAAAATTCTTGTGCATGGACCTTCATGGAAGGGCTTTTGAAACGAAGCTTGTATTATTTCTGTAGTTTTGCTGCGTGAGGACTCTTGGAAAGCAGAAAATTCAAGCTACACGTAGAGAAGTGTATCCTTTCTGCATTAACAAGAGTTCCTAGTAGCTGAGCAGTAGGTGCCACAAAGAAAACAATGGTTTCATTTTCAGCTGCCTGAAAATTTTGAGCAGTAACAAGGTTCAATTGAAGTTCTACTCCAGGACTTCAGTGGCTGGTATAGGAACCTAGTGTGGAAACAGAGACTTCTGTAAAATGCTCTTCAGGAAATGCTTTATGGTGTTTTAGTAAAAATGTTTTATTTGCCCATATGAAAATAAGGGGGGGGGGGTTAGGAACAAGCTATGACATTATAAATCATGCTCTCTGGTATTGTTGTACTATGGTCTTTGAGGTTCTGTTTCGGCTAGGAATATGTCTCAGAGGAAAAAAAAACTGGAGGATTTGGTAGTAGACCTTTTAGGTGTTTTGCTGTTTGCAGCATGGTAATTTTTACATGGTAAGTGCTTTTCATCAACCACCTGTAATGCTGCAAATTAGGCACCTCTTTGTAGTGTTTGTGTGTGATGTGGTGGGTAAAAGCATCTACTACTTTTATGGTTACAGAATTATGTAAGCATGCATGAAAGGTTTGTTACTTCCTTAAAAGCAGTTGAACGTGTATGGTTTGCCTGTATCTTGATTTCACATTTGCATTTATAGGTTACTTTCAGTGGGTAATGCTTTCATTATGCTTTCTTTGTATGAAACCTATTGCCTTAAAACTTAAATGACTGTCAGTAGAAGCGACTGCTCTACCTGGGACTTGCCTCTTCAGGCCTTTTCTTCTGTAGGCTTTTGTGATATGAAATAGCCTTTGCAAACTACTGCATAAGGAACCTCTTTACATGTCTTCTAGCAGATGGTTTTCTTTAGAGTTTATGTGATCCAATTTTACTACTAGGTCTCAGAGCTGAGAACTTGAACTGAAAGAGGAATTTGCATCACAGCAGTTTTGCTCTTGGATGATTTGGGATTTTTATTTTTTTTAAATTCTGCTGAAAATGTAAGATTTTATGGAGCTGTGTCATCTTTGTAGTGTAAAAGAAAAAATATGGATAAATTTTGATTTCATATTTCATCTTGTCAGAATCTTTTCGTTTCAAAGTTCTATGATTTTGAATCAGTTAATTTTTACAAAATAGCTTGTGTAGCTAGTGTGTTGTTCAGCATTGTTATATACTGTTTTACCTTACTGAGGTAGAAAATGTTGATGACCAGAAATTTTTTTTAATACTTTTTTTTTCCTCATGGAAAAGGTCAAAATACTGTCTTTTTGTATCACTCCGGAGTAAACCCAAATTTCAGTGTTAGTGCTTCTAATGGCACATCAGTCCCTTTTCCCAACAGTTCTTGTGGGAACGTGACAAAGGTGTACTTTTTATTGCCAGTTTAGGTTTCTGCATTATTCAGTTGTAATCATAACAGCCTCATTTGCTAAGGAAATAACATACTTCATGGGTAACATGTGACAGATGAACTTAATTAATGCTTGGATTGCTTCAGTTTGGATTAGAATCTAGAAGCCCAAATGCTTATCTGAAATGTATCCAAATGCCAGTGTTGGAACTGCTGAGAATTAAAAACAGGTCTCCAGTTCTCTGGGTTTTACTTAACTTTTTGTCAAGTGAGAGATGATCAGAGCTCAATCTTATGTGATTTAATTTAATTTATGATTTAGCACTGTATTTCTTAGAGATGTTGCTTGCTCTTTATAAACTGTATGCATCTCTGCCAGGCAGCTAAATCTAAATTTCATGGTTTTCTCTTTTTCTCTAAGGTGTATAAGATTTGTATATGCTATGCAGAAATTTATCCAATCCTGGTGATATGAGGTTGCATAATACCAGCTTTAATCCTGACAGGCATTGTCATTCAGTATAAATACTGGTTTATAGCACACTTCTAGTTATAGCATAGGTAAAATTTATATACCAGTTTAATTTAAAGGGACTTGGAAAATTTATATAGACAGGTTTAATGTAGAAACTTTTCCTTTGATCTTAGCTAGTGTCTTTGCTAGCCCCTTTGTTTGCATTTGAAATATTATGCAACATGCTTCTTAACAAACTTTTACCAATGGTAAAAGAAAGCAGCAGAGTGGGTATTTTGAAGGCGCTGTATCCTCAGGGCTCTGTATCCCACCTGGAATATAGGCAGGGTGCTTCCTGGGAGATGAACTAGCCTGTAGCACGGGCAATAAAGGCTTACTCTTTGCTGAAACAGGGAGAGAACTGGATCACACCTTTTGTTTTTCTACCCACCATTGCTGTATTTACTCATTTTATGCAACAGTGTATCTAGTCATCTGTTCAGTAAGCTCCATGTGTGGAGCTTTCCAGTGGTGCTGTGTAGGCCCTTAGCTGGAGAGCCCTGCTGTTAAAAGCTTACTGTCCATTCTGTGGCTTCTGCTCTACGGGCAAAATGGTGCTTTGTCTCCCAGTTTATTCCAGCGCTGTCACCCCAGGTGATTCAGCTACAACAGCAGTCCTGTGGCTTTGCAGATAAAATAGTGGAAAGCGAGGCATTTTTTATGGCCTCATTGTCAATTGAGTATCTTCCCCCGACGGACATTGTTTGCATTCGGCACTGAAGACTTGGTATTAGCAGGACTGTAATAGCTGGTGGGGTGGTGTTAGGTTATTAGCCTCTAGTAACTTGTTTGTGGCAAAGTATTTGGTAGTTCTCCTGAAATCTCTTGACTGCCTTTCAAACTGGCACTATGTCATGTGTTGATGCATGGTTTCTAGAGTTTGACATCTGACCTCTCCATGTGCTGCATAAATTGCATCTAGTCATGAAAATGCAAGTAATTTGTTAGTAGAAACAACAGAAATATGAAGAATGCCTTAGATTTATTGTAGAGTGGGAGGACATAAGAATATGCATGTGGACTAGTACAGAGAAACTTAGGTTGATTTGCCTTTAAGTAACTCAGTTGCCTTGCACCTCTGGTAAGGACACCAGGAAGTGCAGGCAGAGGTTTAAACAGGTTCTCTTTGAATATCTCTGGGTGACTGGAGAACCAAAACCAGGGAATAAGGTTGAGAGTGTTTACCCTGCAGCCTAGGGGCTGCATGTGAGGTGTGATGTGTGACATGTGAGGTTAATGACAATATCTAAGAAAAAGAGTGAGCAGCAGCGATGTGATGCTGTTTGGATACTGCTTGACAGTCATGACTGTGGACCCTCAGGAACTGCCTTGAAGAGTAAGTTGTATCTTGTCTAGAGAACTCAGTGAAAAGTTAATGGGTTCATTGGCATAATCTTTGGCATGCTCTTTACCTTCATAGCTTCCTGTCTTTAATTTTCCTTGCAGTTGTTACTGTTTTACTATTCAAGAAATACTAGAGTGCTCCTGTGGTTAATTGAATACTGTTGTCTTTCACAGAGAATGATAGTCACAAAAACTATAATGAATTTATTGTGTGCTTTCTTTTTCATCATTGCTGAGTAGGGCTATAGGCACAGTTGCATAACATTTCTGTTCTAGTTACCCCATCTCCAGGAGTATCAAAAAAAAAAAAGAGTAAAAAGTTGCAATCTCTGACAGGAAACTTGCTGTTAACTTAAAAAGTGAAAGCAGAATACATAGGTTATCATCTCTAGAGACACAATGTGTAAAGGCTACTGTATTAGAATAGAATCAGCAAAATACATGTTTCCTTGGAACTGCTGTGGGTTATTTCTACTCTAATTAAACACTTTGCTGACAGTTTATGTTGTCATTCCTGGCTCTGTTGGGATAGCAAGGTGTTGAGTGCTGCTCTGTTTATCGCAGTGTCACAGTCATTCCCCTATTGCTGTTGCTGGTGGAGTAACAATAACTGGAAATGTTAAAGTGAAAAATACAGCAGACACAGCTGGTTAGTGCTGACATCTCATCCACTTTTCTATGCACCTTCTTCCAAAGCTTGTTAGACACTGATGATTTAGATACTATCTGTTTTGCCAGTGTTAAAACTTCGTTCTGGAATCAGACTAAATAGTGAAGGAAAGCATTAGAGTGTTTTCTGAGCGTGAATGTAACCTGCTGTAATATAATTATAGAGACGCAAGTCAGGAGACTTGAAAGCAAAATAATGAAAGAAGGCTGGGTGTTTTGTATTAGGATTAGTAAATTTGTTTTTGAATTAGCCTGAACTTCAATATGAACTTTAAAATTTTTTTGCTGTTTTTGAGGTCTGCTGCTCTCAGTATTGTCATTCATAACTTACAGTTCTGATGGCTGCGAAATGCTTGGGGATCTGCTCTTGGATTGTGAACAGATATGTTTGTGAAGGAAAATGCATTAGAAGTAAAAAGGGTTGACCTGTACAGTGTGGAACAGGAATGTGATCTCGGTTTTCTCATAGCCTTTCTTAGAGCTTCTAGACCTGACTTCAACACCAGTGGGATATTTACAGTGAACACTTGGCCTGGATGCTTGAATCACAAAGGAAGCAGTAAGATTTTAAACTGAGTTATTGATTGTTCCTGCCCATATTGGAATTCTTTCAATTTTTTTTTTTTAAATCATAGTGAGACAGGGAATTAAGACTGAATTGTAAAGGGGAAAGAAATAGGCAGTACCTTTTTACCCATCTGTCTCTGTATGGCTTTTTTTTTGTTTCCTTTTTGGTTTTTTATTTTTTAAGAGTAGTCTTGGGGATTTGACATATTTCTTTCCTCATTTCTTCATTATAAGTTAAATTCTGGTCTATTTTTTGTGGGTTTTTTTAAGAATGAAGAGGTCAGTATAGTGTCAAAAGAATTATATGAATAGAAGGTTAAGAAACTGACCGAGAATTGACTTGAGTTACAGTGTGAAAAATAAGCACAGTGTAACAGCAGCAAGCATTTGACATTAGGACTTACAAGTGCTTTTCACAAAAAATCACAGAGAGGATGGGGTTGGCAGGGACCTCTGGATGTCATCTGGTCCTTCCAGCCCCTCTGCTCAAGCAGGAAGTTGCCCTGGGCAGCCCATGCCAGTGCTTGGTCACCGTCACAGTGAAAAGGCGTTTCCTGATGTTCATAGAGAGCCTCTTGTGTTTCAGTTTGTCCTTCTGGTCCTGTCACTGGGCACCACTAAGCCTGGCTCCATCCTTTTTGCACTCTCCCTTCATGTATTTATGCACACTGATGAGTTCCCCCCTGAGCCTTCTCTCCTTCGGGCTGAACAGCCCCAACTCTCTCAGCCTTTCCTAACAGGAGAAATATTTCAGTCCCTTAATCATTTTAATGGCTCTTTGTTGTAGTCTCACTTCTTAACTCATTTAAAGGTGTGACCCCCACTCTTTAGTTCAGCTGTCAGAGTTCATGTTATGCCTGCGTTGTGTTCTCCTGGCACACTCAAGGCTGAAGGGCAAGTTCTGAGAGAAAAGGTCATATGAAAATTGACCTATCTTTGGAAGAAGCACACCCATAGATCTCAGTTTATAGGTTGGCTGCAAAAGATGTTTTCCAGTTAATGTTACTGTATTCAGAGGTTATGGAGGATAGTATGTGATCTTTGTCCTCCATGGTTTTGTTTGGAAGGAGAAATACTGTTAACAAGTGCCCAGGGGAAGCGAGAACAGTAATCCTCAGAAAGTCTGACACAGCTCTTAAAATTCAAGAACTAAAAATAAAGCAAACTCATAAAAGCTGCCATCTGACAGATGGTTTCACACTGGTTTTGGATAATCTTTCATCCCGAGTCTGTTCAGTTGGGACTGAGATATAGCTGCTGGATGAAGGATGATTTCAGATTGTTGCAGGCTGTTTTGTTAGTGAGGATCCCTTTTAATATTCATTGAAGTTCTGTTGCTAAAGTACTTGCAGCCTTTGGAGACCTGCCCTTCAGTTTTTGTTAAAACTGTGAGATCCAGGGACAGTTTCCTACAAGTGGTAGGAATGCTTAGGTAATTCTGAGAGAGTCTGTGCACACAGTGGGATGGATTGAAAGACTTAATAGTTGTTCTTCCTGTCTAATTTCAACATCACGGCTTGTATCCTGCTGATGTATCGTATTTGCTTCTCATACAGCAGTGACCTGGGATACTTGAGATGTGGTTGCTAGTATTACATCTTTCTGAATTCTCAGCTACTTAGCTGTCTGAAGAGTGTCTTTATTAGGAGTAGTAATAAAGCTTGTTTTCTTTTTGCACTAGGAAAAATTCACACCTATACCATATGCTGTAGAATTGTTTTCACAGTTCAGGCTATTAAAACAAGATTTGCTTTCTGTATTTGAGCTTGTAAACAGTCCCATTTCTAAACAAGACCACACCATATCAGTATGTTACTATGTGCTATCACTCTGCTCTGTACAGATGTAGGAGTTGATAAAATGTCTTTTGTTTACCTTGACTGGAATAATTCAATACATTACTGTTATTCAGAGAAAAAGTCTGGAAAAAGGTGATTATGCGAAGACTGTTCTAGCAGATAAATAAGCAGATAAACACAACATAATGTTTGGTGATTCCTTTTCATTTTTCTTTTTTGTAGAGTTTGGGACAAAGTTATAAGTGGGTCCTGCAAGATTCTTGTTTTTGTTGCTGTGGAGATATTACTAACCTTTAAAATGAAGATAGTAGCACTGAATACTGCAGAAAAGATCACACAGTTTTTGGAAAATGTAAGTACTCTGTGCTTCATATTACCTTTTATGGTTTATAAACATGTCTTTCATCCTTAGTCGTTTGCATGTTTAAAACATACCATAGGATACTATCCCATTACTTACTAAGAATAATATAGTAGTACCAAGGTGAAGAGAGAATGCGCAGGCATGAGAACGGTAGCTTTTTTCTGTCTGGAGATAAGGCTTTCATAGAGTGAAGTGATTTTTTAGGCTTTGTCAATGTCATCCATGTTTGTACAGATTTGGCAGTATTCCTTGTGATACTGAAGGGCTTTTCTGTGAAAGTAAGTGCAGGTGAGGTTAGGTTAATGTTTCTGGAAGCTCCTTAGAGGGTTGATTTCTGGCACTTTCTTTGCTCCTTGTCTGAATGTGAATCTATAGACTTGGGGTATGTTTTCTGTTGATGTAAGGATGGGGTCATGAACATGACTCTGAACGTTCCTGCTGAGAATAGTAATGAGCATCACAGCAGGGCTGTAGGATCCCAGTGTAACCTAGGTTAGTTAGATTAGACATATTTGTGGTCATGGATGGTCAGTACGAATTCTGCGTGATGTCAGGTTAGAGATGTCTGAAGTGTGATATGCCTGGTGGTCACCTTACCCTTTTGTAAATAGAAGGTTTTTGTCTAAAACCTGGAAATAATATGATGCATGAAGGACTGAGGGATAGTGGGATGGTAGGGTGGGGAGATAAGATTCTAGTTTAGTTTTCTTTTTTATAATGAGAGAAAACCTGAACTGGAAATTAAAACCTGTATTTTAAATAAAATAGTCCAAATGAAGTACTCTGACAAGGCATTCTGCCCTGATCTTTTGTAGATTCCTCAAGATAACACCGATGCTATTGTCAGCAAAGCTGTTGACCTGTGGCGCGCACACTGTGGGACTCCAGCACACTCAGTCTGAGAACTTTCTTTGCTTATGACAGCTTGGGGAAAAAAAAGACATTTGAAAAGACATTTCACCACTCTTCCCCTATCTTAGTGTGATGTTCTTCATTACCTCTTTTATGTAAAGATGCTACTAAGGCAGCTAATAGCATGGTGATCAATATGTAAATATTTTTCAATAAATACAGATGGCACAAAGATACCTAGTGGCACTGTGATCATGCCCAGAGTGTTTGCTGGCCAGCCAGCTACAGTGTTCTGATTGCACAGTGTGCACACTGCCTTTGGGGGAAGTAAATGTGACTCTTGAAGCAAGGTAAACAGACTTGTTTTTGTATGCCAGTTTATACTTGATATAACTAGTTAGTACTTGGCAGTGTTATAAGGTGAATTTATTAAACGTTAGTGTGCTGGAGCTCATTGGTGAGTAAGCATGCCTTTGCTAGAAATGCAACTGTACTCTATTAGTACTGTAAAGTTTCAGGTAAATGTTCAAGAAGAGGCATCAGAAGTTTGAGGTAGAGGGCATCACAATGATCCAGGGTGACATGCTTTTCTGAAGTGACTTAAAATACTTTCTTTTTGTTTGTCAGCCAGCTTTCTGTGGCTGTACCTCCTCCTCCTTTCTTCTTCAGGTAAGATGCTGTAGAATAGTGGATCTGTTTTGTCCCAAAATGTAGCTTTGGGCAAGTATGGAGAAAATCAGTGGACGAGTCAATATAGTTCTGAATGACAATCTAGTATTAAACAATGCCTCTGTTGAATGCTTAGCTCAAGGTTGTAATTTGATTCTTGTTTGGTTTAGATTTCAAAATAAATTTAACACACAAATGGAATTCATTATGTCATAAAAGTAGTGTGATTAGCCATAGGTAGTGATTTGCTGGAGAACTGATCTTTTTCTTGTAAAAGTATAAAATCATATTTCTACATCTTGCATAGACCAGGGAATTGTATATAAAATGTTGCTTAGCTGTTACTTGTCTCAAATTGAGGCTTAGTATGCCATGTGCCAAATATGCTCATGGCACTTGAAAGAGTGTGTTTAGCTTGCACTCGGTGTCATGCAGACTTGAAATGCTTTAGAAAGTTAACTTTAGTTTTAAAGTAGGTCAGGTTTATCTTCCAGAACATACGCTGGGGAAGCTTGGGACTTGGTGCAGGCTACACCTAAAAACATGGGTATATTATTTGTGCTGGATTCTGAGATGCTGCTGTTAGTGTTCCTGGAAGTGCCTCATTTCCCCCAGTTCACGAAAAGCATGTTTGTGTCTGCTCTGAAAGCCGTTGCTGTGTCTGTGTTGTAGTGTAATCCATTTAGTTCACTTCAGATGGGAGCTTGTTTTCCTAGTCTAGGCATGAAAGCTGGGTAGCATGGATAGGAAAGAGCATATACATTCTGTGAATAACAGCACTGAATACTGTAACATGCAGTGCACAAGATTTTCAAGTAATGGCTGCAGGTGCAATCTGAGAGAGTATCCATTTGAACATTTTTCCCTCAGGCTGCACAGTTTATTCACAAAACCTCCTAAGTCACATACGCATTATTCAGACCCTTAGACAGCAGATTACTTAGTCATTAAAAAAACAAGCACTGATGATGCTGGAGGTGTTAAGTAGTTTCAGTCCTGAAAGGAAATCAATAACTCGTATTCTGTGAAGACAGATGCACTGAATCAGGATTAGAATTACCCATTAGTGTTACTGCTCCCGGTCTTGCCAGTGCGTGCTCTCAGTGATGATCACTGTTTGACTGGAGGTTCTAAACGTTGCTTTTTGTGGGGCGGTTAGTTTTTAATCTAAAGCTTCCATCAATAGGCAGGTCCTGGAGCTGCACAGATGAGAAACAGAGGTCTGCCTTCACAGAGTCACAGAAGAGTTGAGGTTGGAAAGGACCTCTGGAGGTCACTGGGTCCAACCTCCTGCTCAGGCAGGGCCACCTAGAGCCAGTTGCCCTAAACGATGTCCAGACAGCTTTTGAATGTCTCTAGGGAGGGAGAGTCCACCACCTCTCCGGGCAACCTGTGCCTGTGTTTGGTCATCCTCACAGTAAAAATCTTCGTGTTTCCACATGAGCAACAGCAGTTTTACTTAACATTTTCAGTGTATGTGGGATGGATCCTCAAATGTTTTTCCACTGTAATGTCAGCTGACATTTGTGTGCAGCTTTTTCAGTTTCATGTACAAAGACAGAACAGGGGTGTTTCTTTAATGGAGATCATTATTTCTTCTGGGCTATGCTGAAAGAGGGGAGTTCTCTAGGGAACAGATAGTGGTTTAACTCCATGCTTCCTTCACTGATCTCATAAGAGATATTTGTGTGTATCTGAACAGATCCATTTCCAGGCTTTCACTGTGGATTTATGAGGGATACAGTTTATGCAGAAAACTGAATGAATTCCCAAGAGACTGAAAGTATGAATCTGGCTAACTTACACTCAGCTAATTTTTGGTGATGTCTGCTCAGTTAAACATAACGTGTTAGCTCTGAGACCTGCTTCCCAAGAGAGCACAAAAGCAAGATGTGAGCTTTCACTGTCCTCACCATGTGATGATCAGGGCGAGGCTGAGGCAAGACAGTTTAGAGTGGAATCTGCCATTTAGTCAGCCTTGGTCTGTGCCTCCAGCTGGGAGTTTGGCATATGTGGCTAACAATTGCTTTTGTACCTCTTGAACACCACAAATAGTGTAGTAGGCAGTTCAAGTTTGGTTATTTATCTGCTGTGGACTATTGCCTTATACAGATGATTTTGAAGCTGCACATAGTTGAGCCTCCAATAGCAAATCCCTGGCTAGGTAGTATGGGAAAGGGGTTACCTTTGCTATTTGTTTTCTGTTACCTCTGTGTCATTCGGGAGGAGTGTGGTCACAAGTCATCTGATGTTCATTTTTCTTGAGAAGCTTGAAAAATTAGGTATTTTTTCTTTATTTGCATTATTTCTCCCTGACTGGCAGAGCATGTAACTGCTTGTTGCATGCCTGTTTGTTCATAAAGAACTAGCTGCTGAGAGTGTTTCTTGGTTTATTCCTCTCTTCCTCCCCCCCCCCCCCCCCCTTTTTTTCCCCCTGGAAACAATAGGAACAACACTGATGCATTCATGTCTGAAAGCTCTCCCCTCAAGCCTTCTCCTGCCAAGTATCTTCATGGGCTTTGCAAACAAGAAAAATACGCTTAATTTGGTCCAGTTCTTCCCTCAAGCAGTACTTTCTCTCCAGAGAGGTTTAGAGCAATGCCACATGTCTGTGCTCTCCCGTGTTGCACACACCAAATCTTTTCCAGCTGATGTCCAAATGTGATGGAAACTCCAGATAAGAAAAGTAATGGCAGATGTCAGAGGATGATGCTTGAAAAATGATGAGTGATTTGAGGTCTGCCAAGGGGCCTAAGAGTACGGGAAAAGTGTAAGAGTATGGAGACAGAAGTGACTGAAGTACAGTAATTTAGAGCTGATCAAGTAACAGTGATGGAGAGTAGGTTCCTGCTGGTACGAGCTCAACTTTCAGGGACACGTGGGATGACCTCAGTTGAAGAGGATATGTCTCTGAACACTGGAGTTCCTAACCACGCAGCACAAATTCACTGACCAGCCAAGCTTTCATGCATTCTGCCACTTGGGGAAAGAATTCTATAAGCAATTTTGTACAGTGGCTAGGTGAGTGGAGGGTGGTGGTGCACCTCTGCATTGTGCCTTGACAGCTGCTCAACGGATGTGGGGATGACGGAAGCTATCAGCTCGTGCTGCTAAGGAGGGTGGCCACTATGTCCCATGCAGACTGGCTCAACTGTGTGACCAGGGCATGGCCATGCTGTTTGTTTTGGACTTGGTTGCCAGGGAACCCTGATCTGGGCTGTGAAGGGCAGAAACAGAGGTGAGGAAGATGATAGCAAAGCAGTCTCACCCCATACCTGCACCAAGGGCACTGAGCTCTTAGCCAGGTACTGCTAAGCAGCAGTGTGTTCTTGTATGTGTGGCAGTTTAATAGGAAATTGTGGGGTTTTTTTTCAGCCTCCTCTGTTTCCAGTCTAAAGGTGGTGGTAGATTGCCGTTTGAGTGCTAGGAATTACATGGGACTTTACTGAGGACACAGTAGGTTAGTGAAAACTTACGCAAAAGGAAACAAAGAATTTGGTCAGTTAAAGTATATGGACCTTCCATTTTTGTGTAGTGGAAAGGCTGGAAAGGCTGGGTGCATCAGAGGAGGGACGCGGCTCCCACCCGCCAGTTACAGTGAGGATGCTGGTGCTGGTTGTATCTTAGGGGTCCAGATTTTTGTACCATCAGTTACAAAAACTGAACAGCCTACGCAGCGCTGTTACTTCCTGTGCTTTCTGCAGGCTGCTGGTGAGACTGTTTGAAGGTACATACTTATCCTGGTCAAGAAGGTTTTTCTTCACCCTTTCACTACACAGAGGCTGCAGGTTGTCACAGCCTGAAATGCTGTGCAACCACAGAAGCTACTGAGGAGAAGATGAAAAGGTGGTATGAAAGTAGGTGGATGTGCAGGTACGGCTCTTCTGCTGCAACAGCACTTGCTAGTACTGCTCAGTGACGTTTGCTATAACCACAGGGTGCTGCATAATGGACAAAAACTTGTTAACAGGGAAGGGAGAGTTGGGTTTGGGTTCTCAGTGTTGGGGGTTGTGAGCATGTGTCTAGTGCAGACTGTTGGTTTTCCTCCTTTACTAGCCTGGTGCTGGGTACAACTTAAGCAGCTGAGGTACCAGTCCTCTTCCTTCACACGTCTTTACTGATCCAGCTCTAGTGTCTCAGTTGATATGGTGTCCCATCGATCTGTTCTGGTAAGTCTTGTTCTTCTGCTTTGCTTCCCACTGAGGTGTGAGCATGCTGTGGGCATGCACTACATCGCTGCAGCTGCCAGGCTGCAGTGCTGAGCCTGGCTGGCAGCAGGAGGGCTGCTATCCTCGACTGCATCCCTCTGTTGCACTATCAATCAGTGGGACAGAGGGTGATAAAATACACAGGCACAGGAATGCTTTCTTTTAAATGAATTTTTTTTAAGAAACTGCATACATCAGAGACAAACAATAATTTAAATACCATGCAGTTTCAGTATGTACAAAAACTAGGACATAGAGATCCAGTTTAATTTTTTTCTAGTTATTTACATCGTTTTCATACAGCCATAATCTGTTAAATTACAATACTGGAAGAGCACGATTAACAGCCACCACACTCACTCCTATACAAAGACAAACTATGTACATACACTTGGATATCAACTGGAAAATGCAACTGGTGCAGGAGTAACTGGGATACATGGGAACACAGGTAATGTGCCCATCACCTCCTCCTTGTTTACAGAAGTTGTTCCAAGCTCGAGCAGACCGAACACCTGGGAAAAATCATTTGTCCCTTTTTTTCTTTCCTGATATTTCTATTAGCCTAGTCATCTCCCATGGCTATTTATACAAAGTGATTTTATTTGCAGGCACGTTAGGGAGCCCCTCGTTCATGTGTAACTGGGTTTCCATCTCAACCATCTATTTCTATGTGTGCAAGCTTTTACTAGGTATGTTGGAATTTCTCCCCCTCTGTGGGTTTGTAGTGTTTCCACAGCACAGACAGCACCGTAGAAATAACAAAGGAAGAGTTTGGTGTTGAGTTGCAGTGATAACAGAGTGCTGTGTTTAGATGGAAGTATTAGGCTGAAATATGTTTGTGTAATAGGCTCACTAAATTGTTCCAGTTAAACAGTTAGAAGTCTATAAAATTCCATTCTCCCTTCCCTCTCCTCTTCCAGTAATGTCCACAGTGCGCATGAGGAATTGTCTAGACACAAAAGCCAGCCTGAGCCTCCCAGCAAACCTGCAGCCTGACACTTCAGCTTGCAAGTATATAACCAGAGGGTCGTGGTGCAGAGGAAGAGCTGCAACACTGACACTTTCTCCATTAGCCATAAATACATCATCAGGTCCCTCCTGGCCAGGGTGCAGGTGGGAGGGTGATGCCACCATTGTTTCCTCACCACTGCTTTTTTTCAAACAATCGAATCTTTCCTCTATACATTTTGGAGTAGCTTTTCCAATCCCCACCAAATCCCCAGCTCCCCCAGTTTCCACTACATCTTTCCACAGGCTGTAGAAGAGATGTCACAACACTTGCACATTTTAAGTACAAATAACCCATGAGGATTCAGTAGATTATAATCAAATGTTTTTCTTCCTTGACTCTAGAATATTACCTCCATTATCAGCCAGAGATTATTATCATCCAGAGATGGATGATCGGAATAGCCATTTTTATTCTGCGTTGATTTTTCCATTCTCTAAACCTGATGTAATGTCTTTATTACTGCTATTAATCTCCTCCTAATAGGAATGAGGCTGACTGGTGTTAACTGCTATGTTAACAGAATTTTAGCAGGGATGCCATCATCATCTGTATGTCCTACATGTATTTGAGGTTGAAGGTGAGGAAATCATGATTTTGTTGGTTTTGGGTTTTTTTTCTTCACCCCAACAGAACACAGCTACTTTGCTGTGATAGAGATGGCTTCCACAGAAGAGAGGACAAGTGCTCAAGAAAACAGATTTTAAATAAAGGACTAGCTTTCCCCGGTGTGCTTGTAACTTCCCATGGATGCCAGAGGTGGGTATGCAAACCCAGTGTTCAGGTTGTTGAAGAATGCCTTGCCAAAGGTTGACTTTGCAAAATACCCAGAGTCACTGAATCTAAAACCAGATGAAGTGCCAGTTCTGTGATGCTTATTACAGTGCCAAACACTTTATATGGCTTCTTTCTCCTCTCCCTTCACCTTTTCAGTAATAAGCTCTACTTCCAATTTGGGAGAAATATGGCAGTGCTTCCACTGTGTCCCGGAGTCTGCTCAGCCAGGAATTAACATAATTGAAAACAAAAGGAAAAGGCATTGCTGCAAGTAGCTGCCCTGGGGACAGCATGAATCCTGAGGCAGGTAGAGCATGACAACTCACCAAGTGGTCAGCAGGGACCTACTGTGAGCCCATCTGGATGAAGGCAGGGTGCTGGGGAATGTCTGGCCCTCAACCAGGACTTGGCTGATATGTGCCTCAACCAGTGTCCTGGGGTTTATTTAGCCTACCAGACAGGCAGGCATGGGCACTGCTGGGATCCATGCCCACAAGGGACGGGCAGGCCCCAGACTGTCCACAGACTACCCATTCCCCCGGGACTCTCTTCCACCTCTTCCTCTTCATTTTAACCACAAAAGAAAAGAAAAAAGAAAAAATTCTCACTTTTTCCTCCCACCAGCCTGCTAAGTCCTCTGATTTCTGTCACTGCTGCTCCTTGAATGGCTTTCCTTCCCCTTTCACAGGGAATGTCGAAGCTAATGATGCCAGGGCAGGTATTAGATCCATAATGGGAACATGAGGGCTTGTTGCTCTTCAAAACAGTTATATTGCAGAGCCCTTTCCTAATACAATGTATGTGTAGTCAAAAGCATAGGGTTTTGTTTTCCTTTTTGAAAGCTGTGATGCAGTCTTGTTGTGTGTACATGCGTATGTGAATGAGTTTAAAACCATGAACCCCAAGTTTTCATGAAAATTAACCCACAGCAGTGTGTTCCTGGCTGGTATGTAAGTGCTCTGTCTTTGCTGCACTGAGCTGATAACATTGCACATTAAAGACAAACTTGTATCTAAAGCAACTGTGAGCTGGTGATAGAGAAATCACTGTGTGTGTTTCTTTGGAAATCATTACCCAGTCTGGGAAGCGTATCACATCAGGCACCAGAAACCAGATAGTTTTGACTTCCTGTATAGCATCTTCCACCCTACAACATCCTACAAGCCAATTCTTAATAGCTGATAATGTACAGCATTGCAAGGATGGCCACAGATGAGAAGAGAAAGAAATGTTTTCGTTTGTCTCTCTCAATAGAGATAAATCTGCGATGTACCGAATACCATCACTAAATGTAAATGGAGTGCTTTAGCCATACTACCAGTATTTGGGCAGGGTACGTGCCAAAGCAGGCCTTTTGCTTTATTCCTACACCCAGAGGAATGAGGTGGAGACCTCAGAAGAGGCAGGACTGTTGGCACTGTGCAGCAGCATTGGCCACTGAACGCTCAGGTGCAAGAGGCTTTGCAGCCCATGATCAGTGAAGGGCAATGTTAGCACATCATCAGGGGAGGTAGGGAGGGAGCACAGAGGGTGGGTAGGTACATGGAAGACAGTAAGAAAGGGGAAAAAACCCCAAACAGAATAATTAATAGGAATACTGTAGTAAAAAACTTTGGCCTCTCTTTTCAAACTGTCAAAGCAAAATAGCTATTAGGGAAGAAAAAAAGGTGTCCTGAAGTAATCATCTGGAGCTTCTTAAAGTTGCTACAGTGCTTTGGGCCACTGACCCAAACCATGGCGTAATAGTTGCTTGTATGAGCTGGAAATGATTTCTAGACTGTTTGCCCCAGCTTGCTGGCGTTATACTAGTTAAAGACTTGATTCTGGAAGGTGCTGGCCTAAGTTCAGAAAAGCACTTGAATGTGTTCAGCTTCAGTTAAGCCTGTCAGACATGCTGTTGAATTCAGTGAGGCTGTTTGCATGCTTACTTACGTGTTAAGCATGTGTTTAAATTGGCAGGTAAACCAGGCCCAGAGTGACCCGCTCTGAGCTCCACTTGGTCAGTCTGTGTGCTAAACCACTATAATAAAAATAAATTAAAACCAAACCAGAACACTTCTGAATTGCTGTCCTTATGCCCCAGCTGTGGGTGCCAATGACAAGTCCCACCATCCACACCAATGCACCACACTCCTTTCGTTAGGCCAGGTAACACAGTCTGTCACGCTTTTCTGTGTGAGTTTAGGATCAGTTCTTGAAACACCTGATAGAGCAAGGGTAGATATTGCTCACCGAATCCTCAGCTCCTCTGGCGCATGTCCCTCTGCAGAGCCGGTGCGAATCCCAGCCTTGCTGCCAGTTGTGCGTGTCGGCTCTTACACAGTCATGAGGCTTGCATGTAAAAACAAACTACAAGCTGAGTGAATGCCATGCAGTGACTATGAAGAGATGGGCTTTGCTTGCCTGTCCTCAACATTCTCATCATTTACTGCTGATGGGTTCACAACTGGGTTTAGAAAATCAGAGATGAAAAATAAACAGTTGGTAGAACTGAACCAGCCTTCAGTAGGGTGTCCTGTACTTTACAGCTGATGCCTTTTTCTGCTTGGGAGCCGAACAATGCAGATTGACTGGCCATAAACTTCTCCTGGGAAAGAAAGCCTTTCTAGTCAGATGGTATTCACAGATGGGCTGGCCCATAGAGTAGTTTTGCTCCTTCATTGTCCCCGTAAGGTGCTTGCAGCCTGAAAGGAGTGTTTGGTTTAAGTGCTGTAATGTCATAGGTGCTCGTCTTTTGGAGACTTCACCCAGGCCAGTGCTTCCCTGAACACCATCTCAGGGCTCTCTAGAGTTGATGACAGAGGCCTGTCAGGATGAGGGGTGCCTGAAGATGAAATGGATGCACCACCAGCTGGGCTTGAACATGTATGGCAAATCCACATGCCAGGAAAGTCTTATACATAGATGCCAAGTCTTGGCACGATTCCCACCAGGGGTATTTTCTGTTACTGAAGCTTGAACCAGCAGGTCTGATGATACTGCAGTACCCATCACATGTAAATACAATTTTTCTTGTTTTAAATATTTCTTTTTCTACTTTTTTTTTTTTTTAAAGGCAGTTCAGAAGATTTACACTGTACGTAATGGGGAAATGAATAATACCAGCACTTATGGTTTCTTATAGTTATGTTTTGAAGATGGCATAGTAGTCAGGTAGAATTGAACTGCTACGGTCTATGAAACCTAAAACACAAGTGGGGAGGGAAAAAGAGAAATAGTAAGATAATATTCTCACATGCATGTCGTACATAAAGAAACCTGGAGAGCTAATTGCTACCGTGACACCATCAGGCAGCTCAATTCCTGCAGCACTGACATCAGCCATGCTGCACTGCAGACCCAGAACAGACACACACACTCTTCTTGGTTCTCGCCAGTCTGACACACAGTTCATAGGCAGATGCTCTTTGCACCAAAACTTATCAAATACAGTAATATGCTTTGGGTCTACCTGTCAGATCCCCAAGTGAGTTATTTCAGACCAGCCACTCCTCCTGCAGACCACACCATGACCGATTCCAAAAAAATTGTCTGGTTTAGACAAAACTTATGCTCCTCAGCCAGAAAGATGTACATACCGTTCATGTACAATTATTCCTTAGTGCTGCAGGCTAAAGAGGCAAGTAGGGCTGAAATGGCCATGCTTTCTGCAAGTACACCCTGTGTCAGGAGCCGTGGGTTTGTCAGCTCTGCAGAGGTTTTTTATTTAGGCTTTGATTTTTCACTCTATTATGAATTAATTAATGTGTCCCACTAGTAAAGCAACACTCACATTCTTTCCTCAGCTCATGCCACTGCTTAATGACATGAATAGCTCATTACCTTGCTAATGATTTTATAATGGTGATTTATCTAAGTTTGTTTAATGGAATTACTCTATTTTATTTAAGCGTCCTTCTTTCAAGTGTATATTTCCCAAAGCCCCTTGTCTAACCAGCAAGTCCTACTGAACTTTAGGGAAGGCCTTATTCCAATTTCTATTACATTACCTATAGCCCTGAGTATGCCTGGCTCAAACTTAGCGAGTCAAAGCCACTCAGCAGCTTTCGGACACAGCGGCACCTCAAAAGGGTCACGGCTCACCCTAACACTGTGAGAGAAGCAAATACTGACCAGAAACCTGTGAAAGCCAAGCAGCCGGAGAAACTTATGGAAAACTAAACCAATCTCTATGTTTGTGAGATGCTAAAGGCCTCATGGAAGTCAATGGAGCTGTCAGTTGTAGCTTGACTCCTTTGTAGCAACACTCCCTTCAAAACAAAAGAGCCTCATCCTTTCCAAATGTGTCATTGCTCTCTTGGAGGAGTGAGCCAAACATCCCACAAAGGTTGAGTCACTGGGGTCAACAGATTTAGGCCAACTGCACACCCTAAAGCTTCTTCCAGACTTTGTTGCTCAAAGGCAGCTGGCTTGGCTCCAGCAACACTCTGTTACTGCAAACCCTGGTGCAACCACCCTAACACATGCTAGGAAGTAGACGGAAGATCGTTTCTGCAAGGGAGTATGTGCCTTATACATGTGGTGAATTTTAATATAATTATTAATTTATGAACATGAAAATCCCCTAATACAAAATTAATTTTGCCTTAAGCTTTTCTACATTTTTCTTAACAGTACTGACTGCGTATTTCACGAGCATCTAGCTGATGAGTGTATTAATAAACGGGCAGCTCCATTTCTGCACCAGATGTGTCAGTTGTCTCCAATACCTAACATGTGTCTTTAATGTCTAACAGTGAGCAGGGGTTAAGGTTGATTTGCAAAGGCCTGGCTTCAGCTGACGTGCTAGGAGTTCAGCTCTTCTCAGCATCAAAGCCAGAGCAGGCTCAGCACAGACTGTGTGAGGGGACATGTCCTGACCTTCCAGCATGCCTCAGCCCCAGCCTGTCAGAAAGGAGGGTTATTACTTTGGGGTCATGGATAATGCATCAGCCTCTAACCTTTTAAACAAAAAACAGTCTAAAAGTGTAAAAAATAATGCCTCTCGTCATGTCAGTGTTGCTATTTCTCCGCTGCATTGCCTATAGCAGGATGTGGAGGGTGGGACTGAGTAACCTGTGTGTGGGACACACGTAGTTTGGAACAGCTGTATGCTCAGTGGGGTTTGAGTGTGTGCTCATTCATGCCTACGTGCTGGTTCTGCAGAAGTTCCCTGTCCTCCTTCAGACACCAATATCACTTACTTCTAATATCAAGAGAAAAGACACGCAGGTAGAGCACCAAGACTTAAAAAATAAAGGGAGGTTACATGTCATTAAACAGACAGCACATGGCTGCATAACGCCAAGTAATGGGGCAGCATGAGTTTGTCTGTGTGAGCTTGTTTTACAGCCTGTAATTCTGCATGTTGTCTAGACCTCATGGTGTGTTCAGTCGGCGTTGGAGAAGCAGCTGCTGTGTTTTCCTTTTGAAATCAACAGTATTCATTGATAGTCTTAAAAAATGAATCTCAGCTTACCTTGTTAGATGCCTACTTAATTCATGAACTTCCATTTCACTGCTTTTAAATTCATTAAGCTCTTTTCGAATGGCTGCCTGCAAAGGACAAATAAACTCATAAATGTATAATTGAGAGAGATCAAAATAAGTTTACTTTGTTCTCAGTATATTAGAAGTGAAGAAAACCATAAAACTTAAAAATATGAAAAGAAAGAGATATAAACATATTCTAAATCACATCAAGGGAAAAGATAAATGCTTCATTAGAACTGCTTAATTTGAGAATGTATCAGACATAATACAGATACAGAATCCAGTTCTGCTTATTGTGTAAACACTATCATGTACAAAATCTAAATCAGCGTAAGTAAAAAAAAAATGCACACCACAGTTTCTCAAACACAGTTTTGGAGCTGGACTGTGAGTAAACTGGGCCTGGATACTGCCAGGCCCATGTTTGAGATGCCTCCTGCCTTTATGCGGTCCTGAATTTCCTTGGGTGAAGTTACCTGAAGTGGCTGAGGTTACTTGGGAGGGAAAGATGGATGCCTGGCTCCCTGCCATCTGCCTCAGACTGTGCCCCTCTGACCTCCTCCTCCTCCCTTCTGCCCCAGCTGTGCCATTTATTGAGCTGATGCTACACACTGATCCAGCAGAAAACTAGCCACAGGCGGTTGTATTCAGCATCTGCAGGAGACCTGGTTACCTACAGCCTCTGTGGCTTGTCCTTGAGGGAAAAGAACACCAGGGTTGACTGGCAGGAGAGAAGTACTGAATAATAAAGTAGAGGAGGTGAGTTGGAAGGACTCAGCTTTGTGGTAGAGATGGTCCTCAGCAAAACTGGCTCAAGTCCCAAGCCTAGAGTCAAGGCTTCTGACAGCCCTGTGATACTTGTAAACCAAAAGCGAGTTTCACTGTGAGCATTTGGAGAGGATGTGCAAGGTGGCTGCTGTGGCCTAATGCTCCCCTGGGTCCAAGTGTGCTGCTGCTTTTCCCTGTGATACTGAAAACATCAGCATCAGTGGGTGCAAGTGGCACCTCCACTCTGTCAGGAATTTTCTTGATGAAGGAAATCTAAACTGGCACAAACAGCATGAGCCCAAAGCAGTGTTTTTGCAACAGCCACTGATCCAGCCACTAACTACGTTTGCCTTGACAAGCCATAAGCAATAGGTTTTGTGACTGTGACCCACTGAAAAGGCCCCTTGTGCTCTTTCTGTATACCTTTGGTTTTTTATTTACCTAAGAATGTCTGTCAGGTTCTGCTTCCATCTATCAGGACAGAGCAATGGTGGTGCAGCAACTCAGGGGCCTACCTTCAGCAGACCAATTCGCTACTTCAGTGAGGCCACATGGGCTGCTTACTCCCACAGGCTCTGACATTTATTCCCCTCTGCATCCCTTGTCTGTTGGAGAGATTTAAAGGTGCCCTTTTTTTTCCTCCCACAGTCAGACCTGGCAAAGATGAAGTCAGACTGAAGGCAATTCCTTACATCCAGCACACAGAACAAGATTTACTGACAAACACAGAAGTCCATTACTAATATCTGTTTTTCAGTAAACCTCACCTGTGCTGACCAATAAAGACAGTTATTGAATCAAAGCTCTGGAAGAAAATAATCTTAAAAGATTATTAGGATGTTGCGACTTTGTCAGGCATTGTGGAGTCGATTCCAATTTGTCTGGCTATTTTTTCCAGCAGTGGATACAGCAGTGGGGAAAAGCAGGTCATCTGAATGGCAGAAATCAGAACACTGGCCACAGGACCCAAAGCCAAAAGAGAAATACCTGCTTCCTTATGCCATGAGGGGCATTAATATTAGAGTGACAAACAATTCTTCTTCTGCATTGCTGAGGAAAGATTCATTTGGAGAACTCAGGCCCTTTGGTTGGGGTACTGACTTTCCACCTGCATTATGAAAAAGTGAGCTCAAAGTGCCTTAATGCTGAATTCTTTACCAGGCTATATTTAATAGTGGTATTTAATACTTGTTCTTTTCACAGACACAGGGTGAGGAAGGACCTCTCTGGACACCAATCTTCCCCCTTCCCAGCTGAAGTTTCTCCATGCCTTTCATCCCAGACAGGGATCTCTCAAAGGCTGCAGAACCAATTGGAGATAGAATCCCTCCCGCATATACCAACTGGGAGAATAAAACTAAGTTGGTCGTATAAGATCTTATCCAACATGGTGAGCTAAAATGGGAAAAGCTAATTCAACCCAGTATGTTATGGTCTGTGGGCCATCCAGAGGACATTTTTCTGATTTTCAGATCAGTTTATGCTGATATCCAGAACTAAACTGAAAAAAACCCTGTCAAGGAGTAAATCAGTGCTCATGAAACTATACAAGTCCTTTGGTTAAATTATACAAGTGTAATAGGCTGCCCTTTCCTCTGTGAACAAAACCAACAGCACCATAAATGAGTGGCATGGCCAGAAACCCTGCTCCTGTCTCTAAACATCTGACATCATGGTTTCCATTGCTGCACGAGTACCACAGCAAGGACATAGACAAGGCTTGAATTTAGGTACCTGAAAGTCTTTAAAATTACATGGGCATCATAGCGTGACTGTAAGCTTTGGAATCACTGATCAGCCTCATAGTCCTCTTTTCTTACGGTGGCCATAAAACATTTAAATCTTCCTGAGGCAACACTGAGACCCTCAAAATGTGACTTGATATAATCTGCCAGCCATTTAACCCCTCTGTCACCAATGCCACAAGTATCTCTGACACCAGAGACACCACTTACAAAAGTCCCACTAGTGCTCAGAGGACAGTGCTCTCAGTACCAAACACGAGTCTTTCCTTTGTCTGCAGGGCTCATGCAATTTCACTTCAGTGCTTAAAATACTCTGTTAGAAATCCTGATTAAAGGCCCCTGCTGTAACACACTACAGAGAAGTTACCTGGCTTCAGTGGGATGGAGCATTTTTGCACCCAGGCCTCTTCTGTCCTGACACAGCAATTCTGGCAACACCAAAACCAACAACAACATAATACGGCTGCCATTAAGACCCTTCCTCAAAGGCCTTGATATGCTTTTGCCTGTGTTTAAAAGGTGTAATGCTGTTAACCTTGCTCCTAGTTCCCATGCATAAAGAAGCCTTCTTGCCAAAGATTTATGACTCAAACAACAAACCTTAAGAATGAGAAGAAACCGGAGGTGTGTGGGGAAGGGATGTCAGGCGCAAGTTTATTCCTTGATGGCTATGAGACCTGTGGGACCCACGGGATGCTGTTTGCTGTGACATGCTCTAGCTATTCAGATCATGGCTCTCTCAGAGTTGCTCCACTTACTTTGTCGGCGGCTGTGAGTCGTGTCCAGGGTTTGTCTGCCCTCCTGTCATAGTCCTGTGCATCTGCCACTTCCACGTAGTCACTGAAGCGGATAAGGATCTTCCTCTCACGTAGCTCTTCTACCGTGGGCCTTTGACTCAGCTGCGGGGTTGAGGAAGGAGTGGAAAAAGACATCAGGACATCACTTTTTCCCTGTAGAGTGCTGCCTGGGGATTTGTTTTACTACAACCACCACTATGGGGGTCCAGACATTCCCAGCACCATTCTTTCTGTCAGCCTTTCACAGAATTGCTACATGGGAGATAACCTCTTGTTATAGCACCTTGAACATCATCCCACCTTGCTGCTGGAGCAGCTCACCATTTGGGAAGTGGCTATGGATGGACACCCTAATCCCGGGTTGAAGTTGATCCCACAGCCAGAAATGAGAAGTAACACAGGGAAGTCTCTGAGTGCAGCAATGTCTCGGGAAGAGACAAAGACCACAAGACAACTTTAAAACCACCTGCGTAGGCTGTATGCTCCCCAGCCTCGAGCTGCTGTGTGTGTTCTGTGCTGCCTGGGAAGGGTCAGGCAAAGGCACCAGGATGCTCCTGCCCTGAATTATGTGCAAAAGGTGACAAACTACTTTCCTTACCATTCCAATATTCTCCAGACTTGTCCTTACCTCCCGAAAAGGTAGGCAGGATGATGAGTAGTGCTTATTGAACTTGTCACTGTTCTGCAGCTCCATTTTGTGTCACAGTGTATTTGACTTCTAACAGTTTACACTGCATACTACAAGCCAAAAAAAAAACCCCAAAACAATCGCAAGGGTGGATGGTATCATGCAAAGAAAGCATCTTCATTGTTCCAAAGCATTTCTGTCAAATTCCACAGAAGAGGCAACCACGGTCAAAACTCTCCTCTCAAATGAGAAACAGTAGTGTGCTGGTAGTCCACCTATTATACAGTCAGTTAACCTGGCTAGGGACAGGAATTGGCTTTCAGGGATCGATTCTCCTTGGATGCACAGCATGCTGGTTAATGTCAAAAACAATTACACAACTAGTTCTGAAGAAGGTGCTATACATACGTGTGCACATGGCTGTACATTAGCTGCAAAAGTCTCACTACTGGAATGAAACATCAGACATTAGGGAAAATAATATCCTGCTAAAACTTAGCTACACAGTGTATCATACTACTCCCACTCACTAGGAATAGGTGTGTGTTACAATAATTCACCTTTGTTAATAATGGAAGGTCTAAATATTTCATAAAATGCTTGACTCTATTCTGTAAAGTTATTTAGGCTCCTGAATCCACCTTCCTCCAAAATTAAGTATCTCAGTTCCCTGCATTTCATCTTCCAGGGAGAATTAAAAATGCAAACCAGCTAAGATGCTAAGTGGAGGGTGAAAAATACCACCATTCTCCAGCATTTGGGTGTTGATGCAAGATAGCCGCACCACCCCATCCTGCCTCTAGCTTTAAATACCTGTGTGCTTGTTCTTGGCATGCGTGGTTGCCTCTTTCTTCTATTTTTAGGAAAGATGGTTGTGATGGGAGGTGACAGTGGGACTGCCCTCCTTACACTGATAACCCTGAGCTCACAAACTGGATTCAAGCACATCATCCAGAGTGTCTGCAGAGGGGCACTAATGCCCTGCCTGTAAGATGCTCAGGAGGACAGAAATGAGGTTCTATCCGTCCTGGCTGCAGCACAGCCATTTTGTACACACCAAAGGCAGAGAAACCACAGAAAGGAAGTGTAACCAGGAGCACAGCTCTACACTCCACCACATAATGCCCTTGCCTAGGACAGCTGTCATCAGTCAAGTCACAGCTCAGCAGTTTGTGTATGATCTCCAGACCCATTTTATGGTCAATTATGGCTTTTAATAGGGGAAAAGCTCCTTGCTCCTTTGAAAAAGAACAACTTCAAAACTTCTGAATATTACAAAGATCTTAACAATAGGCAGTTTTCTCACACCCACCTTCTATGGGAGGCATGAAATTTCCTGGAGGGAACTGCTCTGCGTGTGGTTGTCACACAACATTCACAGTATCACAGTATCACAGTATGTTAGAGATTGGAAGGGACCTCAAAAGATCATCTAGTCCAATCCCCCTGCCGGAGCAGGAACACCTAGATAAGGTTACACAGGAACGTGTCCAGGCGGGTTTTGAATGTCTCCAGAGAAGGAGACTCCACAACCTCCCTGGGCAGCCTGTTCCAGTGTTCCGTCACCCTCACTGAGAAGAAGTTTCTTCTCAAGTTTAAGTGGAACCTCTTGTGCTCCAGTTTGTACCCATTGCCCCTCGTCCTTTCATTGTTTGCCACTGAGAAGAGCCTGGCTCCATCCTCGTGACACTCCCCCTTTATATATTTATATACACTAATAAGGTCACCCCTCAATCTCCTCTTCTCCAAACTATAGAGACCCAGCTCCCTCAGTCTTTCCTCATAAGGGAGATGCTCCACTCCCTTAATCATCTTAGTTGCCCTGCGCTGGACTCTCTCCAGCAGGTCCCTGTCCTTCTTAAACTGAGGGGCCCAGAACTGGACACAATATTCCAGATGAGGTCTCACCAGGGCAGAGTAGAGGGGAAGGAGGACCTCTCTCGACCTACTAACCACCCCCCTTCTAATACACCCCAGGATGCCATTGGCCTTCTTGGCCACAAGGGCACAGTGTCGGCTCATGGTCACCCTGTCGTCCACCAGGACCCCCAGGTCCCTCTCCCCTACACTGCTCTCTAACAGGTCGTTCCCCAGCCTATACTGGAACCTGGGGTTGTTCCTGCCCAGATGCAGGACTCTACACTTTCCCTTGTTATATTTCATCAAGTTATTCCCTGCCCAACCCTCCAGCCTGTCCAGGTCTCTCTGGATGGCAGCACAGCCTTCTGGCGTGTCGGCCACCCCTCCCAGCTTAGTGTCATCAGCAAACTTGCTGATAGTACACTCAATTCCCTCATCTAAATCGTTGATGAATATATTAAATAATACTGGTCCCAGTACCGACCCTTGAGGCACTCCACTAGATACAGGCCTCCAACTAGACTCCGCCCCATAGACTACAACTCTCTGGCTTCTCTCCTTCAGCCAGTTCACAGTCCACCTCACTACCCGATCATCCAGACCACACTTCCTCAATTTAGCTGCAAGGATGCTGTGGGAGACTGTGTCAAATGCTTCCTCTTTCTTCCCAGTGCTTCCCAAGAAAACCCCCATTTTGTATACCCACATTCAGGCCAGCCATGCTAAGGTCAGCCCATGAGGTTAGCAAGAAGCACGCCTTTCTGAACTCAGACTACACCAAGTTTTGCTTTCCAAAAAGCAAAACGCATACACAGCAGGCACAACTTTTTTGGCCGTTTTCAGACAACAGGGTTATCTCTGAGCTGGAGTACCCTGTCAGAAAATCCAGGGGGCACAATAAAGTAGACTGAAGCACGTTTAGATTTAAAACTGTTACTTTTTGTTCTAATGGAACAAAATTGTCTCTTCAGCCTGCAGCCCTGACACCTACACCTAAGCCACCTGCAAGCCAAACGCACACTGCAGTCAACAGAGGGGCTTTTAACAAAAGCAAGAAAACTGAAGTGCTATCCCACACTTGGAGTATAATCCCAGTTACACTATCAGTGAGGCTTCTCTGTCCTCACCCCATCTTGAATGTGATTCCAAATTGGTATGGTTTTCTAGTAGCCGTAGTACTAGGAGCTGCAGGTTTGTTAGCACTGATACTGTTACTATTCAGGGAGCATAGCAGAGTTTTGCTTCTGATTATTTAAAACGTAACCCCTGACTATGGAAACAGAGAATTTTCATGCTGAAATAATATGGCTATACTCCAAAATTTCAAAGATAAGGGTGAGACTCCATCTTTACTTGCCTCTACTGCTTCTTTTCACACAACAGCATGAATTAAGGATGAATCACCAACCTTATCTCCACATTTCTCAGCTTTTAACATTTCAGGACATAGCCTAGATGTTGTGTCATCTTCGAATGGATTTTTTTTCTTCTAAATAAAATGCCTTACTACACTGATGACACCAACAGAATATGAAATGCTGTGAATTAAACTCTGTTTTCCTAAATGGCTACAAGGAAACAGGGAACTGCTACAAGCTTCTCAAGATGGAAGAGGGCTTTAAAAGACAACCAGCTCCATTTCACAGCTTCTGTCAGCTCTTGACATTAGCCAGCTTTCACATTTGTGCTAATCAAAGCAATTAGCAAGTCTGTACAAAGGAGAAGGCGGGTGGCTGTGGATACAGTGCCAGGCTGTTGGCTATAGGCAGTGTCAATAAGGCAAAAGCATCAAATGTCACAGCAGTGGTGGTGCTTCTGCTGGCAACGTGAATTCATTGCTGGTATTTACCTCAATGCTGCATAGGGTCTTAAACAGCTAATCTGGCTTGCTTGGTGTTCTGGGTATATGTTGAAATCAAATGACGGTAAATATTGAGTCACATAAGTAAATTCTCATGTTTGCAAATGCACAAATGTCAAATCAGGTGCATCACCTGCACATTTCACATCACTGAAACCCTTGGGTGGGTGTGAAGAACACTGCACTGATTTACACATGAAAAATGTCAAGGGCATAAGCACATTATGAAACTTGGGTGCTAATGCACATTTTTCAATCTTCGGTGACACCTGAAAGCAAGACAGAGTAAAAGCTGCTGCTTCTTTTCCTCTGAAGTCATACAACTATTACTGTACATTGTCCTGCCTTTGCTTCAGAAACCTGCAGTCAGAGCAATTTCAGATACTTGTACACCCCATCACAGTGGTGGGCAGCATTCCCCTGGCCACAGAGCAGTTGCAGCAAGTGAAACACAGAGACCAACCAACCAGCTCAGGGTGACCCAGGAGGCCTGGGGCAGAGCTGTGAACAGAAAAGAGATGCACTGACAGTCATGCCAGCACTCTGGCTGTGAGAGAGTCCTCAAATCCACAGCTTATACCACAGAGTTCATGTGTAGCCATAAATTTACACATATTTACATATATAAACACACAAAAACATATTCAGTACATCAAAAAGTCAACTTGATCATATTAAATGTAAAGAGAGGGACAACCACACCCCATGTTTTTCTAAAAACCATTAATTAAAGCTACAGTAATTGAACAGTTAACAAACTGCTCTCACTCTCTCTCATGCCACTGCAAGTGTTTCTTGTGAGCTGCTAAGCATGAGGGTGTCTCAGTATGTTTGGGCTACCCAGAGTTTAATTCTTCAATAGGTGGGGAAACAGACCTGCAGAACAGACTCAAAGCGGCTCCCCTGTAGGTGTCAGTTCAGTGTCTGTTCGTGTTGAAGGTACATCTCACCTGAGATCTCACCTTGGAGTTCATTTTTATGACATGTGAGCTGCAGTCTCTTAGGTCAAAATTGCTTAATACTACACAGTCCTTCTTGTTCAACACCTGACAATGAGCACTGCTGCTTCTAAGAGGCAGAAGGAACTGGGCACATTTGTAACTTACAGTAAAAGGACATGGTCAAGGACATGATACAACTGCTTTCAACAGGCAGTGGTGCTCCAAGTGGAGAGAAGGGTCTCACTTAACTGTGTGGTGAGTGACCTCATTATTTGAGTGTGAACCAGGGCAAAAATACCTTTTGAAGTAAATGGATTTGTACTAATGCAAAAGCAGTGTAAAATAAAGGAGGACAGGACCTCCCATATCTTGTCACTGGAGGTCAAGTTTTCCTCTGTATAGTCTGGATCACTGGAGATAGAAACGGGCATATTTCAGGCTTTAATACCAAGCCAATTTGCAAGGGAAGGTTTAAGACAAACCCCTTTGTTCTTGGCATGGGAAATGAAGCAAACCCAAGCACCGCCACCAGGTAAAGTGGAAGGGGATGTACTCTTGCCAGTCTGGTCTTGGGATTTAGTCAAATGCAAAATGCAGTTTGCTGCACTTGTCACTTCATTATTGCCTATTTTGTTACCTTGCTAAAATGTTATGGTTGTTATTTAAGGAAGAAACCAAGGTGAAAAACTACAGATCCTAACTAGCAGTGCACACAACCCCTCTTCTTTGTTCCTCACCTTTTGTGGTGAGATGCAGGAGCAGGACATGACGAAAATGCCTCGAAGACCTTTCCCTCTGACTATAATTGCAGTTTATCCAAATTAACCCCCACCCTCTTTTCTTCTCTGCCTTTTCCCCCTTCCCTGCTTCCCTCTGATGAATCCCATCTCTCTCAAGAGTTCATTATTTTGAACAGCCCATGCTGATGCAAGCCAGCAGAGGTCAGTTAAAAAAAAGATTGAACTGCAAGACATTTCCCAGTGAGGCATCAGTGAACAGAATGTTTCAGTTGTACCAGGGCAGGAATTCAATGGGAGCAAAGATTTCAGATTATTGTATGGATTTGAAGAAGCAGCCACACCTCATCATTTTTGTTGTTGATGTGACAGCTGCTAGAAGATTTTTAGCTTTGGAGCTAGACCTCTGGGAAATACTAGCTATTGACAGTGGGGGATAAGAGGCTATAAACAGCTCTGAGGAATGGGGAGCACAATGCTACCAGAGAGAAAAGAAAGTAGGAAGAGTTTTATTCCTCTTTGCATGTGATTTGTAACATGTTCTGTTAATCCAGGCTGCAACTCTCTCTCTAATGGAAGGCCTCAGAAAGAGTTCAGGCTTGTGTTAATTGCCATAGTGCTTGGAGAAATTAACCGCTTTTCAGAGTGGATACCTTTTTAGTAGTAATTCCTGCGTGTCCAGATCTCCTCATGGAAGGAACCCACCTGCAACACTACTCCCAGAGGGCTTTTGCACATTAATGTTCCCAGAATAGGCTTGTGGGCCAAGAGCAGTGCTCAGAGAAAAAATGTCCACATGTCCCTCCACTCAAATGATGCAAATCCAATGTGCCTGAAGTTGCTCAGTGTGCTCCAAGGGCCAGGGAGAAGGAGCACAGCAGTAGCTGGATATACAGAATATATCCATGGGCATCTCAGGTGACAGGCAAGTACCCTTCACCTTTCCTTGGACAGGAGGGACATGAGCTATGGAGAAACTGCACTGAACAGCATTCGCCTCCATTTTGTTCTTTGAATGGCAGCTAATCCCTATGCCCAGTTAATTTGGAGTTAGATGAGTCTGAGAGGATGAAAAGTGTTTAAAGGGGCAGCTCGCTATAGGTCACCTGATCTAAATTTTCTTTTAGAAATTGCCTGTCCAGATGATGGATTCAACTGGATATTTATTGCTGACTTTATAAGGTGTCTAGACCTAGCAAGGTAATCTTACTTATTACAGCACGTCATAGTACAACTTATCATCATAATACTGTAACAAAATGTCAGTACTAAAGGAATTTTAAGAACAGCTTTTTAATGGATGAAGTGGGTTGTTCCCTTGGAGTTGGAATGACACCACTGAAAAAAAACAGGGACAGTAGCAGCTATTCTAGTGCAAGGTCAAAAGTCTTGTCACCAGCTTCTGAAGAACCCCCTTCCCTTCTTACTACCAACTACACATGGTTGCAAGGAAGCAATGTGGCATATTTTCCTTATGTTGAATTTACCCCAGGGGCATGTGTGTGCATTAAAACACAGTGCAGTGCAAACAGAAAGGGCTGCTGGGCAAAACCACTTGCCGTGCTCAATTAAACTTCTGCTCAATCTGAGGTTTAAAATCCTTTGGTAATAAGACTTCAGTACAAATCAACAGAAGGAGTCTGCCACTCTGCTGCAGACACAATGACACATCTGGGATATGCTCATGAAAGACAGAACTGGGAAATAACAACTATTTTTGCAGGAATCACTAGGTGGTTGGCATTTCTAGTTGTTATCTATCCACTTACACACTTTATGCGCTCCTTGCCTCTAGTGATTTCTGAGCTTTTATGGCAGTATGTTTGGTAGGTGAGAACAAAATCTGTTGTTAGACCAGGCCTGTGGTTCTTTTTAATGAAAATTACATGTGTCACTAAGTCAATTTACAACAGTTTAAAAAGACTATCAAAATCAAACAATGCCAAGTCGTGCTGCTACCAACCTCACAAACATGAGGGACAAAAATCTTTACTGGGGAAGAAGCCACAAAAAGGCTAAAAGGAATGTTACTGGGAACAGGGGTATGAACATTAAAGAGCCAGCTGCCAGGGGCTCAGACTGCTGCTGCTGTCACTGCTGTTCCTACTTAGAAGTGCAAATAAGACAAAGAAATCTCGCAGAAGACTGCTGAGGTTTCACTGTTGTGATGTTACAGCAGCCTGGATGTGTTAATTGAGCATGTGGCTGTGGCCTCTGCCTGCAACAGATAATTCATGTGCTTCGTACCTTTCCTACAAAATAGCAGAAGACGGGAACTGCATGTCAATAATGCTGGTGGAGTTAGCAAGCCCTCATTTTTTTAGGCAGCAGATTGGGTATGAGTAGCTTTGCTTTTTATCTGTTACAGACGTTCATCAAATGGCATCAATCTTTGGACTGGATTCCCGTACGTCTCCACCTGTCAATGTACAGGGACACTGAAAGCCTGGTAAGATGGTATTTCTAGCCTTTCTGCACAGCCTGAGTCCCATGAAATATTTGCAGTGCAGGTTCTTTCAGACAGTGCTATGAGAGAATGTGAGACAATCACTGCCATTGTTGCAAGGAATTTAAGTGTTATAAAAATAATATTACAGCTCTCTGGGTTGCATTCTTAGCTCCTGCAGACAACAGCAGTATTCTCCCATTGATGAGCAAGAGCTCTGCTCATTTACGTGAGCTGAGAATAAGGCATGAGATTTTCAACCATAAAAAAAAAGCAATTCAGCTCTCTGAATGTATCCTTTCCATGTATATTTAGAGCCCTTTCCTTGTCATTATTTACACTGTGAAAATTTGTGACCACATAGGTCAAAAAAGACTAAGTCACCTAAAAAATGTACAGGAAGGGATTGGCACTGCTTCACAAGCATGTGAGTTCTTAAGGGGGCTTTCTCCATCTTTGGAGACAGGAAATATGCCAGTGGTGAAATAAAATTTATCCAAAGTAAAAGGATGCATTATTGGCTATATATGTTGGGGCATCTGCAGACATTTACACTAGCTGGGAAACTGAATATGCATATCTGAAATGACTTTTCTTTAGTTTTAAGAGTAAATGACTTTCAAATGGGAGGAAAATCAAAACCAAACTATGCTTTTTTGTTCGTCCTTCCCTGCCAATACAAGATTGTTTTCTGCACTATACACCATTTGTGAGTGCTTGTCTCTATTTAGTTTAAATGCCTCAAGTGACAATCTCCCTTTTCAGAAAAGGTTTATTTCCCAGTTTTATGCCTTTTTTTAGATGTAATTCTTGAATGCAATCAGCATTGTTTTAACTTTGCTTTCTTCATAATGGCTGCAGAAGCCATTACATTTACAGGAAGCAGGGTTGGACCAGTGCTAGGCTCTCTATCCTTTGCTGTTCAAAGCTCCTTCAGTTATGACTTTTGTCTTCTTTCAAGATGTTACCAGCAATAGCTTGCAAAGTGGCTCACTTCACTCTGTGGATTTACAGCTTGTAACATTGGTGACTTATTTTAAAGACTGCTTTAAAGACTTGTTTCACACTGTACTTTTGAAAATGGTGCTGACGAAAAGGAAAAAGGCAAACAACTGCAGTTACAGGGAGAAAGTTACAGTAGTGTCATAATAGGATCAAAGTTGTTTCTCACCTTACGTGTTAACCTTCGCTTTATCTCTCGTTTTTCCTCCTGCTCCTCTTGCTCATTCCGGGCTGTAAAAGATTTACAAGGATCTCAGGCTGTGGACTCATCAGGCATGCACAGTATGCAACAAAATAAGCCTCTCCATCAGTATATTAATGTTTCAGGACCTCTCTGATGCACAGTGGGTCCCTCTATGGCTGGTGTACTTCCTCAGTCCTTAGCTACTGCACTTCTTCACACACTTCATCAAACATCTACAGCCTCCTTCCTTTCCCTGTGTTGGCACCTCTTCATGTGCGTCACTCTCTAGAAGGGCCAGGCAGCAAGCCAGCTCTTCAGAAACTGTCTCGCAGCTCACAGGCCCAGTGGCCTCAGAGGATTGAGCTATGATACGGTTGGATTCTGTAAGGATGCAAGGCCAATGGTTGGAAGAGAAACATACTTTTTTTCCCATTTACAGAATGATTTCTTGCAGCCCCTCTTTGAAGAGAATGGAAAAAAAACATCAGAATAGGGGTGCCAGGCAAAATCTGCAACTTTCCATGACCTGAGCAGCGCAGGGAGAGAGTGTCCTTCATGAGCCTTCACAACACACTGGAGTGTAAAAGCACATCCTCGGGCAATTCACTTCCAACATGAAGCCAAAAGATCATGTTACAAGTTCACGCCAGGGCAAGTCTCAAACATTATCCCTCAAGAAGACAATAACATTTGAGTATACTAACTCTTCTTCAACTTAGGGGCAGGCTGTCATGCATGTCTTTGTATTGAACGTCTCTGAAACTCTCTAAGAGCCCAGGTTTTTAGATACTCATCTCCTCAACCAGGATCTTTTTCCACTGCTTTGTTGACAGCTGAACTGCTCCTTACTCCAATCATGCCTGTGTGTAACACAACTCATCAGCTTTTCCAACAAGTACCCTTACCCCTGGTGTGATCTGTTTTTCACTCAGATAGGAGTAGCTCAGACAGGAATAACTCTCTGCAGGGGACATTAAGGACTTCAAAGGGCAGTTTGGAATATGTGGCTTGATTTAAATTGTCCAACTTTGGACTGAATTAAACCCAAGGGGGGAATCCCATGTTCCTGTCTACTGATCCTGCAGAAGTAGTCACCTCTGGCACAGTGGCAGTAACAAACCACCAGCATTGACTTCTTCAGCCATGAGAGCACAGGTCACCACTCCCACCAACCACTTAGGACCAGCCAAAAATAACATAAGGAAGCCCTAACCCAGTCTGCACACAGTGAAGGAGATGCAATTTTTCAAAACTGGGGCTTTCCCTAAATGGAAACAAGACCTGATGTTCAGAGACCACAAAAGGCTCTGAGCAGGGGAGCAGGGCTAGGCTGGAAGCCAGGTTTCTAATGCTCAGAGCAAGAGAGCTGAGAGAACTATCACAACTGCTCACTGACTCCACAGGGCTGGGAAATCGCCACCAAAGAGGACAAACAGCCAGTCAATGTTATGATATTTTACGATATGCTGCTGATCTTTAAATGCCACTTTAACGAAAATACCGCTTCTATTTTCAGGAGGAAGGAAACTGATCCTGGAGTAAAAAGAACACAGCATGGAGTCACAAATGGCTTTTAAAATGGTACCTGAAATACACTCACTGATAAATATGTTTTTCCTCTTTCAACAGTTCCTGTCCCTACTGGGATGGATTCCTTTCTAGCAATTGCTCCTCTAGCAATTTTGTTCTTCCCTTTGTGTTTCAAATTTGGAGGAGCTTGTTCTGCAAATGCCTACTTTCAGAAATAGAGCCACTAATAAATCCTTGTAAGATTAAGCCAGAGGGACACAGAGCTAAGCAGAGCCCACACAGAGTCAGGGTACAACTGCAAGCACCCAAGGGGTTATGCATAATACTTACTTATGGCCATTCACTTTTGTACTTGGTGTAAGATGTCTTTCTTTTCTCCTCCTCACCCCTCAGCCCAGCAATCCACCTTCAGAGAAGCCAGGCAGGCTGAAGGCCTCAGTCATGTAAAAGCTGGGAATTAGGAACACATTTTCCTCCAAAACCAGACAGTGACTTTGTTTTAGCTTTTTTTTTTTTTTCTTTTTTTAAGTTAATTAAGTCACGTCCATCTTCTGAAGCTACTGTTGCTTTATTTTATGTGCTCAGGAGATGCTGTGGGTGGGTGTGATTTTCAGGCCTGATTTCTGTGCTGGTGTGAAATGTCCCCCAGTACAACCTGAGACCCTCAGAGCCTACCTAACCATCATTTTTTGTGAGGAACTGATGCAATGGATGTGCCAAGCTGACAACTGAACTACTTGTATCCATCAGAGAAGTGCCATGGTGGATGGGGCATGAGGGGGACTGAGAAATCCTTCCTCATAAACTTGGCCAGCATCTATTAACTTCAAAAAGAGTTCTTCAGTCTTCACACTAACTCTGCAGGTCTGGACTCCACTCACTACATTACTTTGACTTAAATAAGAGCCAGAGAATTGGTCATACTTCAGTGAAGGACCCTTCAAGCACCAGTGTCCCTGTTCTCTATTTCTTTGCTGTGCCTACTGTAATCTTACTGTTGCTACCAGCAAGTAGTAGAACTTGTACAATGGATGCTTCGCTTTTGTAATTCAATAAAGATGACCATCTCATACTTGTTGTAGCAGCATGGAGATAGGAAGCAATCACTTCATGTATAAAAATTGGCTGTCCCACCACATTTTGCCTATTTCTTCCCAGCAGAATGAGCAGTAATGCAGTTACATATGGTACCAGACATGACATTTACATCAAGGAGATTTCAGCTTTAACTGCAAAGGAAATCCTATGTAGTCTACTTGGGAACTTGCTGGGCTTTCTTTTGTGCCTCTGTGTTTCTCCTCTCTGAACTGGGCTTCTGGCAAATTGCTCAACCTGCTTATGCAGAGAATTTACACTCATTATCAGTGCCTGTGTGTCTTTCTCTAGGCTCCACTGTATTTATTATAATTCTCCTTCTCAGAAGACTAGGGAAATGACACAAAGTGATGTACAAACCAGACACTATTTATATTTACTTGTTTAAGGGTGGAGCATTTTTATGCTTTCTTATTTTTTAAATTATGTAACTATTCTAATTTTTTGTTCCTTTCCTGCTGTGTTTCACCAAAGCTGGGATGCCTTGGAAATCCCACATTACTTTTTCCTGTAATTATGAAGCTGTTTGTCTACAAAGACACACATGTTTTGGGGCAGATCTGTTCTTAGGAACCAAGCTATAAAAAACCCATTTAGAAAACACAATATTGTTCTGGATTCAGGGTAAAATTTTCAAACACATCCATGTCATTTAAGAGCCTTTATTCAATTCAAAAGGAAACTAATGTGACTAAGGGGACAATTCGCCTGAAATGTAAGAGATCTTCAGATTGCTATGTGACTGCTGTGATCAGCAAAGTGACCTTTAGGAATTACTGCAAGAAACCCAGCACTGGAGATGCTGCCTCTCTGATGATGTTGGTTCAAACCCTGCTGCCAAAGCAGCTGCCCAAGACCTCCACTTCCCCGCCAGCCAGCCTCACCAGTGCCAGGCTGGTGTTTACTGGTCACGCACCAGTGCCAGGTGGTGCATGACACATGTTTATTCCTAAGTCCCGAGATGACCACATAAGCTGCCCAGAGAATTGGACTCTGTCCCTCCTTGCCTGAGCCTGGCACCAGTCACGTTGCAGGTTTTTCCTCCTCCAGCTGTTCTGCTACCCCCTTGTGAGGCAATCACATCTGGATGTGCCACCTATATCCTCAGGTTCTGCCCCTGACTCCCTTCAGAAGCCAGTCACAGGAGTTAGGAGTAGGCAGTATGAGCATCACTACCAAAATGGGGCTGGCCCCAGACAAATGGCTTTTCTGGAAGCCTCGGGCTTGCCCACACTGCTCTGCTGTCCAGTCTTTTCTCCTCTTTGCACTGACAGTGGTGTCTCTTTCTTTGTCTGATGTGTAATAACATGAGCAGATAAAAAGATCCCACGGACTATTAACATGATTGTTTACTTGCTAGGAATCTGATTTTGAAGTATTTAATCAATCAGTTCTGCCAATTTTCAGCAAATTACCACGTTTTTATGATTCTGTACAATGCAGTTATTTGAACAACAGGAGAAGCTAAATTCTCCTACCTAAGGAGATATTATGTATAAGGTACCAGTTAGAAGTACATTTTCCTGTAGTAGTTTTTAAAAATTTCCCTGGAATGATGCATTTGCTAACTAAAGAAGGGAAGAACTTGTTTATCTTGTTTTCTGTAAGTAACAACAGTGAGATAAACAGCTTTCCTTTAATATCCAAACCACTTCAATGTGAGTACAGAAACTGCAATTTTTTTCCTGTTCTTTCATAAGATTGCAAGATTTGTGCTGGACTCAGTTGTGCTTCCCTTGAAGCTGGTGGCAATGTGTCCAGTAACTTAACCCAGGTCAGGGTCTCTAAATGGTATTTGCCCCTTTAAAGTATCATACGTTAAGGATCTACCAGCAAATTTTGGGCTGATTTAAAGGAAGAGTTTCAGCTGAACATTTCAGGGAAATAATTCCAAGTCACACTGGTTTCCTTCTTCAATTGAATAAAGGCTCCATCTAGTCTAGATGCTGTAAGGATTTTTAGGAAAACTAATCAAGCCATGCCCTAATGTCTTTACTAACTTATAAGAGGATGTTAATCTGTGTAAGAACTGCATAAAAGCTTTTCAGAATGACCAACTCTCTGTTTGGAACAGGACTTGCAAAAGAGATTTAAAGTCTGGGTTTTTTTTCCCCATAGACAGTTCATTCTTGTGAATTTACTGACTCTGATTTTAAATAGCAGCTCTGGATGTTGTTATAGACTTGCATACTTATTTGCATTTATGATGCACTTCTTTATTATTAATAATTCATGTACAGAATAGTTGATGTTCTATAAAAAACACCCAACATACATCTAAACTAACCCAAACTAGCTTCAGGTTAAATGTCAGAGATACCAGGACTTACGTTTCAGTATGTTCCTCTGCTCCAATTCTTCAGCAGTTGGCCTCTGGCTCAGTCGTCTGCGAAAAAAGTCCAAGATCAGTTTTTGGACCATATCACATTCTCCTCAGTTGTCTTGAAAAGTTATTTTGGGGTGTGAGAGGCAGAGCAAAAAGCACTGACACTGCTCCATTATGTACTTGGTACGCCTGGACCATGCGTGACACAGACCATGCTTCGCTTTCGCAGTTTCCTCTGTTTTCAGCTCACGAAAGACAAAATAAGTTATGTCATCTTAGGCATGACTCTCCCACCCCTACCCCAGGCAGAGCTGCTGAAAGCTAAGCTACACAGATGTCTCCACTTAAGTTCCTTCCTCCCATGCTTGCTTCCTGACTCGTGCAAGTATTTCTATCTAAGACCGTGCTAACCCTCTCGCTGCCCTCTTGCCAGCCTCCTGACTATGCCCTGTTTGTTCAAACAGCATTTGGACACACAGGCCACAGAAAAAACAAGGGATGGTTTGGCAGCGCTGACGATAGAACAATAGCAGCTGCCCTCCTCCTCCTCCACACCCTCACTGCCCTCCTCCTCTTGTGGCTTTTACTAAATCTTACATTGAAGGATCAGCATGACTTCCAGTCAACCTGTACATAATAGGGTCACAAACCTCATAATCTAATTACAAGTGGGGACCCAAGCATAAAAATGATTTGAATATTCAGAATACAAAGCAGGGGAGAGAAGCACAAAGGGGTCTTTGGAAAACAAAGTAAACCAAGGAGATGACATCAGAAGTCAGCACTGTTTGGCCTCCTCATACTCTCCTCTGAGTCAATAGGAGTTTTGTCAATGATGCCAATGACAGGACAGAGCCTCCTCTTCCATCAGACGTTGTAATTCAGAGATGTTCCCTACTTGGGGGCCCCAGTCTCTGCCAGCTGAAAGGGGCAACACACCTATTTCAGGGGAGAATGTGGAATCACTAGCTTTTCTCTTTCCCATGGCAGATTGAACATTTATCTCATTGGAGAACTGTTAAGAAGGACAGGAACTTATTCTTAATTCAGAAGAAAAGAATGTCTGCAAAGTACTTTGGAAAGAAAGCATGCTATTCAAGTGCTTGCTATTACCATCTTTAAGATACAGTAGCTGTTGCTAACTGGAGACATCACCAAGAGGCAACTAAAACTACTTTATTTTGCGTTTTTTATGAGAAAAATTTGCCATTCTTAGCCCCACCATGTGTGCCTGCAGGAACTGAGTTATACAATGTTTTGAATCCACTGCACCATGATGCTTTTCAAGAAGATTTATCAGAGGGATGTTACGGATGGACTCCAGCCATCCAGTGTGCAGCTGCGTCTATAGAAACAAACCACACAACAAGCAAAAGGAGAAACTGGTCTGAAGAGAATGCTCCCAAAAAGGTCCTCCCCTTTCCAGGAAAACAGGGATTGAAGGACTCCACTAACAGTTCCATCAAGAACAGTTCACGTTGGAGCTTTTCTAACAAAACGCAGAAGTTTTATCTATCTACATAGGTGATTTGCAAAAAGGACCAACCAAGTCTTCCCTGTGTTTACTGGGGCACTTGCCATGAAGCAGATGAATTTAAACAAAACTTTCACTTCACTGTGTCATTGCTTCCACACAGAGGACAGAAATTTCTTCCAATTATACCCTTAGCATTACATGCACCCTCTACTCCTTTGCTATTCAGGGACTTACAAACCATGAGATTCTTCTCCATGATGTCTGGTAGGACCCATAGTGACAGCCGGCCACAAAAACCTGTCTTCCCCATGAGAGTCAAATGGGATTTTATAAACCCCATTATCCACACTTTACAGGCTGCAGAGTTCTCCTGCCTCCATTTTTGAGTGATGCACTTACATGGCAAAAAAAGCTATGACACTTTTGATAGCTTCAGTCCGGAGAGCTGAAGCTATCTGCATTCATGGGTTGTTAACTGCTTCTGAACCCTTACAAACCCAAGAATTTTTACAGCAAGACTTACAGAGTAAGAAAAGATAAGGTACCCTTTTAGTGGAACAAAATCACGACTAGTCCTTACAGTGCAAGCACTGAAGCATGGCTGGAGGATAAGGAAGGTAACGAACAGAAGCTGTGGAGGCTCCTGGCCTCCAGTACCAGTGTCTGCTTTCATCTCCATCAGCTGCTGTTACACCCCTATTTCCACCATCCTTTCAGACTGAGCCTGCTCCTGTTCCCTCATTGTGAGTCCCTCCCTGCTGAGTACCTCGGATAAACCCAGCCCCTTCTACAGCCCTTCCCTTCCATCCTCTCACAATTCTCTCTTCTCTGAATCTCTTACTCTTTTAGTATAATTTCTGTTGTTGCTACAGTTGCTTCTGCCCCCAAACTATCTTTGGGCTTTACAAACACCTCCACCAACTCCTCGGAACAGCATCACTTTAGTCCTTTTTTTCTTGCCTCTTAACTTCTAGGTTTGCCAGACGTTGAACAGCTGCTAGTGTTACTGTCTTTGAAACTCTTGATACTAGTTACAGACCCTGTAAATCAAAATATGTAAGCAGCTATTGCTTTGTTACCATGGCTCTAACAAAACAGTATTTTCTTCACACCAGATTTCAGTACGCCATCTCCAGTGCACCACTCTGATCTTGGCAAACACCTAGGTGTGATGCCTCCTCTACCTTCCCTCCTGTGCTGCCCTGAATAAAGAAGTATTGATGAAGCCCACCTAGCTTGCAGAGGTTCATTTCAGCAGTTTGATTGCAGGATTGCTGCTGTGCCTAACTTCATTTAACATCACAGGGGCTGCACGAGGCTTTCGAGAGGCCAGAGGTTAGGAGACAAGCGTTTCATTAGCAGCACCATCAGAATAAACAGGAGAAAATGGAGGTGAGGAAGCAGTCTGGTGCAACAGCAAAGAACGGATCTGCTTGTAAAAACAGAACCGAGCGGAATGTGCAGTGCTGCTGTTGGTTACTCGGGCTGTTTCATGGAACTGTACGAGCACAGGTGTCTAAGCAGCAGGCAAGACAGGCCTTAAAGAGCAACAACCTTCTACAGTGTTTTCTGTATATAAGATCTTTTGTGTGAACATGCTTGACCCTCGCTGTGCCATCCATGCAGCTTTGCAATGAGCTTCAGGCATTCAAGGGGATCAGAAAGGGTTTTTTTTTGTAATTTGTGCTTTGCAATGTATTGCCTGGTTTACACTTCCGTAAGTATAATATCCAAATGAGACTGCCAGTGAAAAATAAACCAGTTTGCTCACATTTACAAAGACAAACTTGACAGCAAAACAATTTTCTGAATTAATTCCCTGAACGCTCAAAATGTACCACACGCCTTGTGCTAGAACAGTACTAGAGCTGTGCAGCTCTTCGTAAGGACATTGTGAGATGGTTAGTTTAGTTCAGTTTAGTTTTCTATTCATTTTGGGCTGTGTTGGGCATGTCATGGTGCATGAATAGGAGTTTGGAGGGAGGAGGGGCAATCATCAGTTGCTATAGAAGTTTCTGCTCCATGTGGCAGGAGCAATAAAAGAAAAAAGTGGCTGTATATCTCCCCAGGCAATACAAAACACTTAAGCGAAGAGTCCACAGTGATGCTTTCCCTGCTCTACAGTGTGGTCATACCCAGAGGGCTCTCAGGGCAGTGGACAACTAGTTGTGAGGGTGACAGTCAGGCTCTTGCAGCCCTTTTGTCTAACAGTGTTTTAGAGGCAAGGCACACCTGGCTGCCAAGGCTGTCCCCTACTAGGAGGCATGGGTTTTCCCTCCTTAATCTCTTGTTTTGTTGATGATGACCTTTGACTAATCCCATAGTGGTTATGTGAACAGGGTGGTGCTGGGTATGTGTATTCTGGGTACCAGGAATTCATCTTTGCCTTTACACAGAGGACAAGAAAATTTAAGAGCTTAGTATAGGGTCATCTGTAAATATAATGGCTTGATATAGTACAAGGCTTGCTGGAAAATGATTCCCCATATACTTGCCAGGCTTATTAACTCCGAGTGTTTGCAGATACAAGAGGCAGAACCGAGCAGGTCTTCAGTGCTTGAATGGTTACAGCTGGTGCACATGATCCAAGAGCAGGAGCGATGGGCAAACAGGTCACAGGCAACCACAACAGGGCACACAGCAGCACAGTGAGGTGCCCAGAACATCACCAAAACACGCTCACATAGCTATTCCTAATGACTTAAGTCACCGTGATGTAAAATAGCTTCTGAGCACAGTGAAGCATAACCTCTGGAGCAGCTCTTGAATTTATTCTGTAGATGCAAATCTTTTTACTCAGTTGCAATTTGGCTCATACTACCCTAGAGATTGCTCTAAGAGAGGAGTAAATCTGAGCTGGGCATGTGAGAAGGCAGTTGCTACAAAGAACTACTTGTCACATTGTTCTTTAGTTGGCATAAATGAGCACAATTGAAGCCAATAGAAATGTGCTGATTTACATCAGCTATGTAATTCGACATGAGGAAAATTCAATGGGAGTAAAGAGTCTTACTGTTGCTTAATTTAGCTTGCATTTCCCGACAGTAACGCTGATAGCAAAGCAATATTGATGAAGTATAGGCTACCAGGGGCTCTTTGCACTCCCATGCCAAGTACAGAAAATTGGAGGAGAAAAATGGAGGAGAATAAAATCTTGTATCTGCTTCTGCCAGTTAACTGTTAGCAGAGGGCAGGAATGAACCACCTCCTTTCCCTACATCACTGCACAATGAGCAAAAATATTTGTAAGCCTGGAGGTTCCCCTTCCCTGAAGTATCAGCCCAGATACCGTCAGCCAGACTTTAGTCTACACAGAACTACCCTTCTCCTAACAGGATTTATAAAATGGGATTAAATGCAGTTTTACCAATGAGTGAATAAACTGAAGGCATATTAAATAGAAAATCCCTAACCAAAGAAGCAAATGTAAGAGTTTGACACCATTAAAATTCCTGTACTTGACTCCATTAACATGTTGGCTAATCTATACAATACATTATCTCTTCTTTTAAGCTCTCTTTCCTGTATGACAAGTCTCCTGATATCAATAATGATAATATGCCTTATAACGTCTTTCCCTGAGAAACTGAGGCAATAAAACCATAGGAGTGTTTGCTACGATTCAGTTACCATGTAATGACTGCTCTCCACTTCCCTGCTGATCTTAAACACTCAGCCTCTGGGAGATGGTGGTTCTTCTGCAGCTACAAAGAAGCCTGTGGCAATGACTAGGGCAGATTAAAGCAGACAGAGACACCTGTTCATCCCTGGGAAAATGAGTTAAGCACCACTGAGACAGAGTTTAGATGAGAACTAGTTAGCCAATTTTGTTAGGACCAAGTCTGGAATAAACACAAATTATATGTTTAGGGGCGTAGAGCCTAAATTAAAATCTGAATAATTTTAGTTGAAAATTTGATTTTTGCTGCCTAGATTGCAGTGAGGACTTTGAGGAAAACTAATGAGCAAATTTTCTGCTTGCAGAAGCATCTCCAGGTAGTGAAAAATATAATGAAGCTGATCCTTTGTTTAAAACTCTGAACATGACCAATTTGTTTTATCATTTTTTAGCCCATGTGAGTCTATTCCTGAGTCACAGCTCTGAGAAATTGAGTTATTATGATTTTGATTTACTCTTGGGAATGTTACAAGCTGCCCAAGAAAGAACAGTTGTCCAGATTAGGTCTCCTGAGGAAAGAGAATCATAGTCAAAATGTAGATTTCAACAATCCATTATGTCTGCATAAAGTTATAATCCTGTCTATCATATATAGAACTTATTTCTTTAAAGTACCCCAATAAAGCAGAATCATCTTGGGCCACGAACTCTGTATTTTGTTAAAAGAAATAAAGGAATGACCAGATAGTCCTATGACTCTGAGTAGAAACGGTGTGACTAATGACATACCCAAATCATTAATCTTTCATTAGAGCACAGTACCACAATGCAGACACCCGCATTCACCCTGGGAATTGCTTAATTTCTTATTCATTTCTTGCCAAGTAGTGCTAGACACTGAGATTCAGATTTTGTCTGAATATTAACTGCAATAATAATATTAACTGTATTTTAATAATATTAACTGTAAAATGCCTACCAATACATGGAACACTGCAAGATAATGCATGCTTATGTCTCACACCTCAAGGCCTAAAATGGAGTCTCCCCTGTTTCACTAACATCAAACCTTTTAGCCAAATGCTGGCTGTTCACATAAAATATGATCATGAAAGTTTAAATGATTTTTTTAAAAAGGACATGGTGGAATTATGATACACCACAGGAGCTTTCAGCATTGATTCTCAGATCTCTTAACCCTAATCCCAAGAACAAAATATCCAACAACTGCAGCAGGAAACAAAAAGAACAATCTTTTTTAGAGGAGGGAATTTACTATGTATCTAAATTCAAGAATATATTTTTGGAACAATAAAAATGGGGTATTTTTGAGTACTAGGAATCCAGAGGGAAAAATATACTAAACACTGGTTGAAAATCTAAAGCATGCCAGAAAAAACAGATGGATGTTAGGAACCATTGTAAGAAAAAAATGTTCTAAAATGTTAGTGATTGTCCTTCCATTGTCTGTACAGCATTGTGAAGAGACACTTATCCAAAGGCAATAATATTGAACCAAAAGCTGATTTTACAAAGCTGAAGAAATCATACTTTACAGTTCAAGGTCAATCCATGAATGGCTTGAATAAAATGGCACCATGTAAAACAATCAGAGCTGAACAAATGTATTTGCTATCTATAGGCATTATTGTGTCTGGTTTGTTATAAAATTACCCCTTGTCCTATTGCTACAGTCCCTAATGAAGAGTCCCTCTCCAGCATCCCTATAGGCGCCCTTCAGATACTGGAAGGCTGCTATGAAGTCTCCACACAGCCTTCTCTTCTCCAGGCTGAACAGCCCCAACTTTCTCAGCCTGTCTTCATATGGGAGGTGCTCCAGTCCCCTGATCATCCTCGTGGCCCTCCTCTGGACTTGTTCCAACAGTTCCATGTCCTTTTTATGTTGAGGACACCAGAACTGCACACAATACTCCAAGTGAGGTCTCATGAGAGCAGAGGGGCAGGATCACCTCCTTCAACCTGCTGGTCACACTCCTTTTGATGCAGCCCAGGCTACAGTTGGCTTTCTGGGCTGTGAGCGCACACTAAAGCCAGCTCATAGAGTCACAGAATCTTAGAATATTCAGTTTCACATTTGTCCCCAGTCTGCTGCCAAAGGGCTTCCTGGACAATCCTATAGGTGGTTCTGCCAAGCAACAGACTGAGGCAGAGGCCAAGATCCCTTCAGTTCTCTGCCACCCAACCAAGCCAGCTGTGACTGGAGTTGTTACATCAGCCCCTGGTGTTTTTAGCAGCTTGGATGAAACAAACTTGGGGTATTCCTCTAATCTCTAGCACATGGCTGCTTCTTACCATGAATGTTATGCTCTTAAAAGTAGAGCCATCTCCAAGCATGAGCCAGAATAGCAGAGCCCCTTTCCTAGGCATGCTCCCCTGCCCCAGCTCCTGGTGCTCAGGGATGCTCATACGGGTTGAACATGCTTTGACTGGGAGTAAAGCAGTTTTTCCTGTGCGTGTTGTGAACTTGGTATAGAGAGAGGAAGCAATGCTTTAGGTGGGAAGGAGGTCTGTGGGGCCAGGTAAGAAACTGCAGAGGAAGGGATAGCAACAGGAGCATGGCCCCACTCCCCAAACTTCCCATAGCCCTCTAAAACCCCCCTCATTTTCCCCAGTGCCCTTCTCCTCTAAAGATCCTCTTCTGTGAAATCTGCTGCCACAAACTTAAATGTCAGCTATGCTGAAAAGCATCTGCTGGCTCCAAGAAAGGGTTAAGGGCTGAAGCGCATGAGGGAGGAACCACCTTCCTTGTATTTAGCTAGTGTGAAGATCAGACCTCCTAATGGGCCTCTGTGGCCCACAGAGACTATGTGGTGATTGTATATGGACCACAATGACTGTATGTGCATAGACTGCACTAGCAGGTGTCTTACACTTCTAGCACTGTCAAAATGCAATTTGTGTCATTAAAAAAGCAACAGCACTCTATCTTCTTATTCACATATGCACTAACAAACACAACTGTAATCTTTAAATATGAAGCCAGGAACATCCAAAACATGTAAACAAACAAACCAGTTCTGGTTGGCAGTCTGAATAATCTGTGACCACCATGGCAATCTCAATCCAAAACGAAGAAAGCCGCTGGTTTTAATGAAGGAAACTTGGGCGGGAAGCTTCATCAGCTTGCTGATGGCAAGCTTAACACTTACACAGGCAACATGAAAAAGTCTCCTTTGTTACTGCAGCAGCTACAGACCACTCAAAGAGCAGAGAGAAGAATCACGTATATCCCCTGACTATGTTAATTTGTTATAGACCACCCTACCAGTGCCAGCATGAAGGAAGGCAAATGAGCCACACTGCAGAAATCAACTTCATCCCCGAACAGGCACCTTACATTGGTAATGTCAAAAAAGCACAACTTACCCACTTTCTGAGAAATTAATCAAAAAGCTAAAATACTCAGTGACTTGGAACAGCCACAAAACAGGAATTCCAAGTAAACATTTTTGTAACAGAAGTTGGCAGTACCAACAATTCAAAACCACAGTAATTCCGTTTCTAAGAGAAAAGATGCATAGGAAATAGCATGGTGCCCACACTTTGTCTTGTTACTCAAGTGGAAAATTCTGGGAAGTGAACAAATTTTGAGAAACTTAAGAGTGAATAACTATTTTGTGCCAGAGGGATTTCAGACCCCCAGACTGCATGAAAGGCAGGTGATAAATAGCAGTGACTTACTGCAAAGGGCTGCGGCCTAAAATATCTTGAAGATTAAGAATTAGGGCCAGGTGAAATGTTTCTGAAAAAAAACAAAATTGCCAAAACATTGGGTTCCAGCAGGTCAGAAACTATCTGCAAGGTAGTGAGTAGTTAAAAACAACAAAAAAGGGAATGTAATAAAAAACAAAATCATAGAATAGTTAAGGTTGGAAAGAACCTTAAGATCATCCAGTTCCAACCCCCCTGCCATGGGCAGGGACACCTCACCCTAGACCAGGTTGCTCAAGGCCCGCTCCAACCTGTTCTTGAACACTGCCAGGGATGGGGAGGCCACAACTTCCTTGGGCAACCTGTGCCAGGGCCTCACCACCCTCACAGTAAAGAACTTCTTTCTTAACTTAAATCTCTCTTGTCTAGGTTTGAACCCATTACCCCTTGTCCTATCACTACAGTCCCTGCCCATGGCAGGGGGTTGGAACTAGATGATCTTAAGGTCCCTTCAAACCCTAACTCTTCTATGATTCTATGAAGAGTCCCTCCTTGGCATTGCTGTAGGCCCCCTTCAGATACTGGATGCTAGTTCTCAGTTTGAAATAAAAAAATAAATGCCTCTATTCGCTATTTTTATTCTGTATCCCACTTAATTATGATTGCTAATTATGTTATTTTATTTTAGTACCAAATGCAAAAAAATCCCTTATTCAGACAGCTCCAGTAGACACAACTGTTCTTGCATTAACTGCTATGGTAATAACAAGCACAAATCTACTGAAGCAGGTTGCAAGGAGAGCTCTTCCCAGTAGCTGTGCTGCCAGCTATACTGCAGATGTCTGGGTCATTCCTAGCCATTTAATGGTCACATTTGCATCTGTGTTACCTGCTGATCAGACTGTGTCTTTGCACACACTTTACCACACCGAGTCTTTTGTATCTGCATAACTGTTCGCAAATTTGTTTCTTACCTTCATAGAGAATGCATGTTTCACCATGATTTGCCCATTGTATAAATCCCTGTCTCGCTCAAGAACACATCTGTCCCCTTCCAGGGGGTGTGTATTTAACACCTTCACTGCCCAAGCCTACTTCTGCCTCTGTGCATTAGCAAAGCACAGAAATATTTACTTGAAAAACTCACAGCATCACATGGAACATCAATGAAAACGTGCTGCACCTGAGACAGAAAATACCAAAAATGTCTAGTTAAAGAAAAAGAAGAAATTATTCACCTGGTTAAAATGGACACCCCCCCCCCCCATTAGTGCCTTAGGAAACTGCACAGTTGTTATTTTGACAAGATACTAGGTATGATTTGCTCAAAGCTGTTCATCATCTTTAGGTTTAAATCTAGTGGCCTGAAAGCATGACAAGGTATATTTTAATCAGGAGAATTCTTGTCCCATCTGCATTTTCTTCTCTCAAAGTTATTGAGATGCACATAATTACCCAGGGGCTAAATTTGGACCATAAAGTGATAATCTTTCTTCTGTTGTTGTTGCTTTGTAACTATTTCCACAGCAAAACAAATGGAATGTTACAAAAGAGGCTTATTACATCAAATATGGAATTAGCAGCAGGAATCAATAATCTCCAAAGTAACAAAGATCCTATTTCCAGGCAAATACACTTAACTTCAAAATAAACAAAGAACCCCCCATGAAACAAAACACGTCCACTGGGACATTCAAACCCTGTGTGCTACACTGAACAGACTGCAGCCTTTCTCTTCATTTGCTGCAGAGTGCGACACCAGCTTTTTATATTTTCTCCCTGAAGTTACAAAGGCTCAGTTCAACCCCTAACAAAGTTTCTTCATTCTGACTAGTATCAGATGCCTGTACTCTTGCCTGAACATTCCCCACCTCCTCCAACACTTTATCAATGTAAAAACCTACTGTGTTACCACAATCTAGCTGCTGGGTGGAGACCAGCATTCTTTTCATTATTATTTTACTTAATTGGAGCTGATGTTGAACTATGGAAGAGGAGGGAATGCCCCACAATATCTTCCATCTTCCTTACGTAAAATGTGAAAGAAACCTGTTCCTAGCCCAGCTGTCTTGAAGTCATTTCTCCTTTACACTTCAGACACTTCACTTCATAAACCCCACTGGGACAGCATTGTAGATGTCTTCCCTGTGACATTTCAAATCAGGGTGATATTAAACTCCACATTTTGCAACTGTTAGTCTTCTAACACAAGACTACCTTAACCTGGTAACTGTTCTTTGAGGTTCTTACTGGTCCAAATAGTTTATGTAGCTGGCATTCAGGCAAGGATGCTGAAGAGACTTAATAACTTAAAACATTTTGCATGCAAGACCAACAAAGTATGTTTGCTCATGGCTGCTGAAATATCACAGGAGAATCCTGGATTCCCCTGCAGGGTACCCTGAAATACATCTGTCTTGGGCTTTCAGTGCCCTGGTTTTGTGGCATCCACTTGTTTTCTGTATATCCAGATGCAATAAAGGCAAGGAGAGGGCCTGGAGAGAGGTAACAAAGGGAATCAGCACAGTTGCCCTGGCAAAAGTTCCTTCTGAATATGTATTGATGGTGCACAAAATGTTCATAAAACTGGAAATTGCACCTACTGCTATGAGAGGCTATGGTTTGGTGCTAAAACATGCTGGCTAGGATGGCCTGGGCAAACAGACGCAGTGCCTGCTTCCCAGTTCTGCTCAACCTCATTATTAGTGTAAACATGCAATTTCTCACGCAAAAGTATTAAGCAGAAGTAAAAGAATACACTCGGCTCCTCCTTCCAGCCCCCTCTGGCCAGTCATGTGGACTTGAGTTCTGCTTTACAAGCATACTGAATTTACAACTGTACCTTGTAGTTTACTGGGTGCTAAACCCACTCTCATGACTGGAGATTATTTAGTGCTAGTAACAACTTTGCTCCAACTTGACAGCAGTGGTGCTCTGCTGAGCCCAGCTAACGAACGCCAGCTGTTAAGGAAGAAAGGGAAGGAAGTATCTCACAACTACTAAGCTCCATCAGCTTTTTAAACTCTGATGAGCAGTGGTTTTGGCAAAACGTGCATCAAATACAGGCTTCTGTCCTATTTTCTTACTAGAGCCACTAGAACATTGCTGTAGTCTGCACTACTGCAGATCACTGCTGTTGCATAGCTACCAGACAGCACCATTGCAGGGACAGGATGTTTCTGAGAGGAGCAAGCTCCCAATTCCCCAAATTGAGAAAGAACAATAGATTGCTGTTTGCTGGATCTGGATCCACCCAGAGACAGCAGATTGTAAAGTTCTGCTTCAGTTAGTCAGAAAAGGAGAAAAGAGTGCAAGGAATTGGAAAGCCCTTGGAAGTGAAACTGTGACTCTGTTGTTTTGTTTTGTTTTTTTCTTCCGTGGCAGAGGTGGACTAAGGGGATGGCAAGGTGCTGAGAAACATGCTTGTTAAGGGAAGTTGAGCATCTGGAGTTGATTTCCATGTGGATACAGGGTTTCTGTGAGACATTCTTGTTTAGAAACTGAGTCCTGGTAATACTTTCCATGGAGCAGAGCACAGGGAATTTGGTCTCAAGGGCTAACTCCGTACATTCTTGGAAGTGAAGTGAGCTAGATACTTATGGTCTACATGCCATAGACAGGCATTTGTGAGAGCTTGCAACTTGGCTGCACTGTGCTGGCACAGCCATTGTGCAATAACTGAAAGCAGGAGAGATTTGTCAAGCACTGCATCAGAACAGATTTGTGACAGACACATTCACAGTAACCTTAGTCTAGGGGGCGTGAAGGGAGTCAGGATTCAGGAAGTCTGAGACAGAACCTGGCCACTCGGCAGTGCCAAAGACACACAAAAACTCAGCCAACAACATCATGCACTTCAAAAAGCGAAGATGGTGCTAACATACAAAGACTTTGTCAGCTTTTCTGATGCCGTATGCTATCACAGAATAGTGGAGGTTGCTGCCTAGAGCCAGGACTGTGTCCAAATGGCTTCTGAGTATCTCCAAGGAGGAAGACTCCAAATCCTCTCTGGGCAGCCCGTGCCAGTGCTTGGTCACCCTCACAGTGAGAAAGCATTTCCTGCTGTTCAGAGGGAACCTCTCATGTTTAATTTGTGCCTGTTGCCTCTGGGCCTGTCACTGGGCACCACTGAGAAAAGTCTGGGTCCATCCCCTTGTACCCTCTCTTCAGGTATTTATACACATTGATCTCCTGAGCCAATCTACACACAAGATTCCAATTTATACACAAGATCTCCCCTGAGCTGCCTCTTCTCCAGGCTGACCAGCCCCAGCTCCCACTGCCTTTGCTCACAGCAGAGATGCTCCAGTCCCTTAATAATCTCTGTGACCCTTCACTGGACTCTTTCCCATATGCCCATCCCACTCTTGCACTGGGCAGCCCAGAACTCGACACAGCACTCCAGACGTGGCCTCAGCAGTACTGAACAGAGGGAAACGATCACCTTTCTTGACCTGCTGGCAATAATTTTTCTAATGCAGCCCACAAGGGCTTGTTGCTGGCTCATGTCCAACCTGATGTCCCTCAGGACTCTCAGATCCTTTCCTGTCAAACTGCTCTCTCGCTGGACAGCGCCCCAGCATACATTAGTGCATGCGGTTGTCTTCTCAAATGCAGGAATTGGCACTTGCCTTTGCTGAACTTAATGAGTTTCCTGTCAGCCCATTTCTCCAGCTTATCAAGGTCCCTCCCTCTGGATGGTAGCATGCCCCTCGGTTGCATCAGACAGTTTTGAGTCATTAGCAAGTTTGCTGGGGGTACTCTCTGCCCACCATCCAAATCATTAATGAATGATGTTAAAGAGGACTGGACCCAGTATGGACCCATTGGGGTATGCTGCTAATTACTGGCCTCCAACTGGACCTTGTGCCACCAATCACGAGCCTTTGATCATGGCCATTCAGACAGTTTTCAATCTATCTGCCCACTAGCACATAATTCAGTAACTTCACTCTGAGTATCTTATGTGAGACAACGTTGAAAGCCTTACTAAAGTCTCCACAGACACTATCTACTGCTCCCTCTTGTCTACGGGGCCAGTCAATTCATTGTAGAGGTCAATCATGTTGATCAAGCATGACTTCCCCTTGTGAATCCATGCTGGCTACTCTTAATGGCTTTCTTGTCCTTTATGTGCCTGGATACGGTTTCCAGAATTATCTGCTCCACCACTTTCTCAGTGATCAAGGTGAGGCTGACTGTCCTATAATTCCCTGAGTCCTCCTTCTTGAACAGATGAGTGACATTTGCTTTATTCCAGTCTTTGGGCACCTTTCCCAGTTGCCAAGACCGATCAAAAAAACATTAAAGAAAATAAAGATGGCACTTAATCTTCAGTACTGCTGGGTCAAATCCATCCTTTCAGATATACTATTATGCTGAATAGTGAGGCAGCATTGCTCTCTCCTGAAGATGTTAACACGTGCCCTAATTATTAAAACATACCATGTCTACTGACAAGTACAAAGAACTAAGAGAAAGGCAAGGTACAGTGATGGGCAGGTGGGAGAATGAAATATGAGGCAGTCAAGTGTGCAGTGATCAAGGAGGATGCTGAGATAAGTGACCAGTGATGCCTAGCATTCCCTCACTGATGCCTTGCATTTCTCCATCGTGGTCTTTATATCTGCTCCAAAATCCTCAGACTGAGGTCAAGTGCTGTACACTACCTTGAACTGGGGTGGGGCTACCAGCACTACTGAAATACAAGACAGGATGAAGACTCTGAAGAGAAAAATTAGTCAAGACAAAGTGAAATAAAAGTAACTCCCAAAAATGTTTCCCATGGCAGGGGTTTCAAAGGCAAAAATCGTACCTTTTCACTGCTGCAGAGCCTTTTTTCACCTGTCATGTTACATTAGAAAACATGATTGAGCCTTTAACTTGCTGCAATTTGTGCACTGCAAAATGTTGACAGCTTTTCTAACTGCAGTAGAGCATTAGGTTTTCTTTGCTATTCTGAGTGGAAGACGAAATGGATGGTGGAGTACTACACAGCTCTACAATCCCTGCAACTGCACAGGTCTCCCTATCTCAGCATATATGTCTGCCTAGATAAGGGAAAGGTTAATGGTTCTGGCCCAATCCAAGTGTGAATGACATCAGGCATTTACACTCAGTTGTTAATTGGGAAAAAGGAAGAAGTCTCTGGCGATGTTCTGGTCCTGGGACATCAGCTACCCCTTCTGAAATGAAGACAGGAAGGTTTGGGGATCAGCTGGAGAATGCCCTGTTGGGAAGACTCAAGAAGACACCAAAATCCTGTCAGGGAAATTGCTTCCCACTTCGAGGTCGATGTGCAGCTGCAGTGTGTCCATAAACCGGACTCCTAAGAAACCGATTCCTGTCAGAGGCACAGCCTGCCTCTTTCTTTTACTGCTGAAACCTGGGCAGGGAAGACCTTCCAGTGGGGCAGAGACTGCTCTAGCAAAGTCGGGGACCACAGTTTTGATGCTCAAACTTCCCAGTACAGCGGAATAGGCCAAAGGAGCTCACTGCTAAGACTGCTCCTAGTCTTAGTTGGAGGTGTGCCAGGTGATGGGGCAGTGAAAACACCCTCAAGGGAGATGGCTAGAGACCTTTCCCTGTAGCTTCTGCGAGGGCCTCGGGAGGATGGCATTTACGTGCAGTTTACATCTCCCTGTGTGTGGGACCACAGGGCCTGGGTGCAACCTAGCTGCCATTTGCAGCACCACCGGGTGACTGAGGTGCCCCAAAATCATAGAATCATAGAATAGTTAGGGTAGGAAAGGACCTTAAGATCATCTAGTTCCAACCCCCCTGCCATGGGCAGGAACACCTCACACTAAACCATGTCACCCAAGGCTCTGTCCAACCTGGCCTTGAACACCGCCAGGGATGGAGCATTCACAGCCTCCCTGGGCAACCCATTCCAGTGCCTCACCACCCTAACAGCAAAGGATTTCTTCCTTATATCCAATCTAAACTTCCCTTGTTCAAGTTTTAACCCATTACCCCTTGTCCTATCACTACAGTCCCTAATGAAGAGTCCATCCCCAGCATCCTCGCAGGCTCCCTTCAGATACTAGAAGGCTGCTATCTTCTCTTCTCAGGCTTCTCTTCACAGCCTTCTCCAGGTTGAACAGCCCCAACTTCTCAGACTGTCTTCATACGGGAGGTGCTCCAGTCCCCTGATCATCCTCATGGCCCTCCTCTGGACTTGTTCCAACAGATCCATGTCCTTTTTATGTTGAGGACACCAGAACTGCACACAATACTTCAAGTGAGGTCTCATGAGAGCAGAGTAGAGGGGCAGGATCACCTCCTTCGACCTGCTGGTCACGCTCCTTTGGATGCAGCCCAGGATACGGTTGGCTTTCTGGGCTGCAAGCGCACACTGAAGCCGGCTCATGTTAATTTTCTCTCAACCAACACCCCCAGGTCCTTCTCCACCGGGCTGCTCTGAATCTCTTCTCTGCTGAACCTGTAGCTGTGCCTGGGATTGCTCCAACCCAGGTGTATGACCTTGCTGCCATCCACCATCCCACCAAGTAACTGAGGTTCCCATGCACATGCAGGAGAAGGGGCCCTGGTCCAGGCACCATTCCCCACTGAAGGAGCAGGCTGGCGCTTTTGCAGCTCCTGCTGTTTTTGATCAGGGTCTCCTGCTTGCCAGGCTAGCTTTTAAATCAAAGCCAGTTGATTGCAAGGAGGCAGGAAGACCGTTTCTGTCTTGATTACTGCAACAAAGGACATTGTGAACACTCTTCCAGCATGCTGAAAAACTCATGTATTCTGTAGGATAAACAGTCCAGCTTGACATTACAGATGCTTGCTCATTTAGCAAATACAATATATTGAATGCTGATTTTATTTATTACCCATTAATTATTAGTGTTGCTGCCTCCTGAATTCAGGATGTCAGTGAAGAACCAGGTTACAAATTTACCTTCATATTAAACATGCTTTCCCTGTAGTTTGCTGGTTTGAAAATTATTTATCATCAGGAAGGCAAGTAATGAATATTGCAGGTTGCATACTTAAGAGACATGTTGATGTGGTCTACTACACATGAGAATGGTTCCTCTTCACTAAAGTTGTTAACATAAAGAGTAATTTCACATGGTCAGATCTGAGGTTAAGGACTTAGTTTAATCCCCACACATGGTCTGTGCAGTGCTTATGAATCCCAGTGCACTGAAATATGAGAATAACTGTCATCTGTACTTGGCTCTAAAAGACCAGTTGTAACTTTTCTGCATATATGCAAAAGAAGTCCCTGTTCATCTCTAAGGTGATCCTTGTGTTAACACTACGTCTTAGGGAAAACATGCAAAATTCCAAACTTAGATTAATTGTACCAGGTGTAGCAGTAAGTATGTTCTCTTTGTTGGTACATTTATCTAAATGACATTTCAAACTCTATAAATCAAACATGTAAAACATTAAATACTGTTTACTACAGGGCCAGGCCTTCAAAAAGTTAACTCCATTTATTCACATACAATAATCTGCATATGAAACTCCCGCATTTCTGGATATAGATAGATGACCATGCACATAAGTTACACTTACTTCTTTAGCTTGTGCTCACAGTAATAGTCACTGTGAATATATATGTGAGCATATATATATTTAAAAGCTGATTGGAGTCAGAACAAAAAACCTGGTTTTCTGTTTGACTCCTTTTGTCCTGGGTTCAGCAGTAGCAGTCATTTTTTCGCCCTCTTGGTAGCTGATGCAGTGCTGTGTTTTTGACTTTTGACCTGGGAACAGCGCTGATAACACCGATGTTTTTAGTTACTGCTCAAATGTTTACCCTGACCAAGGACTTTGTGAGCCTCATGCTCTGCCAGGGAGGAGGGGAAGCCGAGAGGAAGCAGAGACAGGACACCTGACCCAATCTGACCAAAGAGGTATTCCATACCCAGCATGTCATGCCCTGGAGGTAACTGGGAGTTACCCGGAAGGGCACTCACTGTTCACTCGGGCTCGGTTGGTGTATGGTATTGTATTCTCTTCCCTTGTTATTTCCCTTGTCATCTTTATTACTGGTGGTAGCAGCAGTGGTTTGTGTTATACCTTAGTTACTGGACTGTTCTTATCTCAAGCCGTGGGAGTCACATTCTTTCCATTCTACTCCCCCCCCCCTCTGGGATTGGGAAAGGGGGGGGAGAAAAGGCAGGGGGGGCAGGGGAGTGGACTGCGTGGGTAACTTGATGACAGGGTTTAAACCACGACAGCCTTACAAGGACTACTTATGTTAATCTGCACATGCATTGCCATAATATGCCAAAGAGGGAAAAAAATTGCAAATTGTAACTTCTGAGTGAGGTTAAATATCTTGCTCAAAGAGCAATTTCTCCATTTTACAATCATCAGCCTATAAAGTGAAATTTATTCCTGCCAGTCTGCTTCTTTTTTCTACTTGTACTGCCATCTGATTTGTTTCCATTATGAAAATTACAAGGTCATCCAAGCTGAGCAACTGTTGTACTTACGATTAACTCCCCACAATCAGCAGACACAAAACATGAAGATCTATGGTTAGATTTTTTTCAAGGTGGAAATTTATGAACTAATTCTTAATGGAGCTGCCCTAAATTTGTCAGCATAGTCAGCAAAAGAAAAATAAAAGACAACAAAACCCCTCCTTTGTTTTCTTTTTTTTTTAAAGCCAGAATATAATATTTTGAATCAACTACTTCTTTGCTTGTGTTTGCTTCACCTGCTTTTATTAATATTTGTCATTCTTTTACTCAAAAGACAGTACTGAATAGACTTCATGTGGCCTCTTGTTTATTGGAGAAATAAAAGACTACTTCTATTGCTGACTTATGTTACTTCATTACTGGCACAAGCTTGCATTATACCACCATGAATTATTTTGCCCAGCAGAGAAATGTGGCTTCCTGTGAGGTAAAAGCTGACAGTTGTTTGACAACTAAAAGCAATCAATTTGTGGCAGAAAATGAAGAACACGACACCCCACTGAAACTGCAAAGGAAACTAAGGTAGACTAAATATATTTGTCTCAGCTATGTTGACAGCCTAACTTAGACCTCAAATACAGACTGCATCAGGGGGCTGAAGAGCGTAGGAAGCAATAGGGTGGAAAGTGTAACCCCATAAAGTATTCTGCCTTGGCTTCTGCAGAGAATGGACAGGAGAAACAGATGTTGCAACAACAGCACAAAGTGACTTGCACTGCTTCCATGAGAGCAGGCAATGGAAGCAGTGACAAACCCCAGGAATAACAAACGCCTTCCCGGGCTGGTGACATCTCTAATTGAAATGAACTTTTGACACAGAGAAAACACTTTCCATTTCATCAGCTGCCACAGGGGTCCCTCTGGGGAGACCTTGCCTTCAAATACCACTTCCTGTTGCCTGTCGCCTACCATTAAAAGCATCCCTCTCCTCAGCACACCATTCCTCCTCCTTTATAGTAATGTAAATAAATTGTCTCTGCACATTTGGAGCCTCACCTTCTACCATGGAGAGAGACATCTGCCCAAGGACAGACTATATCTGCTTTGTGAGGACTTGCTCTCATACATAACAAAACATTTGCTGACACTGGTTGAGTGAAACTGGTGGTAGCAGGGGTCCATCCCATCCCGAGGTGGACCTGTGACAGAGGAGAGATGACACTGCCAGGGCCCATCCAGACCATAGGTTAAAGACACTGCTCATCCCACAAATGAGGGAGCATGTAGAGGTGATGTGTTCTGCAATGACATTACCCACTACCACCTCCCTTTTCCCTTGAATGCTCCATTGACCTTTTGCCATAGCAAATTACTAAGATGAAGCAAACTCATGCTTTTAGCTGTTGAAAGTCACATCAAAACAATGGTAATAGCATCATGTGTGATACTAGACTATTCTTTTGTGATAAATGATGATGTTAGCTATAAAAATTCCTAATATAAAGAGACAAGTTCAAACTGTACTCAGAGAAGAGGATTCTTGTTCTACTTTCTACTGAAACACAGATGTCAAAAGAAATCCTGGTATCTGGGTGTTTTTTCAAAAGCACACAAACTTTTGCTGTCATTGCAAGTTTGTTAACTAACAGAATTTTCCAAAGTTCATAGGCCCATACGTACATTTGGAGACCTCCAACATATCTTAAGTATATATATATACAAACAAGCATTTCTTTCAGTTGCTTGCCTGAGGTTGGAAAGCCTTAGTAGACGCAGCCTTCCCAGAGCGTTTTAACCACCTTTCTTTTCAGTGTAACAGAGCTCACCAGGACATCAATCACAGAAAAGAGGGATGACAAGGGGCCTTGAGAGCCCATCTTCCATCTGTACCCCAGCACAGAGTACTTATTACTGGTGGTTGAGCCCAGATGCGTAATGATAACTCTGTTTCAGCTTGTCACCCATAGATAATCACCTGCTTTTGCTGCCTTTCTCCTGATGCTACGGACAATTTAGATAGCTCCCTTGGGGTTTCCACAAATGTACAGCCTCCTCACAGAGCTAAACTAAAAGGAAATAAACAGAACCATGTTTTCCCTAGCTACCACTGTGGCTAGAAGCTCTACAGCTTTTTTTGCTCACCCCCATTCATGCATTCAGGGCTGTCGCATCGCCCCTTCTAATCCAGGATTTAGATGAGCTTGTTTACCATAATCCTATTTTCTGTGTGATCTATCCCCAGCACCCGCCATGCAAAGAGGCAAGCTACACACACACGTGTGTGCTGCCATTGGGGATGAGCTCTTGCTTTAGGCACTTGCTTTTCTCTCATTAGCAAAAACTGACAATAACTGCAAGAATTGCAGACATCAGAGGTAATTAGGAGGAAATTATTTCACATTACCCAACAAAATGAGGTTTGTGAATAAAGACTAATCCTGCTGTCTGCCCATTCTTTTATCCCTAAATGACCCTGAGATGGGGAAGGCACACAAAATGCTCTCCACCACAGGGCTTCCTGCTCAACAGGGGCCATCTTGCTGCCATCCTCTGACTGAATAAACCCTCCCCTCAACAGGATGGCAATGCTGTGTAAATAATTAACCATTTCAAAAACCTGAATCTCCTCATAGCATAACGCTTAAGCAAACAAACATGATCGCTTCAGACTGTTCAGTCTCCTCAGGCCTCTGAAGGAACTGCTGTGCATTTTAACAACTGTGCAAGCCTTGCAGACTGACCTTTCTTCAGCACTGACAATATCTCCATTACCTTCACAGCGATGTTGAAGACACAATCCTTTCCCCTAATTACTCAATTTTTCTATCCTTGTTTCTGGTTCATGTCTTCTCTTCTGTTTACAAACACACTCTATTGCTCTTTCTCCCAGGTATTCTCCCTCAAGCAGGGGGACATACAGACAACTGGCACCTGTTGTGAAGAGGTCCAAAACCCTCACAGCAGCCTCGTGACATTTTAAAAATCAATGATAATTTTGTATACTTGTGGGAATTCACCACGTTCATTTCATCACCGGATTTCTGTTTCTAGGCAGTATTATTCAGCACAGACAAGGAAGACATAACATTGATAGCGAATGTGCAGAGTAGATTACCTTTCTGATTGAGGTAGTAGGTGACCACCATCTGTCAAACCTGCCGCTCCCTAACAAAGATTTATGACTTTTCATGCTACACTTCTCAGTCACAGACATCTCGGTACTATTTCCAAAGCATCAATGGGACTATAAACATACCTAATAGGTGTGTATGTCCATATCTCAAGTGTACAAATTTACAGCCATATGAACACAGTGCCTCTGTGATCTACTTTCATACTTCCTATCCTTTGCCTCATGATACGTGCAATCCACTATTTATATTGCTTCAGATGAAGATTTTTCCACTTGCTGCTGTAAGGACAGCATCCCATAAGGAACTGTAGTGAATAAATCTAGGGCTATAAAAACAAAAAGCAGAGCACTACTGTATATCTGAAAGGGGAGCCTGCCATTGATTCACTGCTTTAAAGACAGCAGAGCACACCCAGTGACATACTCAAAGATTCAGTTGAACGCTGGGTTGTCCATCGGTCAGTCACATGAAAGGCAAAAGGTAGTGTGTGGACACTGCAAGAAATTACTTTCTTGTTTGTTACTAATTGAATTGTTTTCTATGTAATTATTTAATGTGCAGAGGGCTGCTCCCCCAACTCATCTCTCTCTGCTTTCATACTGGGCATGGTCTTGGGTTAAATGTGACTCCTACAATTGACAGCTTTTGGCAGCAGCACAGCACTAAATCTTAGAGGGCTGCAAAACGTTAATGAGTTGCCTCTGGTACCTGTCAGTGATGGGTAGCAGTCCCTTGACCTGCACTGCTAACCTGTGGACAGCCTTTGTGTATCTCCCCTGCCTCACCTGCAGGCAGCCTGCCCTCTGCCCCAAGGTGGGTAGGAGTGTGCTGATGAAAGAGACATCATGCTGACCAGTAATAAAACTGTGAACATCATGAAGTTCCCTTAACACCAATTATTATCAATGTGATCATATTTTGCATGATTAGCTCATCCTATTCCAGCAGGTGGAGAAAGACAGGATGGCAACAATCCAGGGAAAACAGAAAAGGACACTGCCGTGCTTTTTTGAGAGGCAGTGGACCCAAATCTCAGCTTTAATACTCCTGTATCTAACTACTAATGAGCACCTTCACTAGCCTTGGGGGGATAAGAGACTCAAGAAAGACTTGAGTGTTTTAGAAAGCCCCTCTAGTAGGATGTGTGGCAGATCAGCCAATAGTCTAAAGATATGTTGTCTCAAGGTATGGGGAAGACTTTGCAAAAGTCACTCAAAGCCAGGTGTTCCTAGTTCAAAGGAGTGCAAAGTCCTCAGCAAAGTACGGTGTAGTGTATAGCTATGCAGAAATACATAGATACATTTTCTCTAAAGGGCTCTAGTGCTTACCAGAATAAATAATATATTGATTAAGGAAGTCTGTGTGATCTCTCATGACCACCATTATGATTCCTTGGTGAAACAGGAGTGCAAGGACCAGCACTGAAGCACCTGTTTCAGTACCTGGAGATGGTCCTGCAGTCTTTGGGAGACAGGCAGCTCTGCTGTGCATCACCCATCAGTACTGGTCCTCTTCTTCCTCACCAGGGGCTTCTGACACTGCCCCTAGGAGAACCTCCAAGCTCAGATCCAGAGCCTGTCTGAGTCCTTGCTTCACAATCATAGCCTAGATATGCCACACTCCTCTCACCCAGATAGCCATTGAAAGCTATATCCAGGTCCTCCTGGTCCCTGGCTCTGGCCTGAATAACCAGGCAACCACTGCTTCCCAGCAGGTTCAACACATCCAGAGAGACAGGCAGAAAGCAAAAGTCTGTCTTTTCCCTCTGCCGGTTAACTTTCAGTGTTCTGGCTTTTCCTGTTTACATGCATTTCTTGAGCAGCTGGGGAGCTATGCAGGCACCAGAGGGATAAAACGGAGGAGGAGACTGGGAAAAGCTGAGCAGGCAGAAAAAACAAAGCAAGAAAACCATACCCATTTAAAAATTTACTTAGCACAGGTCTGCATTTCAGAGTAGAAGTTAACAGAGTTGTAATGGTTTTCAGCAGCCAAGAACATAGCCTCCAGGATCCATTTCCTATCCCCAAGTCACATATAGTTACAAGCTGTAAGTTCTGCATTTTAACTCTATTTTTGCCCCTTGGTTGTAGGTATCATATTTTTGAGTAGTCCATTCTGGTTTGGTTAGAGGAGGAGGTCTTCTAGTTAGTTGCTGTAATTGCTGTGTAAAGACCGCCCAGAAAAAGGCTATGGTGCAGGGGCCTATTCATATGGCTGGTATTCATGTGATGTGGGATCTCTTGCCATTGCTAGGATGTATGCTGCCATCTTGGGCAAAAAAGTTCCATTTTGCTTGAATGTACATGTGCTGAGCCATGACACAGGATACACACCAGAGAAGCATTACATTCATGTGAAGTGTTTCTATGATAGGCACAAAGGTTGTAATTTGTCCCACGACTGAGCCAATATTCATGTGTATAGCAGGACAGCTCTTGCTATAGGATATAGTTTCTGCAGCCTCACTCTTTCAACTGGTTTGGTGTTAAGTCAAGCACTAGTCTCTCAGTATGGGAAACAAGCAACGTGGTGAAGTCTGCTCTAGAGTCTCTCTCTACCAGTTGGTGGAGGCGATAATAAAGTCATAACAATTTTCTGGGACTAACTGGAGGTTCAGAGCTTCCAAGCTGCGTTTGAATAGGATCTGAACAAATAGTTCTGAGACAAATTAATTCCTGGTGCAACTCTAATAAAGCCGGAGGAATTATACCTGGGATGATTTTGGTCCCCCACAATATGTCAATGGTCAGTCTCTCAATATGTCTGGCTATAACCATCTTTACAAATTATGGTCTCTTTATAGTATTAAATTCTGATCTGCCAAATGTGGCAGCCAATGAGCTCTCCCAAACTAGATACTGTGAGGATTATGCATAAATACTGAAGTATCCTCATCAGACCTCGGTGAAAATTAATGGATCCATTACAGACAATAATTATTTGCTGAAGTTTTTATTCCGCATTTTTTACTTCTGTAAGTAGCATATGTGATTTCATTGGCTGGCTATTTTAAACCATAGAGGACCATTGGTGGAACATTACAAATCCCTCTGAAATCCAAAATTGCCAGCTGCAATTATAGTCTGCATCTAGCATCTTCTCTAAGGACTATAAATGCTTCGCAACTTTAATTTTGCTTGGCATCTGCATCACTGTGTGACAATTACTGAGCAAAGGATGGATTGATTCAGTAATGAAGTCTAGAGAATAAAGAAATACTGTCCAAACTGAAACTATGCTCTCTACTTCAATCCAATATTCATCGGTCTGTGCACGTGGATACATCAGATTTAGATACAAAGCACTGGTAAGACAGGTACCTTCCTTTTTGCTGCTGAAGCCTGTGGCTTTTTGCATATTAGAGATGAGGAAAATTATTTGCTGTTAATACTTCTTGATTGGTTTTAACTACTCAAAAGGATGAGCTACTAAGTTGTAAATACTAGTAACTAAAAGGTCAGACTGGCAACTATATTATTCCAGATAAGGCTTATGAAATTCTATCCATTTCAGTAATGTTACACTGGTATAAACTGGGAATGAAATAGCAGTGGCTCAGCTATTTTTTGATCTTGTACATACACAGGTTTAATTATTTGAAGTATTTGTGATTGCCCCTCAATCCTAGCCATATCAGAAGACAAGATCAAGTATTATACCTCAGATTGAATGAGCAGAGATGCAATTGTGGGAACAAAGAATGACACTGTAAGAATATGGGGCTTACACAGGAAGGATTCTGGGTATTGCCAAAATTAGTTTTCCTGTTAAAAAGAGATATGCTGAAGAAACATTCTTTAATGGGGGAGAAGCAGGTTTGAGAGGTGAGATATAAAACATTTATCATAAAAAGCACCTGGGGCACAGTGAGCTGTGCAGAATCAATGTCTGCAGGTGACACTATTTGCCTTCATCAGACAGAGCTGTAAAATTCCTGCCAGACCTCAGTAATTTAGGCAAATGGAGAACACAATGGAAATCCTGTCCAATGTCATTTCAAGGTCAAGCAGTGCATAGTAGGATACACTAGCAGACAAAAGTTTCAACTCTTCACATGCTTCAAAAGGGATCAAAACTAATCAAACACCAGGACCCTATCATTTGCTGCTCTTCAGGACCCTGTCATTTGCTGCTCTTCAGGACCCAGAGCTCCATGTGCAGCTGCAGGCTAACAAGGTATTAGACTGAATAAAGACTGGGCTGAAAAATCACAGTACCAGCAAAGTGCAGCAGCATCTTTCATACTTTGGGCGTCACTGCTGAGGCCCTTCAACAAGAGAGCTGAGGAATTAGACAGGTTTTGGAGCAGGCTAAGCATGATCCAGCACAAAGACTTACAGACAGACTAGAAAGATGCGGTCAGTTTATTCCAAAGAGGCGACAGACAAGACCATAAACTGGTGGTCTTCTATCTGTGATTTTGTCAGGGTCACACTGGACTGAAACTAGCAGCATTCACCAGTTCTGCATACCATCAAGTTGCTAACATGAAATTATTAAATATATTTACAGAAATCATGGTTGGAGCATAGAAGGTTCTCAGACATTTCTACCTGACCTCAGTTTAATAATTCTTGACAGAAATCTTCCACATTTAATGGCTACCCTCTATACCCTTCTATATGCAATACAGAAAACCAGAACAGCTGCTGAATAACACTGTTACGAAGAACAGAGTCTAGATAGGATAAATCTGTTCAACCTGACCCAATAAAAGCAGGTACTAAAGGACATAACTATTTTGGATCACAAAAAGACTCAGCTACTCATGGGAGATGCAGTCAGAAGAGGAAGTTACGCCTCTGCCCTTTGGCCAAACCAATAGCTTATCAAATGGCACCTGCAGCTAAACTCCAAAATGCTATCAAAGCAGACCATTTCCAAATGGTGCATTGAAAACAACCAAATCCACACAGTACACACTGATATTTAATGCAACCAAAGATCCCATAGAATATCCCAGGAAAATGAAATGGGGCATTGTAAGGGAAGTTATACTGGAGCAGAAATGTATTCCCTCTTCCACCCATGGCTTTTCCTTTTGATGAACTCTGAACAAACAGATCTCAAATATTTACAGACTAGGGATAAAAAGCTGCATCCCACCACGTATTTCCAAGAGCAAGAGTTAGAAAAATGTTTGTCTCCTACCTTGTTAACTTTGTCCCAATCTGCTGCCTAAGTTCAAGCCTCTCTTCATCAGTCTGCATGGGGAGGATGTTCTTTTCCTCCAGCTCTCGCTTGGAAGGCCTGTTGCTTAGTTTGATTGCTAAAGAGTCCTGCCTGCAGATCTTCCTTGCCAGGGAGCCTGTGGAAGAGAGAAGAGGCTCTGCCAAAGGAGGTTTCATCATTCGTTGCAGCATACAGCAGGCAAAGAAGCACTAACCATCTTCTGACAGTGGGCTTTCATTTACTCTAGTACGGACTGTAGGAAAAGGGGCATCAAGTAACTTCAGGTGCTCTGATAACCTCAATTCATACCATAATAAAGAAAAGCTGAATTTGGCAGGTATACAAGAAAAAAAAAATTAAAATAATGTTCCATAGAGGGGAGTGGAGAAGGGCTTGGTTCAGAACTGCTAGGAGCATCTATAGCCTTTTCTAGAACAGTGTTTCTGAACCACATAATGAAATGAATAATTCAACCTCAGAATCTAGGCAGGCAGCAGAGCTACAGCATGTGGAAAGAGAGAGGTGTCTCTCTCTTGCAGTGTAACACCAAGGCTAGCACTAGAAGAAATTAGAAGTCAATCAGAAACAGCACATATCTAAATGTATGTTAACTGACACTGCTTCTCAGGCAGTAACAGTGGCAAAGACGCTGTGAAAATCAGTGGCCGTTCACGGCTCAAGTTTGATTTCCTAGGCAGTATGCGCAGGGAAGACACACAAGCAGAAATACACAAATCCATGAGAGGTTTTGGGCTTTGGGCAGGAGACTGCAAGATAGTGCAGTTCTGCTCTGTTTCTTAATTTAAGCGCAAAGACTGCTTAATTTCACTTCCAGGATAAGAGAGGACTCTGAGGAGACAAAGTATGTCTGGTTTAGAATCTTCTTTGTGTGTATTTTAAAAAGGGTGTTGTCTGATTGTTCTGAATACTGCTCCCAGTTTTCAGAGAAATTCAGGGGCCTGAAACTTCACTCAACCTGCAGGACAATAAGCAGCTGTCATAGGCAAAGTACTGTATCCTGTCTGCACAGGAGAGTCCTGTGACACCACACCAAGGCAGGAGATGGGTTTTTCTCAGAAAGGTCAGGAAGGGGCCACAAGTCCCTCTCCAGACTTAAACTGCAACATTGCTATCAGTTACTCAGTTCTGATCTGAGCCCAGTTCTCTGATTGTAGCCCTTTCAAAGTATGTACAAACTTACAATTCTGACATTATTTAATATGTACTCATTGCAAAAGCTATGATTCTCTATTAGTGGTAATTATTTCATCCTCCTGAAGTAACTCTACTGAGCTGATCTTGATTTAAGCCAAAAGCAGGGCTTCTGTACACCACTGACACTGAGGAAAGTGATTCTGAGTCAATTAGCAAGTGAATTAATATAAGTCATTTGGATTCTGTCTGAGAGCTACCCAGCAGGGATTCATGAAGATTAAGGAAATCACTATAAATTCATACCAGTTGCTATTTTGGATTAATTTACCAAGTATCAGCATGTAGTTGAGCCCTGAGAGATGCAAAAGCCACTGTCAAGAAAGAAAATTCAGAGTCCTTGTGTTTCTTTTGTGTATCAAGAGTTCAGACTAAAACTTAAATAAATGAGAAAGGAAAAATGGAATGAGTCTTACTTGTAAATAATGAGTTATCATCCTCTTCATCTTCTTCCTCTTCCTGTCTTCCTGGGTAGAGGCAGGAAGAATCTTCATAGTCAGTTTCATGAGGCACATTTTCTTTATTGTCATCGCATTCGATCACAACAGTTGGCACTTGTCTCATGTCTGGAAGGCCCGTAGGTCCTGTTTTTGTAACACTGTCACCTGTGTGTAAACCAGAGCTGTTGGGAAAGAAAAGCAAATAAATAATGAAACAGCTCCATGAAAGACTGAGTTGCTTCTCTAACTGTATTTAGTAGGAAAGCAGTGGTCTTTCCTTTCTGAGAAGAAATGATGACAGAAAGATCTTCATGACCATCAAGACATCTAATGGATTTAAACTGAGTACACATTAGAATTGAGGTACAACACTTGCTAGGGAGAGGTATGACAGCACACAGGCATAAATACTGGCAGCCGGGACTGAGAACTAAAGTTCCATGGCAAATACAGTCTTGGGGCTTCGTGAGAATTGTACCAGCTGTTCAGAGTGGTAAGCATGTCTTCAGCCTGGTGTCTGTGTGACCTCTCCACTGGTGTGCAGGCAATAGGGAGAAAATGTCTCACGTGATTGCAAAAGGTGGAGTAAGAGACTGGGAGGAGGGAAAGATATGGATTGTAGAGGAGGAATGTAGAAAGGCAGAGGAAAACCACTCCTTGGGCAAGTAGATGTTGATTGACTTAAGGGGAAGGCAAGGGCACAACTCTCTGAAGCACAGGGGACTAAGCACGTGAAACTGGGCCTGAAGAAAAGGGGCTCTGAGAGCTGGTGAACATAACAAGGAAGAAATGTAAACCTGGCAGATTTGTTTGCTAACAGCACAGTTATATGCTGTGTTGTGGGAGCTGCAGTGACAATATCCATTCTCCTGCCCTGGCTCCTTCACTCCAGCCGACGCTGGAGAGCAATCTGGATTGGAGCTAGCATCGTATTTCTTTTGTCACATAGAGTGTGATCGATTGTTTCCTGCAGGTTAAGAGCTGTGGAAGGTACTGCTATTATCTAGCTCTGTGTCGATTTCAAAGCCTTTACAAAGGAACATTTCAATACAAGCAGGGAAACAGGAACATATGGAAGCAAAGACCAAAGTCAAGCAGTAAAAGGAAAAGTCAGGAACAGAGTCAGGTTTCCTAACCCATTTTTATCTAATAGCTCATGTTGCTTTTCTGATGTGAAGTGAGAATGAAAGACTGGCAGGCAAAAATCATGGCTGCTCAGGTTTATTTGTGAGTCAGCAGAAACCATTTCAAAGAAATAATTTTGTCAATTGCAGCATTTACTATTGCAAACTAATCAACAAGATGCATACCTTTACCGGACGCCTTGAACAGAGAAACTCTTTTCTTAGTGAGAGTCCATGTTTTGTACCACAAAGTAAGAGAGATTCATGGAGAACTGGCTAGTGAAGTTTTGTATTAGACTTCAATGAGTTTAACCCAAAAAATTTTATCCCAGGGATGGTTTTAAAATTCATCAGCTGAATTCTCCTAATGAAACATAAATGCACTACTAAAAACTTTCCGCCAGTGTTTAATTTATTGATATGCTTTAAGAGTTCTATGAAGTTAAACTTTTAAATCTGTTTTCTCTATAGCCTATTTTTTGTGTAACTCTTTTTAAGAGGAAAGGTAGGAAATTCAAAAGCCTGGAATTAAACTTCCAACAGAAACTAAAATGCTGTGAAATTCTGTTAACATTGCTAAAACAACAACAAACTCCAAAATACTGGGAAAAAAAAACCCAAACAACAAATTTCCAATGGTGAACACAACCACTGGACTATTCAGTTAATTAAAAAAAACCACATACACAGAGTAAATAAATACAAGTTCACTAAGTCCCTCCTGGGAGTATAAATGAAAGGAGCAAAAAGTAGTTCAGCATCCAGGACCATTTGGTGCTTCCCTGTCCTGTGAAGGATATATGTAGGTTACAGTGCTTCCTTACAGGCATGCACATAGGGTAGTAGATATCAAAGTGGTTCTTCTTAGGTTACCAAGCAGGTAAAAGATGGGAATAAGATTTACAAATTACCATAGAGGAGCTTTATTTGAACTAGTGATCTAGAAATAGGCAACTTCTCATCTCATTGTAATTTTTCTGAATCATTCACTTTCTTGATAATACTACTTTCTATTTTAAGCCCTTCATTTTGCTTGATGTTTTGTGTTCTTCTTGATTAAAATCAGCCTTTTCCACAGCTTTTTGACTAAGTCAGCTGTCTAAGCAAAGCACTTATGAAATACATGCAGTACTGCAGTATTCTTAAGAAAGTCAAATCAAGGTCATTGGATATGCCCATTGTGTATAAATTCCTCTGGGTCATTAGCGAAAACCCCACATGGTCAGGTGGTCTACAGCACAAATTTTTTTAACATTATTCACCAAAACCCACAGTATTCCTTCAAACTGTCCATTTTAAATTAGCTTCATCATTTGCAGCAAAATTAGAGAACAAAGCTACAGCTAAGCAAGTACTTGTTTTAAGAAGATAAATGTATCAACAGATTTCAACAATTCATAGCTTACTAGTACAAGCACTTGCAGTTACCGTTGCGTCATCTTTATGTGACCAATACAGCAAGAGTTACACCACTATGGCTTACAGTGATTCTAGTGAGAAAATATTTTAATGAAAAATCAGAATTTAAGCATATGAGTGACTCATGGTACAGATAAAATCGAAAAGTGAAATCCCTCCTGTAAAATCCAGCACGAAAATAATGCACGCTTTTCATCTGTCATCCCAGGCTCTTTGATTTCAGAATAGAGTTACATTTTTATCAGCATGTTTTCAGATCCACAGTACACTCTTCTGAACTTATCAGTTAAAAAACAAAAAGCTGAAAAAACTTCAAACCATTATATATACATTTCTACAATATGGGCATATGTGTGAGAGACATAGAAGGCAGAGCTATAAATATTAAGTGTTTCTATCCTTAGGCATTGATAAAGTTTAGACAAAAAGCAATTCTGTTGACAAGTTTTATGGAAGATAAATGTTTTCTGACTCAAATATGTTTTATAAGATTTACAAGACACTGGCAGGAATGTCTCGGGCATTTAATTTCATAAATCTACAGTCTGAAGCAGAGCTGAGTGTCCCAGAGGAACTGGTCTCACACACTGTCTTTTTGGACACAGTGATTTTTCACTGCTCTGCCACAGATGCCATTCTTGCAAAGAGTGAGATATTGCCACTTAACAGCTCTTTGTACATATGTTGAACAAATGGAGGCCTTGATTCAGCTGCTAGTGTATAAGAGACCACAGAGGAATTGAAATTAATTGTCACCTTACCAGACAGAGAACTACATAGGCAAGGCAGAAAAAAAGACTGTTTCAGATCCAGAAGCTATCTCCCTAAGTCAAAGCTAAAGATACGTTCCAGGGGCACAAGAAGGTTTCTAAAGCCTCTTTTGCTGCTGTTTGTGATGCAGGGCTTTTGGGGCATGGTCTTTCTTCTCAAATTCATTTCAGTCACGAGGATGAAACCTGAAGATTTTGGTGGCAGATTTTACTAAATTTTCACCAACTCTTAAGATGCATTCTGAAATAGTAAAAAATGATGCCTGAATCTAGAGTTTTACTTAAGCTTGGCACATATGCTTTGGGATGAAGGGGAAAGTTGTATGCAGTAGGGCACAAACTGGCAACAGAGGTTGCAGAAAAAAGTTTACATGGAAATTATACTCTTCTCTGTTTTCACTTAATCTATCATAACACTGGTAATTTATCAGGGAAATAGAGGCAAACTGACAGCACAAATGATGTGTCATAATAGCCATACTTATAACAAGGGACAGATTGCACTTCTGAGAACAGGTTATGAATAGATGCTATGAGTAACAGAAAACATTTTAAATCAATGCATAAAGTGTGTAAATGAGCTTAATACTCTATAATGTCTGTAATAAAACTGAATAAAAGATTTCCAGTAATTAACTGCCATTTAAAGTCATCAGAACAACTGGGACTTGAATCGACATTACATGCTTTTAATGTACCTTAAGATACTAACATTAGTATGTGCTAAATCTAGGATCTAGGTGAGGCAGTAACATACAACCACTCCTGCAGAGGGGAAAATAGAGGCAGAGAAGCTCAGTAGCTTTCTCAAGGTCAAAGACACCAGAATAACTTGTGGCTTCTAAGCCAGTACAGAGGGACAGCTTATTTTTCTATGGCAAGCTTCTAATAACAGCTGGCAACGCACTAGTATCAACTATCATTCTTCAGATGCTGTTAGACTATCTGAATTCCAGTGACCTCATCTGTGAAAGCAAAAATCCAGATTGCTAGAGAAAGGGCATGTCTTTCATTCTTTGTTCCTATTCACACTCACAGTTCTGGCAGAGAGAAGAGTTGTGTGGTCTTTACTGAAGTTGTGAGGTCTTTACTTTTGCCCAGTAAAGAAATCTTCACTGGGCAAAATGCAGAATTGATACTAACTAGCTATGGATTCAGTGAATATCAATGCAGTTTAACAGACTCGAGGAGTTTCACTGCACAAGGACCAAAAAAACTAGACAAAGGAAAGGAAAAAAAATCCTGACCGAATACACAGAAAAACATTAGAGCAGAAATCTGAGCTGCACTTGCCTACATGGTCCTCCCCTATTAAAACCAAAATACTATTCTAAATAATCTCCCAAATTAACAGATTTGCCAGTTTTATTACTGCAGCATCATGGCAATTATTCTATGAAGTTGTAAGGTTCTTTTGAGATAAAGACTGAGACCAGCAAAAATAAATACTGCCAATAAACAGCATTCCCCAGAAGGTGCCTCAGAGACTTGTCAGGCTCTTTCATCTCATCAAGATTATTGGCCCAACAGCAGTGACCCAGTACACTGTTATCTTGGAAGGAATGGTAAAGCTCAGGATTCCACTGCATATCCTATGCAATAGATGTGAGCACAAGACCAAATTTTACATAGCAGAAAGCAAATCTAGGATCTTTGCATTTTTAACAGGCCCTCAAGACTTCTGGGCAGAAATGGCTGGCTGAAGTGGCTGAAGGACAAATACTGGAGTATGATTTCTGCTGGGTTTAATCCAGATTTTACAAAACTAAGGGAAAAGAGCTACTGTCAAAAATACTAGAAAACAGAGACCTTTGGTGCAAATAATCCTCTCAAAAGTTAAATACATGTATTTTATAAATCTGCAGAAATCTTCAAGATGAGTCAGCAAATTTACTAAGATCATAATGTGGCTTGAAAAGGCAATTTAAGAATTTAACAGCAAGTGTCAGCTCCACAGACCTCTATATACTCTGAAATCCTTTCACCTCTAAGTACTACGAAAATAACAATTGCTGTTGCAGAGGAAATAGTCATCACCTGTTTTCTCTCTTGTGAATGCAAATGTTATTGATTTGTTTCGTCAAGGAGAATAACTGAAGAAGTCTATTTTATTTCATGAAATAACAGTTAATCAACACAGCAAGGCTATAAAAATCAACTGTCTACAATATCATGAACTAGGATTTATTTCACTTTAAATGTGAAATATCAGTGCTACAGCCTTTTCTTATTTTCTTCTTCAAAGGGAAGCAATTGCTTCATATTGGGAAACAAATCCTTGCTTACTCATTTTTTAACAAGCATCATAGCTTCAGCTTCAAATTAGTAGTTAAAACCAAACAACATTACTTCCTTTAAATCAATCAAATGTATTTGCAGACATCATAAAACATGATGGATGCCTAGAAATTGGAGCATTCATTGCTATAGGGCAACATATGTCACAGTGAAGTCATACTCTGAGACATGTCACTGGGCACTGGGCACGTGAGCTAGACAGTGAGACATCCAACCTATGCTGGGGATAGCAAAGGCAGTGTAGCCCCAAAGGAACCTTTGGGAGACACCAGCTACCCTCTGTGCTTGATGCACCAAGCTTTGGAGTGATGCAGATGTACCTGACCAGCCCTGCTGGCAATGTATGTGTAAGTGGGTAATCACTGGCGTAAAAGGGAATGTGGATGCTCTTTCCAGTCCTACAACTACAGCCATTTTATTGATAGAACTAGGAATTTCTCTCGTAGCCCTAGCAGTTTTCCCCAGCACAGAATCCTCCCCACTATACAGAAACATTAGCTCCCCTGATGTAACCACAAAGGTCTCACTATCTGATACTAAAATAAACTGGCAGTGTGGGATAACTTTGCTCCCCTGACTGTTTTTCATGCAGTAAGGATAATCTGCCATCTCTAATCACATCAGTTTCAACTATGCAATATAATGAAGTTAACATTATCACAAGGAGGTACTGGGGCAAATCATTAGTAATTTTGCTTATCAGACCAAATACTTTAGCTTTCTGTCTAACAGAATGTTGATCTGATACTCCTAGAATGAGCTGGCTACAAAGCTGCTCTTGGTACTAAATAGAATATGTAAATTTTTGGACTACCTTCCTTATTCTGGGACTTGCTCAATTTTCCTCTACAAGACAAAAGAGACTTTCAAAACCTTGCTGATCTTGCCATCTATGAGAACAGCTTGCATTTATACCAAATGCTTCACTTAGGCTATTTGGAGCAGCCTTCAGAGACACTCATAGTAGACAGTAACAAAAAAGACCCCCAAAGTGGGTAAGGCTGATCAAACACACTACCTTCCTCCAGATGTAAATGGCTAAGAAGGTAGGTCCTATGGAATGGGTTAAATACTTATTTTAAGATCAAGCATACAATTTAATTTAAGTTAATTTAAATAATTACAGTACTGTATTAAAACTCCTCTGAGTGACTTGCAGAAGGTCCTCACAGATTGGTTCAAACTAACTGGTAATACTAATCAGATACCCTGGTTGAGTGGCACATTTGTTTTTTATCACTCTTTTCTGAATCTTCCATTTCTTTTCCTTGATTTGGCAATCCTCCACATAAACGGAGCTCTGAAGTTATGCACTCTGCAGTATATACTGCAAGCCAGTCATGTCTTATTAAAATCTTCTCCACTGACTGCATTACTTACTTTCTCGAACAGGACAACAGGGTTCAGGAAATTTCATCTTTTTCTCCTTTCTGCCACAAACTTGTCAAACAAGCCTGGAAATGTTCTTTCCCTGTCTTTGTTTCTCCAGCAATCACTCTGTCCCGAAGTTTTTAGAGCCCAGAAGAGAGGCCTCATTCAAGTACTATCAACATAACTCAAGTGGTGATATTTGATACTGAGTTTAGCAGGAAATACTGTACATCAATATGCAATTTAAAAAGTTGATCTATTACCTTTCTAGCCTTTGCATGGTCATGGCTAGTGTTTTGTTCAGTTCCTCTATCATCCGGCACCCTGAAGGGTGAATGGGCAACGTGCTGGACCCAGAAGGCAGATGCTGGCTGTGGCTGCCGTACTGGAGCTGGTGCTGGTGAGCTGCTAACTGGGATGGCAGGACAGTGTGATGGTGCTGGGTCAAAGGCTGCTGGGAGCTCTTCTGTGTGGAATAGGATGAGAGAGAGAGGTCTGGCCCCCCTAAAGGCATGCAAATCATGACTTTCTTTGGAGGTAGTGGAGGTGACAGTTTAACTGGCATACAAGGCAGTTTCACAGGAGCGCCAGGATCTAAAACAGAAGAAAGAGAGGCCCTGGTGTTAATTTTCATGTCAGTAAAACGGAGATCAGAGTATCTGCCTGGGCGAGCAGGTACTGACATTGCTAGTCAACTCTGCATAGCGTGTGCTCAGTACGGTCTTCAGAAACAATACTGTTGTTTTGCAGCCCTTCTGAGTCTCACAAAAAAACATCCCAGGGCTGTGCATGCCCCTTAATAAACACATTAAGCAATGCTTAACAAGGCTCATGGCACACTTTGATGCTTTCAAGCCCTAATCCTCCAAAACAGTCATGTGAGGTAAGTGCAATTTCTCCCTCGCAACAGGCATGTAAGAAGGGGGAGAGCAATTCCATATCTGAAGTTACAGGATGACTCACTGCCATCAGTTCTGGAGCAAAAGCTCAGGAATTCCTGATGTTTCTCAGTCACTGCACTGTAATTACTAGAAGTCACATTACTTACAGCTTTGTAATGTGTAAAACATCTCGTGCTAAAAATTACATTACAGGCATGAGAGAAAAGCAATATGTTGAATATTAAACAGGAGTGGTTTGGAAAACAAATGGTACAGGAGGAGGAGATGATAAAGGGCAGAAGATTGTTAGATTAATGTATTCTTCTACAGAAAACTTGGCACGCACTTTTCTCTGAAATCATGCACTGAATTTTAACTTTTTTAACTCTAGGCAAGTTCACTGAATCACATAGTTGTCCTACCAGGCAAAGACTTTGCTGATGTCCATGAGAAATCAATGAGAGGTCCACAAGTAAACCTCTCTGCCAAGACTCAACTGCACAATGGAGATTTTTGGAGATACACTGTGAAATATTTTCAGAAAGGAAAAAAAAATAATGGGAGGGCTTGCAGTTACCAAGATGAGTGTGGGAAATGGTCACAATGCACACTAAGCTGCAACTCACAGTTGTGAGTTTGTGTTTAGGAGGAAGTCCAGGCCATTTCCAGCCTGGATTACTGCAGACACTTGGCTCTGCAATGCAGCTCTGCGGACAAGGTTTGCATGACCTTTGGCCTCTTGTTACTTCAGACCATTTTTCTTCTTGTAACATGGTAACTGAAGGGCCAGCATTTTCTTTTGACCCAAGAAAACTTGGTTGCAAGATGCTGCTCTCCAGGGTTATAGAAAATAGAATCCAAGTCTTTTGGCTTTCAGTGTAATATCGTATTTACTTGACATGTTATCTCTTGAAAGCAAAAAATTCTTCTGATGGGTCCACCAAGACAAAAATCAAACTCATGGGATTGCAGAAGCATAGGGCAGTGCCCTCTCCTATAAAGCAGGCTGCCCTCTGTACAGAAGGAAAAAAAAAACCTTTCAGGATTTTCCATTCAAGGACAGGAAGATCTCCAAGTTGCCAAGTTTTTCTTACAAACATGTTATCTGTGTATCTTTGTATCCTGCATAAAAGAATGCACATCTTCAATAAAAGGTAAGTAACAGAATGAGTAAAGAGTAAATTGCATACAGCCCTGAGAATAAGGCTCCTGTGGGATTTGTAGTAGCAAAGTGTTTTTATACATTTGTGCTCCAGGCAATTTCACTTCCAGAACTGGTTGTGAATTACAAAGACTACACTAATACCTGCGCTTCCATTTTGCAAAGTGCAGGTTTGGCTGTTGGCTTTAGATCCTTTTCTGCTGCATCACAACTAAAATCTTCATCTGACAGTGCCTGTGAGCAGACACCCCAGCACTCTGTATATGATGCAGGGGAGTCATCCTTAATGGTGATTTCAAAGAGATCCCAACTGCAGGCATATCTTGCTTCTGGCAGAATAACTGGAAGTATCAAATGGGTTTGCTGCCTTCTATGATCCTGAAGATTAGCGTAATACTGTATGTTAGGAGTGAGTATAACATTCCAAATTAGCTTAATTATCCTGAGTAATCACATACTGCATCATGAATCAGATATGAATACTCTGTTTTCCACTCTTCACAACAAAGGTACAGACCTTCAGTTTCCACTTAAATTCAAAGAAATCTTTCACATCAATATATTTTCAGCAGCATTGGTGCTGGGTGACTCTACTGGACACCTGCCAAAAACTCATCCATTATTTTTAATGTAAGGCTTTACTTAGACTGACTGTGTCTCACCCAAGGTCTTGAGCCTGTCTAAATATGGTCCTAATACCTAAATAGAACCTTGAAAAGGAACCAGAGGCATTAAATCTACTTGTGTGCCCTTCACCTTCAGAAGAATTCTACTTGCCCGTTAAAGGAGAATGACGGCAGTGGGACCAGAGTTCGACCCATTTGCCTGGAAATGTAACAACGTATCTTCACCAACACCAGTAACCAAGACCTTGTCCTGCCGGTTTTACTGGGTGGTCAGAGCAGTTAATGTGCTGAACAAATGAGGCCCTGCTCAAATCCATGGGCTCCAGGCACGCTGTTGGAAATCATATTACCATCATCTGGAGTCAAAGAGGGAACAATATTGCCCTGTGTGGAAGAGTGAGATGACTGAGTTTTACAGCTCTTTCCTCTGTTTACTTTAATTTCACAATGTATGTGATTTATGAACCAGGGGTGGAAAGAAGTTGTTGTCTCCAGAATGGAATATCCATCAGACATGGACATCTGTAAACGAATGAGAAGCTGGACAGAAAAAATATGAACAAGGAATCTGCGATAAGTATCTTCTCAGTGGAACATTACCAGAGTCTTAAATCATTGCACAAAGCACTCATGTGACAGAAAAAAAAAGCAAACTGTGTGAAGCCAGGTGTGCAAGGCTGATTAATCTCTTTTGGTGAGGTTCTTCATGCTCAAGAGAATAATGAGCAATTTTGCAAGATGGTGGTTCCCAGCAGGATTGTGACCACTCTGCACTGTGCATGGTTAAGTAATAACTGTGCCAGAACTGATGAAAGAGATGTTACACATCAACCTTTCCACTGCTGATGACAATAAATTACTTACAATACAGTTGTGGATGCCACAATATTTGCTGCATATCAGACCTTTGTCATCAGGTCAGCTCACTAAAATCCTCAAATTATGTCCCAGCACAACTACTGGAGAAAGAGGACATACTTGGGAATCCTGGGCTTGTGGCAGAGCTGGCTTTGTTTTGCTATCCTGCCAGTGGCAGAGGCGCTCTTCCTGGACTCCTTGTGATGCCAAACAGGAGCACACCTACTAGGAAGGAGAAAAATAACTGCTACAGCTGAACCCAGGACATAACCCTTACAGTAAGGAGGCCAGCAGCCTCCTGGGTTGTATGAATAGAAGCATAGCTAGGAGACTGAAGAATTATTCCCCTTTTATTCAGCACTCCTTCGACTGTATCCAGATCACTGTTGTGTCAAGCTTAGGAAAGACACCAAAACACCAGGACAAGTTGAACAAAAGGTCACTGCAACGGTTGACAGCAGGAGCACCTGAGCTATAGGGAAAAACTGAGCGACCAGGGTTTGTTCAGCTTGGAGAAAAGATAGCTTATGGAAGTAAAACCTTACAGCAGCCCTCCAGTACCTTTGAGGAGGTTATCAGTAAGGTGGAGCCAAGCTTCACAGTAGCATATGGTGGGAGGAGGAGAGACAGTGGACAAAAGCTGAAACAAAGGAGGTTTAAGACTGGATTACAAGGAAAATATTTCTCCCCACGAGAAGAGCCAAACAACTGAACAGATTTGCCCATGCAGGTTGTGTAGCTGGCATCCTTTGAGGTTTTCAAGAACCCATCTGGACAAAGCCCTGAGGAACCTGGTCTGATCTCATAGCCGGCACTGCTTTGAGCAGGAAGACAGAGACTTGCTGATGTTCCTTCCCACCTGTATGACCTCATACAGTGATCTTTACTGTAGTACATACAACTACAAGTTGTATACACAACTTGTGATAAAGTTAATGAGTTATTGTTTAAATTGCAACCAAATAGTTAATTCTGTGAAGTAGTGTGCCCAAAAAAAAAAAAAAGGCAAACCGCAGCGTGGCCTGTTGAGGGAGCTCCATAGTAGAAATGAGGTGATGTGCCTCATACTTGCTGGTAGCATTTGGGCAAGTGCTTTTACATTTTCAGGTCTTCTCTCCGAATATCACTTGTGCCTGAACAGCTGGAGTCTCTTTAGTCTCTTTTCTTATTTCAATGAATTTTTGAACAGATTCATAATGACAAGTTAAAAACTGTTCTCAAAGATTTGCCATGGATCTCCTGCTGACTACAGCAGGATCTGCAGCCATGTCTTCAGGGAAGATTTGAAAGAAATTCTTCGCTGTTCTTGTGCACTACATATGCATCCAAGGTTCAAGTTGAATTTGGAGAACACAAGCAAAAGATGCTTAGCCTAAAGGCTGAAAAGTACAGCTCTGCATGAATTCCTGTGCAGCCTTGAAGAGGGTTTCAAAGACAAGATTTCCTGATGCCTGCATGTGCTAGGTACTCTCCTCCAGGTAGCAGCATGCAGAGGAAATACAGAGAGCAACTGCATCCGGGTCCAACTTCCCATAAGAACTTCGGGGCGCTGGTGAAGGACAGCTGCTTTTGCTCTGCTGCTTCTCCCTCAAGCACATAGTGAAAAGAGAATTGTCCTTTACCCCCACAGGAATGTAACCTGTCTTCATGAATATAGCTTGCCAGAGCAGACAGCAGTAGGTAACATCACAGAGGAGGAAACCTGTGGAAAATGTCTTGGGCTTAACTACAGAAGAGCCTTCTGAGACACATTTGACTGCTGTGTTATGAATACTGCAGAGAATATTTATAGGATAAATTGTAGCTACAAATATTCTTATAGTGCTGTACCTAGCAACCAGCTGTGTTGTGTCAATGCAGCAGGATAACAGGCATCCGTGTTCTCAAACCTCATCCTCGGCTTGTTTGCATTACCTGAAGTAACTTTTGGGGACTTGTAACATTTCCTACCATGTTAAATGTTGGCCTCTAGTTATGAATTAGTTATTAATCTACAGAGATGTAACTAGAAAGCATAGTCTCAGAGCTAAAAATGTGCTATGCCTCTCCTCAAGATCTTGAATGAGGAAAGCAAAAGAATGCAAAATGTTTTTCAATGCTTAGGTGTAACAGCTGAATGGCCAGGTATGACCAAAGCTATCCCCTACTGTACTATTAGGCTAAATTTGGGCTCAAATACGCTCAGGTGTTACTGAGATCCCATCTTAGTGGCATATATTTTGTTCTCTGATGTTTTCCAGGACTTTATGGGTTACTGGAAGTTCAGTTGTTTGAATGGAGAATATCTAATTAATTTCAGAAAACACTATCTGTGCTGGTGAGGAGTAACAGCTTAATGAATCAAGATCAAAAGGAACTTTACACCACCAGGGTGTGTTGTCTACCAGATCAGGCGTGACCAGTTTTCTTGTCACTTTTGGCCATTAGAGGCTTTATGATAATCTGGAGACGAGCCCAGCAGTCCAATTAAATTTGGTCTCAGGTGATTTATTTCAGCTCCTCCTACATTTTCAGTAAAAGGGGCTTCCAAGTGTTATCTTAGATGCCTGGGTTCTGCACGTGGATACTGGAGAATGAAAGTAATGAAAGAAATTCTGTTCATGAACATTGTCTAATAATCTAAAAACCAGTAGAAAGCTCACCAGGAACTGACTGGCCAAAGGGCAGTGAAACTATGCTATCAAAACAGTTAAGGATCGTATTTTTCTCCCAGTGTTGCCTGTCTTCCAAAACTGTGTGGGCACTTCCACACTCAGTGCTAGGATAAGGATGTTCTCTGTGGAGGCAGCATTATCAACAGCATGGGAGATAGCGTGAAGCAAAGCATGGAGCACCTTCTGCAGCAGTAGTGGCACCACTCCCAGTGGCTGCTCTGTAGTCTGCTCTCGGCTCTGTCTCATCCCTGCAGTACCTCAGCCTTGAGAAAAAGCATGCCAAGGTTGTGTGATTTATATTCGCTAGAAGCAATCTCTCTTCCCATCACCTGTAAGAGGGATTTTTTTTTTATTTTCATTCTCCCCAAAATTAAATGTGCTCTTACATGTTTATTTTAGGCCTGCTCTTTTATATGCATTTCTTATCAACAGAAAAGCCAATCTTTGTCTTGGCACAGGCAGACAGATGTTTGAGATGGTACACAAATTCTTTCAGAGGTAAGGAATGTTTCTTTTTCATATCTAAAACCTGTACTGAGTTCTTTGCCAAAACCTGCAAGTCAGTCTTCATGCCTTTATTGAAGAATTTTGGGATAAGTTCACAGTAAGAGGGTGGTTAGGCTGACAGGAAGCCTTTCTTTCCTAAAGTTGTGTACTTAAAATATTTCTCTTTTCTTTTTTTTTTCTGCTTACCATACCTGTAGTGTGGTCAGCATGTTTTATCAGATATGTTTAAAACACATCCCAACTAAATATACATATGTACACATACATATAAATCTGTACATAATTTCAGACAAAAGTTGAGGTGCTTCTGCATTCTCAGATGTGAATCTGAATTCCCAAGATCTCATCTCCCCTCGCAGTCTTCTTGAGCAGAGCTACCAGACCATTAAAGCACTGTCACTCTGTATTAGCCATGCCCAACGTGTCTTAATTTGTCCTTCAACCTTCTCACAAAATCTTCAGTAGAAAAATGGGTATGCAAAAAGAACAGAAAAGTTGTCATCTTAGATGTGAGAATTCAGATTTTACTTGTTTTCTCACACACAAGCTGAAGATGTCTCTGGAGTAATTAGTAAAAAAATAGCATTAATTCTGCTTCTCACTGATGAGGTGCTTCATTAGGACTGAGTGCTCATTTCCAAAGATAATACAAGGCTAAAATAATTACCAGTGGAGAACACAAGGCACTGAAACAACACAGATATCTTTTAGACCACCAAAGTAAATGGACCCTTAAGAAAAAGTTTAAAATTTATTTATAAGGTATATATAAATGAGCCTTTCAGGTCTACCAGGAGCTGTCAGTTAAATTAGGGCCTTATGAGTAAACTTAAACCTCTGTTTTTTTTCCCCTGAGGGTTCTGTATATGCATGTATGAAAATCTGTCTATATGCACATGCAAGAATTTATTTAGGACTGGATAAGAGACCACTAAAGGCCACCGAAGCATAAGAAATCACAGTTCTGTTTCACTTTCATTGGAAAGTCATTACCATCAAGCAATTGACTTATGTGGATAGCTTGAACCTGATTCTACTTCATATAAAATTTCCAGCTGAAAAAAAAAACCCATACCAGAAGCCCTTATCCTTTGATTCTTCTGCTCTCTCTTACAAAAGAAAGGCTTATGAATGAAGGACATTTAGTACCTGAGCTTTTTCTTATCCTATTCCTTTTTCATTATTTCTTCCATGTTGGCCTCATTTCTGAGCAGCTTCTTGTAATTGGGACAGAGTGTTATGGAAGATCAAAGGAAGCTAGTTTTGTCCTCACCTGAAGCCATTGATACTGCTGCCTGGCTTTGCAGGCTGCAGAACTGCCCATTCAGCTTGTAGTACAAGACAAATGCTAACCGTTATGTGTAGATTTTGGAAAGCGAGAAAGTAGAGAGCTTTCACATAAAACGGACAAAACTATACAGAACAAAAATGTGTGGTCATCCAAACAGAAACATAAAGAGACTATGTAGAGATACGAGAGAAAACCAGAACATGTTCTTTCCCAACGAGGTCTTTCCTGATATATATCTTAACCTGAATCAAATAGGTATTAACTGAAGAAAAAAATATCTAGAATCCATGAAACTGGGGTGAGCATTTCTCACATCAGCTGTCAAAAGATCAGGGCAGCATTAACACAAGAAGACTGGCCCAGTGAGAAGACCAGCAGCTGCTCCAGTAGAGAGATGCACCACATCTCATCTTGAACTCAGGATTTTGAGGTGCTACCTCCCTGGTGGCAGCTACAATTATGAACAAACTGTTCAAAAGGTGCAGGTATGCATTTAGGGAGCTTTTTTTTTTGTTGTGTAGATGCATTCATCCTTTGCTTCAGTGGTCTAAATGAGACTGGAGAGAGGAGACCCACCAATTCTCCTTCCATGTGTACTTACAGCTTTGAATCCCAAGGAGCCTGGACAATTGTGAAAACATCTGGAATATGAAAAATGAGCCTTTATTGTTTATTGTTGCTAGCTGCCATGCAGTGAGAGAAAAACTGCAGCATACACTGCAAGAATCCAGGGTCCTCATCTTTGGGAACTGAAACTTCCCACTATCATCACTGGTGGGAAGGGAGTAGTCAGAGCAGGGATGGAAACGGAGCAGTTAGGTAGGCAGTGTGAGCAGGGAGCAAAATGGCAAGAAGCCATGGGACAGAATAGTCTGTATAAGGACCAGGAGCCAACTGAAAGACAAATATATGAAAAGCTACAGGATGTGTGCAGGAGGACCTGCCCAGATGGCAGCTAAGGGGAGAAGAAAAAAGCAAAAGAAGAAAGGGAGAAAGCAAAACTCTCCCTTGCTCCTCAACTCTCACCCCTTTTCTCATTAAAGGCATTTAAAGATATCATAGCATTTTCCTGATATTTCCTTTCCCCTCAAAGTACATCCCGCAATTTCTTTGTTTATGGTAAGTCTTGATGAATAGGAGTGAGAAGGGTTAGGAAATGCAGTACTGGTCTTAGGTAAATTACAGCTGAAAGGGGAAGGGCCCTGAAGCAACCTTGATGAAATTATAGTCTGAAGATGCTTCGTGATCCCTGCCCTAGGTACAACATAGATACATTACCAGTACACACAACAAGGTACAAACAGCATTACAGGAGGAGGAAGGACATAGAGAACCTTGTTGTAAGGGCTGCTTTTTCCTGTGAGGGAAACAGGGGTACTGAGGGTCCAGGAACACCTACTTACCAGTTAAGTGGCTGGCAATCCTGGCAATAGGTTTAGGAGGCAGGGCAGGGGGCTGTTTGAGGAGGGACAACTGTTTCACTGGGGTGTCCTCATGGTCTCCAGGGAAAGCAGCAGATTTTTTGGGGGGAAGTAGCAGGACTGGCTTAGCTGTAGGATCTTGGGACAGAAGGACGCTGGATTCATTGGATGTGGGGCTCTCTTCAGACACTGGAGGACACAACCACATCATAGACGCAACAACGTTACGAGCAAAGCAGCGGCAGATACAGCCATTGTAAGACAAGAAAAGCAGCGTAGCAAGGCAGGTTAAGAAAGACTAATAGATTTCACTCAAACATCATATAACACAGAAAGGAAGAGAAAGAGAAAAAGAGAAAGAGGAACACACATCTACACAACAGCCAAATTTCCCATTACCTCTGGGACATATTCACACAAATCAAGAGCCTTAAAATGTCACATCTCAGATGGTCTGTCACCACAGCTTGCTCAGGACCACTTATGTTAACAGGAGGTCTCCAAACTTACGCTATAAATGTAAAAGCACCTCATGGGGCCTGCTGTATTTCATATCTGTGCAAGGTCATGGCTGAACATTTCTACCAGTCACTTTTCCTCGCTCAACCTTTGTCCACAACTCTCAGCATTAAGTGATGCAGAAAGAGGAACTAACCTACATATATAGCATTGCTGTATCTCTACACAGGCTAGGGAAGACATGCATACAGCCTCACCTAGGGCAGGGCTGTGTTAGCTACTGAAAGATGCATGCTGTGAACATCACTAACACCACACAGCAGCTAAAGTGCATGATGTTTTACCCTAGGGTTTAAAAATGCTGTCAGCTCTCTGCTCTAGAACTCACTGGCACAGGTAAGACATAGCTGGAGAGTTAGAAATCTATTCTCAGGCATTCAGGTACTGAAAGCACAGGGACTGTGCCTTACAACGAAGTTACTGTGTAGAAGTAGAGGTTACTTCCATACCAAGTCAGTCAAAATTTCGCATGAAGCATCCGGTGACAACCTGCATGTTGGCAACTCCTTTTCCACAGAAGACCTTTGTCTTCAGCAAGGATTTCTCAGGGCTGGACACCAAATGTTAGAAGTCAAAAGCTTGTTACAAACAGCTTACAGTTATCTACATCATAATGTACACAAGATATTACCTGTCCCATCCATGATCTCTGTGGTTGGGAGCACCTCGTATGAACAGGGTTCCCCTGGTGCTGGACCTGATTCCAGTTCTGCTAGGGCTGGCAGGGATACCTGGCTGGAGCTCAGAACTTGCCCCGAGCCCAAAGGTTGCCCATTCTCCAAAGCTCCTTCTTCATCTGGTATGGAAAGTTCCCCATCTGTTCATAGTTGGAGGAAAACAGAATGACAATGTAAGGCACATAAACAAGATAAGCATAAATAATTAAAAATTAAATTTGCTATCTCCATTAGCTTGCTTGCTATTGAGGAACCTGAACTGAGATCTTGTATGTATTCATATACTGGGTTTGCATTACAAAGTTTTGGTAGTGGGAGGGATACAAGGGTGGCTTATGTGAGAAGCTGCCAGAAGCTTCACCCATGTCCAACAGCGCCAATGCCAGATGGCTGCAAGACAGACCTGGTGCTGGCCAGGCCTGAGCCCACCAGCAACAGTGGTAGTGTCTCAGGGATAATGTAAGCTAAGAGGGGGAAAAGTTACTGTGCAGCAGCAATTGCCACTGCAGAGAGGAGTGAGAATATGTGAGAGAAACAGCTCTGCAGACACCAAGGTCAGTGATGAAGGAATAGGACAAGGTGGTATAGGTGCTGGCGCAGAGATCCCACTTCAGCCCATGGTGAAGACTGTCCCCCTGCAGCCATGAAGGTCCACAGTGGAGCACATATCCACCTACAGCCCATGGAGGACTGCACGCTGGAGCAGGAGAGGAGTGTGAAGAATGTACCCTGAGGAGGAAGAAGCGGCAGAGACAACGTGTGATGAACTTACAGCAACACCTGTTCCCTGTCCCTGCACTGCTGGGAGGGAGAAGGTGGAGAATTTGGGAGTAAAGTTAAGCCTGGTAAGAAGGGAGGGGTGGGGGGAAGGTGTTTTTAAGCTTTAGTTTTAATCACTCATTATCCTACTCTGATTTGATCAGTAATAAATTAAATTGATTTCTTCCTGCAACTGGAGTCTGTTTTGCCCATGATGGTAACTGGTGAGTGATCTCTCCCTCTCCTTATATCAACCCATGGGCCTTTTCTTATTTCCTCTCCCCCTGTCCACTTGAGGAGAGAGTGATAGAGCAGCTTCGGTGGGTACCTGGTCTCCAGCTCACCACAATACAGAAGACATAAGGATAAGGATCAAAACAATATGATTTGTAGCTCAAAAATACAAGTTGTACAGAGCAGTTCTGGAGATGTGCGCTTGCTCTGTCTACAAGTTTCACAGAAGTCGGACAGCATTCTACTTGCTTTAAGGAGTTATTAAGATCTGGGAAAGATCTGCCAAATATCTGTGTTGATCGTTTGCTTACCCTAGGATGGTCATTATGAGCCATGGTCTAAACTAGATAGCCCCTGACCAACCTCCACCCATGGGGCCATGCAGCCCCATCCATGGCCAGAACATCTGTTTTATCCCTGACTCTGTTGAAGGTGGGAAGTCAGGAATGAGAGTGTGCTGGAACAGAAGCTATGGACTTTTCTTAAAGAATACTAACATACACAGTATATAATTCATAATAATTAAATAAAAATAACAAGAATTATTCTCTTCCCTTACACCAATTTTAATGCTATAAGGGACACAAGAAAATCACAGAAGTATGTTCCTATTTGACACACAAATACAAACAGCTCCTAGCATCAAGATTTTAAGTGAGGGAGAGAATAAATTTTATAGCTGCCTTGTATAAGGTCTTGATACTGGAATATAGCAGATTTCATTTAGAAGGCCTGTTTTTAAAGTTATTAATAGCATCTAATTTATCTGAGCAAATTTTCTGTAACAGCAGCAGGTAGTTTCTTTCCTATCCAACACCACTTCACATTAGAAATAACAAAGAACACAAGTGAGGGATCAGATCATTCTCTATGGTGTCAACCCGCGTGATTTTTATCTCAGAACTTGTCATGCACAGCACTCTGGTACCTGGAGGCAATGACTACATGGATATCTCAATTACAGTTTTATAAAGGAAAGAGCTCAGCCCCTATGGTTATGTGCAGAAGCCTGAAAATATAACTGGAATGTGACCTGTAAGGCTAACAACCAGTAGGCAAAAAAAGGAGCCAAATTTTTCTATACATTTAAATTATTATTCTTTTTTAAGTCAAACTCAGGATTTCAGGACCTGGTTCTTGATTTTTGGGCATCTCTGATTAGCCATATGACTGCTCAATGTACTGAGCAGAGATATGTATCATTCAAGCAAGTGCACACTATCCCCTCAACAGGGCTAAGATGTGAAAAACACTTTGAAAAACAATACTGAAAAGAGTAAAATAGCTGAAGTTTCATTTAGGTGTTATGACACAATTAACAAGTCTGAAAGTACGTTAGCTGATAAGCATTCAGAATTATGTTTCTGCCTTTTAAAGCTTCCCAACGGCGAGTGAAGGTGTTCTCTGCTTATTTTGGAATTATTAGAAATACCAAGGTCTTGACTTTGCTTTTGTTGGAGGCTTTTTGAAGATCTAGCGAGCTATTATGGTACACAATCACATCATACTAGACTGAAGCTCGACCCATGACTTTCAAAGCAATAATGTTGCTGGCTACAAGGCAGCAACATTAATCAGAACTGATGGTTTTGGCCAATTGGTTGCATCACAGCCTCCTTCAAACTGCTGTGGTCATTCAATACAAGCCCGTTTATTTCTCTAGGCAGCAAAAATCAAGCAACAGGTCAGCCAGTATTTAAGCTGAAGATTATTTGACTTAGGTGTCTGGGTGGAAATGCTATGCATTCTGTGCTTGCTCTGTCTCCCTTTTATAAACACACACCTTCACACGTTTGGGATAGGGGCTGCTTGTGTCTCAGTTACTTGGTTTCACGAATGAGCATAACTGTTTCTTATGCAGAGCAACTGCTTCCTGAATAGAAGGCAGTGACTGTGTCTAGCAATATTCATTAATTCAGAGCAGGACTAAATGTGACTGTAACTGCGAGCAGGCAAAAAGCATGCATGATAAAACCACTAGCATTTAGTTTTTGGAAGGATGTCTACACATTTTTAATGAAGTGGGACGCCTATCGTAACACACTGAGTACCTTAAAAATCTTACTGTCTTAAGTGCACTTCGTGCTTCTCAAGGCATGATTTAGAAGACAGCTTTCAAATGATGGTTTACAGTTGCGAAAAAGAAAAATGTGAGATAAAATTCTGGCTTTTACTTTTTGTCATGGTAACAAGCATGACAGTTCTCTGTACTGACAGCATGACCTCTTTTAATCTTACCTCTGAATATATCTAAACTTCATTTAGATTCTAAAACTTGTCCTCGGATTTGAATGAAATCACCAGACATAATCATCAGAAAGAATCATCACTGAAATATACACCCTAAGTCAGATCTTGCTTAAAAAGAGCTACATGGAAAGCTACGCAAGTACAGAAAGCAGATCAAAGATGCAGATAAAATAATTTGCAGAGTGAAGAATATCATAGTGTGAATAGATCCTGGATCAGAGACATGCTTGACAACCAGATATAAAAGGCAAATTACTTATTATTTTCGAAGAACTAAAAGCTATTCTGGTTAGCTGACTTGAAAATTAAAAGAATCCTGGTACTGCAATTATGACATGGACGAATCAATTAGTCTTCAGGAACCAGCTGTGAGTTTAAAGTTAATTTTGCACAGTGATAACCTATGTAATCTTTTCTTCTCACACTTGCAAAATCCTTTGCCGTGTTTCCACAGAGACTGCTGTTACTTAATGTAGAACGACTTCCCCTAATGCATGAGTTTAGGTAATGCTGGCTGAGTGTGAATCTGGACACCACCAGAGAGAGTAGCTTGACCTCTGCAGCACCTGGAGTACACGAAGGCTGCTCTTCTGTTACACAGGAGGCTCTGCACACCTAAAGTCACTGAAGAAACAGGACCTCAGAGGAAACTCTCTGATGCAGGGGACTCCTTGATTCACCTTCACATGTGAAAATAACAGCATGGGGAGAAGGCCCAGAAATGCACAGATGATATGTTCAAAACATGTGGCCCCAAGCATGGTTTGTACTCCTGAACTCACTTGCCATTTCCACTTTTGCGTACTTCTTAAAAACCGCCTCGTGTGAAGCAGCCTGCAGTGCATCACGCTGACTGACACAGACCAGTCCTTTTGTTGTTCTTTATGTCAGAGCTCCACTTACCCTCTCAATGTGTCTTTTCACTCGCAATACCGTGGAGTAGGGAACTTCTTGCATATCTGAAAAGTGCCATGCCCACGAGCTCCTTCCACAGACAAATGGCTATTGGGGGCAAAATGATGAGGATTGGAGAATTCAAAATCCACTTTGGGTTGTCTCCTTCAGAACTTGACTACTCTCAAGTAAGATTGTCCAAGCAAGCAAAACTACTTGATGAGAAGGGCTAGAAAGGGCAGAGAAAAATTCATGTTCTTCTCTGCTGTGGCCATTATGGGCTAGGGGATGGAAAACTGAGTATTCGTATCTGTGGTCTACACCTGTCCAGGGGGCTGTCTCCTAGCCTTGGTGTCTACCTTAGCATGGTAGCTAGGATCAGTCTCTAAGCTGACTCTGATTTTGTGGATTCCTATGGAGTTTGAGACAGGTTGACATAGGGATGTCCTCCTTGCTTCTGGAGGAGTTCAAAACCTTTCAACATATGATTTCACTGCCGCACAACTGGCTCTTCAGTGGCTGCCGTGCCTTCCTCCTTGCTGCATTACCAAAGCCAGTTCTTCAAACTGATAATCATGACACAAAACTTGCCTTAGCATGTAAGTGCAACATGTTCAAATCCTGTTAGGATTCAGGTAACCTGAAATTTAGGCCTACATCTATCATTTTAATTAGGTAGGGAGTATATAAAAACACAAAAGTGTAAAAGATGAAGACTGCCCATGTTTCCTTGAAGAACCATTGTGCCATCATCTGTAAAACAAGCAACCGATACTCACTCAGGCCATCTCATCTACATTCAGATATAAAAAGAGCTATCAAAGTACTACAAGCAGATTTAATTTTTGACTGGCACCACATGACACTTAGCAGCTCTAAAGACAGATGCTTCTGGGATGGTTACACCTTCATGTGAAAATCAAAGCTGTTTTTCTACGTGTAGGAGCAATGATATAGCAAAAAAGTGAGTTATTCTAAATTCTGTGCTATGTTCTGCGCTGCAGGTGGAAGCTGTGTTTTTAACCTTTCAGCACTGCCTGCCCACAAACTATTAGAACAGCAGGTGCCTCATCAGACATTCCAACTTACTGTTTTTCTGAAAGTACACAGTAGTTGAAAAAATTACAACCTTTGCCTGTATTTTCAGAAGACCGAAGTCACAGAACCCTGGAAATGGAAGACGACAGGAACTGATTTGGTCATGAGTCTTGCCCTTGCCAAGAAAAGAGCTCTGCAGTTCAGTTTGGAGTGGTTTCACTTGACTTGAGTTAAAGTGTGGGGGTCATTGAAGTGATAAAAGCATTTCTTGTTTTCCAAATATAGCAGCTGGACTGCAGTGACTCTCCCATGTGTGAACACTGTGACTTGCTGTGCTCTGCTTTCACCTGCTGGATGACACAAGGTCCTCTGAAAAGCCAGCAAATCCTGAAGCAAACAGGTCAGACTGTCATTTTAAATAGCAGGGAAGCAAACTAGCTCATTCTGTTTTTCTTCAACATAGACGGTATGGCAAAACCAATACAAAGCACACTGCAAGCTCCAGAAATTTTGTTCTTGGGTCAGTCTATCCATATTAAGTTTCCTTTTATCTGTATGGATTTTTTGAAGAAAGAAAAATGCAAAATCACTAACATGTTAATTCTGCCTGCGTCCTCCACCTCTTAGGAAGCTAAAGAGACTTAATATAATTGCTACACCTAATGTCTGTGTAAGTTGCCTCTTGGCATGCAAAGTGCCACTATCATCAAATAAAGCCTTCTTCTATGAAATGTTAAAGTCTGCTATGTTTTCTTGAAGGATTAGAGATTACCTAACAAGAACTACAAGCAAAATGTTACTTTCATTTAAGGTTCACAGTGAGATATAATATCCTTTATTAGAATTACTCTCAGATTATTACACCACTGAAGGAAATATTCCTTTTGCTCTACACATCTTACTCATATCTTTTTATGATCAAAGCTACTCAATCACTGCTACTATTCTTGCCTGCCCTACCTCTTTCTTTCAAGGAGGGGTACCAATTCTTAGCTTCCCGTATTTGCAACCAGCAGGAAATAACGTAGGATACTGAATAAGAAGTCCAGCCGTTTTGCATTGTAATTTCCCTTTTAGTGGCACCTGACATTGAAAAAGTCTGATGTCTCTGCTTTTTGCATTGGAAATAGGAAGAAACAGCATGTGTTTCACTCCATCTTTTTCTGATATGAAAAGATGAAAATTGACTATAAAGAGGAATTAATTTCTTTTTTCAGATGAGGACCCCCAGACAGCTTATCATCTGCTTCACAAGATGACATAGACTACAAACTGCAGCATTATTTTATGAATGGAGAAAGCTGTAGAGCTTCAGTAGTGAAGCAGGCAAAATTTCCCCAAGTTTCAACATGGAAGGCAGGGTAAGGCTGCGCAGGAAAGATTTTTCCTGGGGATGCCTTTAGGTGTATTAAAGCAGCTATGTGTGGGATGTGAGGCAGGGATGAAGGAGGTTGCACCCTGGATTGAGGTGTGATGAATGAAGGCTGACTTCTGAGCTGGTCATGGCACTGAACAGGGTGCCCCTTACTGGGGCTGGAACACAGTGTGACACCCTGGAGCACAGCTCAATGGCCATGCGGATGCCTGCGTTATGGTTGCGTATCCAGTCTGCATGACACTCCAGAACACTGACAATCCAAAGCAGTGAGAAGGGCAAACAATTTGCCAGGAGTTGTCTCTACTGTGAAGTTGCCTCTAGGATGACTTCCAAGACAGCAGGTCATAGTGAGAGTACAGACAATGTTAGATCTAAACAATTAGAAACAGTTAAAATATATAATGGGTAAAAAATGTAAAATGTAATGTCAAGTAGCACATTTCTCTGGTTTTTCAAAGGCTCGTGGGTTTTTTTTCCACTAAAAACAATAAATGGTTTGGGTTACTAAATTTTAAAATTCTCAATAAGCTAGACTAAAAAAGTAGGTAGCAGATTTAAATGTTCCAGACTTTATGAAGTATTCCCTTCTCCTAAAACTTGTGAAATTTTAAAACTTCTATTGACTTCCAACAGGTTTTGTACACATATTGTTAAAGACTTTTAGACTTTGGATTAATGAGGTTTTAGAGTATAAGTGTAAGTTCTACTTAAATTAAGAGGCAACTCTGGCATGTCTTTATATAATTTGCTGAATTAATTGCCTTAGTTATTGACAAAGGAAGAAGCAAAACAAATAAAAGCTACAGTTAAAGGCTGACACATACGCAATAGATGTCAAATACATGTTGCATTAGCAGTGTATAACAATGGTGTTTGCAAAACAATGGAGCTTTGCATAAATAATACATTACCAACTCAACAAATTAATTATTCTGAACAAGGAATTATCATTATTATGTCTTCTGATCTGTCAAGGGAACGTGCATTATTCTGGGCTCATAAGGATCCAAAACCTTTAAATGCTTCCTTTTTCCACAGTAGTTAATCCCAGGGTAACTCAACAAGACAATTGTAACATATGCAAGCACAGACCCACTCCATCTCCCTGCAGTCTGGTTGCCTCACTGTTTTGCCTTGAGTGACTATCAACCATTGCTTTATATTTCTGATTTGTTTTCAGGTTTATTTGCTAGGTAACTATCACACGTATCCAGCGGAGAGGGCTAGACCACAGTGAAATCAAAAGAGATTTGAAAAAAATAGGGACCTTATTCTGCACAGTCCTGCAATTCAGGACGGTATCTCCAGTTCCTAATGCTACAATAATTAATATCTGACTATAAAACCATATGGGATCTGATTTAATGCTGTGAAAGGAACACTTACCTTTATCAAAAATTTCTTTCAGCACTCCTCGTTTTATAAGCTCCTCTCTGCTTTGCCTCATTGACATTTTTCTTTCTAAAGCTGTAAGCAAAGGAGAAGGGTCATATAAATAGAAAAGAAGGGAAATGGCCATTTTAAAAGGCTCTATGCCTTTTAAGGTATTTGAAAAATGCTTTTTCTCCTTTTCAAGTCAGTGGCAAATTAGCATCTGAAAATAAAGACTACTGGCAGTCCAGAGAATCTGCCTGCAGCTGTAGCATGGCTGTTATTGACAGAAATGGCTACAGACTGACTGATCTGAGGGCATGTCTACACTCCCATTGCTTAATTTTGGCACGTGACCCAAGCATTTCTGGGAAGAATTAGAGACAGCAAAAGGAGAAAAAGCCAATTAGTTCAGAAGCTGGAGAGGGAAAGGTAAGAAAAGATGCAATACAAAGGTTCACACTAATGGAAGACGTGGCCATTGGCTGTCCCCAGGTCACTGAAGAGGACTGGCCCATCTGCTGCCTTGAAACCACACTTGTTTGCCACTAATTCCAGTCAGAGAAGATCAAGGTGCTTAGAACAGTGAAAAAAAAACCCCAAAACTGTTAAATGGAGCCTTCTCCTCCCTGGAGGAGTGTTTTCCCTAAGAATGTGTAAATGAGGGAAACTCCATGAGAGCCACTGCAATTTATAACAGGTATGAAAATCCCAAGTCCTGTATTGGCTGCTTGGAGACTGTGGTCACTGGGGCGACAAAATGACAGATAGAAATTTCATGTTTATTTAGGTCAGCAGTAATTAAAACAATGTCCAATTAACCAAAACACCACAAAGGACATGCATTAAGGCAAAGACCTGAAACCCATCAAGCAAGGGGCACAAGAAGTTATGTGCAGGACTGGCTGCAACTGCATGTGCTTTGCGAGAAACAAGCAACAAGCCTGTGCCTGCCAAAAGAGAGGCACAGTCAAGGGCAAATTGCTTCTGCCATATGCTCCCCTATCAGACCCAGCACAGATGTATGCACACACAAATGAACCGGGACTTAGCATCGCCAGTCTGCCCAAGGCAGATTTAAAGCAAAAGAAGCTTTGAAACACTCTCTCCATCCCTAAAAACATGAGGGTATAACCTTTCCTGGCATTGCTGCATGTTGGCTGTTCCCGCAGGGGCATGTATACTTGGCAAATTAGCTGTGCTTATAGTGACATACCGCACTCACTGCAACTTACTTGTTGTCAGATATTTACGGCTTAGTATGAACAGGAACAGCTCTGCTTCACTCTTTTCCATAGGATAAATTTAGGTTTCCCACTTTTAAAATCAGTTTTGATGATGTATTATTCAAGACAGAGATGGCCAGTAGGTACAGTGAGTAGCTAATAAAAAGCCTAGTATTCCCTGACACACCCTATAAACTTCAGCATTGATCAGAATTAATGTCAGGACCCTTTGCTGAGGCAGAAGACCCCATACTTATTAGCCAGCCACATGGTACACTTTTATTTCGGAGGCTGTTAACATAACATCCACAGCATTTTCCAGAGTGCCTTAGCCCCATTAGAAGAAGCTCTATAGGGACATCACTGACTTTCAATGATGCTTCAATTTCCATGTTTCTAATAAGCTTTTGAAAAGAAATGCCCAACAATCAAACTCTGGAGTCATGTTGTAGACTTCTCTGCAAATTGCCTTTTCCCTGTGCTGAAGGCACCTTGTTCTAGTACAGTATTCCAAGCTTCTTCCTCTTTCTCCTTAAGAACAGCTGCCCTCAGACCTTCCAAAAAAAGCCCAGCCAAGCTAGACCTAACTCCCAAGCCTTCTCCCACTGAAGAGATTGTTAAACCCCTGCCTGACTACAAAGAGCAATTTGGCAGAACCCAACATCTTTTCCAATAGGCCTGAAAAAGTGACATTTTCTGTTAGTGTAAGCAGCAAATAACACCCAGTGTGTCTGAGCTTGTCCTTCAGTGGGAAACAAAGTTGGGTGAAACAGCAGCAAAACAGCAGTTTCTGTATATAGACAGTGGCTATGTTCACAAAATGAAAATACTGCTCTTGCTGTACTTTTACCATGTATAGCTAAATTACAGATCCACATTTTACACACAAATTCACTGGTGCCCACCTGGGTTCACCGTCTCACCCTCCTGCTTTGTCAACAGCTGCCTGTGCAAGGCAGCAGCATTACTACTGACTTCAAGGCCAGGAAGTCCCACCACATTATTAAAGTAGTAGCAATTTTGTGAGCTGGAGTTGAGGCTTCTGGAGGACCAAGTGCTAAAGAGGACCAGCAGGACCTTCTGAAGAAGTGCAGAAGTGCCTCTCCCAAAACAGTTGCTGGGGAAGAAGACGCTTAAGTATTGACCAAGACTTCTCAAAGTCATGTACTAGTTTTGCAGCCTAGCAGAATTTTGAACACAGAATATGTATTTTTTTGGACACTGTCTATGCGCAGGCTTTTCAGATACTCCCTTTTAGTTGTGATTTGCTTCTGATTAAGAATGAAAAAAACCCACAACCCTACACTTTGTAGCTCAGACAAAAACATTTTTCCAGTTTCTAAAATCTCTCTAAGTAGGTACAGGACATAAGAGTATTAATTATTTTCCTACTAAGCCAGTTTAATTAATAAGATATTTAGAGGAAGGGCATGCTGGGCTAAGAGCATACTGAATGATAATAACAGATGTTATACTAAAACTATGGAACATGCTGCCTCTTCCTCTAATACAATCTTCCTCCCAAACAAGTCTCATACGTTTAAGTGCATGAACTGCTATGCTTCTGCGGGATCAGATGGAAAAAAAAATATGACAAGTGCTTAGATGCAGAACTCATTACGATCTAACAGCCTAAACAATGGAATGTTTCACTCTGGATTCCTCTGGCAGAGGTTGCCAGCTCTTTCATGAAGGATTTTCATTTTCGAGCATAAAGCTGACACAGAATAAATTAATTCACTCTCCTCTGAGAAGGGATCCATTCACAGCAAAAGATAAATAAAAACCTTTGAATTAATCCTTGATTCATGAGAACTTTGTAAATTCCGTGACGGAGAAAAATACAATTAGTATCTATCAAAAGATGTATTACTTCACTGGTGATTTTCCTTGGTGATTAACATAATTTTTTTCATTTGTACAATCTTTCAGGTGATTAGAAATACGAAATAAACATTAATCCCTGTTTATGGGGTCTACTCACTGCAGAAACTGGTTAAATCTTAACAAATTCATCCATTCTCCAAGAAACTCTCAGTAAATATTTTATAGAAATGAGCATATGTGTATTTGATGGTTTAAGTGTACAGATTTTTGCCAGTGTGCTTTGGAGTATGCTGTTTCTTTAAACTCTAATGAAGAAACAGCGGGAAATGTTTTCATTAATGTTTCTGAGCTGGTGTTTTTGAACTCATCCCTCAGGAGCAGCACCTCTCTGCTGTTCAAGCAGAGCTTTTCTCTGTGGCAGACCCATTATGATCAGTAAAGCCTTGACAGGGTCAGGAGAATTTCCTGCCTCTCCATTCTGGAAATCAAGTACAGTTTTGTCTTTATTCCTTTAATAAGGTATTGTGCTCCATGATGGCAGTGACTGTGGGCTGCTCCTCCAGCTGAGAATGTGAAGCTCACCACTGCCTCTGTGCCAAGCGCTTCTGCTGCTCCATTAACCAACCAGAGAGGTGGTTATGTAGTCAGGACGTGTAACCTTTCTGTCCCTCCTATCCTTCCCTTCAAGACCAAAACATCTCAGATAAACTCTGCCATCCTGCATCTATATGAGAATAAACTAGCCTCCTTTGCATAATTTGTCATGTTGATGATTAAACCAATGGGCAGACTAAATAAGCAAGCTCTTGCCCTTTCTTCTCATCTGATGGCTGAAACTAAACCACAGCCTGTGGTAGCCAGTTGAATCTTAACTTTGTTTTTATTGAGGTTGCCCTTGGCCTCTGTCTTAAAAAGCACCGGGGTTTGCTTTGCATTAATTCTTGCTTTTAAAGGCCACTATAATTTTCATGACAATTTTAGGAAGTCAAGGTCGTTATAGGAATGTAGAGAAGTTTTCTGATGATCAGTTATATTTGGATTTAAATAGTTAGAAATTTGCTTTGCTAATAATTCAGATCTGATTAATTATAAAGAAGTAAACCAACTGCTTTGCACAGTGTTAAAACCCCATCAATATTTCCTTTAGACTTGTAAGGAAGGAGAGATTTTCAGAAGTGGTCGATTATGCACCAAAACATGTTATATCACCTTGAAATTCTTCCAACTATGAAGACTTGCTTGATAATCAAATGGAGCAGGATTCATCTGATACAAATTTTCACAGTGTGGGCTTCTGCCTCTGAGTTTGGCTCTTTATGTATTAAGAACAAGTCTTGGGTATGATCGACCTCAGCCTAAGCATCTAAACCAGGCTGAACTGCACCTTGGAAGTGCCTGTTAGTCTCTAGTGACTGTAAAGGAAGTCAAGGGTGAGTAGCTGAGGTAAGATGCTGAAATCAAAATTGACTGAGGGGGTAGTTTTAAGAAAAGAAATGCTGCTGTAGATAAAAGTCTCAGGTGGAGCTGAAGAAAATGTAAATGTGTCAGCTCACAGAGATTTCCATTAGTGACAGGATTGTTTCAATAGCTATGGCATGACACTCAGCATTGCTGCTGAGAGCTTGGGGTACAACCAATGCCAAGACATAGCTTGGTTGAAATAACTGTTTTGTTTTGTTCAGTGCTAAATATGAATTTTGCTTGGCTTCAAACACTCATAAGTCTCTTGAAGCCTGAGGGAAGAAAAAATATTCCAATAGGTTTCTGAATCTTTGAGATTTAAAGTTCTTTACAGAAGTTTTGTGTCTCTGATCTCAGTCTGGGTTTTCCTGTAACAGTACCATCTACAAAATCTAGCTCAGACAGATTGCCACCTAAAAAGAATTAGGGGCCCCTTTTTGTCTGCAATGTATGCCTATGACATTTCTTGTTCTGATTTTTAGCCTACCACTCCCGTTCTATGAGATTACAAAACAAGTGAACATCAGTGGGGGAAAGATGTATTAAAGTGGATGAAAGAGGTATTAAAAGTTAAGCCTGGTTTTTAAAAAAGTATTACAAATACCTCTACAAAACAGGTGCCGCTACAGCAGCTGACCAAATAAATCCCTTTCAGTACGTGAATCATTTGGAAAACTGTGACACAGGCTGTATCTCAAACAAATAAAACAGGAACAAAACCTGGCATTGATGCCACACCAGAGGAGTAACTAAATAACTTCAGAATCAAACCAGCATCATTATTATCATTATAGAGGTAGAAAAGTGAGTTACAAGTAGAAACAACTTTGCTCACCTCCTGCTAGATCAGTAAAGCATCAACAGCAACTGTCCTGCAGCCAGTGGACAACACAAGGCTACGAAATGATCCTTCTAGATTTAAACTTGGTTAACCTCTAATTAAGACAAAGTAATAGGAAAAAGAGGCCAAATTAAAAAGAAGAAAACTCTATTAATTGTATTTATTTCCAGTGTTATAATGACAACTGGACTGTTTTTAGATTATGACTACTTAAAACACAGAGAAATTGATAAAAACACAGAGAAGATGGTATTAGGGCATCTTGCTTCCACTTAAATTCAGATCAGCCGAAGACACTGGTGTATCTCTAACTAGAAGCACTAGACTAAGAACATGGTAAATCTTCATTTGTGATAGGCAAGCCTGTGATATAACACAGTAAAAATACACATGTTCCTTTGTGAATGCAGGATCAAACCTAAAAATCCCTAGTTCCTAACCAGAAGAGTTTAGGAGGTATAGCAGTTGCCAAGCCTGCTAACTAGATAAAAAATGAATTATCTCTTCCTTACTAATGGCTAAAGAAAGTAAAACTGGGGAAGAAGCTGAAATCAGGCTTAAGAAAACTCTAGATTTATACTAATCTTTATGACACATAAACTGCCTGAGGACAGACTCAGGAGGAAAATGAATGCAAAGTCAAATCTGCAAACACAGAATTGTAGGAGCTAGTCAAAATATTGCAAACCACATTAAACAAAAATCACAATACAGTAATACAATGCAGCATACACCCAAGAAGTCAGCAAACACAAAGAATGAAGAGAAATTATATCTGAACAACTCTATCATAATTAACAGAAGGAACTGAACTAAAGAAATCATAACTCACTCTAATCCAAGAGCAGATGGAGTATTTTATTTTTTTTTACATAGGACTGAAAATATCAATCAAAGAAGTTGCCTTTCAAAGGGGAAGAACTAAATTTCAAGCTAGATCCAAAGAAACCCAACATAATGGATTTCACAGGCCAAGCAGAGCAAGCATGGCAGAAGATGAATACATGAAAACAGGAGGTAAGACAAGAAATCTTGACAAATATAACAAAAGATTTGTGTTCAAAAACAGCCCAAGAAAATGTAGGTTTAAAGAAAGCAAGACCGTAGGCAACCTTAAGAAAAATGTTAATGCCCTTAACTTCCCAGCTAATAAACAGCAAAACAGAACTCTACTGTGTCAATAAGCTGTGACAGTCTATCAATAGTATTTTGTAAAGGCTTGTATTTTCATCCCTTTTCTACACAATCGCTTTTATTATCACACTTGAGAAGCATTGTACAGGTTGGGGAGAAATCAGAAAGCTGGCTACAATATTGAAAACATAGAGAACTCACATTCCTCCTGTTCTTCCACCTGAACTGCTGCACAGCAGCAGGAATTTCTAGGAAATACTAGGTCAAGAACTAGAAAGCTGAGCCACCAACAGGTACTGCGTTCCACAACTTTATGAAAAATGAGGCTCTGTATCTTAATTAAAGAAATTTGCAACACTGTAAAATAGCATGTCTTAGAGTAGACCTGCTCTGCAATTACAATGTGATTGCAGCACATAAAGCAATACCCAGGGCATTCTGAGTATATATAATTTAGGCATCAAAAACAGTAATGAGTGGGTGGTACTCACTTATTTGAAGGCTTTCATCCGAGTAAGAACCCTGGCAGGCTAGAACAACCCATGCTGAAGTCCGTACTGCCGCCAGCACCCTAAATAGCTATAGTTAGATTAAATATAAATTAAGCATAGCTATTACCATCACAGTCCTTAACTGCAATGAAGCTATGTCCTAAGTGCCAGCAGAAGGCAGCTGACATGATCCTTATGACAGGAGATCTATTCATGTTTTCACATGGACCACTAGTGGATGAAATGAGGGTTTCTCCTACAGGTTTCTCTGTTACAACACACAAAAGTTGTAGCATCAGAGAAACAGTAAGAATATGAGTTCACCAAGCCTTTGCAAACAGACAATATGAGTGATACCATCTGAAAGAAATATGCATGAACAGCAGCAGCAGTGGCTGTATGTCCCAAAGAACAGTTGCTTTTTACAAGTGATTCTAGTTGCTTTAGGCACCTTGCAATCTCAGATTTCTGTATGTACAACAAACTATGCTAAAAGTAAATTAGCAAAGAGCTGGGTGAGGTATCTGCTGTGTGTTCCCCTTATCCTTCGAAGACGGAGCCCAGACACACAACACTGCAGTAGGGACCTGCAGTGTCATCTGTAATGGCAGAAATGTCTATTTGCATTATTCTGCTGCATAATAGTTCAAGGCACCTTCCTCAAAGTGAAAGGCAAAGCATCTAAACAGTGGGCATCACTAGAATAAGATAATGACTCCTGCAGCTCTCTGGAGAATTCTCTCCAGAACAGAGTTTACACATAGGATATAAATAACCAGGCAAGCTGCTGCTTTTGGATTTGTTCCTCATCAGACAACACATCCAGATGGCAAATGCAGAGCACATTTTATAGAAACAAGTCTAGCAGATGTCAGGGAACTGGATTCTCCAGTGTAACTTTTAGAAGGTGAAGGAATTAGTTTTCCTGGGACAGAAAAAGGGGGGAAAATTTCCAGATAAAACCAAAACTGTGGCAGGCTGATGATAAGGGAGGAGGAATGCTCGGCTAGACCACCAGGAGATGACAATCAAACTACTGGCAGGTATTTGGTCCCCCTGTTTGCCAGCTGGGAGGATCACCTTGCTGGTAGAAAAGGGAGCCGTAGTCAGTAGGACAAGCAGCACAACTCTTTCTATAGCACCAGCCAGCTGCTGTGTAGTTTGTTTTACAGCTTGAGTTTACCTTACAGCTGTAACTTTGCAAACATATATTGCCTGGTATCCAGTCAGACATGTAAAAACAGTGCTTTACTCTCTAATGACATCCTATTTTGGGTACAGTGAAGAAAGCTTTATCTGCTGCTGCTTCTATTTCGCCAGATAGAGATTTGGGATAACTTAAAAAATACCCACGTTACCCAAACACTGCTGTAGTAAATTCAAGTTTAGGAAACAGTTCTTCCACTTATACTAGAATGATTAGTATGCAGCAGTCTTCCAGACAGACACACAAAGCAGATGGATAGTTATGTATCTGTGTCCACATGTACACCTGTTTAAAATAAATATTTCAAAGCATAGCTCGTGACTAAGAAATACCTAGTTAAATCTGAAGTTGGCTTAGCACTATTTTGAGAGAGAAGCTATTAAGATTTCAAATGCTTCTAGGAAACCACCACTACTTTTGTACACACAGAAAACCTCAACTAAGCACACACAAGTTTAAAATTCATTTGTTATAGGAATGAACTGGCATGAACCCTACAACACAGACCTCTGTAAGGAACCAAACAGGAAATCATTCATTTAATACTTGATTATAGAAATGACTAAATCACAAAGCAACAGACACTTCCTCCAAAATAAGAAGATTCCTGAATTGCAGCTGTCGCATCATCCAGCAATTATCTTCGGATGATATTTCCAGCTTGTGCAATGACACTAGCTGGTTGGTACATAATAGACTTAATGCTGAAAAAAACCCCAAAGTGTCTTTAACATCCTAAATAGTGCAGCCTGCTTAGTCTACTTTCTGTTTTTCTGATGATAGTTCAAGCTTCAGTAAAGCCACACATGCAATTTCAGTATGTTTTACGAAAAATCCACCAATGACAGAATCATTTTAGGCTCCTCTCCAGCAAGTGCTGAAGTTATCTGGTACTAGAAGGCATTTTTACACTCAGCATTATATATTAACTTGGTGCTTCTTTTAGTGTGTAAAACCAGTAATAATGCTTGTCTGGGACAGGGAGACAGAGTTGAAGATACCAACAACCTTTAGACAGTAACAGTACTGATATGAGAAGCAAATTTGGAAAATAATAGGCAGGAAGGACAGTGAAGTGAAAGAAATATGATGATAGCCTAGATAGTTCTTACGGTGCAATCACATTATAAATGTAGATAATACTATACAAAGTAAAGGTATAAGGGCAGTATTCCAGTCTAAGTGTCCCTACTGTCCAGAACTTAATAAAGTTTACCTGTTAAATGTGCAGAAAATCAAACAGAAAATTTGCACATTCATAGCTGATCTAAGGTTAAAAGCATTGGTCCAGAAGGGTAAAGGCCATGGTGAACAAGCTAAATATTTTTCCCAGTCATGAAAACTCTTCTTTAAAGAAGCTGTGGAAGTCTTTCTAAAGGAAGTGTCACTTGAAGAACTTTTTAAAGAAATTAATAAAATGAAGAGTAGCAAACAGTCAAGACTGGGCAGTTTTCTTTGCAGAATTCCTTAGGAATCAAACATGAACTGATTAGCGTGATATAACCTACATAAGACAGGAAAGTGGGAGGTGGCAAACAGAAGGTTGCTGGTTTTAAGAGTCCAAAAGTCACCTGAGAATTACAGACCAGTAAGCTTGGTTTCCATACAACCAGTGTAGGAACAGCAATATAGAGCAGAACTAGAAATAGGAGACCAAGCACTGAAGGGAGGTAAGAGAAGAATCATCCTGGGTTTGAGGTACAAAGCTCACAGAAGTCTATGAATGAAAATGCTCTGTTTCACGTTAGTGCCTTCAGAGCTCCAAACCCCCTATGTTAAGGTCACTGAAAGACTTAAAATTGCAAGAGAAAAGACTGAGCATCCTCTAGCGGATTAATAACATAGAATCACAGAATGCTCTGGGTTGGAAAGGACCTTAAGATTATCAAGTTCCAACCCACCTGCCGTGGGCAGGGATGCCTCACACTAGACCATGTCACCCAAGGCTCTGTCCAACCTGGCCTTGAACACTTCCAGGGATGGAGTATTCACAATTTCCCTGGGTAACCCATTCCAGTGCCTCACCACCCTTACAGTAAAGAACTTCTTCCTTATATCTTACCTGAACTTCCCCTATTTAAGTTTAAATCCATTACCCCTTGACCTATCACTACAATCCCTGATGAAGAGTCCCTCCCCAGCATCTTTATAGTTTTTATAGTTTCCCTTCAGATATTGGAAGGCTGCTATAAGGTCTCCATGCAGCCTTCTCTACTCCGGGCTGAACAGCTCCAAGGGGGGCAAGGAGGAATGCCCCAAACATAAAAGAGAGGGCTGTGGTATAACCTGCTCTCTTCTTTACAAAGACACATTTCTAGAAAGGCTGGCAATAGGGAGGAGACAAAATCTGCTGACTGAAGTCAAAACCAAGGCTTGGAGCTACAAAAGATCTTATGATACCAAGTGGCATGTGACAAAATTCAACATTGATAAGACAAAAAAGACATTTGGGAATAGGCAGCCCTAACTATGCACACTTAATAACAGCTAAATTAGTCATTCCCACTCAGAAGACAGTTATTGGAAACTCTGCAGAGAATTATCTGAAAACATCGTCTTAATGGTTGAGTAGAAAGAGGAAACAGAAAATAGGAATTACTAGGAAATAAATACAGCACCTCTGTGCCAGTGTACTAACTAGTCCACAGCTAATTCAAGACTGGCTATCCATCTCCAAACAGAGAACTAAACCAGCAGAACTAAAAAAGTCATGGGAAAGAATGATTAAAGAGATGGGGCATCTTGTACAACAATAGAGAGTAGTAGTGAAAATGTATTTTTGTCATTTTTTATACCAAGGTCCTGGTCCCCTGATATTCACAAAAATCTATGGTAACTGTCACCCAGGCTGTGCTCTGTATGAACTATGTAGTTCACCCAAAGGAAAACCAAAGCACAAAACAGGAGAGCCAACATCAGCACATATTCTACATAACCTCTGGTGGGAAATGCACCAGGCAGGGCACCCTTGGCCTGCCATAGCCCTTCAAAGTGTCCCTACAGCCTTTGCACTCTTCTGGACCCAGAGATGAGGGTAAACTCAGGCCAGAAGGGCTTTTGCCTTCTAAATGCATGAGGTAGCCTTTGGCAGCAGTGTGAGTTCCTGCTCTCATGCAGTGTGGTCATTACCCATTGATCTAAATCTGGGGCCATAACAACAGACAGAGATGTAAAGCCAGTCTGCATGACCTGCCATCAGGACCGTGGTCCACATTAGAGTAAATACCATGTTACAGCAAATACAAAACAGAAGTCCACACCCTGGGAAACCAACAGGGAATATAACAGAGGTATATAACACCATGAACAGTCGTTCACTCATTTATAAAATGCAAGAAATAAAAATCAATGAACAAATGATCAGACTGCATCTGGAAAAAAACAAACCAAAAAAAGTCCCGAAGATGCTTTTGTGTGCAATGTCTTTTTTCATCGTGGAATTAACTGCAAGAGGTATCCGTTAAGGCCAAAAGTGAAACTGGGTTCAAATGACACAAACTGGTGGAGGATAAATCCACACATGGCTCTTTAATTTGGATGCAGCTTTTGGCTTATGAATTTCTGAGTGCTGCAATCTGGTTTGTTACGTGAGAGGACAGATAAATACATACTTGTTTCTTGCATAGGCTTTTACTAAACATAACTACTGACTGCAAGAGAAGATGATGGGCTACATAAATTTCAGATTGATCTACTATGTCTGTCCTTGAGTGCATTTATCTTTAAAGTATGTGTTTAATGAATCAGCAGAAAATACCCTCGATCCCAACACACAAAACTATACCTGGTATTCAATTATCTAATTGTCGGGAAATGTGCAAAGGCATCTAGTTTGCTTTTGACTGGAAACTGAATTTTATCTCCTCACCATGCATGTCAGGGGATTTTTCTTGTGCGATTAAATCAGACCTGTTAAGTAATACAGAGGCCAACATATCAGCACCTAAAATCACAAAAATGGACTCAGGTTTCATGGCACATGAAGAGCTGGTTGCTAGCTAATGTGGCATCAGGCTTAGAACCCTTTTACAACATGGGCTTCAGCATTCTTCATTCATTAATTCCAGAGAAAGGTAAGACTTTTTAACAAAAAAAAAAACAAAACAAAAAAAAAACAGTTGTTTTTTTTTTTTCTTTTAGGAAGTACAAGAGTGTGCCATATTTCATACTGGACAAATCTTAATTATTATCGATTGCTTTCTGACGGCACAGTATATGAAGTGCCAATGGAATTCAAACCTGAAATGTTAAATTCTGCCCAGTGTCAGGTAATGACCTGACTGCAGATGTTTTTTTAACAAAGAAAATAAAGTTGAGCTGTTCTGCAGCTTTTGAATAATGCTTCACAAAAGCAGCACAGCGAGGCTGCGAAATCACGGCTCCACAGACAAGTACAAGTTTGATGAAAGCTGACACTACCTTGAAATATTTTTCTGAAGATTATCAAAATGAAATTATGTTGTCATAAATACATCAAATAATTCACAAAGTAACTTCAAAATGCAGATGTAAGTGAAGAAATATTAGAGTTTAATGATTAACTCTACCTAAATATTCTTCTGTTACAACTTCATGCTGGTCTTTTTTTACATCAATAAGATATGGATGATTTATTTTTGTGAAAGTTCACTTATTTCTGTTGCATAATAGCAATAGATGTCAGTCTATTTCTGCCATTATAATTAGCTACTCTGAAGATGGCTGAAATATCATGGATTATTATAATTGCAAATGAGGAATAAGCAGCAGGAAAAGATGACACTGATAATCTTGAAATATTGAAAGGTTCACTGAAACTAGTTAACTACAAGATATTTGAATTACCATAGTAAAGAGCAGGCTCACAGAATACGGGATGGTGTACATTTCAGATGTACACTGTGAAGAAACACAACAGTTACATGTGATGGCATGTCAAATTTAGCTTCACGTTATAGGTAAATTATCATATGACCCCCACATCTCATGATTTTGTTGCATATAATTTTCCTTAAGGCCTACAGAAAAGCCACTTGTGGTATTCACCTCATTATTAAGAGGTAAAAGAACCCAGAGCAGTAGGTGTTATCCTGAACTAATAGGCAGATAAATGAAGGAGAAACAGGTGTTCAAGTATGTGCATGAAAAGTGACTAGAATTACCCCTTTTACATAGTTCTTTAAAAGGCAAAAATTAAACTGCATCTTTCCCTGGAGACTAATGAACCTCTTGGAGTGAAGGAGGACAAAGTAGACAAAAATAAAATTCCCTGATGTACTATTTTACAACAGAACTCGTCTACATTATGTTGCATTCTGCTGTAGGGCTGGCTGGCACTCCAATCTGCACCTCAACTGTGTAACGAGAGCTGTGTAACTGATTGTGTGTAATGATGTTGCCTTCATACACCCACCGTGTGCCCTTCCAAAATGACAGCGTTATCAAACATTTGCCTTTTCTGCTTTACTAAGATGAAGCAGTTGCCCTGCATTTAAAAAAAGATAAATAAATGCCCCACTTATGCTTTTATGAAGAAATAAATTTTTTAAAGCTCGAGTGAGTAAATACTGAGCTAAATACTCTTTTATGTATTGCTGTTCAGAGCAAAGATGCTGCATTCTGAAATGTGATGGCAAAGTAAGAAGCGGGAAGGTACAGTGAGAAGCGAAAAGGTAAAGACAGAAGCAGCTGTTTGTAAAACAAGATTTCTTCCCTTCTCTGAGCATAGAGAATGACTAATAACAGAATTATATTCCAAATATTTCCATGCTATTATTTGGATAGCTTTTTAAACACTAAACAAGTATCCTGTCATCTTATTAGGATGATAATGATAATTTAGGTGGACTGACTTATGCATGTTAGAGCTTTAGAATATTAGTGAATTTTTACTGATTGAACAGCCAAACACAGAGTGTTTTTAGTATAAACAAACCTTCTGAGTTCAAAGATACTGGAATGGAAAGATCTCTTGTTAGTGTAAAGATGACTAGTGCATGCCATTCTGATCCACCCTGATGGTCAGAGAGGAGTCCTCATCAGCTGCTTAACAAAGCAAAACCCAAAATACACTCACTGCTGACTTACCCGTTTATTGTACCTCTTCAAGCCACTTGTTGCTGATGTGGTAGCCTGATAATTAGGCTAATTAGACATGAACCCTCTTGCTTTTAAGCTGATTTGTTTGTATGTGTTAAAGGCTTTACTTTGCAGGCAATTAAACAAATAAATAAAAAACTGAAAATGCTTCTGGTTTAGAAATTTTCTCTTCTATGCTGTACAGAGACTGCACATCTCCTACCCTCTCTTAAAGGTTGGGTGGGATATGCAGCATCTACCCTTTATTTCTTCATGCTAAATAAAACCATGATGCCAAGCTGCAAGCTGCACCATTACACAACTGAGGGATGCTCTAGGAACACTAAGAAAGATCAAGTTTTAATGATAACTTTTTGTACGTCCAATACCATTAAGAGGTTCAGGAAATCTTCGTTTTGCTGAAAAGAGTTCGTTCTGTAAGCTATGTTGATATTGTAAGCCATGTGGGTTAACAGGAATTTACAATGAACTTGGGTCTTAGCCCTGGTATATTTCTTCAGATGCCTCTCCCACTGGCATCTACTGAAGCTTAAAAAGCCCAGAGATCTCCAAGTGTTGCTCCCTAGACAAAGTAAAGTATTTTTTCAGTACCCCCAAAGCCTGCAGATATACTTGCTTTACAAAACTAAGAAAAGCACAAGAGCATCAGCCTTTTAGGAAGTCTTCTTGCCTTTGGGACAGGATTTATTTGCTGAACAGCAGCAAGTAGTTGGCATTTTTTTTTCCTGTTTGCTGTTTATTTAATAGGTACAGGCTGAAAATAAATGAGATGTCAATGTTGCAGCACTTCTAAGTTTCAAAGGTACTAGCTCAGTCAAGCAGTCCAGACATGCCCATGAATATGGGCAGGATTTCCAGACTGCTTTCTGGTATCTGACATAATAATAACTATGCATAACAATAACCATGCAAACTGACACCAACCACAGAAATATATGACTATGCACAAAGCCAAGAAATAAAACAATGGAGAATGCAAAGTTACCCCCCAAAAAAATAATCCAGGGAAAAGTAAAAAAAAAAAAAAAAACAAAACAACAACATGTTTTTTCTTGGGATTACAATGACATATCAGGGTTTTGAAGGCTGTATCTGAGAAAAAAGCCAAGGGCAATGCACAATGAGTGTATGAAAACCACTGAGCAGTTATTGAGTGGGTTCTTCTTGCAAGTATCTCTTGTGTAATGCTTAAGAAGTAAAATCCTACAGGACTTAAAATCTGTTTAGAATTATCTTGAATATTTTGGAGATTAATTAGCCTTTTATCTTGTCTTTTAGATATCAAGGGGGAGTCAGGCAGGTGTGACTGTTAAGTATTGCTGTAGGAGAATATTCTGTCAGTATTACATACTGAGTGGAATAAAGCATACTCACATCAGGCTTCCTGCCTTGGCAAAGAAAAGAAGATAATTAAATAATTATGATTTTATATTTGCAGAAAATTATTTAATGACACTGTATTTATTTAGTCAATGGATAGATATGGACATGCCAGCTGGCTTCCCTCTATCTCAATGCATTATAGTGAGTTGTGATTTTTGTTCAAGAGTAAAAATAAAGGCCCAATTTAGGTGACTAATTACTGCAATCACAAAACCAAATCCTGCTCTCATTACCTTTTTATATCTTAGATGAAATTTCACTAGAGTTCATGTGCTTATTGCAGATACAAATTGATGCAGCAGGGTGCAAATATTCTTGCATTACTGAAATTATCTAAACAATAGTATAAGTTGACAGTTAAAAAATAATTTTAAGGGGGCTAATCTCTCTCTTTTTTTTTTTTTTTGGTACATAAAAAGGCCTGAAAAGAGATAGAGGTGATCAGTATTTCCATACTGTTGTTTTCATTTCACCTCAGAAATACCAGGTAAAGAAATGTTTTGTTATCTCTGGTTTTGTTAATGAACTTTAGAGGGATTGAAATGGTATTTCTGTAATGCTATTGGACTTTGTAAAACTGTTCTCTTTCCCCAAAGAGTTAATCATAAATGACAGGCTGGGAGTATTGGGGTTGTTTTGCCTGGAGAAGAGAAGGCTTCACGTACTGACAGGAGAAGGCGTAATGGCTTTAAACTGGAAGAGAGTAGATTTAGATTAGATATTAGGAAGAAATTCTTCACTGTGACGGTGGTGAGGCACTGCCACAGGTTGCCGAGAGAGGTGATAGATGCCCCATCCCTGGAATGGTACAAGGTCAGGTTGGACAGGACTTTGAGCAACCTGGTCTAGTGGAAGGTGTCCCTGCACATGGCAGGGGCTTGGAACCAGATGATCTTTAAGGTAACTTCCAACCCAAACCATTCTATGTTTCTATGTTTAAATGATGCTAAAAAGAACACACTTTTGAACAGGCTTCGTAAACATCTTTTGCCACTCTGTTCTTGAGAGGACATAAGTTGAACTACTCAGGATAAGTGTCTCCCAGGGCAGATAAAATCTGCGTTTTTATTATATGTGAAAATACAAATATAAATAGATAATAATCTCCATCTTCCTTGTAAATGCAATAAAACTGAAACAGAATTCCTCCTCCCATTTTAGGTCACTTTTACCAAAGATCAGACGCCTGAGCTCAAAGGAAAATAAATGCTGCATTTGACTTCCCACATTCTTTATAAAGAGGCAATTCTTTTTTTTTTTTTCCCAAGTGAGTTTTTGATTGTGTTCTGCTCTATCCCTTTCTTTTGGCCTGGCACGCTGTAAGAGGAGCAATCACAGTAACATAAGCATTAGGTACAGACTCTGACAACCAAATCAAACTTAAAAAAAAATAAAAATCAATTGTCACATTAAAATTGCTTTTAGCATTACATCTTTCATCAGCAAGACCGTAATACATCCTGAGCCTACATAAACAGATTACTCAGCCACCCATGAATTGCAGCCAGTACTGCGGTGGGAAGCAATAATTGTGATATGCTAGCAATACAGCATAGCGACTCTTGATGGAATACAAAAAAGCCATCACCAGTTGAAACTGCACAGGCGAATTCTGAAAGGGGAAGGCTGAAATAATTGCCCAAGGTGGAACTTGATCCAAAGGCTAAGTTAGTGTCCTTGTTCTTGTGATAATTTTTAAGGTATCTTCACTGACTGCAAGTAGGTGTTAATGTCTGCCTTCCTCTGAAACATAATCCTTAGCAGTACAACTTTCCTTAGTGATGTAGCAAAGCTATAGAGTAAGTTTAGAAAACACAGTGGATCCTGAGGTCAATTAGCAACACTTTTCACATATCTGCTAGTTTCCCTTGAAAGGAAATAAACCAAAACGAACAAACAAACATGAAGAACCTAACCTTCACTGTGCAATTAAGAGCAAAACCCAGATGTTTCTTCAGAGAAGCACAGACCCTGCACCACGATATTGCTGTGTTGAAGTAGGTGACCATAGTCGTCTTTCCTATGGCTCGGCCCTGAACAAAACTGCTCTAGGACTGGGCATGTACACTGACAGCAGCTCCAAAGGAAATTTTCACAGAAACTCCTGATGTGCAAAGGTAAGTGCACAGAGCAGTCACAAGAATTTGGGAAAAAAACAACATTCTGGATTAGCTATTTTTCAGAGCTTTCAAAAATAAAACCTGTGTGTCAATTTTCATGGAGAAAAGAGATGAGCTATGCCTGTTTGGTGAAATCTTGATTATTTATGAATTTGACCTTGACAATTCATTAGCTTGCCATGTTTGCATGGCAAATAGCTTGATAATGCAGGAACATTTCCCTAGCTTTTCCCAAAGTATGACAATTCAGCATTCTAGAAACTATGAATAAATAAACATGTAAGTATGGGAATTTTCCTTCTGGCCAATTGTGCAAATAGCAGTATTTTGCTTTTTGCACTATTGTAGTCCTGTAAACATATCCTCATATCCACATGGAACTGTGCGCTGCAGTGTTATTTGAAGTAATGAACAAAGAGCACTGCCATCAGTGGGTGTTCACTGACTGTAGTCCACTGCTAACTCTCAAAGTTTTTTATTAAAGAGGAACAGGAGTCTGCTTATTTCACAGGAGTTACCAAGGGTACAAAAGAACATTAAAGAGTTGCTCACATTAACTTAACCATAAAGGTACAGCACAGGGCCAGCCTCCATTACAACACCAACACTTGCAGCCTTTTAGCCACACTTCCTATAGCGGAGAGGTGATGTTCTCAATAGTATCATATTTTTCTGTGTTCTTTAAATAAAAATATAATTGTTTCAGTGTTTTGCTGAAAAACACTTCCTTGAGTCATTGTCATGGTTTAAGCCCAGCTGGTAACTCAGAACCACACAGCTGCTAGCTCACTCTCCCCTTTCTTCCTCACCCTGGCTCCCAGAGGGATGGGGAAGAGAATCGAAAGTATGTAAACCCCACAGGTTGAGATCAGAACAGCCCAATAACTAAGGTATAACACAAAACTACTACTGCTGCCACCAATAATAATGATGATAAAGGGAATAACAGGAGGAGAGAATATAAAACTAAAAAGGGAAGGAAAAATCCCACAGTAAACACAAGAGATGCACAATGCAATTGCCCACCACCTGACAACCAATACCCAGTCTGACCTGAGCAGTGATCTTGGCCTTTTGGGTGACTCCCCTCAGTTTCTACACAGGACATGAGGTGCTGTGGTATGGAGTACCCCTTTGGCTAGTTTGGGTCAGGTGTCCTGTTTCTGATTCCTCCTGGCTTCCTGTGCCCCTACTCACTGACAGAGCATGAAAAGTCCTTGATCAGGGTAAGCACTACTTAGCAACAATAAAGAACATTGGTGTGTTATCAGCATTGTTTTCAGGCTAAAGGCAAAACACAGCACTGCACCAGGTACTAAGGACAAAAATAACCATTACAGCTGAACCCTGGACAGCCATTTTTTATGAATACAGTAAAATACTTATTTTAAACTGTAAAATCCTGCAGCTTTGCAACCTGACAAGGGGATGAGTCTGGCTCAAAGGCTAATTGTATCCAAACAAAATTACTGAATCCCAGGCAAACTAGCATCTTCTTACCAGGAGAGACAACCATACAAAAAAAACCCAACAACACCAAACACCAAAACCCACTGTTTCTTCTCTCTTTACTGAATTCGTACTTTTTTTCCAGGAAGATTTTCCTCTCTCATTCTTTGATTCTTTTCCTCTCCTTCAGTCCCTGGAAGCATGCAATAACTACACAGAGGGTGACCAGAGAAGAGGGAAGGCAACTGCTTTACCAGGTTGATAAAAGCTTAACTGCTTTATTAAATCTGGGCTTGATTACTCACCTTTTTCACAGGCTCCCCAGTTTTTATGAAGTTTCATGAGGTTGTTTTTCTGGGATTATAAATCACAGCACAACCCAATTCTCTTACCTTGTGAGGTGCTGTGCTGTAATTAATAAATCATTTGAATTTCAACAGCAGCTTCTGTCAAAGAAGATCAAAGAGCCCATTCTCTCTCTCTGGTGCTATTCTTAGGGGAAATCTAAGGCAAACTCCACATCCATACTTGCTACTTAATCTGTGGATAAGTCTCCTTCACCATCCTCAGGCACCTAATGCTGCAGGATGGAGCACCTCTGCCCTTCAGCCCCATAGATCATGTGGCAATATGCACCAGGATCACTGTGCAGTATGTTTGCACCCCACAAAGCACTCCATTGGTTTTAAAATGGAAATACTACTACTAATTCCAGCTGATAATTTAACTTTAGTTGTGACTCCTGTATTTAATGAAGAAATTGATTGCAATGTCTGACTGGTTACCATCATTATCTGGTTAATGTTGCTAGCTGTATCCATAAAGCTATCCAGTAGTTTAAAAAGCCATAGCACCTGCATTTCCAACAAAACCCGTTCCATACACATCCCACAAATGTAGGGACTGCAAGACAAACTCTTGTGAAATGAAAGAATTGTCTCCTTTGAAATGAATCCAACACAAAGCTTGATGGGAAAACTGAAATGTTGTTTTTCACAGAAATATTCATTTAAGAAAGGAAAATAAGCCAGTAACCTTAATAAGTTTTGTTTCAGCTAGCTGAAAACTACCATCTTTCCTACATATTCTAACATTTGTGGTGCCTCTGCTCTCTCCAATAGTATTTAAACGAGGAACAAATGGCTTCAGCATAAATGAATAAAAAGTTTCAAATGTCCAAGAAGCCTTTATGATAAAAGACAGTTGATTTAAAAATACCTTAGCAAGCCTCTTTCTAATTAGAAATATTAGCCTTTCTGCCTGGAAATAAGCATGCATATCATAGTGATTGCCTCAGATAGGTTTGTAATGAGAGGTTCAGCTAAGAGGAACTCAGTTTAAATGAGACAAGTGATAAGGCAGAGTACTGTACTAATCGGAATTGCTTTCCTTTCAAATAACATTGCCTTCATGGAACATTTTTATTTAAAAAGGCCATGTCACCTATCTTTATCTGAGTATGCATGCTCAGGGTAAATGCTCCCACAATGTCATTTACTACTGAATTTAAGGAACTGAATAATAACAGATTTTATTAGTCCAGCAGAACAGCCTTTAGACAGCTTTGGTTACCTGAACTCTGTTCATCAAGGACATTCTGTAAAGTAGTAGAAGGTCAAACTCCTTAAAGGCAATCTCCTTTCTGGGAAAGCTGCACTACTGGGGTGGTCAGCGAAAATACTCTGTAGCATTGCAACCATGTTCAACTGGTTGTAATCACATCAATACAACTGTCGCAATCCCTAGATTCTGCTGAAATAAAGAATTCAGGAAAACAGAATGTTTTGTAATTTCAGAGAGAACATTTCCCCAAATCTTACCAAAATATCTCTGGGAGAGAAGAATGTAAGGGCTCAGGAGACTGGTTTCACATTTTAATTATAAATGGAATCTCTTAGATAAACACCATAGTGTTTATTTTCTGCACTGACCTGTGCAGCTCAGATCTAAATTTTGGAAAACACGGACAGGGCATTGGAGAAAGCAAGAACTTGAAGCTTCATCAGCCAGGCTGAGCCTGTCCCCTAAGGAGCAAAGTTTGCAGACAACCTTTATACAAAGATGCTCCTTTGCATTTTCTGTGCTAGCTAGTGACTGCTAGAGCACATGTGTCCAGCTGTGTCCTCTTCCCTGGACATTTATGCTTTAAGGGTGAGGAGGAAAGAATCAGTGTGTGCAACACCTGAAGGAGAGAGGTCACAGACCTGATATCTCTCTAGGGCTTTATTGCAGTACAGCCTCAGAGAAGAATGAAGAAGTGGTTAAATCTGGAACAGTTGTGCTAGCAAAGCAAATAAACCCTCATTATCCCCTCCACGGTTCATGTCACGAATCTGCTGCTAAGAAAGTGAAGATGAGCTCTGTCCTGTACTCTCTAGGGTCTCAGATAAGTAGCTGAAAGGTGAACAGTGCCAATTACAATAAAGCTCAATAAAATACTCTTAACTCTGTTATTGAATCATGATGGCCTAGTACCAGGGCAGATGGGGGAACTATAATTTTGAGTCTCCAAAGCTTGCACTGGGAATTTGTAGTCTGCAGCCCTGAAAAGGCTAATATATTTGCTTATTAGTTACCTAACATCATATACTGAGTAGGAAAGCAGCTCAACACAAAGCGCACTGCACTGGTGATTCCCACCCACTCACTGAGTTGACTAATCACAGATTTGATGACTTACTAGCAACACTATTAGACTTACTCTTTTTCAGATGTTTTCCATAGACCTTGAGGAAAACAGAATTAAATAGGGATGAAAGGAATGTAGCTACTGAAACAGTTACTTTAGAGGTAATCTGGACTTTGTATGACACTGTCCACACACATGAGACCACCCCTCCCTATCTTGGTATGCCTTCCTGAAGCAGTGTCTTTAAAATGTGACAAAGAGCTAAGCAAGCATTACATAAAAAGATGTTGGCAGATTGCTTTTTTCCCACCCTGTAAACTTTTTCCTCATAATATTAAATACAATTATAAAACATTCTCCAGATTAAATGTTAAAGAGGTCTAATGCTCCATCTCTTACTTCTGGCAATGAAGAGCTTAATCTAATTAAAGCCATGAGCTGAATGTGTCTGCTGGTTCTAATCCTCAGCAGTTTTATTGTTAGATTATGCAACCCTAATTAAAGATAATTTTAGACAACAGGAAATTTTAACGAGAGAAAAATATATACAATGTCCTTGCGGGTCTATTTAAGAATTATTTTTAAGATTTATTTTTAGCTAATAGTTTTCCATATATAAGCTACAACTAAGCACTGAATCAAAGAAATCTCTCATTTTAATATTTGCTATTGTAGCACTGTCACTCTATGCTTGCAATTTAAATGTTACCACTTAAAACCAAGGCTCATTTCAATGCTGTTCAGTACATCAAAATACAGCAATGTAACATGTAGCCAGTGCTTCTTGGTTCTAGTGTTAAACTTAGAAGAGCTTAACTTTCAGAAAAGTACTAAATATCTACACAGAGTCTTACAAAGGAGTCTGGTTAGCCATCTGACATGAGTGCTCAAAACTGCTATTTTAATAAACCTAAACTATAACACCCCAGACAAAATATATTTCAGTTTTATTTTTAGGAATTGAAGAGAAATGTCATGGAATTACATCAAAAGCCAACTCTCAACACCATGATCTCCCTGTGGGGTGCTGCAGAAACAGTAATTTTGGTAAGAGTGACAGAATTATTGTAACTGTCATGGAAATGCTTTTAGTCTCCTACAGATGCATCAGGGCCCTCAGGAAAGCCTTAGCTCTTCTACTGCAATGGTCTAAGACCAAGGCCTGAACAGAACCAGTGAGAATTAAAGCAGAAGATGTATCATTTCTCTTTTGGTATATCAGTTTTTAATTATAAACTAAACATGAGTTAAAAAAGGTATTGAGGAAACCTGAACTGGATGTTATTATTCTGTGAGTGATAGCCACAGCTGGAGATACGGATCTACCAAAAGAGGTTCAGGATGGCTGCAGCAGGGAGTAAGGGAGGGATATTTGTCTATTTTTATTGTCCATTGCAGTCCAGTTCATTGCTACTTGGAAAAGTAGCTGCAGGGGCTGTATCTAGCCCTTTGAATTCAAAATGTAAGAGTTACTGGCCTTAAGAGAAGTTCTTTAAGAGGACAAACTGTCCTCTTGAATTTACTTTGCCCTTCTATAGACACAGGGCAAAATCTGTCTGCTCAGGGCATGTCTAAAGCAGTCATGTTTCCCACTCTCTAAACTTAAATTACAGGGAGATTATCATATTCTTATTAACCTGCACTTCTGCGTATCTGGTCAGCTGTGGGACTTGGCAATTTGGGATGTGCCTTTAAGGCACAGGCACAGAGGGCTGACCCAGCTGCATGCCCTGATCCACGCAGCATTCCCTTAGTGGCTGCTGCTGGTTTAATGCTTTCTGCGGTGTAGGAGTGGGGAGGTTTGCAGGCATCTTGGTGGATGAACTAAGAAAGGGAGACACTGCTTGAGGAAGTGTGCACAGGAGGAAACAGAGGAGAAAGCAAGCAGGAGCAAGAGCCAAAGGGAAATTCATGGCCCAGTTTGAAATGATGAGGCAATATGCAGCTAACTCACATGCTGGCACAAGGCCCTGTCCAACATGCGATTCTGCTCTAAGCATAGACAAAGGCTCCACAGGAAACCTCTAACCTTGCACAGGATTTTAAAGTAATTTTCTTAAGCCCAGCTACATTAAGTATGAAATGCAGACAAAGCTTTCTCAGTTTAGTTTCAGTAACATGGACAGGTTTCTTTGTGCACAAATTCCTAATCCTCATATGCCTGCATTTTACAGTGAGGGAGGGCACACATCGCTGCCGTGCTGTGATTTCCTGAAAAAGTGATGAATAAAGCAATGGAAATTGGTGAGGTGCCTAAGGAAAATCACTCACATGCCTTCCTGGTTCTCCCATCAGGCAGCTAAGGAATGTGAGCCATTACAATAAAAGAAGTAAGGCATTTCAAAACATTATTTTTTTTTCATGTATTTCTGCAGGTCACATCCTTGTAGGCATTCTGATCCCTGCTGTCACAACCAGTGCCTGTAATATTAATGTTATTTTTAGAGAAAGGAAAGCTTCAAGCTATAGTAAACACAACTTCTCTATATAAGATCAATACTTAAAAAAAAAGTTCCAATTTCTTTTTGTGCTTTTACCCTTCCATCTGGTCATTTTCTTTATAACTACCTCCTGTTGCCAATCTCAGGATGGAGGAGGCAATTGCCTGGCCTGAATTTGGAGTTAAAATAAAATTGGAGTCTGATTCTTGTCAGATGCTAGACAAGAATAGAGTCTGAAAATCTGAATTTGAAAGTCAAGTCTATTTTACACGATGAACATACTGAACAGTGGGCTTTATTTATTTTATCTTTTGTGATTACCTGAGAACACTCTGTCAATTTATTTTGCTGTTATGGGATCACAGGAAATGAAAGTCATCTCTATGTAAGATTTAGCAGGCATATGAAAAGATAGAGGTGGGTTGCAGATGACTGTCTTCATTTAATCACATTAAAGCTATTTTAATGATAGAGGATAGGTTCCTCAGTCTAAACAGCATAACTAGGCTGTTACAAGAAATCTGCTTGACTTCATATGCCTTACTAATAAAACCAGGCTGGGAGAAGTTAACTGAGGTTTTTGCTGACCAGGCTCCCAGAGCCTGCGTGCTTCTCCTCTGTCTAGGGCTCAAGCAATGAATATTATAATGACAAATATTTTAGTCTTAACTCATTTTATACTCATATTTTGACATAAATTCTCAGTTCAAAAAATCTCTCCATTTAAATTAGTTACAAATGGGACCGAGTAGAAATAACTTTTGATTTAACAGGCATGTTCTTCATGTTTTTTTTATAGCCAGCTGCCTATAGCTAGTTTCTTTACCAATAGTAATTCCAGCATAGAGAAGCCCTTGGTCCTTCAAAGAGTTGCTCAGTGACTGAGCAACTTAACAAGAGCTTGACCAGCTTCAGGAGAGCATGATAAGGTTTTGCAGTTTTGACAGGGCAGGTTATCTGGCTGTTTTCAGTTGTAGGGCAGGTTGAAATCACTGAGTGAAGGCTTACTTTAATGTTCAGGGGAACAAGGTTTACTTAAGAAGTCCTGAAACGTCAGAAAGGACAAGGTGAAGGCTGGGGATGAGGAACCTGTCTTGCAGAGAGGTATGACAATGTCTAGATATAATACATGACATTGGAAACAATAAGTGTGCAGTCCTAGGTTGATACCCCAGTGATAATCAACATGGTAAAGCATCCCTGCCTATCCCAGGCAGGCCACATGCATGGAGATCTGCAGAAATGAAGAGGCCCTCTGCATTGAACAACAGACTAGCAGCAGAGCTCAGAGCGTAACAGGGTTTTCTGATTCCCAGTGCAGCTGCTTAGTCATGACTCCAACTTTAATCAACTTAAAGTACAGTGGTGAAAAAGCCCCAGAAATAAGTCCCACCCCTTGCTGCAATTTCTGCCAGAACTGAACTTCAGCCACAAATCTGAGCAGTTGTGTAACTGTGAGAAAAAGCCTTTGGGCTTTTCAGTGAAAGAGTGAAAAGCCTGCAGAAAGAGAAGGAAACGATAGGTGAAAGTGCCCTCTTATAGTTTTGTATGGGTGTGGGTAGCATCTGCTGACCAGAGCCCAGCCTGGAAACAAACACACTTTAGACCACAGCCTTTGCCTTATGCATGAGAATAACTGAGCACAGCTTAAGAGAAAGGAGAGATTTCAGACAACACAGGAGGCGGCATGGAGCGTCCTTACCACCCTCCATTTGCCACTAGTAGGGTCCCAGTTCTGGCTTTGACTACTCTTCCCATCTACTGCTCTTCTAGGCTCCTTTATATACAAGCAATATTAATGACTACTGTAGCCACCTGAGAGAGATTTCCTTGCTGAATTTCATCTACATGAAATAAATCTTGTTAAGATGAACAGTTTCTCAAGAGCTATATTCTGTGCTGAGCACTTCTGAAGTACAGAAAGCTGTACACTTATCAACCTGAAGAAGAAAATGTATCTAGAAAATGGCTATAAAAATATCTCCAGTGATTTACAAAGTCTTGTCACTGTAAGTTATTTCTACAGCTTACATGCATTTCCTGTATATTCAAACATAGCAAACAAAATATGCACACTCATTTTTTAATACATTTATAGAAGCAGTCTAACATCCTTGAACTGCTGTTATTTGAGCTCATTCAGTCTTCTCCATTTCACCACTGTCTACATTCTCTATTCAACTAAATCACAGAGGAGTTAACCCAGAGTAGTGCATATACATTTTGGACAGTCTGTGCTGGTGTAAGTCAGCTGCGGTTGGTCTCACCAGCCAAATGCTGTTGAATCACACAGTCCTTAGCAAAGGGGCTGTTACAAAACGAGTCTGAGCTATGAATTATGTTGCTAATATACAGTTAACACGTAATTTTGTTTCAAATGGCCTCTGTTATTTTAGGTGAAGATCAGATTTTTGTTTAGCCAGGCTAAGGTTCTGGTAACAGGATTTGGTAAACCTGATCTATTTATGTCACTTCAGACATCTCTCCCCGTATCTACATATGAACATCTAACTGTACTTTTTAAGGGTAATCGTGTGAGTGGAACTTGACTGTGTAAATATTTATGAAAAGAAAATGACAATAGGCATGCATGACTGAAATAAATTCTGTATTAAATTCAGAGATGTTTTTCCAGACTACTATTTATGAAAGATAGGCATGCTAAATTTTAATGCTGAAGTAACATATCTATGCTTATGCTTCTGCTTTGGGAAAATATGGTAGTAGGAAAATATACTAAAGGATAGGCATCTGTGACAAGAGGTGCTCTTTATTGTCTGCTCACTATAAATTACTTAAAGGGAGTTGAACAAGATAGGCTTGGATGGTACTTGCAATGAACAGTTCAATGCTCCAGCCTCCTCAGAGGAATGAGAATGGGGCACCTGCACTTGAGTTTTCCAGTGCTTTCATACAGCAGAATATAATGATACACATGGACAGAGTCAGGGAGCCCAGCCAGCTGTGCTGAGGAAGTAGCAAAGCAGAGGTAGAAGTTTTAGAAACAATACTGAACAGCAGACAGTATTTTCTGATGTGCTTGCTTTACTTTAAATTCACATTACCACTATGGGATTCACTGTGTCCAGCAAAGTAACTGCAGATACAAAATTTATTCCAGAAATATACAGAAGATAACATATTCTAGTGTGGCCGGCCACGTGCTTTCTAACAAATGCAGTATGATTATTAAAGCTAAAATAAAACACTAAAAGCAATCGCCTCTTCATAACACAGAAGCTGACATCGTTTGCCCAACTGAAGCACATACTGAGGCGCCTACCATATAGAGAAGATCTGACAAGCTTAGCAAGACTTGAGAGGATCTTACATTAGAACTTCTGAAGCCTCTTCATTCCCACATTGGTATTAGTCCTGTCTACCTTACAGAGTACAACTTACAACATAAACTTCATAATGGGTTTTTTAATCCAGGTTGCAATAGCATTATGCAGTCTTGGAAATGGCAGCCAACTGACAGCATGTTCTGTGCAAAACTGTCTCTTTTAAGTCTACAGGGTACACTGTCAGTCTCATATATGCCAGTCAGGTGAGTTCCTATGCCATTTGTAACACCAAAATAGTGTCAAAACCCATTGATAAGATTGGATCTAAAGTTCTTTCTCAGAGCAGAAATGCTTCTCACCCTCCAACTTTGCTCCATTTATATCTCTGAGCTCTCCCAGTAGCTTGGCTCTGAGGTACCTTGTTTGAGAAAAGCCTAGTATTACACATATTTTGTACCTATGAAAATACTACGTGGAAAAAATTAATCCATAAACAGAGAATAATTGTCCCTATGGCTTCAACCATAGCAGCTGCATGCAGGGGACAGAGCTACTGAATGTGGCTTGTCCGAGCTCCCACGAGAAGCCTCTGAAAAAAGCCAGTGACTTGAGCCAGACTGCCCATCCCCAACCATCCTTTCTACAGAGAAAAGATATCTGAGACTTCATTAATGAAAAGTCCCCACAGAGGACTTTCATTTGAAAATGAACAGCAGGAGGGAGCAATGTCCACTGATTGTAACAGTTTTCCCAGTTAATTTATTCTTTGGGAAAGGCAAGTTCTGCAAGGCTGGTGTTTCTGCTTCTTAATTTCATGGTAGTTTCCTCCACAGAAGATTCAGAGCAGTTTTAATATGCAAATGCACATCAGCTTCCAGAAGCTTAGATGAAGATATAACAAAGTCCAATTCTGGTACTGCTCTTCGGTTTTCAGTCCCCAGATTGTAATGCTTTTATCTGAGAATATGCTTAGATGGATAATGCAATGCTCAATATATGAATTTATGAGTATTTGTTTTTCTGGTTTGTTCAATACCACTTCTGCACTGTCATGAGTTACTCACTTAATGAAAGCGATAGGACTACAATTTTCTTTGCAATATCAGCATTATCCCAGCTATACATCAAAAGAAATAAACGATGGGCAATGTAACACAAGCACCAGAAGTTCCAGTAATATTCAATCATGCATAATAACTGAATATCCAGCAGTTTTGTACATTCCAGACCTAGTTGAAATATTGTACATATTTAATTGTTCTGAATTTAGATGTGAACTTCACCAGAGTTCAAGGAATATTTGTACCCAAACATGTGATCTAGGCACATTTCTAGCTAACAGCATTATTAAAAATTAATCTTTATAAATACATAATTGTATTTCTGTGGCACAGAAATTTAAGTGGTTTGTGATCTCCTGCTGTTCTTCATAAAATGCTGCAATAATATATTTTGTCTTTTTCTCAAACAACCCTACTGCTGCTGTGCTGTGGAATACTATTGACTATATGAAAATAAGAACACATAAGAATATACGAAAATAAGAACACATTAACTCTATCTCAGCTGAAACCAGGACACACGGTTAAGAATCATGAGTTGTGGGATGTGCATATATGCACATGCGCAGGGAGAGAGGTGGAGAGAACAGCGTGTCCCAGGTGAGAAAAATGTTTTTTCTCCTTACAAAGAACTGTGGCATTTGTCTTTCTGATGCCAGCCTGTTTTGCAAATAAGCAGTTATTTGCCTGTCCTTATGCAAGCCTTTTGTATCTCCCCCAAGCTGAAGAAGCATCACAAATTCTACTAAGAGTACTTTCTAATTTAAGTAAAGAATTGCAATTGTTTTGCCAAATCCTCTAATTAGCAGATGGTATTACAGCCATTGTCGGTCAGATACTGCTGTAAGTACACCACAGCAATCCCTTCATCCTCCAGTGGGACACTGAGATGTAAATACAGACAATATTTCCACTTTACTCTCCTGTAAGTAAGTAGAACAGAGTAGAGAAAGGACACAACAAACATAAGATCAATGTTAAAATGTATGAAAGTCTGGAATTGTTATGCTAGCACTGTGATAAACCCAACTCAGAAAAATCATGATGAATTTTCTGATGGAGCATCAAATTTACCTAGTCTCAATACATTTGACTAAGGTTCAGGTACACCTGGTACACATGTAACTTTGACCAGAACTCTCTAAGAATTTCAAAAGCCTTTCATTAACACCAAAGTCATATAATTAATCACACCTGAATTATATACCTATAAAACTGATGCCACAAAACCCACAGGGGTATATTTTTAAAGACCTGCTATTCTCAAACAGGAAGGCAGTCTGAATGTTAAAATTGCCAAAGGGTTGGTAGCTCCTGAAATCCTGCCTATCTCTGTGCTCACTTTAACAATGGCAGACTGCTAAATTGTTCCCAGCCTTGGAGTCACCAGGAATAGGTTTAGATACCCAGAACTTCACTGCAAACAGAATCGCTTCAAACTGGCCCACTCTGTAAGCAGCACACAGTAGCCAGCAGAAGCAGACCTGTAAACATGTCCACATTATCAAACATTCAAGATGCTAAACTAAAATCGGTTTATCAGGATTCATCATGAGAGTTTCTTTTCTGTCTTGGTAACAGACTGGTGCTGGCAGCACTGAAAATGGTGCCTGCCTGGCTTTTTATACTGACTCTTTCTCACAGATTTCCTCCATTTCCACCATGCCGCTTCACATTATGAAGCCTCCTTGAGGTTAAAGCAGTGTGCAAGTCTGAAAAGGTATTCTGTCAGAATCAGTCTGTGCAGTTTCACCTGCCTGAATGCTCCCATGAAGGTCTGAAGTCATTCACAACTCAATGCATCTACATTGCTCTAGCACTTTACTCACAATTCACTCTGGCACTCACACTGGGAGTGTGCTGGGGACCTGTGAATAGTGAAGTGTGAAACAACATCCAGATACAAAAAATATCAGCAATTGTGGTGAAAATTCTCACTTCTCTTTGGTTTCCTGGCAACTAAGAATTTCAGTTGCAACTAATTCCGGTAGGAATTATGCATCTGAAACTCTTGATGGGCTCTAACAATCCTAGAGAGGAGGAAGGAGCATATACCTGTGCACATTAGTATAAAGCTGGAGAAAACTTGGTATCCCTGGTGAATCATACATTGAAATATGAGGAAGTTGGAAGAATCAGTGCTTTCTTAAAAGTGCCCAGATACTACAGAATCACTTTACATCTTGTTATTGTTCTTATCACAGCTATTTTATATTACTAGGAACCCTGTAAATCTAGTAAAACATTTTACTTCTCATGGTCTATATTATTTGGGAGCAATCATCAAATAAGAAAAAAGACCTGAAATTACTAATGTCTCATTTCAGAGGCAGAAGAACAGAAACCTGCTACTATTACATGCTCCACTACCTTTACTTCTACTCAAGGTCATCCAATCTATAAATTTAATTTAAAAGTAATATAAGATATGCATCTGTTTACATAACCAAGGCTAAAAATGTTTACAAACGGACAAGAACTGGTATGGCTTTTAAATTTAAAAAAAATATCAAATTAAAATAAAACACAGACAGTAAGAACTAGAACATGCACCATTTTATGCCTGTCTGGCTTGTTCCAGCTTACTGAGCCATGATCAAGATACATATATATATGTATATATATACACATACATAAATTGAATAAGCTGCTTTGGATGGTTCACTCCCTAAGTGATTACATGTTTCTTAATACACTTAACCTCAGAGAATAATTGCTTACATCAATCCACACCTAGCATCTGCCACACAAATATAATTTATGTGCTACAGATTGTTAGTATATGGACTTTAACAAGGTTTTTAAAACTAGAAAGAGGGAAGTAAGAATGTGTGCACATGAACATGTGTGAGTATGCAATAAATACATTCGATATCTATCAATGCCTTGTTTCTCTTCCTGCCATCTCAATTCAGCCTCTACCTTTGTTCCTCATTTATAAGTAGTATATTGTTTGGCCCATGCTTCTGACCTTCAAGAACTAAGAACAGGTTCAGTTCAATTTAGCTTGACAATTAGAAGACATGTAACTGAACAGATTAAAACAGACTGGAAGAATAATGCACTCTGGGGCAAAATTTATGCTTACATTTACAACACCAGTGTTACCCAATCTGATGGATTTAACAGAAAATACCTAGACATAATTGCAAGCAAAATTTGAACAGAGATATTTGGAATAAAGATAAAAAGTGATGTTCAACTTGATCTTATGCAAGCAAAAGCCTATTGTTATTTGTTGCTTTGTGTTATCCAGATTGCCCTGGTGCTAAGTATTTAAAAAAATGGGAAAGATCACACACGACTCTAATAAAAGACTGCAAAACAACATGAAATGAAATCTCAGCCTAGCACTGCTGTGTGGCTTGCATGACTTTCAGGCAGTCTGTGCTTTCTTTATTCCCTCCTAGCCTGCCTGGTGGGCTGCAGGACAGAAGACAAGCTGAGAAAACACTGTGAACCAAGAACCTGGCTTAGTGATACCCTGGCCTGCCTGAGATACCCAAAGGCAAGTGCTTGCGAGCACAGCTTTGGACAGGGCCCTGTTGGTTGTCTCTTACAGTTTCTTCACTGTGGGAGTTATTCCCTGGGCAGATCCAGGACTTCTGTAGGCATTTTACCTGATGTAAAAAGGCTGAAATGTGAGTGAAGATCCACCCGACGTCTCTTGTGCATGCTCTGTTTCTGCCATGCATAAGGCTGCCTTCTGCTGTCAATTCCTGCAGCAAACATGATACTACTGATATTTGTCTGGGACATCTCTGGCAGGAAGAACTGGAGACTTAAACTTGCATTGTGTTGAGAGAGCTGTTATCTGACTTAAAAATTTTCCAATGATAGAAAGTATAGAAAAATGAAACAAAATCCTCCAGGAGTACACCTTGAGCAATCTCAAAGCCGACAGTATTGAATGGAAAACAGCACAGGTTTTAGTAAAATACAGTGGACCTCTGGCTGCAGAAGATATCCTAAGGCATGAAAATGATCTCAGGCAGATGGCAAGAAGACAGAGGCCAGTGTGCCCACATCAGCCAGGTAGTGGGTCCGTTTTTGAGAAATCTTGTCGACTGCTTGGTTTGTATTTCCTATCCTAATACTTAGTGAAATTTAATTAAGGTGGTGTTTGGATTTAAGCATTCCACCATAGTATTAGCTACCCACTCAATACAGTGCTGCTCTCATCAGAGACATACTGATTATAGTTTACACAGCACTTGCTGCTTCTCCACAGAGGGCTGATTGGTCCCATGATGCCCATGCTCTTCCTGATTTCCAGCTGTTACATTTCATTAAGAGACAGCTAAAATTGCCTCAGTGGTTTCCTCATATTACTTCTCCACATAAGCAGTTGGTTCGATTACCATGGGGATGCCACAGAGTCAGGAACAAGATGAGAGGTGGCTCTTGAGACTCTTCCTACACAGAGGTAGTGCCACTTCAAAAGACTTTGGGAAACACTCACATGAGCAACTAACAAATGGAAATGACTAAAGATCTTCTGGATACTAATGGGACCAATGCATTTTCATTATTCAAGCAAAGAGCAAGAGGAAAAATTAAGCAAATCATGACCCAGAAATCAGCATTTTGTAAACAATTTCCCCTTTGTTATTCAACAACATAATTTTGTTCCACAGTTATCTCCTCTAATAAGTGAGTGTGTGTATTTTTTGTTCTTCTTTCCTTGAGAGCATTACTTAAAATGGTCTTCTTACTGACTGGAGTGCCCTAAATATGCAGCAAAAAGCCTCCTGCCTTCACTGCATTTTTGCATAGAGTCAGGCCTTTTGTCACTGAAGGTGATAGGATTTTACCACCAAGTTTAACAGCCAAAAAAATGCCCTCCATCAGCCCCTGTGGGGAGGCAATGTAATGAGAGACAGCACTTAGACATGTATATACATTCTAGGAAAAATAAGCAGGACATAAGCATGCATACATAAAGGTTGTACACAGCTTGCAGGTGTTACATGAATAGGGAGACTCTACCCTATTTGCTACAAATTAACTATAATATGGATCTAAGACTCCTGAATATTAGCCCTTTTTTTATCCAGCATTTCTGCAGCACAAGAGACATCATTAGAAGCAAAAGTACTTCGCTTAGAACATACCCTACCTCATGTGCTTGGAATAGCTATTGCTTTGTTCATTTCAATATTCAGGGAGTTTCAGACCAAGGATGCACACTAATTTATTCATAATGTGCATACTGGACCATATTTGCTCTAACAGTGGCTAAAAGAGAGCTCTGCTCTTCTGGAGATATGGTTGGGTTTTATTAGATAGTGCAATCAAAAGCCTGTCTTCTGTTTCTCCTGTATATCTGTGCAGTGAACTATGATTTGGCATATTTTCAATTAGCACAGAAGGCAGCGTCTCCACTTTTTCCCCTGTGGCTTTTTATCCTGTATATTTGCAATGTTCACTTTTATGATCTCCCCTTCTAGGGATGCAAGGAAAGAAATCAAACCAATATAACTCATATTGCAGCACAGAGTTATTAAGGGTGCTCAGATACACACAGTACTTCCCATCACATGTTACCAAGACAACACATACCACAGACAATAGCCACTCTCTCCCTCAGGGAACATAATTCCAGAGATAAATCCTGTAGATCCTGGTCAAATACAACTTCTTTTTCTCAGTGGTCATTTTGATCATCAGGTCCCCATGAGGAAGATACCACGACTGTCCTGAAGAGCTCAGAGCCAGCTCAATTCAGCAAATGAACGAATGCCAGAAGATGGGGGAAAAAAGTGTAAAATTGCTAACTCTTCACTGACAGCAGGAACTCTGGCCCTCTGGAAAACGAGGTTCAGGTGTCAGCACATGGGACAGTGCGGTCAACGGTTCCCAGCTGGTGGGTGTTAGTGGTGGGGAACTGGCTCATGACCTTCAAAAGGAACTCAGCTAACTCCCTCTTAATGGATGCAGGAATCCTAACTAAGACATCCTGACCAAAATGTGAGTTAGCATTAAACTTGTTAATTCAGTGGCATCAATACCAGCCTCAGCTGTGTTAGTTCAGAAGATGTGATGCTATGAATGACACAGCTGAGACTTGGCCTGGTCTAAGTGCAGTCACTCAAACGAGGGCAATTGAGTTAAGCCAGTCTCACAACCCTTGCAGTGAAATCAGAAAATGGACTGATCTGCTAGACTAGCAAATGGGGGCATTTTGATTAGTTTTGTCAGCTACTTGCAGTGCATTTTAGCCTGCAGGAATGTTGTCTGCACATTAATGCCAGAAATACCACAGCGTCACTGGCCTCACATTTCAGCACAATAACTTCGCAGATTCAGATGCAAAAAATCAGCATCAGTATTTAGAGGCAGCCATCCTAAACTTCAAGCTTTCTGGGGCGTAAACATAGCATCTAAATAAAAGATAGTGTATGGACTTGGTTATTACAAGGGATGAGTACATGTGATAGAGCTCCCGCATCAGTGCTGCCCAGACGACAGAGTTCTGTCAAAGATCAACAACAATCTACGAGATCAACAATGGATGCCTGACTGACTGTAGGGCCAGGTTAGATCCGTCACTAATTAAGAAGAGCATCTGTTGCTGATTTAATTTTTTAATTTATAAACCAATATATATGAATGTTCTATAATAATTTTCACTTTTGCCCTGATCAGAGTTCTGTGAATTATAAAGAGGCATGCCTTTTAGTGGTGCATATGTACATCAAGAATACTGTAAGCACATGCAGTAGAGGCTCTGATCCTACTCTGTCTCTGCAGAGAGACAGATGCAACATGGATCAGATCCTGGCAGAGGCCAGTGCACACTGCAATGAATGACCCCATCATGGCAGAAGGAAACCTTTCTCCACAGCACTGAGCTCCCCTTCTAGGATGGATTGAGGACATCACATTACATGCCTTCCTGGCAATGGTGGTGGTCTAAGAGTTCATACATTAACTACTCCTCTCTCAGAGGGAAAAAAAGTAGGTGCTGCAAAAGCTGAATGAGATTACAGAGAGAAGTTATTATAATTATCTTCTAGTTAGTAAGTAAATCAAAGCCTGAAAAGATTTAGAGAGTCCTTCAATTACTGGATCATCATCAGAGAACATACAGTTCGGCATCAGTAGGGGATATACAACTGTCAGGGCTTATAGTAGGCATCCATCTGCCTTGTGAAAAACAAATAGATCAGTTATTTGTTCTACAACCAAGGTAGCCCTTGCCTTTGACGTTGTTCATTCCAAGCTAATTAGGGCACGCATAGCATTTCCAATACTATTAATTCAAGGGCTGAATGAGACATGCTTCAAAATTACTGAGGTTTGTGACCTATTAGGATCAAGTATTGCGAAATGTCAATTATTTGTAGAATTCCAAATCTTAGATCTTGACAGATTTTGTGCTCTTCCTAGCTAAACTGTAAAATTATACAAATAATAATTTTCCAAGCTATTGGGCCTGGATGAGGATGGCCAAACCCTGACCCCTAATGAAAGCTAATGAGAAGACTGAAGAAAAGCATTGTCACACGTCAGTAAGCAAAGGGTATCACAAAAACAGTTCCAGGTGCTGTTACACAGCCCCTGTACAAAGCTCTGCACAAATCAACTGAAAAATGAGAGAAAATGATTAAGCTGTTGTCATGCCTCTGTTTCACCCTGGCTGATCCCTGCTTTCTTGGGGGACACATAGGGAGCACATGAAACTCCCACAACACTTCTGCATTTGTCTGTCTGCAGAGAAACCATCTTTTCTCTCTCAGGGGTCTGATCCAAACCCCACAAACGCTTGCAGAGTGTCTTTCATGCCCTGTCTAACACCAAGGGGCTCAGGAAAATGTCCTGACTCATTCACAACCCAAGTGGGTCACAGGAGTTGCGCAGTGCTCCATCATGCTGCAAGAAGCACTGAAATGATCAACATGTTATGCACTGAGGTTTACCGCTGCACTTTGAGAAGTTGCTGCCATGACTCTGCCTTTTCTTTTCCCTGCTTGTTTGGACTTGTTACCTTCTCCTATATCCCACTGTGGCATGGGGATCTTTTTGCAGTGCAGCTAATGACAGCTTTTTAATTTAAAAAAATGGAGGAAAAGCTTCTTGCATTCTCAACTGCTTTTGTGAAAAGACCACGATTATACAATTAGTTACAAGCAAATACAATGTTTGTTAAATTTTACTAATGCTAATTCCTGTCCCCCAATAATGCTATATTAATAATACCTTCTCCTTCCAACCTCCCTCTTTACAAACCAAATGGAAGAGCGAGGAGACACAAGGATTCTCCGTTGATCATAAAATCTCAAATTATTTCCATACACAATTTCTCAGAAGTTCCCTCCTGATTCTTGCTATCCTTACAGAAATACACTTGGGGAATGGTGTTCTACACATTTTGGAGTCAAGCCTGAAGTTGTAAAAGGATGCCAGGTGCTCTTCCAAACTCATTGCCCAGTCTAAAACCAGAACAGCCAACCCAATGACTATTTTCACCCATCTCTTTCTGCTTATTTCTACCAGCAGTATTAGCTTTCTTGCCTTTCTCTGCCCTAGCTGACAACTTTTGCAACGTGTTCCCAACTTTAGTGGCAGGACAAAAGACCATAAATTTGCTATGTTTCTAAAGTCCAGAGAAATTTGGAGGCTGGTTAGTCCAAATTGCCATTGCTAAGCTCATGATTAAACAGCAAAAGAACCTGGAAGAAGCAATCCATACAAAACTTGGATTAATAAGTTTTGTTGCTCATGGAATTATCCAGTTGTTTTTCCCCACAACTATAAACTAAAATCCTCCAGAGGAGATGATGTATAAGAAACCACTAGCTGGTGAGAAAAACCACTGCTGCTCAGGCATATCTGAACTTTAGTCCACTTGCCATAAGAATATTTCACTCACAACCAATTACATCTTTTTTTAAGTGATGTTTAATCTACCTATTGCATATTTTCTCATTAGATATGAAATTGGGAGGAATACTACTATGACTACTTAATATAAGCTTGATCCTATGCCCATGAAAAGCAGAGAATCCAGCAATCACTTTTATGGGGCTTTTGATCAGGTCCATAAAGCACACAGGCTATTAGAGGTACATGTACAGTTTTGAAAATGTAAGTGCCAGCACAGGAGTGTAAATGCAGTATTGATTCTTGATGATGGTGATAGAAAATTCATGGGCTCCAAAGTGTCTTAAGGCAGAACTTAAATTTAAAAGGCTGCAGAGGTGAATTTTGGATACATGTTCACATCCCAGAAACTTTCTGGCCTGCAGATGCGTTGCTTACTAGTGCAAAGAGCTGAGCACCCACCAATCCCATGGTCTTTTTTAGAAAACAAATCACCTCAGAAGGGAGATTGTGCAGCTGGCAGAAGCCTTCATGGCTTATCTGCGTGAGCAAAGGCTTTTGGTATTCAGCAACTGCCTGCCAGGTACCCTACACCCAGGGAAGACAGGAAGAATTCATCAGCTTCAACAGGAAGAAAGTAAAATTTACTATTGTGAACCATTTTCAGCACAAATACATGTCACTGCCTTCAGGCAGAAGCATATCTGGCTTTCTCTGGACCTTCCTCAGAGTTCTGCTTATCTGTGCACATTCAGCTGTCAGCCACATGCTACTTTTAACTAAGGAATTAATGAAGAGCACAAGGAGACCATAAGCTTTCTGCAAAACACAGAGAGGTGAGGGATTGGTGTTTACAGCTTAAGCAGTAGCTAGTGGCAAACAAATTTCCTAATGACTTTTCCTTTAAAACAGGCAACTAATGCTGTTGATTAGGTTGAAAAAGTATGATTTGCCACAGAAAAAGGATGACTTTCACAGCCTGTTTTGATAAACAGAATTGTTTGTGATTGCCTGATTATCTTGGTGAGATTCATATAGAATTCTGAAGATATAAAGGACCAAAAGTGTTAATTATAAAATTAAAACATTTTTATAAGGGACTGAACTCTGTTCCTTCAAAAATCTACATGTACATATTCAGCTGAAAAGTAAGAGACTGAGATACTTCATTTTCTGGCCTAGAAACATATACCTGCTACTCCAGCAAGAACAAAAGGAATAGTGAGTGATGTTCAGTGTCATCCATCTATTCCACCACTAGTTTTATCTAAAAGTGTGGGACATCCTGTAGCTAATAAACAACTCAGATGCAGTTAACAACCACAACTTTGTAATTACAAAGTATTAGATCTTTGGCCTATACAAATAAATGGAAACCAAAATAAGTCTTATTTTTAACTACTCCTATCTTTTTTATACAGACAACATACTATCAAACTGAAGCATTAGTCCGAAAATGTAACTGATATCAATAAAGTAGAATATAAATATTCAGAATATCTGTAAGCTGCTTTAAAATTGTAAGCTTAATTTCTAGTAAGAATTTGAGATTTCCCCCCTGCTTTTATTTTCCAAGACTTTCTTCTACATCTGCATGGGGTTTTTAATAATTCTTTTGGCTACTGGCATCCAAGATTCTCTCTGAATGAGTTGACTTAGTAAGCTGCAGTTCTGAAGAAATCCTACACATGGACAGACCAAACAAAGAAACAAACAAAAAAAGAGACTTGGTGAAATTGCACGTAAGTCCTACAACACTTAGAATGTAATAACCTATAGCTGTTGTTCACAACAAGACCGGGATGAGTTACCAGCAGATTTGGAAGGCTGCGCGACAGCTTTCTCTCTTCATTAAATGCTCTAATCACCATCTTGGACTTCTTCTGCCTAGTCCCTTGGATCAGCCCATGTAATCAGATCAGCTCTCACCAACCAGAGCCTCTAGATCCCATCTCTTTGTGGTAGTTACTCAATTCCTTCCTGCACATTAGCTCCTGTGGCTACTTACATGGGCATTCAAGAAAAGCAATCTGAATTAAGTAATTCAAGGAGGATCACCAATGCCACATTAAACATTTGTGTGGACATTTTAATTCAGAACTGAATGGCCTTAATGAATTAAAATACAATAATGAGCTTATGAACTGAATAAATATTCACCCAAGGGTTTATGGTGATACAAGTAATCTGTTTCATATTTATAGTTTAAATAGTTCAAGTTACAATGTACAACCAAGCCCTTGTATCAAACAAGACTTAGACCAAGATTTCTAAGAAACCGTTCTTCATCAAGCTATCTTCGATTCCTAATTCATAATCTGATTCCCAATTCATAATCTGATTTTTCCTATTAAACCTCTGTACACAGGGTAATTTAATTCAGCTTCTCTTTCTAGCAACTATTTATTATTCTTCAACATATTAGCCCCTGGAAAGAGCTCATGAAGCTAATGCTTTTTACTGGGTGACTGCCATCCATGTTTCAGATCCCTGTGGACCTGGTATTCTCATCCCTGCTGCCAATACCCTATACATTTAGCTGTGTATACCTTTTTAATGCAGTTCACAGACATGGAAATAAAGGGCAGCTATTTTGATTAAAAAATCCCATTAGATTAGAGTCACTGAGCTTCATGCTTGCATTACAATGCCAACCCAATTTCCTAAACACAACATGGGTCAGATGTCAATCAGGTCACTGATGGAGCAGGGCTCACTCGAGATAGCACCATGCTGGCCTCAGGGATTCCTGCTTCAGTTCCCCTGTGTGGGAAACACCGAGCGAGACCAAAACAGTATTCTAGGAATAAAACTTCCTCAACAGCACTTCTGAGTGAACACATCTAACAAATACCACTTTTGGAAACTACCCAGCAGCAGTCTCTAAAAGGCAAGGGAGGTTTTCTCTGTTGCTCTGGGAGTGAAAAGACCATATTCATCTCTGACCAAAGAATGGAGAAACTGGTGGAATCACTGAGCAGATTTCCCAGCTGAAGCACCTGGCCTGTGCAGTCCAAATCTGTTGAACTCTGCCAAGTCTCAAAGACATGTACCTGCACAACATCCGATTACTGATGGATGACAAATTTGCACAGCAGTATTCAATGGCTGCTGCTTTGATGGAATAAGAAAAATGATCTGGGGCATGAGTTACTTAAAAGCAGGATCCTGTGACCAGCCAGCATCCTGCTGGAAAAGACCTGCAGCGTTTTTGGGTCACTGGGATAACCTGGCACTACAGCTGCCCACTGTTGTCTTTGATGAGCCTTTGATCTCATCACAGACCAGATGCCTCATGGCTCCATGCCACTGTGAAACACTGCTTTTTTCACCCCACATCTTTAAAAAGGGCAATAAAAACTTCAAGAACAAAAAGCCAACAGTCTGATAAATACTAATTAATTTCCATGCTTAAAATGCAATCTAAAAATAAAAAGCAGCTTCAACGCATTTTGGGTTTAAATGAAAGCATTCTAAAATAACCTTTAAGGATGCAGTCTGATGAAGACTGTACGTTCGTGAATCACAGCAACAGCAGCTGAGGATATACAACAATTTTTTACACAAGACTGAGCTTCTTCCAAACATGCTTATTCTCTCTCCCCACAACCAGATACTCCATTATTGCTGATTCGTTGGTAAAATGCTTCTTAAAAACATCTCCAATCAATGTTGTTCTCTAATATATAAACTACACAGAAGCTTATGCTACAACATCTGTTTTTCAATCCTCAGAATTTGCTATAAATTCATTAATGAATTAATTGTATTATTATATTATTTTAACAGGAATACATTATTGCAGAATTATGTTGCATCACGACAGTTTGGGCGGCCTCATACAATCTTCATAGCCGCTGGAAATGTAATTAGCACAAAAACCAAACAGCCTCATTAAACATCCCTTTCCTGTAAGAAGGGACACATTCAAGAGCCTCGTGTCATACATTTTTCAGTCCAGCGTAGAAAAGTTCACTTCTTAATCCCCCAAATGTTCTGCAGCAGATCTCAGGAAGACACAATGATGCTCTGTAGTGGAATACATGCTCCCAGGGAAGTGATTAGACCCTCCATTTTTGAACCAGGAGCTTCTATTTGGCAATTCAAGTATAAAAATAGACAACTGCTTTAACTGCCTCCTGTGTACAAATCAGATCTGCACCTTCCGAACACATCTGAATTCTTTTAATCTGCTTAAAATAACAAATCTAAAAAAGGCTGATAATTTTATAATTCCATCATTAAAGAAGCAAACTTCTTCACCCACTGCCTTCCCTTGCTATCAAGTGCCGTCTGCCACCATAAGCTTTGGGTTGTTCATCTAATTGCGAGGTTGAAAACAGTCACTGACTTTAAACATCCCTGTGGATCCATAGTCCTAGAATGGTTTGGATGGAAGGGACCATAAAGATCATCTGGTTCCAACTCCCCTGCCATGGGCAGTGACACCTTTCACTAGACCAAGTTGCTCAAAGCCCCATCAAACCAAAGCAGCAAGCAAATACACATGCTAGTTTTGCTCCCTCTACAGAAATGCAAAAGAACAAACTTTAAGAAATGTGTCCTATAATTTTCCATGAATTCTGGTGCAACTTCTGGACAGCTTCACAAAAGACATGAAGAAAATATTAGTGAATGCAAAAAGAAGCTATGGGCAATCTGCATTTAGAACTAGGATATATTTTTTTTCTCATTTCCAAAATTAAAAATACATCAAGTATGCAATTTTAGACCAAAGCAAAAATAAAACTGAAAACAGCAATGGAACCGGTGAAGGGTCTTGAGCACAAGTCTGGGGGTTGTTCAGTCTGGAGAAAACAGCGCTCAGGGAAGATCTTACTGCTCTCTACAACTACGTGAAAGGAGGTTTAGTGAGGTGGGTACCTTCTCCCAGGTAACAAGCAATAGGACAGGAAGAAATGGCCTCAAGTTGTGCATGGGGAGCTTTAGACTGGATATTGGAAGGCTTAGACTGGATATTGGAATTGGATATTATATATTGGATATTTACTGAAAGGGTTGTCAAGCATTGGAACAGGCTGCCCAAGAAGTGGCAGTGTCACCATCCCCTGAGGTATTTAACAGATGTGTAGATGTGGCACTTAGGGATATGGTTTAGCGGTGGACTTGGCAGGGTTAGGTTAACAGTTGGACTTGATGAACTTGAAGGTCTTTTCCAACCTAAACGATTCGATGAAATGGATTTTAATTTTTTATTCAGTCCTTGGGCTCAAGCAGTGTAGTATTTCAGTAGACTTAAAATAAAGGCTTTCCTGTCTGTCAGGTCATTTTATATCTGAAATTCAGATTTTTACCTGAATTCAGATTTGCTACTATCTAGTACAAATTTGAAATGGAAATGTAAATTTTAGTAAAAGCTCCTCTAAGATTCATCTAGAAAAGACTGAAATATAATATAGGTATTTTCTGGACTTTCCTTCAGACAAAGATATTTGCTTAAGTCAATGTTCATTCATGAACAGTCCTAGTTCCTGCAAAACGGCACTTTTCTTCACCAGCTGACAATTAGCATCTCCCTCAAAAACACAGCTCAAAGCAGTGAACAAGGAAGCACTTGGTAAGTCTGGAAAGTGGTTGTATTACTGGGTTTAACAAAACTGAAGCTCCTTTTTGAAGTCTGGACTAAGTTTTGCATCAGTGCCATTTCTCTCTCTCCTCCCAAAAACTTGGAAATGATCAGTTATTTTCAGCAATGCGTTAATGCTCTATGAACTGCTTCGGCACAGCAAAAATACCTGGCTGGGACCAGCACCCATACTGCTTGCTCACTCTCTCACATTGAAAGTACCACTGGGGGTTTTACGCAGTCTTATTAATAAACAAGCTTTGTCATCGATGTGAACAGGACTTTGGGGTATTTCAGGCTTCATGGTAACCTCAGGCTCAGCTATACTGCAGGGCTGACCCCACTCTCTTTCTCCATGCTAATTCAGAATTACATTTATAAGTGATCAGAATAAGAGAGTGAAGGAAGAAAAATCATAATTACCTCAGCCATCCATACCTAAACCTAGAGACAGTCTGTCTGGCCTGCAAGCATAGGAGGAATTGCAACTGAAATACAAATACCGCTCATATGGGATCACAGTATTTATGAAATAAAATTCAGGAGAAGAGAATGGGACCATAAAGTTCTTTAAAACACAGTTATCCTTGTTAGCCAATAATAGAAACAAACCCACTGCTTTCATAGGACCTTTGCAGACAGATTTCAACAACTTGGTAAGTACTTGGGAAAAGCACTGAAAATCTCCCCACTTTAAGCTACCTGCCCAAAGGTACAGGCAGAGGTGAGGGCAGGCATGTGTGCAGGCAGCGCTTCTCCTTCAGTTCCCCAAGCAAAGGTCTCATCCAAATAGCTACTCTGACTAGTTTAACAGCCCAGGAGTTTTACATGAGGAGGCAATCACCGGCAAAACAGAAGGGAGTAGGAAGGTTTAAGAGCAGCACTGGAAACACATCATTGAATTTCTACTGATTGGAATATTCTGGAAAGTAAAGTTCAAAATATTTACCTATTGAAGTTAGAAATAATCAGCAGTAGGGATACAATGATCTGGGTATGGTTTATGAATATCAGTTCCTCTAATTGCACAGATTCACCACATTTTGTTTTCTTCTTGTTATTCATAAGAAACATTGAAAGTCCTTGCCTGTAAGTGTTGCCAAATTTAAACAATCCCTCTGCTGACTGGGAGACTTAACTTATATAAACACATTGACATATGAATTTTTTTAGAGCACTTTTTTAGTAACTCTGGATGGAAAAACCAAAGCACTGAGGCTTAGCAAGTTAAAAATGTAGCAGTTGAGCATAAAATGAATGGCTGGTTTAATGCATGTTCTGGGAGTGGGGCAGCTAAAGCTTGCATGAGTGGATTTTGTTTTGGCACACTTTATTTTCTTTAATCAGCTCCAGCAGGAGTGAAAGCAATGGTAGAGCATGTATTCCCTCCCTAAAATGCAAACTGAGAAAAAAACAGATGCTGTCTTTTGTGGCACTGTCTACAGTACTGGGCTTCAATGTTTAGATCCAGTGCAGAGACCTCAGCTGTTCCAGTTTAACAGAGTAACTGCTAGCAAGAGAAGTCTGTCATCTTCAGTACAGACAACTATTAAGAGTCCTAAGACCCTTAGACAACAGATCAACCCATAAACCTGCCCTGAAAGTCCTAGTCCCCCAGCTCAACATTCCCCAACTCAGCTGATGATGCCTGGGTCACACTGATTTGCCTCTTGGCACTTCTGATACCCTGCTTTACATTGTTCAGGCCCAGTCTTTATACTTTCATACTCCCCAGCCCTACACCTTGAGATGGGTTCCTGAACACCACCCTCTGCAATTTCACACTAAGCAAATGAAGCTTCAAATGAAGCAGGAGTGGGTCTCCAGTCTTCTCAGGAAAGCACCCAAAACACTAAGCTAGGAAATCACTGTCACATCTTTCTTTGGCCACAGAACAGGACACAGCTCATTAGATCACTCACGGGTATCAGGGATGGGAGCTGTGGCACTGGAAGATGGATCTGTCCTTACCATGCTGCAGAAAAAGTTGTATTTCTATGGGGGGATCTGTGACATCAGTGAGGGGAGGTTTCAAAGTACCTAGGAGGAAAGCCTGAGATACAGATTTCATTTTCTCCCATTAGCATTATTGATTGTTTCCGATAACTGTCTACCTGATAACAGAGCTGCTGTGGAGCTTTCTTTAGACACTGGACCTTCTCTGCTCATTTTACAGGGTGCCTATGTACCTAACCCAAAAATTGCTGAATCCTTCCCTCTCTTATTGTATAGCTGAGCGTTCTCTACACTCCTTTATTTCTCACCTTCTCCTGCTTTCCTCTTCTCATTGCAACCAGTTTCCTCCAAGTACAAGTTACACGCTTCCTCCTTCCATCTGCCTGAGCACTGCAGCTCAGGAAGCAAGGACAGGGGAAGACGGACACAACAATTCCTTAAAATGAAGGTCACCAGAAACAGGAAATGGTGAAATGAGACATTTTCCCCTATTCAGACCCCTGCAAGCAGCTGAAATACTTTTTTCTGAAAGGTTGCAAGCAGTTGTCTCTTGATGAATACAGTGATAAAAAAACTTCAATAATATTTCAAGTAAGACCAGAACTTATCTTCCCTCAGGCTTCTTTATTTCATAAGCGCTTCATTCTCTAAAACATCACCAGGAAATGACACTTCACCACCACATGTACGCACTGAAATAAAACTACAGCGCACGCAGGAACTGTTTTCAAATTCGCATCAAGGCAAGCAGAACAAGATCAAGGTACTAAAAGCAATGGCAAAGGTGTGGCTGAGGAGACAGTGAGCTTACTCTCTTGCTATCTGCTTTGCTGATTCCCAGAGAACCTATCATGGCTTTAAAAACCTTGTGCAGCCTGCTGGAACCATCCCAGCCACATCCAGTCCAGATAACATGCTTGGGCAAAGAGAATTAACTCTTTCTTCCTGGCTCCTTCTGCCATAAGTGAGACTGCGCTTCTTATCAGTTATAAGAAACAGTCCCATCAACTGATACAGTCTTGCCATTTAGAAATTTGCCTTTGCTCCCGATGCTAGATTTGTCAGCTTTATCATACTGCTCGCTGCCGTGAGGGGCCCTCAGCCCTCATGGTAATAAACGTTTCCACACTTTCTGTGCAAGGAGAAATTTTAGGTGAGTTTAAAAAAGTACACCAGAGTTTTTACTATAGCATGAATAATTGTGGCTGAGATTAATTTCTTTGTCTATATAAACTTCACTGTGTATATAAAACTTCACTGTCAGTAGTGTTCCTATTGTACTGTGGGAGTTTCAGCATCCATCAAAGAACTTTCACCAGACCTCTGTGGTAAAATGATCGACAACCCTGACATTGCAAAAATACTCTTTGCTGCGGGAAGCTTCACTTCTATCTAGGAGGAGGATTACTGCGAGAATTAACTTGTTTCTGGCCCCACCGTGGTACACTGGTGTTACTCACACAGTATAGTCTCCCTTCTGCTTGCTCTGAGATTGAGCTTGTTCATAGATGGAGCCCATCTGTCACTCATGGCGCATGTCCTGAACAACCTTCTTATTACTCCACCTTCAGCAGAAGAGGTTGCTCAAATCAAACCCCAGATGCAGGCTCATCTGGCACTTACCATCTGCAACAACAGATCACCCCATAGTGTGATCTTTTCTACCTGCTCTGGCTGCTCTAAAACATACCTAATGATGATGCTTACAGACAGACCAACTGCAAGGCAAAGGCATTAGAAGCCTGCATCAAACCCGTAACTTTCACCTTCATGACTAAGTCAGCATCAAGGCAATGTCAGACTTTGGTCCTTTCTGCAGTCGCTTCAGGGGTATCTAACCAACATTACCTATAAACATACAAAGTATATGACGCATGCATCCTTTTAACCTTCTACTTGTCAGTGGCAATAAAATAACAAAGACAGAGGATGAGGGACTTGTTACGCTCAAACACCACAATATGAGTACTGATGTGCTGAAAGGAACCATATATAAAAAGCATAATGTTAAGGTCCTCAATCAATCAAATTAAAGATTTTCTATCTCATCTCATGCAATTACCAGGTGTGAGAAAATAACTTTACCTATTACCTAAAAGTGTTTTTTTTGCTCACTGTATTTTAAAGTATTCATCACTGAATAAATAATCAGAGCTTTCAGTCTGATAAAGATATGGATACAAAATGTTAGCACTTGGAACTCTCAAGAAAAGGGCAACCCCTTTCAATCTTAAATGCCAGCCTGACTCTCTCTTTCTTCCAGTGCTCTCCCAGGAAAAAACTCCCACAAATTTCAAAGGAAGTTTCAACAGATAAGGTCATGTGTTTTGACCCTTACCACTTTTGACATTAAAAATAATTGAATCTATTGTTGCAGCAAGTAAGAGCCCAATAAAATACTTGTATTAGTATTTTTTTTTTTTTTTTTATAATTACTGATGTTCTATGCAGGTGGAAAGCTTGGGTGCATGCCTGTAGGACACTAATGGGATTTTTTTTTTTCCAAGCATCACATTTATCAGTGCACTAGAAAAAAATAAGCCTGTATTACAAAGTTTCATGCTGTCTCTCATTATCCCATTTTATAAGCTTGTCCTTTGATTTATTATAAAGATTAAATATATTTTATCAGTGAGATCAGAGGTATTAGATGAGAGGCCATGGAAATACCAGAAGAAAACTGCTAGTTTTCCATGTGTAAACTCTTTTGTATATCACATCTTAGGTTCAGCCAATGCTGCTGAATTGCCACAGGGGTCTGATAGGATCACAGAATCACAGAATCATGGTGGTGGATTCATGTTCCCCAGCATTGGGCATGATGAAAACTGTGGGGTCTCCACCTCTCATACAGTCCAGATGTAAATCTCTCCCCCTGCCTCCTGCAGGGTGCTCTGCAAATTGTTTATCTTTGTCAACTTTGCTGCAGTTGGTAGCAGGGTCGCTGACGGGAATACCAATTCTGCAGAGCAGCGGTAGGATACTGTTAGCTTACCAAAGATGATTTTTTTTCTTTAAATTTATTTATTTTTTAAAAGAAAGAGTTTGGATTAAACTGAGATCAAATCTAGTCCTCAATCGACAATCTCCTGCAACCAGAAGACCCAGATTTTAAATTGATTTTTCAGGGACTAAAGTCCCTCTTTCTAGGGGAAGAGATACATTGGAATGTGTGGTAAAGTTTCCTATACCTCTGAGAAGAGGAAACACAAGTTTTTACTGTGTTTTTAATCCCTATGTACTTTACAAATGATGTGACAAATGGGTTCTTCTTGTAATGCCCAGAACAGATTATGTAGGTGTATTCAATCCAGTTTAAAACTAATCAGACAAACCACAGCAGTGTGCAGCTCAGCCCCACCTCCCGGAGCTGGATGAACCATACAAATAAATACTAGGCAGGCTTTGGCAACCCATGGCACCTTCTGAACTTCTGTGGTTATCTTCCTAGTTGTATCCAACTAACCCAGCATGCTGCATGGAGCTAGCTTCAAAGCAGTTGTCACCACAGCATCCACATATCCCTGAGCTATATACAGTTTTCATGGAAATCCTGCTACGCTTCATTGTGGTTATGTCTGATACAAAACATGAAAGACAAGCCTTTTGATTTGGAGAAACATGTCATTTTTGGTGACAATAGCTTCTCAGCTGTCAAGTCAAAAAATACGATTGTCACTCAGAGTAATATAGCCATCTATTCCAGTTCATTAGTCTTTGTCTGACACATCAGTGAGCAGCTTAAACAGCACACAGTAAAGAACATCTTCAAGTATAAACCCTGAAAATTCTTATTCTGCATTTAACCTTACGCAAGAATTTGCACTTAGCTAAATGAGACCTCACATGCAATTACAGGCCATTTTCAGGAGTACAGGCTTTAGGGTGTCAGAAGGTACAGTCAAGTCTCCTGCCTGAAAGCCTTCACTGTGCAATAAAAAGGTCAGAGAGCAACTGGGCTGTAATTCAAGCTTCTTCTGGCTCTTGAAGGAGCGAGATCTTCACTGCTTTCTTTCAAGTTCTAGTAAGAACAGTAAGAAATCAGAAAAAAATTCATGTGTTCTTGCAGACAATCCAGGCTTATGACTTGCAAAACCACATGTAGTAATTATCAGTCATCGTGGAAGAACAAAGACAAGAAATCTTCTAAATAGATCACAAAGCTTGAAAACAAACACATCAGGTACCAGTTTCTACCACATGCATAGGTGCCTGGATATGGAATTCTTGCTCAGACCAAGTAACAATATAAAAATAAGCTTCTGCAAATTTTCATACTTATTTTTCAATTAAAAGAGTCTTAAACCAGGAGCATTAGAAAGCAATAGCATAAGGAGGGGTGTGGCAGGAACAGACTTTTGTTTTTCTCAGAAAACAAATGACATACATCTTTCCTGCCCACTAGAACAAATAATTTATGGTTATGCAAGTTACTCAGTAAAAAGTCAACTCTTTTGTCATGCATTTTTCTTGCTCCTCTATTAGCAGTTACAAGGAGTTTGAATGTGGCTAAGTTCTCCAGAGCTGTTTTTTCATGCTACTATTCCCTTTACACATAATCTTGTAAATCAGTGTAACAAGATTCCTTCCGATTTACCCTCTAGCTCTAGTAGCAGAACCTGAATATACAGCTTTGGTGAGCTGCTGCTTTAACTGTAGTGCACTCAAAATGTTGTTTTTGCCTTTTTTTAAAAGCAAAAGCTGGTAACAGAGCTAAAGATCTCTTAGAATCTGAAAAATCTCTCCAAGCCAAGTTTCAACAACCTTAAAAACATACATGAATTGGGGCTGCATTACAAACTTTTAGTCTTGTTTAGCAAACAGTTACAGACTAACAAACCAATCTGACCGCAACTATTACCTGCTGAAGTGTGCTTAAATTTTTCACTCTTCTTCTTCCTCCACTTCCATGGCTTAAAAAGCCTCCCAAGAGTGGCAAATTTGCTTCTTCTTCTGATCGGAGGCGTGTGAGTCCCAGGTACTAGAGAATCTGAACGCATTGCAGCCAGTCTTTCCACTTCTTCAGCTGTAGTTTCAGCAAGAAAAGGAGAAAAAAAAAGGGGGGGGGGGAATGAAATAACTGCTTTAATAAATCACCAGACAACCACACAGATGGTCAAAATTTTCCATGGTTACAGAGAACAGTAAAAAAGAGAAAAAAGTGTAGTCATTATTTTAGCATTGTTTTCTATGATGGGGCTACAGTACTGATGGATAGGGGAAAAGTAGCTGATGTTGTCTACCTGGGCTTGTGCAAAGCATTTGACACTGTCCATGACACTGGAGGGAAGGGATGCCATCCAGAGAGACCTTGACATGCTTGTGAGGTGGGCTGATGATGCCAACCTCATGAAATTTAACCATGCCAAGTGCAAGGTCCTACACCTGGGTCGGGGCAATCCCAGGCACAGCTACAGGTTGGGCAGAGAAGAGATTCAGAGCAGCACTGCAGAGAAGGATTTGGGGGTGTTGGTCGATGAGAAAATGAACATGAGGCGGCTTCAGTGTGCGCTTGCAGCCCAGAAAGCCAACCGTATCCTGGGCTGCATCAAAAGGAGCGTGACCACAGGTCGAAGGAGGTGATCCTCCCCCTTTACTCTGCTCTTGTGAGACCTCACCTGGAGTACTGTGTGCAGTTCTGGTGTCCTCAACATAAAAGGGACATGGAACTGTTGGAACAAGTCCAGAGGAGGGCCATGAGGATGATCAGGGGACTGAAGCACCTCCCATATGAAGACAGGCTGAGAAAGTTGGGGCTGTTCAGCCTGGAGAAGAGAAGGCTGCGTGGAGACCTCATAGCAGCCTTCCAGTATCTGAAGGGGGCCTATAGGGATGCTGGGGAGGGACTCTTCATTAGGGACTGTAGTGACAGGACAACGGGTGATGGGTTTAAACTTAAGCAGCGGAAGTTCAGGTTAGATACAAGGAAGAAGTTCTTTACTGTGAGGGTGGTGAGGCAGCAGAACAGGTTGCGCAAAGCAGAGGTAAATGGTCCATCCCTGGTGGTGCTCAAGGCCAGGTTGGACAGAGACCTGGGCAACATGGTCTAGAGTGAGGTGTAGAGGCTGGAACTGATGATCTTAAGATCCTTTCCAAATCAAACCATTCTAAGACTTAATTTCAGTGGAATCCATAATCTGCTGTAAAGATCATTATTAGCCATCAGTTTCGACGGAAATATAGATTATTACAACAGGCAAGTTACAATTCATACTTAATTGTTCTGCATCACTCTAGACAGCCAACAATCCATCTGACAACCATTACTGGGGAAATGGGGTAGAGACTTGGGAAAAGAAAGCGCCAGAAGGAAAAAAAAAATAAAATAAAAGGAGCAGTATGGCTTACAAGAAATATTGCAAGTTTGGGTTTGTTTTTTGGTGTTTTTTGGGTGGTTTTTTTTTCAATAGAAAGAGACATTTCCATGAATTAATGTCTATCAAGAGTAAGGACTCTGATAAGTAATGACCTTCTGGTGTCATTACTGCGTCCATTAAAACTGCCTGGGTTACAAAAGGTGCTGCATTAATAACAGAAAGGGTGCTAAAAAAAATCAGACTAATAGAATTGTTTAGGTTAGAAAAGACCTTTAAGATCATGAAGTCCAACTGTTAACCTAGCACCGCTGAGTCCACCACTAAGCCATGTACCACATCTATACATCTTTAAAGTACCTCCAGGGATGGTGAGTCCTACTTTCTGTCCACTCATTCCCCTCCAATTCTCCTTTTAACACAGGAACTTCAAGAAATTTTAGAGTCCACACTAAGAGCTGAATTTCCTCAGAACTGTTTTCACTAGGCTGTGTTTAAAAATTTCAGCATTCTGTAACTTTCATCCTGTAATACATCATGACAGTCTATATAGCTAAAGAAAATCCAAACCCTGAAGAATTTAAATTACCCTTCTCCCCCAGTGACAGCAAGAGAAGTCTGGAGATGGTCACTTGGCACAGTTACATTGCATGGTCCCCCTTCACATTTGCTGGGACAATGTATGCTACTAGCTTTGAGAAATAACATCCCTGTGATTAGAGGCACTGAGAGAGGTAAGCCAAGACCACAAAGGAAAACACCAACAGAGAAGTACCAGCAGCCCTGGAGAAAAGTTCTCTCCATGCCATAAATGCCAGGACTGCAATAAGCTCTCCCAGCCCCAGGCTGATGCATGCACACTCTTTCTCCACAAAAAAACATCTGCAATACTTAAGTCATATAGGAAGAGGTTTGGTTGGGGGGTTTCTAAAATTGTTGGTGTTTTGCTTTGTTTTCTGTTTTAGGGATACCGTTTGCCAGGCTGGTGTTGTAATGCAACACTGCCAGTAAAACCGATCTGTGTGGTTTGCACACGCAGAGTCTGGATTCTTAAAGACAGGATGCAGCTCATCATCCCTCCTGCTCTGAAGACAGCAACCCAGTTTCTATCACCTCTAGCATATTAAATATTAATCTCATCCACAAAAGCTCTGGAACCTCAGCAAGAACATCATTCTGAAGGGATGAGCATACCCACTCCACACTCACACAATCACCAGAGATTTTTGGCTAGCAAATTCTTATGTGTCTCAATGGAAATTTTTCCGAGGCTTTGAGTGTGCCAAATTTAGGATGGTTTTCATGGGAACAGCCAGAGACACATTTCTAGCACAAAGGAGGTTTCATTACCAGAATTTCAAACTGAAATCCTATTTGAGACCCTCAGGTTTTTGCAAGAAGTTTGGTTATTTTGTTATTGCTCTTTTGTTTGCCTTGAACATTGGCAACACAGTCCTTTTTTCCTGTAAAATATCACTGCCAGATACAGCTGCCTCTAATATTCTAGAGTAAAAAAAAGAAAAAAGCTACACAGCAAGATACAGAGAGCCCAAGTGTTTCAGTGGAAATGGTTAAAAACAACTATTCTTTGGGGTAATGGAGAGAAAGACAGGCATTTCTGAGAATATCCTCTTTCCATTTAAAGCAGAGGGGAAAAAAAAGGCAGTCTGGACAAAGCACTTCATTCTGTTGCAGCTCTTTGTGCCCAATTGCCTAGAGAAATACCTTCTTATCCAGAGAACCCATTACAAGGCTCTGTCCTGTGCAGGGGCTGGGACATGCTGTATCAAGGCTGGAAATTGCCTCATTATGCTGAACAAACCATGAGGGTAAAAAGAGGAGGAAATCAGAAATTTCCTTATACTTTCTGATTTCACTAGAATATGCTGGGCTTTGAAGACCAGCACAGGGTACTGACTACCGCCCTCTACAGGCAGACCCCCTCCATTTTTATGATGCCTCTGGTTAAAGCATCGCAAGATCACACTGTGTTCCACTGGTATGATTTTTTAGAGATGCTGCTAGAAGTAATGGGCTTGTATTGTCTTTGCTGCCTTACTTGGAGGATGCAGAGTACAGAAGTGGCCCGTTTAGCAAACTGGGAACGACATGCTACTGCTGCTGAATCAGGCATCCTGCTGCATAAGCCCACAGCTTAAACAACGGAATTCCTATTGCTGCTCACCCTCTCTACTTTTCCCCATCATTGAGCCACCATTTCTGCTACCCAGGTGCCTTAGTTAGTAAGTCCCAGAGCTGCAACAACTCCTCTTTGAGAGCTGGTCCTAACTGGTACTGGTGAGGCCATTCCCTAGAAAACTGACATCTTTTAAAGACTCTTTCCTTTTGTATCATACAACCCCTCTGTCCCACACCAGCTGTGCTCTCACTGCCCCTGGGAAGCTTTACCCATTCAGGGTAAATGAGTATGGATTCACAGTCAGGCAAAACCAACACTGGAGTCAAAACGAATTTACCCAAAGGGTGAGTTCATTAAAAGCCAAGCACAGTGTCAAAACCATTACCATATTTTGACTGCTTTTCCCTGAATTTCAGTATCACCTCTCACACAGATGTGCCCCAGGAGTCCTGCTGTGCTCTCCATCAGCCATGAACATGGCTCTTCTCCTTCACCCTCTCCAAACACACACACAGCTCCAAGCTAATGCAAGTAACAGCTCTTTTCCCCTTTTGCTCCTATTTCTCAGAAGGACTACCTCATTTTTTTTCATGAAAAATACTCTCAAGAGCACTACTAATTCAAAGCATAATAATCACTGGCTAGGAATGAACCACATTAGCATAAAGGCATGACAGTTTCAATACAGCAAAAATAAAAGCAGACCATGATGCAAGAAGTAAGAGCCAGATTTCTGCACTCTTTCATGCTGCTGCATCTTTTCCTCGAGTTGGCTGGGTTTCTCTGCCTTTTTGGCTCCTAACGACTATTGACTCGCTGTGGGCTGTGACTCCCACTGCTAACAGCAGGCTCCGTAGGCTGGTTTCACACCCTTGCTGTTCCCCAAAAAAGGTGGTACTTGCACGAATGGAAACCAACCAGGCCTTGCACTTGGTGTTCTTTGTGCCGTCAAAGAGGAAAGCAGTCACAGCAGTCCCAGTTTCATCAGTCTGCTCAACTGGGAGAGAGAACTGCCATGTGCATTGGTGCCTCTAGACATACTGTTGAGGGATCATGTTGAGGTCGGTGCCACAACCATGATGTTTACGGGTCACAATGACTGTTGATACTTGGTGCTTTTGGGAGCTTGTTCTGACTTTTTTTCCCTGGTATCTGAGAGATCTTGCCAGGACACAGAGAGACACTGGGAACTGCAATTATGGCAAGAGGACAATACACTTCCCTCACACTTTCTCCTGTCCAAGACGTCACCCCAGAATAACAAGGGGAAAATGACCTAAGTGCTTTACACAGGCAGTTTGACTGCGAGGCAGCTCTCAAAATTTTACTGTAGTCCTCAAGACACTTGATGTTCATATAGATTGAACATTAAGCAAGACTTGTGGTTTTAATGAGAAAAAGTACAACAAATAATACTTTACATCCCAGTAATGTAAAGGAAATTTTGTAATCCTGATTATAATATGCTACAAAGATTTACAACAATAGAAGGTCTAAAAGCTAACTTCTCTCTTTTTTTGTTGTTGTTGTACTGCAGCTAACCCTAGGTTTGAGGATTATTTGACCTCAATCATTCTGAGGTTTGTGAGCTGTAATGCACTGCAAGGACACCTGATATGGACAAAATCAGCAAGTCTAGGAGAGGCAGTTTGAAAAGCAGTTCTTCAAAATAGTCAATTTATCAGACCAAGAAAAAAAGAGGCCTAATCTGTATGTTCTTATGAGTTTCTCACATCTTTCAGCAGGGTGTTGATTTCCAGAAGGTCGAGTAACAGACAGTGTAGGGGTCTCCTAATTTTTATATTTGAGAAGCTTAGCAAGCAGATCAAAGGCCTTCCCAAAGACAACATAACTTACTAAGTTTTCCTGGAGAATGACAACTAGTTTTGTTATTTCCACATCTCTCTGCGAATCATGGCATTGATTAATGTTGCTGACATATCATATTCCCAGCTTCCATTTTAGAAAAAAAACCCAAATAAACAAACAAAAAAAAAACCACCCAAAAAAAAAAACCAAACCACTCTTGCCACATTTGGGAAGACAGAGCAATTTCACTACTGAACCCCAAAACCCATCCATCCCATCCATAATGCTTAGTATTACCTTCCCTACTGATAATCACACTAGGTTTTCTCTCAGACCATTTCTGAACACTTGTTATTCATAATCAGACACATTATTGTCTTAACAGCACTTTACTGTCCAAAGTTAGATTTAAAGCCTTCCTAGGAAACACCAATGGCTACTTTATCCTTCCTGTTACATTTGCACAAATCTGTATTAACAGTTTGAAAATAATCTTCACCCTGAAGATGTAATTCACTAAATGTGCCATTTTACTTAATGACAACAAATCTATGTAAAAAAAAAAAAACCAACGTAATACTTCTTATTTCTAATTTACATCTAATCAGTCTTTATTCCGCAGATTCATTTCCAACAAACTTCTGTCGCAAAGTTGCTTTAGAACTCTGCACCCTGAATATCCTTCACTTCAGAAAGCACAGACCTCGTTCCAGCAGCCTTGTTCAACACAAGATGTAGACGCACCATGTGTCTTTTTGGAATGACGGGAAACCTGAAAGACTAATTGCTGAGCACTTATGTCTTCTCTTTACCTGGATGGGAACACTTTAAAATTAAAAAAACCCACCTTGCTTTTCTTTCAGGAAAATGGTTCATTTTCTGCTCTTCTATTATCATCTGTTATTTCCCTTTAATTTCCCTTTGCACCTGGAATTAATTTTCATCAGTCCTGCCTTTACTATCTGAATTGCCCATTTAAACTTTTCCTAACTTCTCCAAGGTTTGTTTCCAATGAAAGACAAGGCATAGCATGCAGCAGTCTAAATGAGTCTTGCCAAACGAGGATGACTACCTCTCCGGTTGACAACAGCTCCCACAGGATATACACATTTGCAGTGGCACTGACTGGGCTGGTGTAGTGAGTTTATGAGCCATGAAGAGGCTGTCAGTAGCTTTCCTTTGCATGCTAAGTAGCACCCACATTTTCCAAACCCCTGCCAATTAATCTCTCTCCCCAGGTGTGTAGCACTTTGCACTGTATTTGTAACTAAATCTCTAACCCTCTACACTTGCCTGTGTCAGACCATGGTACCACTCTGCTCTCTGCTGTGATCTCTCCTTTTCAGCCTATTTATTTCTCTAGTCGGAACATAAGTGCAAAGAATAGCTTTGCAAGTCAAATCCCTTTAGGACCCTGTTTTCAACTTCCCCGCATTTTGACGTAAAACATTAATTATTCATGCTGATTGCAATCTGAAAGCCGTTTTTTTTTAACCTCTGCAAACTATACTGCACTGCATGCATCACTATGAAAATGTCTTTATTGATATGAAATCTGTCAAAACATCAAGTATTTTCCATATTATGACATAGTGCACAAGTATAACATACTTGCAACAAAAGCACTTATATCATCAGTAGCTACATAATCTCTTCCATAAACCCTGCAATTACAGAAAATAAGGATTGTTAGATTTGTGTTAAACCACGACAACTGGTATCAGCTATTTTTTGTATACCTTATTGCTCTTATTACTCCCTGGATTTTATATCTCTTAAGTATTTATTACATACAGATTTAAGGCTAAATCCACTAAACAGTATTGCAGCTCCTAACTGTTGGGTGTCCAGACTCTAGAGCAGAACCCACAGGTCTGTTCTCAGTACCACACTATGTGGAGACTCAGCAACTCCAAAACAGGACTCAGAGCAGATACTGCAAGTGGAGCACAACCAAAAAAGTCAAGAGAAAAGCAGAACCAGCAGAAGCAAACCAGATACCCTGCTTTTCTTGGAGCTACAAGAAGACAATTCCACAAGTACCAGGAATTGCTCTGGCAAAAACTTCAGCTTGAAAGGAAAGGAAATTTTACCCTAAGTGGCAAGCAGGAAGCACATTTCCCTATATTTTGTTTAGACTTGATAGCAAAGTGTCTTCTTGAAGGAGCAGGTAATGATTACATTTTCATGGTTGGATTTCTCTCTTATTCAAGCCTGACCTGCAAATTCTACTCAGCTACAATATATAAAAGTAATCCAAGAAAAGGATCCAGTCCATGGAAACCCATGGGTTTGTTGCTCACACTTTGCTAGGCTTCTGCTACTGGGTGATAATTTTCCTAATTGCCATGTGGACAGAAGCAGACATAGTTGCTCATACAAAAGAGCACACTGATCTACTGGCCTTTCACTGGGAACCTCATGGAAGGGAAGTTCTCCACCTTTCTGGAAACAAACCACTAGTGCTAAAGGCTGGCCATTTATTTTGAGAAACCCCAAGAAAAGTATTTTCAATGATTCTCATTTCTTAGCAGACTTTTGGTGGACTGAGTAATCTCTGATCTTTATCTTTTGAGGTTCTCATGTAAGAATACCCAATATTTTTATTTTATTTTACCAAAAAAGTGCACTTTAGAAGGCATATCTTTAGACTATTCAGAAACCTGAGAGGAGCATGTACTCTTATTCAAAGTAACTACATTCAGTAAATGGCATTATAAACATTAAGCTTTCTAAACAAAATGGTACCCTCTCGCCACTATCATCATAAAGATAAAAAAATTAAGGTTTTAATTACTTTAATGGCTGGGAGAAAGGAAAAAGTACTTTTATTTAACAGCTAGAAAGTTCAAACCACTCCCTTGTAAAATGTATATTGCTCCTCTTGGGAAAAAGAAATTTCTGTGTCTTTTCCTTAAAGAAATTGACAGGAGGTTGGCCAAGAGCAAAAGAGGAATGATACCAAATGGCACATTTATAACAAGCATAAATGTGAGTTAAAAACCAGAGTCAGTAACGGCTTAGCAAAAAATAGCATGTTTCACTAGACTCTGAAAGAACACAGTCTGTATGCATGTTCTGGAATGCAAAAGGAAGAGGGAATACTTCTGCTTTGACTACCTAAGTGCAGCTATATTTGGTCTTTGCCGATTGTCATGATAATGGGAATTCTTTTGTTGATTCAAATGATGGCTAGTTTAGACCCTTGGCTGTGGTGAAATATTTGTTTAGGCAATTATGGTAGAGGCTTGAGTTTCAGAGATGAGTACTCAAAGGGAAGAAAAATACCCATGACTCCTTTAAAGTAATGAATAAAGCATGGCGGGTTGCTGGCTAAAAATAAAGAGTATTTCTGTGTGATTTTCATAGCTGCGATTTCACTTTTTTCACCCTGTCTTTTTAATGTTAAGTTCTACAGTGTCTCATGGATGCTGAGCTCTGCAGGCTATTGCTCTTGCTCAATCGATTTAGAGGAAAGCCTCTGGTTTTAAAAAAGATGCTGCGTTTAAAAAAAGATGGATCCCATCAGGTAATCAAATTGGTATATCTACCTAAGAAATGCTACAGTCAAAGGAAATATATATGCACATAGCTTCAAGTTCATGAATAATTCCAAACCCAGCAACCAGAAATAGCTCAGAAAATGAGAAAAAGTTTAGATCAGAGCTAAGGGGAAAAAATAGTACAAGGAACCAAGAAAATACAATCACTGAAAAAGCTACTGAAATAGTTCCAACAGCTTTATGCATGGAAATAATGTTAGCAGAGAGAAATGAATGAAATCCTGACCACACCAAAGTGAACAGCAAAGGTCACAAGGAGTAGAATTACCTTACTTAAGCCATTTAGTGACTGGATGACCATCTTAGGAATCAGGGATCTATTCTGCTTTCTCGGCTATCAAATCTTTGCTAATTAAGGTAAAATATGGCCCTCTGCTCTTTGCTTATGACTAGTAAGATGAGCAGAAAGAGCAAGAGAAAATGAACTGTGTTACGTGTGGTTGTTCCCATGTGGGGTTGAGATATGCTGGTTGCATGGTAAAATGTGCCTCCTTACTGGTGTCAGATGACTTTATTGGCCAAAGCTGTAAAAGGGGCCTTTTCTGCATGCTGAAATTCACCTACAGAAAAAGAAACTGACAGAGAAGACATTACAGCATGGTCTTAATGACTTCTTTCCTTTATATTATGGTGTTTGAGAGAGGAACCTGTGGCATGTTGTGAGGTGCAAATGTGAGCAGAGCACCCCAGCAGTGTGATGGGATGTGCCTATACAGAGCCACCTGACCATGAAATTGGCAGTAAAGTTCATCTTGCAACATTGTGAAGGTAACTGTGATGGGCATCTGCATGAGGTTTCATTTCAACACAGAAGTAGGATAAAATTCATTCCAAACCTGACATTCCTTACAATTATAATCAAATAATCTTTTTTTCTACCCTTTCACTGCTGGCACTGGACAAAAGAACAAACTGATGAAATCTGACTTACTTGAATGATGAAATTTTCCTCTCAAACTTATCAAGGTTCTGCTACTAAGCAGATAAAAAAAACACTAAGCACAACTACAACATAAGCCTTCCTGAGCGTTTCTGACAATATAAATTGCCTCTGCCCACAAAATTGAGAACATTGTTGCCTATGGGTTATAAGCGCCAACCTCTTTTGGGCAAAGTATCTTTGCAACATCTTACAAGTTTCACAGATCTCCTTCTATCAAGTCAAAAGTCAAACTTGCACATACACTTTTCCAACTGAACGGGAGTCTTGGCCATGCGAGCCTGATTTTTGAAATCTCTTTTAACTTGCAAAGCATTTTGTTTGAATTTGCAAATCAGAGACTGGCCTGAACCATGGCTGAGTACCTCAAGCTTTACAATATTCGTGATGGTGCTCAAAACTACAAATCTCCCAAGTATTTTGCTACAAAAATAAGAGAAAAGAAACAAAACGGATATTCTTGGAGGTACTTATGCACAAACATTTAAAAATGGAGCCTGGTGTACTACAAATACAACAATAATACTGCAAAAATCTGAGACAAATTAATCCTAGCAGGTGAAGAACGCTTCCATTCGTTTGCTCAACACAGGGAGTAGCTGTACTGGCTCTGAACAGCTGAATTCTAAAATTACCACCCATCTTCTTATAGGCTTGCAACGTTTACTTTTATTTTTTTATCACACAGAGCCCATGTCCAAAGCCAGCTGAGAGAAAGAAAAACAAATGAAAGCAACCCAAAGAAAAATATCACCAAGAACTGTCTGTCTTGAGCCTCTGTGCCACGCCTGAAAATGCATTAGTGAACTGACGCCTGTCTTGCTGCTTAGTGAACTGGCTGTTCTGCCAACAGATGAATGGAAGAAATCAGATCAGTTCACTGGAACCACAGGATCTCCCTATTTTATTTTATTTTAGGTTCATGGGTTTCCATGCACAGCACAAGCACAATGAGTTCACAATGAAAATGGTGCTTGACTCAGATGACAGAAATGCATAGAAAGCCAAACCCACATTAGTAACTCAAGTACTTTCCAAGGGTCAACAGTGCAGGCAAAATGCTGTCTTTATTGTAAGGAAACACACAAGAAAATAAAATACATCCTGAATTCTGCCTTCTTTATACATGCATATGACTTAGGGGGAGGGGACTTTGAAGGAAAGGAAGCTAATAACTGAGCCTCACAAGTCCCCTCACTTACCTATCATGTCTAATTCTCCCCAACGTCTGCTAGAAGAGCCAAAGACTGGCTGCTGAAGAGAGCAGGCAGTCAGAAATTGCTTTTCTCCATTATGATGCTGGAGAAGGCAGCAAATCCCGACTTAAGTGCCACCACAGATCATTCACCCTTATGGCTGTTAAGTGTTCACCCACAACCTGTCACCTTTATGGCTATAAGCCAGCAGACAATTATTTTGAGGCTGTAACCGTTAATGAAAGCTTTAGTCATCTCACTCCTATTCCTCATCAGGGTACAATTCAGATTCAAGCAGCCTAAGTTCCACGTAAGTCTCTGCACCTGGCTTTTCCTTCAGGCTGAACCCAAATTTCAAAGCCATTTATCCAATAAACCCACTGTGCTAGCATAAGGAAAGCATCCTGTTTTGCTGGTGTGTGGGAGGAGGAGAGGGAAAAGGTCTTTCAATACTGATTCAACTTCTGGTTCAAATACCTTCCACTGTCCACCTGTCCGTCCATCCACCCATCCATCCATCCATGTCTGTGCAATTACACTGCTGTCTGCTCAGCCTGTACATCTGAATTTTTAGCAGTGTTGACATTTTAAGCAGATTGGAAAGTAAAATGAGAAAGATAAGATACTATAAAGCTCTATAGCAGCATGACACACAGTCTGTATCGGTTCGATTTCAGCTGATGTAGAAGAAAATAATGTTTCTACTGCTTTTATTTATTTATTTACTTTACCAAAAGCAAGGTTGACAAAATCTCCATGCTGAAAAAAACCCCCCAACATTGGACCTGCCCACGTGCTACCTCAGATAATATCTATAATATCGGAAACATCAAAGCAGCTGCATCTGATGGATGGGTAGTGAGATAGAAAGCCAGTGCCACAATCCTTACGACTTGGACTGCTGACATTAGGGACCATAGCTATTGGCCATGTGGATGCAAATATATGGATTACACACACTTCAGAGAAGCTTGCTAGTACGTGGACTGTGGATGCAGTAGACCACAGTGGCATTTCCAGGTCTAGCTCATTTGTCAGCATAGAGTTAATGAGCATTCTAATTATTTATCTGAATATCCCCAATGCATTCAAATATGTTTACCAACATTTCCATCTGCTGATTCTTGAATCTGTGTCAAACGGATAACTAACATAGGGACAAAGGTATTTGTATTGCTGCTGTACATCCCTCTGCCCACTGCTGAAGACATAGAATACTTCATCAAAAACTTAGGCATGGTTTTCTTGAAATGACCTGATACTGTAAGTGTTACCATCATGACCCTTCTGTGCTTCCAGACCTTTAGAAGGAAAGACTTAAAATACCACCACTCTCTGTTTTTTTCAAAGAGATAATAAATTTCTCTTAGGAGGCAAGGTGAAATAAAAATCATTCTCTGCTACCAAAATCTCCCAAGATAAATTAAATAATTGGATCCACTTAAATTTTATTCCCTGCACTCCTATTGCAGAAAGCCATTAGACTAATGGCCTGAATAGTGTCATACAAAACAAGACAGAGGGCAAGCTCCTTCTCTTAAGTAGTGATAGGGGAGGGTGTCTGCTGAATGCAGAGCTAAGCCCGCCATCCTAGTCTTGGGCTGCACAGCTCAGGGCAGGGGGAAGGAAAGAAAAGATTTTAAGGACAGCTTACATCCTTCCCAAAATGTCCCAAGTGAGAGATGCACTGAGCTTTCTGTGTACAAAAGGTTGTACATCTAAATTGCAAGCCTTAGGCTTCAGAGTTTCAGTAAGTAGCTAAGACTGAATGCCTCCGTTGTTAGGGCTAAAGAAATGTAATATCAGTTACACAAACCAAGGTCTTGGAACCTAGGCATCTCTCACCCCAGTCCACGTCCTGACTAGCACACTATGAAGCATACATATACAGAATCCTACCATCCCCTTCTCTTTGAACATTTTGGAAACAGTTCTATTTTCTGAGGGACAGAGCTGGCAAAATGCTTGGGTTTTTTGATTCCTGAGTCCTATTTTCAAACCTTCAAAATTTCCACTATCTATATAGAGAAAATCTGCACAGGCTGTCAGTCAGGTCTGGTCATCTCTTATCTCACTTGGGATGTGAAGCTTTCCTTTGGGGAGGAACAGTGCTTATCCACGAATGCTGTCTCAACAGCATCTCAATCAGCTATCTTGTGATGGATGATGGGCACTACGATTCTGGGGGCATCCTTTAAACACGGTGGCCTGGGCATAACAAAGACAGAATGATACATGTTCCAAAGAAGCTACAGCAGGTGGTGGTTTTATAATGACTGATTTTATCTTTGATTTAAATTATACCATGTGCTTATTGTTGAAATAATTAATCTTCTTTTGAATCCAAGAGTTTCATCCGAAGGCAGAGGCTCTGCTGTATCTGCCTCATCTTTAGTAAGCTGGACCCAAAGCCAGGAAAGTCAGGGACAGATGACAGTGACAAATCAAACATTACCTTATTCCTCTCTGCCCAATCTGTCCCAAAACAAGCAAAAGCAAAAAACAGCAATCCGCCCAATCCGACCCAAAACAAGACTAAAAGCAACAGACCAGTGAAGGCTGAAGTCACTTCACAAGAGCCAAAAACCAGCAAGAGGACAGTTTTCCAGCTCATAGGAATGGCAATAACATCATTATTTTCCAAGAAGTATGCAACTTGAAATCACAAAGGAAAACTGAGGCCTTGAAGTATGCCCCAGCTACAGCCCTTTGCAGCTTTGCTGCATCCATCTAAACAACGGCAAACATCATGGTACCCTCCAGTTTCTAAAAAAGCAATTGCAATATCCAGGCAAAACTAGCTTAACCACTGTACACTCTGGTGCTGCCCTTCAATTGCCATGTTGTCCTGATGCTGGATTTTGGTTAATGGATTTGGGGAGATGTGCAAGACCTGGCATAATCAATTTAACAGACTACAAACATATCCAATTAATCTTAGACATCCTGGAAGACTGTTAGCAAGGTAGTAGTACTACATGCACTTATAGTGTGCTCCTGCAATTATGTTCTGGCTACCTGGGGGCTGAATAAGGTGACAACAACAGGGAGCCAAATTCCATATTGCCTGATTACAGATAAGACAATCTCAGGAGATACAAAGGAATAGACAGACATTTACTACCAGTCACTGAAATGGATCAAGGAATAAAATCTTACAATACAAACCCAGATGTAGAATGCCTACCTCTTTTGCTGAGGCAACAGCAATGAATGACAATGTTATAAACAGTGCTCAAGGCCAGGTTGAACAGAGCCTTAGGTGACACGGCTTAGTGCAAGCTGTCCCTGCCCATGACACTGCGGTTGGAACTAGATCATCTTAAGGTCCTTTCCAACCCAAACTATCCTATGATACTATGCTTCTATACATATAACAGTATACTCAAAGGATAGGTTTTGCTCATCAGTCAAGGAAACCATAAATGAACTCTGCTGCTTAATATATGAACTCTCATTTCTAAACAGAGGCAGAAGGTATCATAATAGCACAAACTGATATAAGTACTAGTGGTTACAAACTAAAAGAGAAGTCAAACAAAAAGAGGAGAAAAAGGTGTCATATGGCAGAATACTGTCTTCTGATCTCCTCCCTACATACCCAATATTTCTCTGGTGCTTAGCTCTGCTAGGCAGTGAAATTAATGAATAAAATTCCAATAAAGGATGCAAAGTGAAATACTTCCATATATCTCATTTTCTTCTAAAGAATCCCAAGTTTCAAAAAAGAAACAGGCCAAATGTGCAAACCATCCTCTAAGAGACACATCTCTAGGCAAGTAAGGGAAGTACTCAGAAAAGACAAAACACCGAAATGGAAACTAACTGCCCACCTGCCAGGAATCAAGACATAAAGTAGGGCATAGGGATGATGCAAAAAACGACACAGGAAGTCAAGCTTGTTTAACCAGGTCAATATCAGATGTTTTGAAGTGCTCTGATACTAGCAGAATGAGATGAGAACCTGCTTCTTCAAGATCTACGACATCTTCCACATCTTGCCTCTCTTTTTACACACTGCCTGTCTCCTTTACACATGGAAAACTTTTGTTTTTTTATGGCTTCTCAAATAGTTTTATAATGTATTTCTGACTTGATACAGAATAATGAAAACTAGGCATACTACTCAAGATGACAACAAATACAGCAGAGCATTATCATTAAATACAGGAAAACCACTGTAGTGCTTTCATCGCACTTGATGGAAATTTTATCTGATTTGTGAACTGACCAGAAGTATCTGATTTTTCATGGTATGTCCAGTATTGCTCTAATCTTTGCACTTAAGAGGCTTACATATTCCAAGATTTTAAACCTGGCTCTCAGAATGGAGAATGGGATGGTAAGATGCTATCAAAAGATGACAGCTGAGTTACAACACTGAAAAAGGAGAGAAATCAGTGAGAGGACACAGGACTGAAACACACCAGCCATCTCTCTCTGAAGACCTGAAGAATCAAGGTGTCTTCTTATCAGTTCCCTTATGTCAACACTGTGTAATAAAAATGACAGGGTGCTCAGCCACTGTGACTGATTCCATAATTTTTGTTGGTTTTGTTCCTAAAACTCCTCAAATCAATGACACAGATATACAGAATTCCTGGAAAAGCTGGCTAACATTTCTCCAGTAGGAACACAAGAGTTTTCACTGGAAAACAAGACTTAGACATGTTTGCATAAGCTAGACCCCATCTTGTGTATAACTTTTTCCCCATACTATGTTATTTACCAAAGCCTATATTTACCTATATTTTTCCTACAGTTTTAGTTAATAATGTGCATTGTATTGCTGTTTTGAACAAGGCATCTTTCAGGGCTCTTCAAAGTAAGCTCAGAGCTCTGCTGGGTGACAGCCAGCGTAAATGTGGCTGTGAGCTTCCCACTGCCGATACAGCCTCACCTAGAATGGTACACAACAGGCTCATTTTGAGGCCAGCAGTTTTTGCTACAGGCAGTTTAACAGGACATGTGTTAGTAACTACAGAGATGCACATAAGCAGTTAAGGACTTGCCTCAAGCTTGGTGGTGTTTCTTCAGCTTTATTTTGGGACATAAAGATAGAACATGTAATTCCTCCTCTCTTTCTCCACCCTTTTTCTTTCTTTTTACTGCAGACCAGCCAACTGAAGTAACTGTTAGCCTTTAAGGGAAGCCTCACACATCTCCCGCTGGCATTTACATTTGCTAGTCTTCGTATGTAAGCCACAGATACACACTCTTGTAGCCAAAATTGACCTTTTTCTTCCTCTTCTCTTCCTCACCCCCCTCCTCCCTGCTTGCAGGCCATGCCCAGACACACCAACACAGTGCAGCCCTGTTAAGTCTCTAATCTCAGGACAAAACCACAAGTAGCAGATGAGTTTCTGTTAGTCCCTAACACGCAAGACACACTGATGGGAGTGAGGCATTAGGACTCTATCCCCCCAGCTCCTTTGTAAACTAAAGGTACATGATAGTGTCCTGCTACTGGACACTGCCTCGGGTGCTATTTGGAAGTTACCATGAGTAGGAATCACACCTTCTTTCTAGAGGGGCATATTTATTCTCAGCCTACAAAATGCTGAGGGCTTGTATCATCCCAAGCAGAAAGTGATGCTGATGGGAGCCCAGCCTGCAGCCTGTTGGGATGTGGAATGTCTTTGCTCAACCTCAACAAGTTTCTCTGGCTTAGCACCAAAATCAAACACCCAAATCAAACATTACAGAGTTGAACTGACAAAAATAAACCAATTTTATGATCTTTGCTATCAAGGAGACATATTTTAGGCTGCAGTGAAAGCCCATGCCCTTCCCCCACACCTCTTTCTTTAAGGTAACTATCCCTCAGAGACTAAAGACACACATTGCATAATTATATCAGCCGCTGAAACCTCAAACATGCTTCTCAGCTTTCCACACTTCACAGCAGGACCAGGTATACTGTGTGTGTTTGTGGTTTTTTTTTCCTATTTTTCCACCCTGTGTAGTCTAATTTTTTTCTTCAAAAATATTTTAAGATTTTTAACAGGTACAATTGTAAACGACTGCAATGCCTCATAGCCACATACTGCGCTCACTCTAGAGATGGTAATGGAAGAGCAGTTACTGTCTGAAATGTGAGAATTAGTGGAGGAAAACTTATTTTTATACAGAGCTCTTGCAGGGATTACAGCTTGTCTAGAAGATAACTATTTCATTTAATAATTACTTTTTTTTGGAAGCAAAACAATGGCCTGGGAGACAATCCCTTTAAGTGATGATAAAGTAAATGTTCTCACAGCTCCTGGTCAAAAAATGTAAGTTGCCAATTCCAGGTGGGAATCACACACACCCCCCCACACAACTTCACCCTCAGATCCCCCTTTCAGTTTGGAAAAGATACTTATATGGAAGCTCTAGTAAAAAGACAGCAGCAGTAAAACCAGTGTTGGAATCCCTACAGCAACAGCATCTCAGTCCACGCTGATTTTCATGCATAAGATAATGAATCATTTCTGCTTAAACAGCAAAACCCTGAAGTATAGGAGCACACAATAAACAGACTGGGTTTGGACTCTGAATGAAACCTTTCAGCCATGCTCATTCGTAAAATTCTTTATATTTGCACTACTTTTGTACCTAGAGATCCCAAAACCTGGAGCCCCACTGTCCTTGGCAGCAGGAATGCAAATGACAAGAGACAGCCTTTCCCTCTTCCCCAAAGGACTCACAGTCTATTTACAGACCAGCAGGCAGGTGAAAGGAAATCCCACTATCTCCATTTTACAGACAAGGAACTTAGGTAGGGAGCAATACACAAATGAATCCCTGAAGTTGCCAGGGATCCTCTGCAGAGGTGGGAACTGAGCTAAAACTCCTCATTTGTTACTGACCGCCTTCCTCTGTGCAGTCCCTCTCTTCCAATCCCACTGTTAGGTAACTGCTTTCCAGTTAAGTTGTCTTTTCCGATTCTCTGCATAAAAAAGTATCCCACTTCAGTAGCTCCACTTGTCCCTTCTAGTTTTATTTCTTTTTTCTAGGTGTGTCTGAAACCTCTATAGTTCTTTCTAGCCACAATGAAGTAGAGATGCATCTAAACCATGTTCAAGATCCAGGCTCAGACTTCTGCAGGAAACTGAGATTTGCAGTCAGGTTTTCAGTGTATGAATACCTTAAACAAAACCCAGCCAAATCTCTTCTCCCTGTATTTGTTCCTCTAAGTACTGTTCCCTTGTTCATCACTCATGTCATCTACTGTGACCCAGCACGGCTACAGCCCTCCCAGAGGCCACTGAAGTCAGCACATTGAGAAGCGCTCTTTACCCAGGAGATGTTTAACATCTCATAGTCCCAGTGCACCTCTCACTTTGGTCTCGATCTCTTGCAGCTTAAGCTCCACAAGCTTATGAGTCACTTTCCCACATTTACGTTCAGAAAGTATTTTCATTCCTCTTCTTGCTTCTGGCACATTCAAAATACATCCACTTGTGCTGTCTCCTCACTTCTCTGTCTTTTCTTGGGACTTTTGCAACTACTTATCATCTTGCTTCCCCCAACACCTACCTTGCAGCCCTTCTCTGGCAGAATTCAGACCTTAGCCCTGATTGTTCTTTAATTCCTGGAGGTGACTCGTATCCTTATACACTTGACCACCTTCTCGGTTCAGCCTACCATGTCTGACTGCCTCTATGGCATCATGTCCTAGATGTCCCGTGGCCACTCACACTTCACAGGATGAAGCCACACACCTCATTCTTCCCTCACATACAGTTTCACTATTTCTCCATTTATAAGGACATTTCTGATGTTCTGTTACCCAAACTGCCAGTATTGTTGCTTTATACACCCCTCTCTCTGTTTTCTACTTTCCAACTAAATTACCATTAAATAAATCCATCCCTTTTAGACCAATGCTAAAGCATCTCCCACTTCCATCTGTATTACTATAACCTCCTGCTTCTCTTTGAGCTTTGCACTGCTTAATTTTTTTCCCCATCAAAATGTTGTATCCACATCAACCCCCTTTATCCTTACATCAACCCCCTTTATCCTTAATTCAGTAAGCCCATCTGTGCGGCCAAATTCCTTCACCTTCCAAATTACATGACCTGTCTTCCAAGATACCATCGTTTTCTTCATTTTCACAGTTATCTCTTCTGCTGTTTTCCTAGTTATGACTTTCCTAAATTAGTGGTCTTTGAAGGATTTCTCTTTGTTTCAGCATGAATTTTCGTTCTCCAGTTCTGCTAGTGCAGTAGTATATAATGAGAATACAGATTAAGATGATGTCTAGAATCCAGGACATAATTGGATCTGGAGGGTATTTCTGCATTAAATCAATGTATCCCACTGGCTTGTCTAGTCTTTGTACACAGTTCCAACACATGTAATAGTTGCTTAGGGCACAGGAGCCATGCAGTACTTTTGGGTCCATTAATGCAGTTTCAGGCCTGCAAGACCATCTATAACCTATAAATAGATTTTAGTAGGAAGGTGGAGTTGTCCACATTACACAGTTATGTGTATTTCCCTTATAAAAAGTACTAACTCATTGCCTTCCTGGGTGCACATTAGGCTCTGCAACTGTGAGAATATACAGACATATCGAGATCCATACATTTCTCCATACCTCGGCTGCTTACAGGTTTGTACCTGATCTGTCTTGCTGATACTATGATCACGTCATAACTTCAGTTCACTATAACATCCTTTCCCTCCAAAACCCAAAATATCTAAAACAGGTATTAACCAGGGAAAAAACGGCCTTTTTTCAGCCCTGAAAAACAGAGTCAAGCCAGGGAGTGTGCTCAGTCAGCATAGCTGGACTACAGCTTCTTTACTTTCTGAAAGAAACTCATGGATGTGCATGCTGATGGGAAAGAAAAGATTAAGGTTGTAGTGGTGTAACATACTTTTTGAAATTATAACCATAAAAGTTATTTGCATGAGGTGGAATGAAATCCTACCCCACAGAAGAATGGGGTGAAAATGGACCTATGAGATGCTCTGGAAGGCTACGGCTAGAAGTCTGTCTGCTCTTGTCTTTGCCCCTCTAGAGATCTACTAGATTATCTCCTGTCAAGAGGCATACCTTCCCCTTGGAGTATCTAACAGTTCAAAGCTAAATAATCAAACACAAAAAAGAAAATAAAGTTCCCAAATATGTATCTATTAGTCTGTTAAGAGGTACAAGTAACTGGAGTTATATATTCATAAACATCCATGCATACACATGGGTGCCTTAAAAAAGGAGAGGAAAGCATTGTTATTTTCTTATCATGCTAGGATTTCAAGTATAAGCTTGCAAAAAAAACAACACAACCAAAACCCCAGCAAAGGACGCTGATGCAAGTGAGTTTTAGGTCAATTTAATTAATCTAGGAAAGCATATTTTTAACAAACGGGTTCATTTGCTTCAAAGGATAAATAGATCATGCTAATAGTGTAAAGTATCTGCTGCTGCTGCACGCAGCTCTTCATTTAATATCTGCGGGGCTTGCTGTCATCAGCAGCACATGAGGAAAGAAAACACTCAACATTTTGCATTGCATTCATCAGATTCTTCCCTCTGCTGTAGTGGCATAAGCAGTAACAGTGCTTAACCCACTGTGGGTTTCCAGGATTCTCAGTCTACCTTCTCTTTTTTCCACTAAAAGCAATTCCATTCAGCTTTAGCTGCTTTTTAATCAAAGGAAACTATAACCACACTAGCAGGATGCTAATTCTGAAGAGACATTAGCAAAACCACAGTTACTTACTTAAACAGCAGACCTGTGGTTGACAAAAAAAACAACATAGAGCAAAAGAAAGCAGCTTTGGTTAATAATAGTAGTAATAGTAGTAGTAGTAGAAATAATAACAATATCAGCCTCAACAACAAAAGCTGAAAAATGAAGTACCAACAACTACTGAGAACCTCAGGTCAGAAAATGATAACCATTTCATACTCACATTTATCACAAAAAAAGCCTTTCCTGACCTTCAGAAAATGAGACCTGTCCACCACATCAGTTAATAGGGAGTCCTAAGTCAAGTGTTTTCAGTCCTAAGTAACATGTAAAACCACACAGCAAAACGAAGTAATACAACACTGAACAAGAACCCAGGGTAACATCTGTGAGGCTGTTTTTTGCCCAAATGCTTTTATGCTCCTTTTAGCTCTCAGCTTCTCCTAATTGCTGACTTTGGCAAGATCCAAACAGTTTGCCACTATTGCCTTCACATATTTGCATTCCCACAAACATAAAAAGCATATACTTACCTGTAGCAACACCTGTGATTGATTACACCGTCACTCTCTAAATACCCTCTGGAGGTTTTGCTCAGTCCCAAAAGGAGAGGGGGAGGGATGAGAACAGTTGTCTGATGAAGAGCACTATATTAATTCCAATAAAAATACAATTTCACCTATGTATTTGACAGCATGGTGAAAATCATGCTAGCTGGATTCCATGTAAACCAGTCCTTCCAGATACGGAGTTGAGTCAAGCAAACTCTACTGCAGCACGACAAGGAAAAAGTTGATGTATCAAGGCAGAAAACCCTGATCTAAATTTCATGGGAATGGGAATAAAACACAATAAATACACACAGCAATTTCTATAGCAACTGGGGGAATAAATGAAAGAAAAAAAGAAGAGTTGGTGCATTAACTGTTAGCACAAAGCTCCTGTGGTAAATGAGGGGATCTGTCCCTTTTGGCATCTCTCTGATCAATGGGCTGAATCGATGCCCAGCGCATTCCTCCCTCGCTCCCTTTCCTCTTTCCCTGGCATCTGTGGAGGGGCAAGCCGAGCATCCCAGCCTCCGACAGGAGCGCACACATGTACACACCCGCCCCCCCATGCAAGCAAACACGCTCCCCTGCCTTTCTCCTACACCCACAGGATCTCAGCACTCACCGTCACGGGCTTCCTCCCCGCGACTGCAGTTGCTGCAAATGTGTTTGATCTCCTTGCCTATGTGACAGTGTATCACAAAAGAGACATTGTTGTTAGTGGTGGTGGGCTCCTTCAGTGGCTTCATCCTCACTAGATAGAAAGCTTTCTTTTTAGGTTTCTCTCCACTCATGTCTGAAACCGAGCCCTGCTGGCAGCCAGAAGAAGAAAAAGCAAGCATCCCAGGCTGCCTGGCGTGCGTGCAATCCGCCATCCGCTTCCTCGCCTCAGTGTTTAGCTGCCACACACACAACAGGGATGAAGGGGAGGGCTGTGGGAGAGGGGAGGGAGGCGGGAGGCAGAGCACAGGCAGAAGCGCTGCCTGAGCCTCGCTGCCCTCCGCGACCCTGCTCTTTAACCAATCCACTTGTGCTTGGCTGAAGGATGCTCAGCAGGTCCCCGCTCTGGCCATGCCTACGATGAGCCTCACCCCTGTCACGGGCGCTAGGCATGTCTGGTGGCAAAGCGGAGCCTGGTACACAGTTTTGGTTACCTTGCTGCTGCACACACCGCAGGAGCACACAGCCTCCTTCACTTTACCTCCTCACCCCTGCTCCTCTCCCATGTTCTCCCCCTGTTCTAGCAAGCCCCCACACCCGCCCACATTGGGCCACAGCCCTCTGGAATGCTGGCCACAGCCCTCTGGCAGGACATGCTGTGATTCTCTAGCCTAGCAAACACGGCAACCTCACCTTTGTGCTTGGGTGGCCTGGCAGCCTGTCACACTGCAATTAGTATTTTACACACAAAGGACAGGCTGACAGCAGGCTGCTCTCTCTCACCAACACCCAACCCCGCCCCCCCCGTTCACAAGCAGATTCGGCTTGGGGAGCACAGGGCCACTCTGCTTCAGATGCCCTAGGAAAACCCAGCTCCCCTCCTGCAAAACCCTCCTGCTTTTCATTCTTTCTTTTTATGCCTGTTTGCTTCTTTTAAAAGACAGGAGGTGCCTGTCCTGGCCGGCGTGGGGCTCACAAGGGCAGCCACTAACAGTGGCTGGTACTGTCTGGTGGCTTCAGCCCAAGCTCCCCTGCAGTGTGACTGCTGCTCCTAGGAAAAGGCTGACCAGAGACAGGCTGATCAAAGAGGTGCAGACAGCGTGAATTCATTTTGACTACTTATCTGAGGGATGAATACCCCCTTCTTTGTCGCCCTTGACCAAATTACAGCTGCTCTGGAGAGCAGCCCTATTATCTCCAAGTGCCCACTGCACTTCCAAAGCTCACCCAGCCTGGAGGGGATTACAGTCTCTGGCCAGACACTCTGCCAATCTCTTGCTGCCCAGCTGCCCCCAAAACGTGCTGTCTGTTTTCATGGCACAGTAAACAGTACAAGCTTTCCCTGCTGTTAAAGCAGCAGCTCAGGACAGTGCCTGTAACACAGTGAAAGGTGGGGAGCAGAGGTGAGCACACTTTCTTCTTGCAGGTTTCAGGAAGGAAACCCTGATGAGAAAATGACAACCTCAGCTATTCGGGTAGCTATTACAGGAATGTGAGTGTTGCTCCTTTAAATCTTCAGCACGCTATCAGTTTGGCAGGCATGAAGCAGAGAGAGTGCAATGGGGGCAGACGAAACATGGCAAAGAATAACACCGTTCTTATTTTTAGCCAAAGCCCTTGCTCACTGTTAGAAGAAATCCACTCACTCTGCAATTCTTTACCATTTCCACATATTGTTGCCACATGTTTTACAGCAGCAAGAGGCCAAACCAGCCCTGATTCTCTCCAACTACACATGAAGCAGTCAGTGAGACTTTTGCCTAAAGAAAGAAGGAGCAGAAACTTAAGGATTCAGTGCCATGGTTTTCCATTTTCTCAAATGCATGCATGCACACACGCACAGACACACAGAAGATGCATGCAACGTAACTACTGACCTACTTGTTCTGCGTCATTCTGATGCAGGTCTGACTTCTCACCTGGCACTCCTGGAGCTGAAACCTTGAGATGTCACATACACCAAAAATGGCAAGGCTTTACTTTTGTCAGCAGCATGCACAAATCAGACTAGGTGCTATCAGATCTCATGGAAATACGGGCTAAAGCATGCTCTCAGCAGAATCCTACTGTTCACTAAGCCACGCAAAACATCCTGAACACTGGACTATGAATATAGGTTTATGTTGAATACAGCCAGTCACCTCAGGGTAAGTATTGACCCAAAAGACTTGATTTTGCATGAGTTGCTCATCTAAAATTCTCACCCGTTGCATGTAAGTGGTAGGAGAACAGGGAACGTGGAATTATTCAGGAACAAGTAGGTAAATTCCTCAAATGTATGTATCATGTAGTTATGAATTAATGCACTGAAAAGCTGTCCCTTTGAATGCCTGATGATGAGACACTGTTTGCTATGCTACCCATTTGGAAAGCAAAAGCTAAGAAGACTTTGATCCCCCCCAGTCACACAGCAGTTCAGACACCTGCAATGGATTTCTCTTTAACTTATTCATTGCCTTTGAGAACACCTTCAGTTCAGCTGTGATTCAGAAAATAATTAGGTAAGCAGAAGATATGACCATAATTTACCTTCTGAACTTGCTTAGAGTTCATGGCTGTACTCAGCAGTGCTGCATTATAGAAATGGGTCAGGAAAGGAAAGCACATTCAAATGTGAACTTCCCTGAATTTGGGAAATATGAATGCTAATGCAATGCAGGGTGAACTCAAAACTGGAATACCGTATCTGCTGTGTTACGGCAATATTGGGGTATTGTGCCTCACCTGTTTTAGGAAAGGAAATTATATATATATTCAACAGAGCTGACAACTAGCAGAGCTGGTCTTGTAAGGCAAATGGTCTTGCAGTTTGGGAATTGGGCAGAACTTAGGACATGAAAACTGCGTTAAGCCACCAGTCTTCTGCAGTCTCCCTCTGTTGCCTTGGACAAGTTCCTTACGTCTTGGTATTTCAGCTCCTTGGCTACAGCACAATGATGTTCACAGAATTACAGAAGAGTTGAAGCTGGAAAGGAAAACCGGAGATCATCTAGTGCTGCTCAAGCAGGGACACCCAGAGCACATTGCCCAAGATTGTGTCCAGACAGCTTTTGGAATATCTCCAGGGAAGGAGAGTCCACAACCTCTCAGGGCAACCTAAGCCAATTCTCAGTCACCCTCACAGTAAAGTTCTTCCTTATGTTCAAGTGGAATTTCCTGGCTTTTAGTTTATATCCACTGCCTCTCCTCCTATTGCCTGCTACCACCAAATGTTTGGCCCCATCCTCTTGACACTCTCCCTTCAAATACTTACACACATTAATCAGCTCTCTCCTGAGTCTTTTCTCTAGGCTGAACAGGCCCAGCTCCCTCAGCCTTTTCTCCTTTCCTCACATGAGAGATGCTCCAGATCTTTGATCATTCTAGTAGCCCTGTGCTTTACTTGCTCCAGGAGCTCCACATCTCTCTTGTGCTGGGGAGCCAAGAGCTGGACACAGTACTCCAGGGGAAGCCTCACTGGTGCTGAGTAGAGGGGGAAAATCACCTCCCTCGACCTGCTGGCAATGCTCTTGCTAATACAGCCTAGGATACCAGTTTGTCTTCTTGCCCACAAGGGCACATTGCTGGCTCATGGTTTACTTCTTGTCCATCAGGACTCCTACCTCCTTCTCCACAGAGCTCCTTTCCAGCAGGTCAGCCTCCAACCCGCACTGGTGCATGGGGTTATTCCTCCCCATGTGCAGGATGCTCTACTTGCTTTTGCTGAATTCCAAAAGGTTCCTCTCTGACCATCTCTCCTGCCTGCCTAGATCCTTCTGAAGGACAGCACAGCACTCTGGGGTTATCTGCCACTCCTCCCAGTTTCATATTGCCAGCAAACTTGCTGAGGAGGCATGTTGATGCTTCTGCTCTTCAGAAAAAAATTGATGAAATCATATTTCAAGATGCTCTGAAGGTGCTTGTATATGGCAGAGAGGGAACACTCACACAGACTGGTCAAATACAAAGATCTGCTATTAATAGCAAAACGAGAGGGGAATCAGGAAAAACATGTTCCATCAGGCTTAGTCCAAATTGTTCACTCATTCAAAATTTAAGCTTTTTAGTTTCACTGGATTTTGTTTCAACAGCGTTTATCCCTCCTCTTCTAACTCTTTTTATTCTAAACCCATAAAATTCCACTCAGATCTGAAAACAGACTCGGTAGCCAAACCCCTGCATTTTTGGTGACTCCGTTACTATCTCCCAACCCCAAATAACATTTAGAGAGGGATACAAGCAACCCCTTTTGCAGACAAAGACTGGAAAGAAACTAGCTGTGTAACTAGTCCTACAGGTCAGGTTGAAAGCTTTTTAGGGACCCTGTCCCACTTTGCATGTATTCTGTACTACAAAAACCTCCAAACATTACAAGGAACGGACTATTTTTGTAAGCAGATCCCAGGTGACTGCAGAAGGCCGGCTGCTCTGACAACATTTAGGGACATTTGAGAATTAAATAACTGGTCCAGTGGGTAACACTGATTCTGTGTGGATAAGAAGCCCAACTTATCATGAAGGAATTTTTGCTTGCAGGTGCTATGTATTTTGAATGCAAACAAGCCCTGAAGCCATCTGCTAGTATGTGTCTTGTAACAGGCACTTCGCTATAACACGCAAATTGCCTTCATTCCTAAGAGCCGCCTTATAGAGAATCTGAATTTGCCACAGCTCATAAAACAAAAATATGTTTAATTATGATCTGTGTAATTATGGTGAAAGCTGCTGCTGCTAATCAGTTCCAGGACAAATAATGTAAAATGAACATACTACAGTATTCCTGCAGAAAAATTACTTGCTTTGCTTCGTTTTTAAAGACAAGTGAAAAAAAAAGAAGTGCATAATAACTCTTTCATTGCCTCAATATGCAGCTACAAAGCTTGGCATAATCTTCCTGCACAGTGGACAACAAAATCAATGAAGAGTATGTCAGACATCTAGTGATTTGACAGTGAATAAACAAACTTGCACATTATTCCCAGCCCACATTCACTTTTTGTATAAGCTTGGGAAACCATTTGTACCTTTAGTCCCACCCTCCCCACAGCCTTTGCCATCAAGGAGAGTGCCACTTCCATTGTCCATAAAGAAGAGATGAGTCCTGGATCCCCTTTATACAGATGACTACTGTGATACAGGCTTGTATCTCCACCAAAATCTTTGAGGGTCCGTTCTGTCTTTCAGCTTTTTACTCCCTGGACTATGCCTCCCCCTGTCACAGATCACTCTGCTGAGAGTTTTTTTTTGGGATGCTGTGCCCTCAATCAGTCTCTGTGAAAGTGAACAGTGATGCTGGAACCAAGCCTCTAAAAGCAGGTGAGCTTTTTTCTGCATCCTCCATAGCACAGAAAAGATTTCCTCTTGGTTTCTTCTCCAAGCTGTGGCCCTATTCAAATGCCCACTGCCAGACAGAATACCACCATAGCCTGCCCTGAGCCCCTCAGCTGAACAACATGGAGGTTTCTGTGTGGGCAGGACAGGCTCCCTCCTGCTTCCACCACAAATAGGTGGTCATCAGAAATCATGCGGAAGCCCCTCAGCCATGTTTCTTCAACACAAAGGTTGTCCTGCAAAGCTGTAGTGTTTTTCTGAAGAAGCTGTGGCTAACAGAATGGCACTGCCCAGGTGAAAATGCTAGACAAATGCAAGTCTAGCAAGAAGTAACGCTTCTTTTCAGCAGTTTAGTCCTTCTAACCAAAACACCATGACTCATTTGTTTTACAGTGTACTTAGGCAGTGATGTTTTCACAGGAATGCCCCTGTACTTGGCAATTTTCTCTAAATATTTTCCTTCCTATTTCCTCTGCCCACTGTACTATGAATCCCAGTGAGAAAGAGATAAAAGATAAATTAACTGATTACCAGCTGCTCTGGTGATTAATGCATACTCTTACGTGGTATTACACATACTGCAACAAACTGATCAGCTTGGGGTGAAGAGGAAAATATATACAATATGATCTGCTGACACAGGAATCAACCACTAACACAGTGTCCCCTTTGGCAGCATTTTCTATTCACTGCAAAAAAAAAAAAAAAATGCCCCAAAAGCCACCTCAGGACAACTGACATTTGCCAAAGGAGAATCCTTCTACTTGCAAGCCACAGCTCAAACCTGGATACCCTAGTATGTTCTGTTTGCCAGGCAGTTAGTGCAGCTGGACACTGGTCCATGGCAGAGGCTCCAGGGTGTTAGGCTGACAGTATTTCTGTGCATTTCTGCTTACTGCATGGCACATCAGCAAAACTGGGAGGGCAAGGAGGAGGCAAAACCAGCCTGAGACTCCTGCAGGCCAAAATAGAATATGACCTTTTTAGTTCTGCAGCTATAAACACATTCTTAAACAACAATCACAGCTACTCCTCGCAGTCACAAACCCAAGAGAGCCAGGTGATGAGTGCTGCACAAATAAAAGCAAACTGAAAGGAAAAGAAAGAAAATGCCCTTTCCTGGCCTACCTACATTCAACAAAGCTGCTGAAGTATCACATGGCTCATTCTTGCTCTACTTGCAGTGTTATCCACATCCTATGCACACACTTTGCCATGATGAAGTTCTCTCTTTATTTAGAAGAAGCCCTGCTTTATTTCAACATGGTACCATACGGTGTGATAAAAGCAAACAGAAAAGGTTACACACAAAAACCCCATAAGCTTACTAACACCTGTTTGCTGCAAGTGTTAAGGACTGCTCACAGTCAAGGACTTCTAAGGATAAAAAGGAAGATGTCATCCTAACTACCAGGACAGATGGAAAGTTGCTGAGCTGCCATGTATGTGCAATTAACACACAGAGGCCTGGTGATGCTAAGGCTAAACACCAGCAGTGAACCAATGTGGAACCTGGATTTGTAAAACAGGTAAGGAAGCAACCATTAGCATTAGATGACACTCAAAGGAAGAGACAATCTTCATGCTGAAATTATAGGTGAAATTCTAGCTCTAGCAAAGTCATTGTGTGTCCTAGCACCAGAGGCACTAGTCACTACAGTCCTAGCAAGGTTATTAGCTCCCATCTTAGAAAGTCCACTACGAATTTTTGCATCTAATTTAGACGTGGCATGGCCTGGGGTTTGAGTGATCTGTTTGGAACGCTTTGCAGATCCTGCATAACTGACTTTGCACAGGAATGAAAGCCTACACCATTTTTACCTTGGTAATAGACACAGCATAGCGCAGAGGCATGAACTGGGACTCAGCAGCAGTCCTTCATCCTCAGTTTAGATATAGCTACAATCTTAGAATTAACAAAAAGTAGTTCCAAAAACCGCAGTGCAATTACGAGAATGAAACCAAGGAGGAATTAAATTCTGTCTGGCCAATTCAGCAATTCACACGGCTGCACAACCTTACATACACCAAAACACAACAGCGCTGGCGATCTGAAGCCTCACAACATGCAACAGCTTCCCTGCTTCACACTGGCACAATGAAGTCCAAAACATGCTGGATTTTCACCCCCGCCCCCAAACACCTTTTTCCTTCTGCTCATAAATAAATAGCTCTGCACCTTCTGCATCCTACCTAAACCAGAGCTGTCATACAGAGGTGCAGAGAAATATTCTAAAACACCCACAAAACCAAACCTACAGTCAGGTATCCAGCTGCATCTGTAATTCCTCACAAGGTTATATTCCTAAAAAAAGCTCAGTGAGGGAATAAGGCAGTGTTGCCTGTGTGCTTGCCTGTATGTCTAGCAAGCCCCTGGAGAAATGAGTATGACTTATTCTTGGCAGAAATGCTCCTAGCCATGAAAAAGGGGGGGAGAAGGTCCAAAGGAGGAGTCAGAGCTGTTAGAGTAAATAAAGTCAAGTACTGGCCACCTCTGGGCAGCAAACAGGCAGAAGCGCTCCCACATCATGGGTTAGTTTTCTACTGCTTCCTACAGATACAGAAACTAGGCACTTGTGGTTTTGTTGGCTCCAAGTAAAACTATGTTTGAAAAACAAATCAAAGAAGGCAATAGGAGGATTCCAGAGATGTGCATTACAACTGTTCCTTAACAAGAATATTTATTTGAACAAAAGTAAATGTTTGACTTAACATGGAAAACACAGCAGGAGCCCTGAATTTGCAACATGCAATGGAGAAACTTGCAACTCTGGAACTGATCCAGTTTTCTGTGTGTCACAAAATGATCACTTGGAACAATCTTTTCCGGAGACTTTTGCATGCAAAGAAAGCTCAGTAATTCAGGTTACTGTCACCACCTTTCAGGATGCCCCTGATTTTCTTGCTGTCTCCTCAAGAAGTGTACATGCCTCAAGATGGGAATAAAAGAAACACTGCTGGGAAAAAAAATCTACTTGTAACTGCTAGTGCCTGAAAATCTTGGGTGATTAACTTGAGTCATCTCAGAAAAACATCAGTCCTTCTAGACCTGCCACTAGGGATGTCCTGATACTCTATCACTTTTACAGTGTGTGGGATAGACACGAACATCATGAAATCTCAGAGGTCTAAGACTTTCTGTCTCACCGGCGTACAAGGACTGAGCCATACACAGTGGTCTGTCTGCCCTGGCTCTAGAAAGGTCTGAGTCATCTGGCTTTAAGGAAAATTTAAGAAAATAGGTCAAACTGAACTTTCCATCACAGGCAACTGCAATGAAGTCAGTCAGCTTGCACAAGCATTGCTCTCAGCACAAACTGCCCTCGCAATTCTGTCTACATGACTAATCAAATTAACTCCTCGTAATATCAAGTAGCATGGCTTCCCTAAGAATATACACAGACTAACATTCCCTGATGATAATCCTTACTGTTATTGCCGCTTCTCAGGCCAGAATTACGGAGAAGGACCAGACTGTAGGAATCTTTGTTGAAGTAATATAGCCAAAATAAGTAAGAGCATAACTTGGAATTGCTAGACAGACCAAAAGATTTATTTCAAAGCAATTAAATGGATAGTTATTATCTCAGAAACTCTTCACTGGCTACTGAGATCACCAGCCTACAGCAAAGTTACGATCAGCACGCAATAGGGATGACTGGATTTTTTGCCTTTATAAATGACTCATGTTAAGTCTGTTGCTTGTAGTTGAGAACAGTTTACTTGAAGGTCAGGGATATGACTGTGCATGAAGCACACTCATTTAGGGAACACTTTCACACACAAAAAAAGACAAATGAAGAAAAGTAAGTTTTGCGGACTTACCCCCATAGAGTTCATTTGCGGTAAACCTGGCTTTACACTCTTACCCAAACTGTCCAAGCCAACAGCCTGGGACTTGCCATGTCTCTTGTGGGCCACTGGGTCAGCCACACAAAACTAGTGAGTTTTCATTTCAGTTTAATGGCTTACTATGGTTTCTGAGGTTTTCAGCATCATTGTATTTGAGGCAATCTGAGAAAGTCATAAAATGCAAAAGATTTGGAAGATGGATGTGTGGGGAAAGCCAGATGGCAAGTCCAGTGAAGTCAAACCCTGACAAGTTCTGACAGAGGACGAGAGGCTGAGCTGAAGGTGCAAGCAAAATGTTTGTGAGGCCTAACAGGTAGAAATGAGTTGTCAGGCAGGCAGAGATTCAAGAGGGAACATGAGGTGAAGGGAAGCAATTTTCAGTTGGAAGAGAAAGCAGATAAAGGGAAGGAGGAGGAAAAGAGAGAAGATTAGGAAAGCTGTGAATAGACATTTAAACTTTCAGAGTGCCTTTGAACTGACAGACCCTCCCAACCTTCAGAGGCTTCCCCACCACTGAAAAGCACTTTGTAATTACACATGAGTAGTGCAGGAACCAAGAGTACCGGGGCAGCTGCAAAGGACGATTAAGGTACCTATGCTGGCAAAGCTGTAGGGGGAAGCTTTCACAAGTATCTGCCTCCACTGGGTCTGACAGCAGCACACACTGTCAATCTCCTCACTTCAAGAAGCACTCACATTTTCCTCAGATTAGAAAAAAAAGACAAAACAAATCCCTAGGAATAGCATGCAGCTTCTATACATATCTCCCAGTGTGATAGCAGCTTGCAGTACTGAAATGAAGCAAGAAGCTTCTGACAATATAATGAGCATCTTTTTCAGTCTTTTCCTCCTTCAGCATAAACACAAGCTCCTCCGAACAGCACAGAAATCTGCATGAGTTAACTTTCTCCAGAGAAAAGCATCAGAAAGGATTCTTACTCCCCTCCTTTTAGCCCCTATTATCTTTACTGCTGCCCAGTCATTTTTCATCATCAGACTCCTATCTCTTCATTGCTGCTTGCACTTTCACTGCAGACTGGTATGAAGCACAAAACACAGAGGGAAAAGTTTGGCTTTGCATCAGTCCCACGTCATCATTCCCCTACCTCCCCTGACTTTAGCATAACCAGTCTAGTGTCTACAACACCAACAGACAATACATGTGCCATTAACAGATATTGCTGACAAAAGGCCATATTAAGCATCACTTGCCTCTTTAAAACCTTGAATCACGCGCAGTCAACAAAAGCCGCTGCAGTGTGCTAAAGGATCTGAAGAAATAGCTGTATAATCAGTTTTTCCTGAAATCCCCAGAACATATTTTAACCTGAAATTTGCCAAGGACTTTAACATCTGCCCACTGGATAATTATAAAGCTTCAAGATCATGTCTAGATTGGACTAATTTTTCAGGCTTTTTATAAAAGGAGGAAATATTAACAGCTAAAATATAATTTGCCTTTCTCAGTGATGCATTGTCATGTATAAACTACATACCTACACTACTCTTTGAAATCTTAGCATCATGCATGTAAATTATTTGTCAGAAATAAGAACTTACTCCTAGAATTTGTAATTTTTTGAAGTTTTATGGATCCAGCTGCTCCACCTGCATGATCCATAATGCCTATCTGCCAAACCTGTCTCTAGGTGACAAATGTAGCACAAAAAGTAGGATTTTGCTTTTACCAAAGGTTTAAACCAGAGGAGAGCACGTGACTGAAGCCTGAAACAAGAAGCCTGGAGTCCAATATGCATTTTCTTCACAATGGAGGCAGTGCAGCAAAATAGTGGTAAAACTCAGATCTATTTTACTACTTTGTATTACAGAAATTCCAAGGGGCCGCAGCAGAGCTCAGGACTGCAGTATACAATGCACTCTGACATTTTAACAGACTTTTTGTCTTAGTGATCTTCAAGTCTTCCCTAGTGCAGTAATCCTCTGAGCTTAAAGCATCCGAGCTTCAAGACTTTGGTGCTTCAAGGCTTTGGTAAGGCTCGAAGTGCATCCTGAGGACAATAGCACATGGAAGCTTTCACTCGCTTTATGGATTATAACTGGAAATCTATCATCAGAATGCATACTAAGAGGCCAAACAGAACTATGTTCCTTACATCACCATGAACAACTAAGAACTTATTGTTCATAGAATCATAGAATAGTTAGGGTTGGGAAGGACCTTAAGATCATCAAGTTCCAACCCCCCTGCCATGGGCAGGGACACCTCGCTCTAAACCATATAACCCAAGGCCTCGTCCAACCTGGCCTTGAACACCGCCAGGGATGGAGCATTCACAACCTCCCTGGGCAACCCATTCCAGTGCCTCACCACCCTAACAGGAAAGAATTTCCTCCTTATATCCAATCTAAACTTCCCCTGTTTAAGTTTTAACACATTACACCTTGTCCTACCACTACAGTCCCTAATGAAGAGTCCACCCCAGCATCACTATAGGCCCCCTTCAGATACTGGAAGGCTGCTATGAGGTCTCCACGCAGCCTTCTCTTCTCCACGCTGAACAGCCTCAACTTTCTCAGCCTGTCTTCGTACAGGAGGTGCTCCAGTCCCCTGATCATTCTCGTGGCCTCCTCTGGACTTGTTCCAACAGATCTGTGTCCTTTTTATGTTGACACCAGAACTGTACACAATACTCCAAGTGAGGTCTCACGAGAGCAGAATAAAGGGGCAGGATCACCTCCTTCGACCTGCTGGTCACACTCCTTTTGATGCAGCCCAATATAAATAAGTATAAATAAGCAGTATTTAAAGACCACACTGAGAGAAGATTCAGGAAAGAACATAGTTTGCATTCTCTTGTGATGCTGGCACTCCAGCAGGCACTTCTGCATAAAAAGATATTTTGCACTCCCCACAAAAGGTTAAGGCTTAAAGGTGAGACTATTCATTACTTAAAACTGAGCATAAGACCAAGTTGCCCTGGGAGATTGTAACATCTCCATCTCTGTTGGTTTTCAAGCCTGGAATGCATAAGCCTCCAAGCAATCCAGTCTAACTAGGCCTGTTTCGAGCTCCAGAGATCCCACTCAACCTAAATTATTCTATGATTCTGAAACATTAAATCAGTATCTTCCTCTGACTTGTACACCTTTGTGCTAACAACCAAAGGCCAAACCAAGCCAAAGACTAGCTCACAGCAGTGTGTGTTTCTGCACTCTACAACTGCAAAGTGACTGTGCTTGCTTGTCAGGGTAACAGCTTTCAACCTTCAGATTAGATACTTGAATGGGAAGTGACCATGCTACAGCGTTTGTAACCTCTGCTGACAGAGGTTCCTCCATCAATTCCTAACCACCTCCGTTGAATGGAATGTCACCTCCACACTGGCTGCCAGAAGACAGATAAACTGGGAAACACAGGTATCACACAACAAAGAGCTGCTCTGGCTGCCTGAGGCACCACTCTGCTGATGTATGCACAGAAACACAGAGGGGGAAATGAAAAGGCTTCCAGCTCCCAACAATTTAGGTATTAGCTATGCCTGCACATGGAAGAGGAGCAGGAATTTTGTGAGGCAAAACTGACCACTGAGTGGAAGTGCAGGGACCAGTAATGGTAATAAGTGTTTACTTTGGTCTTTTGTTCTTCTGACCAAAGCAGGACTTAAAAACCAAGAAGGTGAGAAAACAAAGAATACGGGTTGTAGGGAATGAAGCAGCTTATTATAAAGCTATTATAAATAGTTGGCTTGCTGCTTAGCTAGGGGATAGCAAAGTTAGCAATTAGACATGATGAATGGTTGAAGGGGTTTTATAATGATATGGAAAGATTTTCATCTTTGTATCAGACAGGTTGAATTCAGGTCAAGTCAGTACCAACTGAACGTGAATGCCATCTGATTTATTTCATCAAGCTCTGTGGAATGAGCTTGGTCTCTTGTAAGCTCTTTGGGACAAAGGCTTATTCATAAGTAATTATCTGTACTAAGCACCTCAACTTGCATGAGGAGGTGCTTTATACAAGGTACTGTTCAAACAGCCCAGCCTTGAAAAGGATAGGATTCAACTAGGTACAACTGTAAAAATATAATTTAAATATGGCAAAGAGAAATATGGCATATCTTGTTCAATGCCTTATGGAAACTATGTGCCAGAGCTTTATTTTAAGCTATGTTCAATTACAAGCCAGTTCTTCCTGCCTGGGCATTTAGAAATTGCACAGTGCCTGCTGGGCAAAACTGCAGTCTCTACAATGCAGCAAGGAACATAAGGTGCACTTTACTAGCCACCATGTTCATCAGCATCTTTCAAGAGTCTGCTTCTGCTCTCGTAAATCCCCCCAGTGAGAAAGAGAAGGTGTGTTACTATCAAGCAATGGCATCAGCAAGACCTATAAACAACTTTGTCTTCACACAATGGACAATTGCCTCTTCTACTGGGTTACTGTCAAGAGAAGCACTGGTATTTGCAAGCCACAGCTTGTAGTTCAGCTCCTTACCAAAAAAATCCAGCAACTCAGTATGAATCCTCCATTTTTTACATTTTAGGAATAGTAAATAAGGTACACGAGAAGGGGTTAGAAGTAGTGAACGGAGACTTAGTTAAGGGGCCAAGAAGTGATAGGAAAGCTGGAGGAGAGAAGAGTCTAGAAAATTAAGTTCACCCTGAGAGAAGAACATAAATAAAGCAAGGACAAAAGACAGGGAGCTAATACACAGAGACCCCTGAGAAACTGCAGTGACATAACCCATCAGTGGGGTTATACTGGTGCAGTCCATTGCCACTGACCTAGCACAGATTTAAAATACCACACCCCACAGCGCTTCATCTAGCACACTACTATGCAAGCTGTTCTGCTGCATGTTCTACTTTGAGTCTGTGCAGTGGGACCACATTAGGCATCTGCAGCAGTATAATCATGTTGAATAACTGGACTTTGTGAGCTTTTTAAACATGGATTTCCTTGGGGCCCTAGACCTCAAAACCAGCGGTGTGGAGGAGAGCAGATGGGAGGATAACCAGTTTTCAGTTCCCCATTTAAAGGCTGCACAGTCCATACAATCAGTTCTCATATTTTGAAGATTGTCCCAAAGCCAAAAAAGTTACAATATAAGACGTCTTAAGCATGGGGCTTAGCAGTAGGTCTTCAGTACTGGTGAATGTCTCTAAAGCAGGAATGGGCTAATTCAGGTACAACCAAGTAATAATCCAAGCATCTGAGGGAGGAGGTGGAAGGAAATGTCCCCATGGCTAGAAAGAAAGAAGCACAGCTTTGTCAGGACAGAGAGAGTCCAGCTTTGGATGGCACAAGAGGTGATCTCTTTTCCTTCATTTCTTTCTCCATTTTCTCCCTATCCTCTGAGGAGAACAGAGAGAAGGAAGCATTTTGGATAACAAAGGAAGGGGGAAAGATTGCCACTTGATTCAGGAGAAAAAGCTAGGAGTTAGCTGAGGTGCTAGGGCAGTCAAAGAACTTCTTTACTCTCATATATACTACTGTGTTCTGTTACCTTATCTTTCAGATGTTTTCTTCTGTTGCTAAAAGCCCATAGATAAAATAAACGTATTATCTTTAAATTCTGTCTCCTAACACACTTGACTCCAAGCATGTAACAAAGCGTTTTTGCTGCACAGTAACAGTGACATTAGGACCCTTCTACAAAAATCAAGATTTCTAGTGCATATCCCCAGGATATCCAAAAGCTTTCCAGTTTCAGAGCTGGTGATGCTGGGTCTGACAATATGACCTATCATCCAGGGACAAACAATTACCAAGAGAATGATGGCTTTTGGGAAAATAGCAAGGAAGACTCATGGTTCTCAGGATCCTGAGGCATGAAAAACAATGTCCATGAACTTTGCTTTTGTTTACAGGTTTTGAAATTCAGTGTGGTCATTCAGATACAGAACACAGAGCTCAACTGCTTCACAGAAGCAACTCAGAAAGTACACTTTGCCTGTGCATAATAGATAGTTGTAAAGTTTAGTATGGTTCTATGCGTCAGTTGATAGAGGAGGTACTGCAAGCCTGACTCACTTGCCTTTGTTGACAAGAAGCATGACACTGAGATGAGACACACGGTAATATCAATATCTTTTAGTTCTAAGGGTTGAAAACTGTTTACCAACATTCTGCAAATGAGTAACTTCCAACCGTCTACAGGCTGGGAAGAAAGGCAGTAAAAAAAATACACATGGTGAACATAAAATACTGCTTAACTATGTTTTAGTGATGATTACAGAGGGTTTTTTGGTAATTTTTTCGATTGTTTCAGGCATGACCTTCTGATTATCTTTGGCTACAAAAGGTGCCTGCATGACAGATCAGAGAAGACACAGAACTTTTAAAAGGCCTTTAAACACAGTAGTCCTAATAAAGATTTTTGATAATGTAAGCCTTGCAAAAATAGATTTTCAGGAAATTACGAATCCACACATTTGGGCTGATTTAGTTAAAACCAAACCAGACAGGAGAAAGTCATGATGCAAATCTTTGTGTTTGGATGCTTAGTATATATTTATAATTTTAATCTCTGTAGATTAAACATTTTCTGTAGATAACTGTGCTCACAAAGTTAAATACATTGAAATTCAAACTAAAGATCCTGAAACAAACCCAACCAGACTCATTAACAATGCTCCAGTGAGTACACTAGCACACTAAGATATTCCAGGTCAATGAAGCTCATTCTAAGCAAAACATCTGGAGCACTCTAAATCCAGCTTTCTTTGAAAACTAAATCTATGCTGAGCTTCTCTTAACTTCTTTAAGATGCCATTTAATTACAGTCCTGATCAATGCCATTTTCCAAAACCATCTCCTGCACTGCTTACTCAATTAACAATTAAAATTATTATTCTTTATCTTATTCTACTCAAGGTACTTTCTCAGAGTACAGCATTAAAATCTTCATTTCTGATCACTAGCACTGATTTTTGGTCCAAACACAGAATTTAAATGTTGGTATATAGTCAGAAAGTTTTCAAATTTATTCATACCTTCCTCCATTTTTTTTCTTCTCAGAGCTAGATTGGAAGAAAGACAGTATTTAAGACTAGATTCAGATCTAGGCTACAGAAATGAGGTTCTTAGGCCTTTTAAAGTGAGTTACTGATAATCAGAATTGAAATGGAAATAGGAGTACTTCCAGCTTCCAACTCACTAAAGTGGTAAAAATTTAAACAAGCATGCAACATGTTTTGATTCTATACGCATTCAACTAACGCAGTTAATCCTTGAAAAATATACTTTCTTGACAAAACCCCTGAATACTACCAAATTCTGGCCATAAGATGTTATACAAGCAACACCCTCCCACCCCCCTTCCTCTCACTGTGAAAATGCAACCAAAGAACTTTTCTCCTGTGCCCAATAGGCCCCATCTGCACTGTGATCTTAGCCTCAAGGTTTGAGAATGTCAGTGGCTCTGAGGCTATGCTGTAAGTCATTTTGCCCTGAAAACCAAATGCCCTGAGAAGCCAGGCTTAGTTCATTGCGCAAAAATATCCTCCTTTACCACAATACTTTGAGGCTTTCCCTAAAACAGATGTCCCAGAGTGATTTCTATTTGATAACTCTCCTCCTATATACACTTAAATTTCACTTCGGCTTTGTCTTATGGGAAGAACATCCTACTGAATCTGCATTGACTTGTCAGCAGCTTTGCCTTCCCCCATAAAGCTACGAAATAACTACTATAAAGTTAATGCCCAGATTAATGCTGAATTAAACTACCCTTCCATGTTAAGATGGATGCAAATACATGCAAATACATGCAAATATTGCTGTTTAACGTCTTTTGCATTGCATTCAAAGAGAATGTTTGCTTTTCTTCAAGTTTTTATCACATAAAGACAGCCTCCTATATGTCTTGCTTGAGACATTAGTATTATTTTATGGATGCAGAGTGAGGAAAATATCCTACTCAGTTCTAGCAAGGATAGCTGAATTCAGTCCTTAAGTAGCACGGACCCATTACAGTGGTGATTATTAGGGCCTCACTGAAATAGCAAAAATCTCTCAAGAAGCACCAATACCTAAAGCAAAGTTAAACTGCGTAAACAAACACACAGCCCATGACAAAAATACTACTATTTATAACTATACCACAATATGTCCTGGAAGCCTCAGAAAAAACACAAGGGCTAGTCACCACGGTGAAGACTCAGGAGCCCTGCCCCATTACAGACAGCCAAACAGGTACTTATTTTGAGGATAAATAAGTGAGATACAGAAATGGTTTGCACAAATTGACAGGATGTCTGTGACAGAGCTGCAAGATAGACATCAGAAGACAGCAGCTTGCTTTTTACTGTGGCTCCAGTCAGTCCTTGTGGACACATTCACTTGAAAAGTCTCCCAATATCTTTGCAAGAACTGGCTGCAAGTTGCTAGTACTCCAAGGCTTAGGACCTGCATTTGCTTTTAAAGAGATATCCATACAGAACAATGCATTGCTGCACAGGGATGCATGGAGCATAAAATACTATCTGGAAGAAGTACTGTGCTAACATGTTGTGCCATGCAGACATACTCTTAACTGGCTGTGAGAAGCAGAAGATGAAAGAGCTGACATTTGCCAGCTTCCCCAGGATTTGTGGTAGTGGCTAGCAACCGCGCTGCCTATTGAAAAGAACTACCAAATGTGTGTGGGATGTGGCAGGCTGTGTACAGGCTCTTATGCCAAGATGCAGAAGCAGCATCTCAGAGGTGGCTTACCAGGATATTTGTTTTCTTTCTTTCTTTCCTTTTTCTGAAAAAGAACAACTGAACCATATTCTGGCACTTAGAAGAAGCCTCCCAAAGTTGATGGTTCCAGCTAGTACATTGACTTCTTTGCTATAGCACAGACCTTTGTTTTCCACAGCTTTATATAGTAGCCTCCATGCACTACATATAAAAATGAATACATTGTTTGCCTAGAGTGTCCCTAAGGGAGCAGAGTTATTGAGGTTTGAAATACCTTCATCCCATTTGCTGCCCCAGGGCTGATTGCTAGCCTGCATCTGCCATTCACAGGAACTGAAAGTTAGATGGCCAGAAATAAAAGCTCCTGCAAAGAAAACATGTTTTACACAAAAATAAGAAAGAAAAATGTATAATTATCCAGTCACACTAGTGACTGCAAGATCCTCCCAGCTTTCCAGCCACATACAATTAGCAATTGTTTTAAATAATCAATGAGTTAATTACAGCAGTAACTTTCCATTACTTTTCACAGGGAATGTATTATGTGGTGGGGGGACATTAGAAACTGTAAAGCAGTACATTTAAAAGACAAGCAGAAACAATACGAGGGTAAGCAGCATATGCCTGGGTCCTGCACGGCTTTCCAACAGTACTCCTCCCTGCAGTGCCAGCGGCTGCCAAGGTTCTCTGGAGCAGGCTTGGTGCTACAGAGCGCCTATTTCCTTTTTGTGAATACACTTTTTCCCCCTCACAAAAAGAGACCTGAAGCCCCAATCAGGCTCAAAATTGACCTCTTCCCACACGCAGAATCTAATCTAACCAGCCAAAAAGCATGCTCAGTAGTTCAGCAGATGCACTCTAGCAATACAAAGGCCATCTACTGCTATCTTACTCTAGGTAACACATTCAGTTTGGCTTAAGACAGGACTCCTCTCAGTAACGACTTTTCAACTTAGAACACTAGATTTTGATACCTTCTTTAGGTATTTGTCTCTCTTGCTTCTTACTAGACAAGATTACTGACTTCACTGTTAACTGTGAAATAGGGAAAAATGGGATGGTGCATTTCTAACTAAGCATAGCTATGATTTATCTCTCTGTACATGAATCCTACCGTATAGCTTTGATTTTGCCACGGAAACACAATTTTAGCATGGTACGAGATACTCATTTGTATTAAGACAATTGATAAATTGATGCCTACCATAAGAGCTGGCATCATAATCTAGTACCTTGAGCTTTTGTGATTTATTATCATCTGAAGGGTGTTCGGGTCTGCATTCAATTATATGTTGCCAGAACTCAATTTCAGTTTCAAGTAACGATTGTAGACTTCTAGATACTGCCCACTACCTCCAATATTCCTGTTGAGTTTCAACTGGTACCTAGTTTCTTTTTCTGCTGTCAACTGGGCATTTCATTACAAGTGGCAGAGATCTGCGCTGCTGGGACACATGTGGAAAGGTCAACCTACAGCTGTCAGAAAATCACTGCTGCTTTGATAAAAATGCAACATCTTAATGCATTCTGGACTCTACTTCTCCAGTCTGGTTGAAGTGAGGGCCTTCACAGAGGGAACAGCCACTCCATTCAGATGCAGAGAATGTGTCCTACTTTGGCACCCCAAATGGTAAGCATGTTGCTGAGAGAACATGCATTCTGGCATATGAAAAGCTGAAGACAAGCTGGCATATGAAAAAGAACAGGTATGTATTAGGAAAGCTACAAACACAGTGTTTTTCTCTTCCTAGCCCTAAACAAGGCTGAGTAATGGCACATTATCACTCTCCTTTGCAGATGGCTGTCAGGTGTGCTACTACCTGCTTGGGGAAATGACATGAAAGCAAGCCAGCAGCAACCTGACCCTCTCTTCCAGTACTGGAAGCACCAGACGCACTCATTACATCCCTGTCAGGCTTCAGTGTCGAACTCAGTGCAGAACTCAATATCCCACTTCCCTGAGCTCATTTCCGTTTTCATCACCACTTGTAATGAGCTGTCTTCTCCAGTGCTTTGCCAATTGCGTCCTACAGATACTAGGAGCACAAGGAAGGCACTATATTTACGTTCTTATTTATGAAAACATGGACATTCACATAACACAGAAAGCTGGCCTGAGAAACAGAGACACAGTTTTTGCCTACTGAAGCAATACTCCTACATAATTTGCACCAGTTTTAAGGAAAGCAAAGTAGTTTTTAAGGAAAGCAAAATATTGCAAACTAGTTCACAGCACAAACTTAATATTTTATTGCATTCTTGAAATGGACATTTGTTTTTCATCGTCTTACCACATTTAATTTCTGAGGTTCTGATACAATGAAAGCTTCCCTGTAATAACTGCACAGAGACTTCAAAAAGAAATTATTTTTCTCTAATGGAATGTCACCAGCTTATGATTAACCTGCCTTTCCTTTGAGGTCTCAAAGAAATATTATTTAAAAAAGAAAACAAGTAAAAAGGTCAACCCAAAGGTCCAAGTTTTCAAATACGACTAAAGTTTTCCAAATATGTGCTAAAGATATCCAAAAGCAAGGAGTGAGAATTTTCTGAAGAGCAGCCCCTTTTAAGATGTGTCCAGCTGGCCACATTAGCAAACGAAACAAAACAGCAATTGTTTGGAAAAAGTAAGTCTAAACCCCACCAATTTTAATCCTGTCTTTAAATACAATTTCTGAAATGACACCATGGACTTTACAACCAGACAGCAGAGAAACAGCTCTGTTTCAGCAGAACGTGACTTCTGGTGACACAGAGTCACGTAAGTGGCAGAAGCAGGGTTGCAAGTGCAGCAATTATAGCAGTACTTCATCAGGGAAAAACAGCTTTTAAGCGAGAAAGCTTGGGTACAAAACAGGTCAGAACCACTCCAAAATGACTCAGAGGTCTCAAAGACTTGAAAACAACAGGTCAGTCTTAATGGCTGTAGAACCCCCTCCCCCGTTCTCCTGCAAAGTTATATGTCAGAAACACAAGGATGAACACAAGCAGGGCTGATTGCCAATTAATCACTTCTACAAAACATGCTCCTGGGCAACTACATGAGGGACAGGCACAGTTCAGATCTCACTAGGAAAGAGTCTGGCTTACAGCACAGTCTGTGCCCCATCCGAGTGTGAATTTGCTGCCCTGGTTTGCAATCTATCCCTTAGGGCAGTCTGGGTCAGTCTGTGGACTTGGAAAGTAGTTCTGGTGTCTACAGTAAAGCCTAGCAGAGACTCAAAACATTGTTCCTTCAAACTAGTTTGGTCCCTGCAAGAGATGTCTCTGTTCAGCCCCTGTAACTGCTGGCACTGCTGGTTTGATTTTTGTCAGATGGTTTTCTCCTCACCCTCCTTAGCCTGACAGTTCTCCAAGTCCAGACATTTTAGGGTCCACTCTAGACAGGTGGTGGTAGGTTGATTTTCTTAATTTCTGTTTTTCTAAAGTGAAACCCCCCCAAAAAACCTCAATTCAACACCATGGTGTCCAGACTGAATGCCTCTCATTGCTTCTGCTATAAAGGCATCTGTAAATAACTGATAAGGACACCAGCACTTATCTATCTCTGCTTATCGTTTTGGCAGAAGGTGGAAAACCCCCACCTTAGGCCTAAAAGAGGTTTATTAAGTGGAGGTTAGTCACTCTGGCTGCTCATGACTATATGCTTAGGCCTTGGAGCTACCGCATCCACATGGCTTGTGAATGGGACAGTTTCTTTTACACAGAGATAAGTATGCAGAACACTACTAATAAGCTTGATACATTGCTAATATAAAATAGTGTTAAGTCTATCAAGTTCAACATGGCTAAATCATTTACTCACACTTGAGATCTGTCTTAAAAATAGGAGTAATCAAAAATAGTCATCTGGACTCTAAGCCTGTCTCTCCCCTCAAACAACTACATTCACTTCTCATCCTAAGCACAAACATGTCTGCACAGATGAAATCTCGCTGGGTTGTTTTCTCATCGTGGGGTGAGTAATTATGTCAATGAAAAACTAGAGCAAAACAGGTAAAATTAAAGTATGGGTGATCACAGATTAGGCACAGCAGTAAAGAGCAGACTGGCCTCTCAATGCTAATGATGCCAACAACCTTTCTTCAATGATCATTTCAAGACCTGAAATGCTCCCTGGGAGATGTAACTCTCATCTGGGTCAGGTCTCCAGTGAGTAGATTAGGTTGGCCTTTGGGATAGAGAAAGCACACTGGCTAGTTATATCATTTGAATCTTTTCACTCTAGTCTGTACAACTGCTTACAGAAATTAAAGGAGAAAGCCATTGCTTCTTTCTTTTCTTCTTTCCCTAAAAATATGATCCTTCCCCTCTCCGCTCCCCATCCTTATTTTCAATCATTTTGTAATTTTGGGTATGTAACAAAGATACAACACTACTTTCAGGTTCTGTTTGGGTTTTGTTAATTAAAACTAAGATGTCTCAGAAGCCTTATATGCTTAAACACAGACCTTTCCTATTCAGTTGTTTCAGATACAGATAAAATATTAACAGAGAAGCCATCGACTGTTTGCTATCCCCCCAAATTAAAAAAAAAGCCAGCAAGGCATAGTTCAGCATAAGATAATACCAAAACTCTTGGCTGTCTGGATCAGCAGCATGCAGGCAATAAAACTGAAAGAAATCTCACTAACATGACATAACAGTCAATTATATTAAGCAAGATTTAATGTTAAGTATCACAGCCTGATTAATCTGCAAATATTTCTATTAGTGGGAATGGTGCTTTACAAGTTTCAAGTTTTAGTTCACTGCACCACGTTAAGCAAAAGGTGAGAAAGGTACAAGGGGAGACAGATTCATCCTCTCTGTAAATGCACTGACTTCAAAAGCATCCCTTTCATTCCTGGAAAGACTCTGATTTGCTGTCAAATCCATGCAGACTCTGAGGGCTTCTCCTGATCATTGTTTTCCAGAAGGATATTGAAGGAGGTTTGCTTTCTGCTTTTTAAGTGTTTTCCCAATAAATTTCTAAGGGTACAGAAACTATCAAAATGAAAAAGACAAATGCTTCATACTTCAAAAGTTTTGACTTGGATTCACACTTAAACATTCAGACTTGAGTGCCTGGTGGCAAAATACACCAAGGGAAGTACAGCTTGCAGCCCAGCCTGCCATTACATCCAGAAAAGGTGGAGTACTTTGGAAAACAGATCCTTTCTCTATGAATACCTGGCCTACTGCATAACTTCAAAACACTTGAAACAAAAAAAAAGAACCAAACCAAAACCCCACAGATTTTGCATTAAGTCCCTCTTTACAGATAATCTCCCAAATATCTTCCACAACTTTAAAGACTCTCAATCTGAATTTTTCAAAGAGTTAAGTCTTGCCTGCTTTTAGACAGAACCACTGTAGAATGGAGCACCATTTTAATGTTAAACCATTAAACCATTTTAATGTTAAACCATGTCACTGAGTGACGTGACATCCTTAAGTCCTTATTGACCTAAATTATTCTGTGATGCTAGCAGCACTGGTTTACTCAGAACTGAATTCTGGCAACTTGGAAAATAATTTTGGGAAAAGCTGTCTAACTCAAATTTAAGATCCCTATAAAACCAGATTTAGAAAAACAGCACGAAAAATTGAGAGTAATGCTCAAATTTGTTTTGGTACCAAGTAAAGTCTGGGCAATCACATGGGGCGTTTTTCCTATTTCACTGTTCTGAAACAACGCAAAGTGTGACAAAAATTATTTTCAAGCAAGAGTATTACTTATTCCATAGTGTGGGCTTCCGCTCATCTTTCTTGTTCTTTGCATCTGTCATGAGAAAGGGGAAACAGCTATTAAACAACACTCATCTTTCAAAAAATGATCTATCTTCCTGCAAACTGCTTTTTCCACTGCAGCTGCACTCAAAGTTTCTCACATTCTCTTAAACTGTCAACATTGTGAATCTATGGGGGATCTGACAACTGTATAAAAGAATCAGAAAACATTTTGCTGTTTCTTACAGACATTTTAAGTAGCTGTATCAGACCAAGACTGGGTGAAACAAGAACTATTTGGCAGCCTTCCTGTGCCTAAAAGGGGCCTACAAGGAATCTGGAGAGGGACTTTTTAGAAGGGCATACAGGGACAGGACAAGGAGGGATGGCTTCAAACTGAAAGAGGGGAGATTTAGATTAGATATTAGGAAGTTCTTCACTATGAGGGTGGTGAGGCACTGGCACAGGTTGCCCAGAGAAGTTGTGGCTGCCCCATCCCTTGGACCATGGTGATAAGGTGATAAGCTTTCTTTTCTCATGGATGAACAAACCAAACTCTCTCAGCTTTTCCCCACATGGAAGGCTTCCCAGGCCTCTGTGGCCCTTCTCCGGACTCCCTTCACCCTGCCCACATCTTTTTTAGAGGTCCTCCCTACCAGTGGGGACCAAAACTAAATATAGTATTCCAGCTGTGGCCTGACAAGGGCTGCATAGACCAACTGCTTCTCAATTTCAATTGATCAGTAAGCGTAACTATGCTAGCATGGGCAAGGGCAGCAGAGAGAGGTCTTAGGTGTGACCTAAGTCTAACTGTTGTGTAATGCCAGTGAAAACTGCAGTTACGAAGGATGCCATCTACTTACAAAAGTTTTACCTGAAGCCTTTTTAGTGTACCTCCACTGAGAAATAAATTCAGAGAAAAAAAAATTGGCAAATATTGTTAATGCTGAGAAACCTCTGAACATGCAGCACAGTTAGCAATACCACTGCTAGGAGGACTAAGAATTATGTACCACATTTTACTCTGTGTTCTTCAAACTAGCTTATATGTAGCTTGGACATGACATCACCTGCCACCAAAATCTTCCCCTCTCTGATTTAGGTTTACATACATCAACTCTATGCAATAAATACTAGAACAGCTTCTTTAACACAAGAGACTGGAACAGTACAGAAGGGCAGTGCAACTATCCAAGCCAACTGTAAGGTCAGCTCATGCCTTGCCAGGAAAGGAAGAAACAAAAGAGAAAAGCTGTTATTTTGCCTTACTGGTATAGGTTAGTGGATAAAACACTGGGGGATTTGGTTTGCATTTCCAGTTCTTTTCTAAACTTCTTCAAAATTGGCTAAGTTGTTAAGTCTCTGTGGGCTCCAAATGTCACTATTTTCCTACTTAGATGTCTAGCATGGTTATGGACGGCTGAGTTTCAACATCTGTTTTTGTCCATGACAAAAAATAGCACAGAAGTACATAGAGGAGAATACCTATTTTGCTCCATACCATAACACATATCTATTCACCTGACAATTATGCAGGTCTGTAATGACGTCATCATGTGCCAGCAAGCAAATTCTCCATTCCTGGCCATGTTTTAGAAAAACCTTGTCCAGAAGACCACAGCACACTGCCATACCTTAGTTTTTTCATGTGAATTAAACCAAGAATATATCCCTGCTAATCAGTGGAAGATTAATTTCATACATAAAATCCATGCTGAAAGCTACTAGCAAGTAGACTAGTCTCTGCTATGAATTAACTGTCTTCTGCACTTACAGAAGATTGTTTCTGCACTTTCTTTTTCCAGTCTCAGATCTTAGTTCATCCCTAGCTTCTCTTCATAGCCTGATAGCTGCTGTAGTTCTGCATAATCACAAGGCACAGAAAAAGCATAAAACTGACTTGAAATCTAACTCCACTTCCAAGTACATCCCCTGCAGCTGCATCCTTTGCAGTCTTTCAGAATGAGCCTTTTCTCCCACCTTCACCTGTGTTCTTACACTCTCCCTCTTGGTTAAGGGTTGGCCCAGTATGCCTGCAAGTGTGGAGACTGATTTTGGTAGTCACCAGGTACTGGTAAAATATAGCCGGTTTTTATTATCTTGCAGCACACTAAAAATCACGTATCAACAAGAAGATTAAAAAACAAAAACAAAAACCGCCACAAACAGCAGCAGAACATAATTTTCCCCTCCCTCAGCATTTTCTCACCCTTTCATAAGCTTCATTGCAACTGAGGGCTGAGAAAAGTAACACTAGGCCATTTCAGGTCTTCTAGATAACTTTCTACACCACTTCCATTGCATGTGCTGTTATTTAGCAGTTACTGCAGATCTCAATTTCAGTAGGATTTGCAAGTCAATCCTCTATCTGCAAATCCCAGATGGCTGAGTGATTTTTAGCACAGCTATTGATCTCCTCATTCATACATACCGGCTTCTGGGCAAACACACCCAGCTGCTCTCAGCAACCCCGTCTGACTGCCACAAGCAGAAAAGAGGACTTTGTGAACCCAAATGCTACCCACTAATAATACTGCCACTTCGAAAAATAAAATTATGGAGGAACAAGCTTATGGTTTGTGCATTTTCCTACCTGATAGAGACTGCTGCCCGGCTCCTTCCCTTGCTCTCCGGCAGCTGTGCTTTCAGCAACTGAGCAAAAGCCTCCCTAAGTGTAGTGCTCTGAAAACACACACACTCTACACACACACATCCAGCCTTGCAGTGCCAGACAGCCCCTTCTCCTCCACCGTCAGCCAGCCGAAAAACAAGTTGCAATTCAGTGACCAGCTCCCGTATGAAAGGAAGACACAGAGGTTGGAACAATCAATGCAATTAACCGTCCTGAAAACAGCATGAGGCTTTTTGTATAATGGGAACAATTGGTTTTTATCAGCACTTTCTCCCCCTCCCATATATTACCTACAAATGAAGCATGTATTTAGCGGATCCTTGCATATTTTATACCAGCTGCCCTCTCTTTCTCGTTCTGTCTTAGACCACCGCAGAACAGCAAGAACAGATTTAGACTTATGGTGGAAGGGAAGCAGACTGCTCCTTACCTCCACAACGCAGGAATTCCTACCTCCTTGATGAGACCTCTGAGGAACCATTCATTCTGATAAATGGTAGTTGAAACCAGTTTTGGAGGCAGAGGGTTGTTGAAAGGGAAAGGAAACAAGCCAAGGTCCAGACAGCCTTCACTCCCCACCCATGCTTTTCCCCTCCGATCACTAATCTTACTACCATAAATCAAGCCTCTGTGCAGCTGCAGCAGGAATAGATTTCAGGCAAAGTGGCATGGGCATTGTATACTCCTGCCACTCGTTCGTATTTTAAATACTGTTTGTTGAGCTTTGTAACATGCAGTTTGTCTCCTTCTGCAGGGAATTACTCAGCCAGGCAGTCACATGGCTGCAGCAGCACAATTAGAGGATTCAAACTGCGCTAAGCTCTTCAGGGTTTTGATCTGGAAATCATATGGGGTGAGGAGATAAATAAAACCAAACGATGACAAGGATCTACTATCTTTGTGCAATTAGCAACTTGTAGTTCTCCTAGTCTGCACTTACCCAGGGCTTGCTGTCACAGAAAAACTGAGTTATGTAGCAGTGTAAACCTCACCTAAGTTAGAAAGGAACACCTTAGTATATTAAGTTTGAAATAAGCAGGCAAACAGGTATCAACAAGCCCTCAATAAGGGAATGGCTGTTGATAAGAAGAGGATATGTATGAATGAGAGGTTATCACATTTGGAGGGCCAGAACGTTCAACAGAATAAAAATAGTTGAAACTTTTAAATTCAAATTCAAGTCCCATACAGGCCTCTCCAAGGTTGAAAGTTGTTAACAATCATGAGAACACTTCAGGATTTCATGAAGTCTGAAATGATCTGATAAAAATACTTGGAACTGAGATTCCGGATTAGACCAGCTCCATGATAATGCTCTGGTGAATTTTACTGTGCAGAACACAATAGAATTATCGAGTTGTTTATAAATCCAAGTGCAGCACAGAGCACTCTTGCCTTTTGTCATGGTAGGATCAGCTATGGAGTTTGTTTAAAACCTAGCCCAAGCCAGTTCTTCCTCCTCCCTGCTGAAACTTTAGGAGCATCTGGATTCACTGCTGTGGTCCATCTGACTATACTGATAAACTCCTGCTGCTACAGGTTGGACACTCCATCAGCATGGACAGGCATGGTGTTAGGATATAAGCTCCAATAGAAAGTTCTCTGTTTCTGGTGGATGCTGTCATGCCCTCCCTGTCCACATGTGGTTAGGCATACTCCTTAGGTTTCACTCATTCCAGGACCACATTTGCTTCAGTTAATAGGCTCCTTTTAGCTGACTTTTGACTTCTCTCACAGATTGTTTCTAGTATTTCTTCCCTGATCACAGTTTTGTTTATTAATTACTTTCTTTCTATTTAAGTTGTGTAATGAGATATCCAGTTTCATTTTTACCAATTCACTGATTTCAGAGATTAATTCATGTAATTGTTCATTCTCTTTACCTAGGATGTCCCTTCCCCCATTCCCCACACCAAAAGCGTACTGCTAGCAGCAGCCTTGTCTCTGCATTCAAGTCCCTGCACAACACAGCTCTTGCTTATAATTCTTATGGTCAGGGATATTACCGATGCTGCCAAAATGCATCCAAGAGCCAGCCAAAGAACAGAATCTTGCTGGAGGAGGCACCAACAGAGGTGCACTGACCCACACTGGGAATGGGTAGTTCCTCAGCACTTTTGCCCCTCCCCTCTGGTCTATGGTATCTGTCCCTCTGCAACTTTCCTACTGATCCAATCCAGTCAGAAGCGCTTCCAAATACAAGTCTTTCAGCCTTCCAGAGTGCCCTACTATCATGCACTGCCACCCTCCACTGAGGAGGGAGCTGAGGGGAGGCTGATGCTGTCACCACACAAGTCAGTGCACTGGAAAATAAGCTGAAGAAAAAAGGTGCTACTGGAAGGAAAAGGGCATATCTGACCCTGCCATTTATGTGACCTTTTCACTCATTCTAAGCTGGTGATGTTTTTGGTCAGTGTGATGGAAATGTGGGTTGATCTCCCAGCAGGCAGCACTTGAACCCATGGCCTGGCTATCTCCTGAGATTCCTGCACCTTCTTCCTCTCCAGAAACCTTTCCGCTTCGGGTATGACACTACCCTGACACTCTCGTCGCCCCAACAAGCTGCCCTTTCCTTGCCCATTACACTTACCCCCTGCAAAAGCAAGTGCAGGGAAACCTACGGAAAGTTAACATTCACAATAAAAATGCAAAAAAAAAAGAAAATGCCACTGAGTCCACTTGGGTTGCTGGAAATTTCGGTATGGAGGTGGGAGTCTGCAAACTCAGGGGGGGCCTTGGTAGATTTGGATTGGACTCTCATCTAAATGAAAACCAGCATGTATGAGAAGGCTTAAAGCAGAAAGCTGTCAGAATACACTGATTTCTGTGATTTTACCATCTTAAAGCTATCAATCTCTGGAAGGAACACATAGCATTTCTTTAACTTTGCATCTCACTTTGGCACAGAAATTTCTAGAATGAAGAGAAAACCAGGTGCTTAAAACCACAGCAAAGTTCATACAGAGGGAATCTGAGTAAAAATCTAGTACATGTCTTGGTCTCTTGAAAACACTGCAGTGCGCACCACACTTGCTCCCTGTAAATCACTAGTGGAACAAGAAGCAAAAAGTCAATTAAACCAGTGCTACTGAATACTTTCTGAACAGTTAGAAAAGCAATATATGACAGTCATCTCATGAACATCTTCGGTGGCCTGACACACAGCATTGCCCAGTTTCATCTTGAGAGACCTATGCCTGCCTGCTTCAGTAAAGAGAAGCTCTCTGCTCAACCCGAGTTTTATCTCCAGCCTCATCTGTTATGACTCAGGTTAGTTGCTTATAGCAACTGCTTAGAAATGCAAGGCATTCTCATTAAGAGGATCAACATTTAACTGAAGAATCAGATGGTTCCTCTTGCCAGTTTCATCATGTGCTGTCTAAAAAATCCCCCAGATCTTAAATCTTAGTATTTTAAAATCAGTAATAAATATAGAAGATCATTCTGTGTGACTGTACATTGATCCACTATGTGTGGTTGGTGTATATTTTTTCACTTTCTGTGCTTTAAAAGTAAACCTTATTGAAAAGCTGTGATTCTGGCCTGTTCACATGATTCCATGGGAGCTGGGATTCCATGAGATACCTCAGTGTGGAATCAAGTCACATGCTGTGCTCCACATAGAAAGGCTGAATATTTTTGGTGGTTATCATCCTTGCTGCACCTCCACTGTGTCCACTGAACTTGGTATAGTGTGTCCAAACCAGCTGTCATTCATTTCTGCGTGGTAAACATGAAAAAATAAAACCCACTTCATCAAAATGGGAAAAAAACCCTTAAGACATATCTAAGTGGAAAAAGGAGCAAAATAATCTAGTGTCAAGCAGAACATATGTGTGAAACACAGACAGCAGTACTTTATCCTAGTTTTGCTAAACACATCGATTTTTAATGCTGTATTCCTGTGAAGCAAGCCCATCAAATTATTTCTCCTTTCCTCAGTATAACACATTAAAGAAAAATAAATCCCGAACCTTGTCTATTTCAAGCTCCCTAGAAATAATGTGAAAGTAATACCTAGCAGAATTTTAATGACACACAGAGATTTACTGGAGATTAAATTGATTAAGTATCGCTAAGTAATGAGGCATTTTAGGGGACTGTAAGATAGGGAGGGAGTTTCTGAATTCAGTCTTTTTCAAAATACTTTGAGCAATTAATAATATAGTTCATATTACATAGCGTTTCACACAGGGAACTTAAATGCATGTTAAAAAAAGGCCATAGCATATTCTTAGGATAAAAATACTGTATTTCAGAGAAAATTCACAAAACAAAAATGCTTTAGAAACAACAGTAATGCTTATACAGCACCGTTTATTTTGCAAAATTTTCAGCAGAAAGAGTAACCAATGAATCCTTACAACATTCCTTTAAAATTCATAGATTGCTAACTCTCTTTTTACAGATAGGCCCACTGAGGTAGGATAGTAAAATTATTTGGCTAAAGCCATAGGGAAAGTTAAGGCTAAAAATCAAAGGAGTATTGACAGCTAACTTGTTTCCAGACCCACATCTTAAATAATTACTCCTGAATAACTCATTGCTAAAGAAAAGCGCATACTGAAGTCCTGTCACAGAGCTGCTGACTGGGACGGGTTGTGATGTTCCCTTCTCGCTGGTTTTCTGTGTGGCACCTTCCACACTGCAGCCCCATTCCTACCTGGCTGTTAGGTAGTATGTTAGTACAACTAATTTAGCAAAGACCTTCATGCAATGGGTAGTATCACTGAGTGCAAATTAAGCTTTCCACAGTCTTGCACCATATACAATTTCATGTATACACTTAGAGACGCACTACTGTACGGAAGGCATTTGGATGCTGTGCCACATCAGATCACGCAAAGCAAAAATTCTGTATGGCACACACCCTTTACACAAGTAGTCTTATTTTCAGAATAGATACTTGCATTGTCACCTATTCCAGTAGTTCTTAAAAATGCAAGCTTGGTCCAAATTCCTCCCAGTGAGGAGGGCAGTAGCTCGCTCTATATTGAAGGGCCACATGATTCTGGGAGAAGAGAAATTACTATGCATCTATGTGAGGAATAAGTACATAGTTCAACCATAAATGCACTTGACATCCTTTTTAATACACAGTTATACTAGGGCAGAACTACAAGCAAAGTTGCTTGGCTTGACGATGTACGAGTCTCCCTCATCCAATCAATCTGGATGCTATACCCAGAGCTATAATAAAAGCAGGAGAATGAAAATTGCTGGTCCTCAGTATCCTTTGAGAGAAAGGCATCAAATGTGACCAATAGCTCTGTCAACTGCTATAAAAAGATAGGCCATAGACTCAAAAAGGCTGAGCAAGTGGCATTGGGAAAGAACAGGAAGAAGCAGCAAACATGATGAGACTTAGCTTCAAGGTCGAATCTAAAAGCAAAGGTACAAAAATACTTCAAGCCACAGGGAGAATTCATAATCCTGTGGGTATCTCCAAATCTTGGCTAGGAATTCTGGCTAGTACCTGGAAGCCAAATTTAACCCTTTGTAGATCTACTGACTTGCACAATTTCTTTACTGAATAAATTTCTTATATTAATTATTTCTATAATAAATTTCTTACAACTCTGGGATGCGTACCTACAGCTCTTTGTAATGAGATGAAGATCAAGAAAATCCGTATTACCCTAACAGTGAATCTAAATTTAGACCAGACTCATCTCATTGAAGGCTGATGCAAAAACCTGGGTTAAATTCTCTCACCTTAGCTTGCAAGTAGCTCCACTGAATTTTGGGAGTGGAGAGAGAATGGCAAAGCAGGATTATCACAACAAAGCTATTACCTGGCTTTGATGTGGAGGTGGATGCAGGGGTCATCTAAATATCAAATGCCAGGTGGTTTTCACAATCAGCTTTCTCTCCCCCATCCTTTCAAGGTATCCCTAGAGGTTTTAAATGGGATTGAGGGTATAAAAAAGCATCTGAAGAGAGGTGCTCATGCAGTGGCAATGGCAGTGCAACCCAGGTGAAATGGTCTACTTCAGAGTGCAAAGTTCTGGGAACAGGTGAGAATGGGAAATTAAATGGCCAATACAGAGTAGAGAAAATATGCAGTACCCACATTTTGCCTAATACAGCTCCTCTGAAGACAAAATTAATAGACTTTCATGATATTAACAGTGATAGAATAGACTCTCAGTTGGAAGTGACCTACAAAGATCATCTAGTCCAACTGCCTGACCAATTCAGAGCTGACCAAGTTAAAGTATGTTGTTAAGGGCTCTGTCCAAATGCATCTTCACCGCTTGGGGCTTGGGGCATTCATCACCTCTCCAGGAAGCCTTTGCCAGTGTTTGACAACCCTCAGTAAAGAAATGCTTCCAACTGTCCAGTCTGAACATCTGTGAAACACAGAGCCTTGTGTGTTAGAGAAAGCTTGCTCATGAGAGCTTAGGAAGCTGCAGAGACAAATCTTCAAACAGAGGTTTTAAGTTTTGTGCTAAGCCTGGCACTCAGGCAAACCATTAATATTCAGTGCCTGCACACATCTCGTGCCCTTGGGGAGAATTAAGTGTTTGTGAATTGTGGCCCGAGTGACCCGACAGACCTATGAGCATTGAGAAGGTCAGTGTTTCCCAGAGCTGTTATCAGGTGGGTGCAGCAGCAAATGCCTTAGAAATTATTATTCATTGGGGTTTTTTTAAGGACTGAAAGAGACCAAAAGAATAATCTTTTCTGACCCTACATTTAAGAAGATTGTCAGAAGATGTGCACAGAAGATGCCTCTCCAACCACTCTGAGCTTCTTAAACAAGGAAGGTACCCACAGATATACAGACTGTTGGTGAGAAATGTTTATGCAAACAATTTTTTCCCCCTTCTTTCTAGTAAGTCCTAGCAAAAAAGGCATCTGAGCACTACAAAATGGAGATTTGGGAGAGCTGGACTGTGGGGGTGTCCTATCTTTGAAACAGATATCACCAATGGAAATGCAATTGAGCACTGCACTGGCCAAGTTTGTTATTAACAAACCTGACAGGCTGAATCCAAGCTCCAGTTTGGGGAAGTGTGGATTTTACTCATAAACTAATTCCAGGGCCTGGGTCTGATCCCAGGTGTGAATCCATACACAGAAGGGGAAAGAATATAAGTGGAGTGGGGTGAAATAAACTTGTAGGCTATTCTGCCATCTTGCTTAGTAGGCTTCAATTCCTTCAAGCAAAATCTGCCTCCCAGTACACCTCTTGTTATTTTCAGTTTATGCTCCTCTTAAAATGTAGGGATCATGCCTGACAAAACACAGTAAAATGCTCATAAGTAATTTCCACTATATTCAGTGTAATATCAAGCAGACACTTTTCACCATAACACCCACCAAAAGGCCACCTGAAAGACTTATCTATGAAATGAGTAATCACACTGTCACATACAGTGATTTACCATAATGAGCAAAAAAAGAAAAAAGAGGAAGCTATTAAGACTTCCTTAAATTAACATAAGGACATCAAAACTAATAATAATTCAAAAACCCCTGTAGCTCTGTGCCATGGTTTGTGAAAATGATTAAAAAAAAATGTTAAAAAAGAGAGTAAACGTTAAGACAACAGGTGGAAAAGGCTGAACCAGAAATTGCCAGTACGGTAGAAAAAAAGAAACTTTTGATCTTTAGGAACCAAGATTGAATTCCTACTAAGGCTTTTTTAATACATCTCTGCCTTTTAACTTCTCAGAGAAATGCTTTTCTTTTCTCTTATTTAATGTGATAGAGAGCACAGACTCCAGTACCTGTACAGAGCTAATGTAGAAAAAATAAATGTGTACGCTTCACAAGTAATGTTCAAAAGAACACAGACAAATTTTTGCCCAGTAAATACAAAACCCTGACACAATACCAAGAACTCACTTAAGATTCATGCAGTGTGGATGATGCAATCCATTATGGAGGTAGCAACTTCAGAAAGAAATGTCTCTCTCACACATTTGTGGAAAATCTCGAGGATCACCCCACAGAACTAATGGGAGATGAGGTTCCTCTTTTGTCCTGCTCTAACATGTTCTCCTTTGGTCTGTAGCCCTTTTAAGATTTACAGCCACACTCTTTTAAGTTGAATGAACCTCTAGTATCAGTATACAGAAACTGAGAGCAGTCCTGCACAGAAGGGCTGGGGGGTAGTGGTGGATGAAAAGCTGGACTGAACTGGCAATGTTGCACTTGCCGTGCAGAAATCCAACCGTGTCCTGGGCTGCACCAAAAGGAGCATGACCAGCAGGTCAAGGGAGGTGATTCTGCCCCTCTACTCTGCTCTCGTGAGACCCCACCTGGACTACTGCTCTGGAGACTTTTTAATAGGGCCTGTTGGGACAGGACAAGGGGTAATGGTTCTAAATTAAAAGAGGGGAGATTTAGACTAGACCTAAAGAAGAAGTCTTTTATGACAAGGGTGGTGAAACACTGGAACAGGCTGACCAGAGAGGATGTAGATGCCCCATCCCTGGAAACATTCAAGGTGAGGTTGGATGAGGCTCTGAGCAACCTGATCCAGTTGAAGATGTCCCTGTTCATTGTCCCTGGACTAGACCTTTGAAGGTTGCTTCCAACCCAAACCATTCTGACATGATGATTCTATGGACCCTTGTTCAGGTGTGCAAAGCCACCTAACTTACCTGCTATGTACAGTCAGACAGAACACACTCCTCAGCCTACTGCTGTGACTCTTTAGAAATACTGTGTCAAAAAGCATTCATTGCTCCACCATCAGTGGACCTGTGGTCATCACACATCATGGGAATGCTCTCACGATTAGCATACCACTCCGAAAATGTCAAAGCTGACTAACTTGACCAGTTCTCAAAGAAATCAAACAAAAAAGCCAAACCTAAATTGAATTCTCACAAAACAAGCCACTCAGCTAAATTCAGCTATGAAGCTGATGCCTAATAGGCCACAAATATGACAACACATATGAACAATTCCAAACTGTCTACGAAAAAAGGTCACATCTGCACAGGAGGTGCAAGGAGATGCTGTAGGAGCCTCCCTACAGGGATCTCCATAGGATTTGATTCTAATCTGAAAGGGGTTTTCACACAATGAACCAGTGTGATGCACCAGCAGCTGCTAAAGAACAGACCAAAGCTCTTTGTGCAGCAACCCTTCCAGGTTAAATCTCAGTTTGTGACCAAAGAAAGAAGCCACAATTAAGGGCAAGAGGGAAGTCAAAGCAAACCAGCCAACCACACAAATCAAACAAAACAAGAATTCGAGATGTACAGAAATCCTGTTTTAAAAAAACAGTACATCTCTCACCATGAAGATAGGGATTTTGGTCTTTGAGGCCCTGGAGAACGATCTTCCCTGGTAACCTTGACATATATTCATAAATCCAGCCACAAAATGGAGCCTTTAAAGAAGCCGCTCAGGAACAGTTGGTCAAATTCAAAGAAGAGTAGTTGGTTATCTGTTCTTTTAGCAAAACATGAAATAGTTTAAGGCTCCAGCTTCCAACCTTCATCTTCTTCTATACATTCACTACCAAGAATGAACTACTGGAGTTCTGTGCTCAATGAGGTTGCTTCTGTAGCCATGTCCACCCAAGAGTAACTTTCCTTCCCTTGCAGCAAACCTTCAGTATTACGAATTCCTGAACTCATTGCCGCAAGATCAATTTGTTACTAATAAAACAGATTTGGGTTTTTTTTTTTAACAGCTGAAGTGACACATATTCCAAGATGGTTGCCAAAACTGGGAAACAGAAAATTATTGTACCACGGTACCTGGGGAGGAAAAATATATATAGGAAAAAAAGAAGTGCCTCTACTTCTTTACTTAAAATCAAGGGACTACAAAGAAAAACCACAATAAAAATGTTTCAGGTTCTGCACTGTGCTTCAAAGAGGCATAAGGTAAATTGTCCAGTTAAGAAAGACAGGTTGAACGGCCTCCATAGCGGGGGATAACAGGGGAAGGAGAGCTCACCACAGCAGAAACCCAATTTCTTTTACCTTGAAATCTCTGCAGCACTGCAAGCTGTAACCTTGGTCTCAGCAAGCTTTTGTGATCTTTTGGTCAGGACTTCAAACAGGCTCAGTAGGATGTAACATTTACAGCTGTTCTCCACAGTATCTGTATTTCAGGAAAGCCTCATTCCGAAGGTAGCATGAAATATGTGGGCCTTACCCTCGACACTGGGCTCTTCAGAAGTCTGCAGTGTTCTGTGGTTGCCAGCAAGTCCCAAACCTTCCTACTACTGAGCATCTTTGACACGCACAGACTTCCCCTAACCAACTTAATCAGCATTGCATCTGAGTGAACAATATTGTAGTATCATCTCTTCTTCTTTCTAACATGTAAATATATCACTGAACAGAGGGGGAGGAAGCTAATTTCAGTGTGCAGAGATTTCTTATGTATGCTTTTGTTGTGCCATGGGGAAAAAGAAGGAAAAATAGGCAAAAAAGAAAAAAAAAAGTATTAAAGGTGTTCTGCATTAGTGAATGCAGGTGATTCAGGAAAAAAAAAAAGCAAGGATCACAGGCCAGAACTTTGCTGCACACATCTGTATCTCCTTGTCTACAGATAATTTATAGGCAAGTGACACCCCTTTTCCCGAGCCAGGCAGGTGAGGGGATCTACTCCTTTTCTATGTGCTCTTCATCTCCATTCTAAGCTGAGAGGATAACCCATTGCCTGAGCAAGTTGTACTAACGGAGGAAGTGCCTGCCTGGAAGCTGGGGAACTGGAAGTGCCAGAGCTCCATGCTCTCAGTTCCTTTAAAAGTCAGACCACAGAATGCTGAGAAACCAGGCAAACCAAAATGATTTTCATCAAAAGTTTGCTTGCTTTCTTGTTTGTTCTAAATTCTGTCCAAAGAACATTGTAATTTCTTACCTGTTGGAATTCTTTCCAAAGAACATTATAATTCTGATGGATCAGCTTTCACAGAAAAAAAGAAACCATTTTGCTGGACAGCTTTTCACTAGTCTATCATGAAGTCATGAACCTGGGATGATTTCACTCTATTTTAACAAAAGTTAGCAAAACATTTAGCCCACAGGCTTACCATCATGTACTGGATATTCCACATGTATAGAAAACCCAAAGTGGCTTAGGAGATATTTTTTGGAAATTACTCATCCTATTTTATGTACTAGGTAGAGAATTGACTTACGCAATTTTAGAAACACCTAAAATTGACCCAGTATAGCTTTCCCATGTATGAGACTCTGGCAGTTTTAAGATCTGATACCTTAAAAGTCCATCCAGGGGTACAAACAATCACTATAAATTTTACTGTGATGTTGTAAATCCTGAGACTAGATCAGAAGAAATGCAAGACAGCAAACTTTAAATCTGTCAGTGGCAAGAAAACCTCTACCTAGATCTGAGGGCACTGAGAAGAACATTTTTAGCTCTATTACAAATGAGTTGGGTGACTGTGCAAATCACTTTACCTTTCCCTTAGCCTCCCTTCATTTCCCTGGCCATGCTATTTAGATTGCAAACCTTTTAAGGCAAGGACTGTGATTTTACCAGGACTATCTAAAGAGGCTCCAGTTTGTCAGGGCTTCTATGTTTTATCATAATACTACCACTGCAATTAATAAAGACTGAAGGCTGATAACCATGTTATTCCAAAGTACTTAGGCATGGTGAATCCATCTATCAGGTAAAGAAAAACAGCTGCCTCTTGATTTCTCTTACAGACAGTGCAGACTCTTTAAAATTAATTCACTATTAGAATTGTCATAAATATGAAGAAAAAACACCCCCACTTTTTAAAACCATAAGATCTCGTGCTTCAAAATTTTGTGGCGATTATTGTTTAACAAGGAGAGACTTCCCTGAAAGACTTTTCCTGGAATTTAAAATACCCTTTTGTAACAAAGGTAGATTAAGTGCTTTTTAAGATTATATCCATGCTTGTTAAAAAAGCACGCCATTTTGCCCATGCAGTTTGAGAGGAGAATATCAAAAGTGACCTGAAATGTCCAGTACATTTTCCTTAATCTGTGAACAAGCACAATAGTGTCACCAAGAGATGTGACATATCCAGATCATTTCAATAAGAAGCTATTTCCAAGACCAAAGAGCTGCCCCAGGGGATGCCATACAGGAGTGCTGAAGAACAGGTGCACACCTAACAAAGGAAGCTAGCAGGTCTGTAGGAGCTCTGGGCTATTTTGCCCACAGAGATGTAGTCTATCTTGGACACAGAACCTGCTGCAGATTCTCTTAACATCTTGTGTGGAGCCTCTAACAAGAGTCCCTGTGTCCAAATAAGAATCAGACTTTGCCCCACTGGTTTTATAGCAAAGCTCAAACCTGCTTAACACAGCAAAGAATACGGCCCAAATCAGCTTCTTTGCTTGCAAGTGTGCTGTTTCCCCATAGAAGGTGAAGAAAGCTGTTAATTATGTACTTTCCTTTTCATCTAATAAAAAAATCACAACATACATAGTGCCTTTTTCCTTCTTTTGTCTTTCCTTTACATTGGTCAGAGCTTATTTAGGACAACTGTAAGAGGTTAAGATGTCATTATTCCGCTAAGTGTTTAATGAAGTTATAAAAATGTAAACCAAATATCTCAGTTGTCCTATAGCAGCTCTGATTCAAAAATTTGTTCAGCAAAGTGAAATTAATCGGTATAGATGCATTTCCTTATTTTTGCCGACTATCCTATCATGTATGCCTTTTGGAGCTTTTTATCATAGGGATAAGTGGAATGAACTCTTGCCTGCTTTGCAGATGAAGCATATCCCAATTAAAATTTTAGCTCTGAAATGTCTAATGGCTCTTTTAAATTGAGTTTAATTCTAAGGTTTGACTTTGAGAATAATCATTTAGTTTTAGGGTCTGGTGATGTCAATTAAAGAGATTTGCTTCACATTGAATCTAGAGCTCCAAAGCCTCATAAGCAAAATCTGAAACATCCTTCCTAGAATGTAGCGGTTTAAAAATGCACAGTGCTTGATTAAATATGATGGCTTAAAACTAATTAAACCACTCATCACATTCCCTAGGGCCCATATCCTTTAAAGCATTCAATTAGACTACTTGTGTAAGTGAAAGAACTCACTTGCTTATGTCGGTGCCTGTTTCGTGTTTTATCAAACTCATGCTCTGCTAAATGCACCCACACTTGTATATTAGTTTTAAAGGATGTGGTGGTGACAAATGTTTTTTAATAAAAGAAACTGAGTTATTTCTACCATTTCTCTCTTGAATTATTTCCATGGTGAATTTTTATCTTTCTTGCAAATCTAACTTAGTGCTCATAAAATGTATGTTCCCGGTGGGTATACTAACCATCTGCCAGCATGTGAGCATGTTCTAGAACAAAGACTTATTCCCAAATTTCATAAATGATCAAATACTATAAAAGCAATGCTATCTAACATGAATCAGCTTGGCATAAGATAATGGTCAAAGATGCTAATAAAGATAGAAAATGGAAGTACATTACCTAACATGCATTTGTTGCACCCTACTCTGCATGAAGTTTATGAATTGTGAAGAGAATTGCAGATGTTTTCATTTCTTTGATCTTGAATTTGTGGCCAGACCTATACTTCTATTAAACCTGGTTACAAAGCCTCTTTCTCTTATTTGCTTGGTCAATAAACACCTCTTTTCTTGCACAGAACCAGAACAGGTATTCTCTGGTGTTCTACTTTAATCATTAGCACTGTTTACAAGGAATGATTTTACACCTTCGAGTGACTACAGAGCCGTGACTACAAGACCCACTGCAAAGGTACTAAATTTCTGCGAAAGACTCAGCTATTTAGTCACCAGACTTCACTGAGCAGCAGCAGCAGCAGCACAGCAGTGTTTACTGCAATGCCCATGGCAGGGAAACTACATTTGTGTAGAATCTGACTTACTTGCATGGTTCATTTGCACTCTGCATGACCAAGTTAAACGCTTGTCTGTGCATACATCTACCAGATGAATACTTGTCTAATGTGAAGCTGTAACACAGCATCTTCTCATATAAATACAATCAGGATCGCTGGCCATTACTGTTGTTCTGCCTTGTATGCATCTCAGTGTTATTTCTTATTTACCTCTTAACAAGTATAGAAATTCTGTATGTAATTATCATGTGCTTCCTCCTCACCATATCGCTGTTACAGATCTTAGTGTTAGTCACACAGAAAAGGGAGATATTATTGAACAGATGTTGCCCTCTAGCAGATACCAAAGAATTACAAGCTCTGCCTATCAGGAAGTAGCTTTTGCCTTATAAAAATGTGGCAAGTTCACAGAGAGTTTAAGCTGTTGCTTATTGAGATTAGTAATAAGAAACAATACCTGTGAATGATTTACCTAAAGATCTTAATGCATACACTCAAGAAAAGTGAGGTGCTATTCAGGGTCACTGTTATTTTGGGCAATGAGCAATGCAATTGCCTCTTACAGGAACCCAAGGTTCTGATTAACCACCAAGGTACAGGCACAGAATGGGTTTGGTTGTTAGAGACTTACATGCCTCCAGATGCTCAGTGCAGCCAAGCTGCAGCTCTCCTGTGATGCTCCCAGGAGCTGGTAGCTCTTTGGAGGTTCCAGCTCATAGAACCAAGTGAGTGCATCAGTACCTGATTTCATTGAGGGAAAAAAGAGAATGTACAGAAAACAAAATCTTAGTCCTGAAAATGTAAGCTCTCGCATTTCAAACTCCAGAGTGCAAACAGAAAGCACTGCAAATTTCATTTAAAAATACCCCAGGAAGTTTTAGTGTCTTTTGTGGGATGTCTCATAACCTTAAGCTCTTGGTTTTGGCACCGATACTGGAATCATCAGAGTGCTGTGCCAACAGCCAGCTGCAAGCCTGAGACTCTCACTGGAGGCAATGTACTAGAAAAGAGAAGGGGAAAAATTGGGTTAGGAAAGAAATATTATGAACCTCTTACCATTTTTGAACCCTAATGAGAAGAAGGAGGGAAAAGAAGAGAATCCTCCATTGCCAAAGAAGTTGTATTGGTGAGTGCTTAACCAGTTTATAAGGACACACATTTTTTTCTTGAAAATCACTTCGAAAAGATGACAGAGCTGAAAGGAGTGCCTTGAATTCTGATTTTCATCTTCAGTTTTGTTCCCTCCACCCCCAACTTTAATTATCACTTAACAGCTGCTATTTGGCTTTTATTATAATCAGCTTTTAATTATCACTTAAGATTTATCTCGTGGAAATACTAAGAAGCTCCAAATCTTTCACGATTGTTTAATTTTCCAATATCCTGCATGTATTGGAAGACACATGAAAACACTACGAATGAGAAGAGTGCGCAGCTTGCTGCAGCCCTGTTAACTGGATTGCAACTTGGAGTTCATATTGCCTTTTGCCACTAGGTGTCAGTGCTATATAAACTATACGGCACACCAGCCCATACTGGCACATCCAAACTTCACAGAGCTGGCCAATAACCTACCTAGGCTTGAAATGTCGCTATCAAGGTACGAAACAGCCATGGATCACACTGCAAGCGAATCTCCTTTCATATGTTAAGGAGACAGTGCTATGTTTGTCCATATTTTATGTATTTTGCTGTGTTTGGCTGACTTTGCTCCTTCAAATTTTCAGTTTAATATTGGTAGAAAATTATATTAACCCAAGGAAATTTGCCTATCTTTTTAACATTTATGGCTTTAATGTATTTTATGTAAGAGAAATAAAAGATAAACAAAATAAAGCCAATGAAAGCTTACAGGAGATGGTTCCCTTTTGGAGGAGAGACAAAAAAGAAGGAAATTCCATGAAGTGCTTTGCTTCTATCCACTACCCAAGAGGCGGGAATTACAGAGACCATCCTTTCTTCAAACAGTTTTGTAATCTGGCCCCAAGTACCTGTCTCCTGTGACGATAGCCATTTGAGGGATCCACAAAATAAGCAGCTGACTTGAGTATGAGATGGAGACAGGCACACCAGTGTGCTCCAAGCACTACCTTTTAGTGGGGAAGCACTCTGAATAACCAACTACCACAACTGGCAGTCACAAAAATATCCATAAAAAGAGGAAAAAGAAGAGAAAATAGACAGTCCCTGAATGCTGAGATTATTTTTCCTTCCAGTCCCAGGGCCTCCAAGCAGGTCTTCCCCTGCTCCCTACTAGAAAGAATGAGCTGACCACCACTCTACCACTGAGGGACTTGTAACATCAGCATCCTTGTGATGAAATGCACAGAAGCATCTGAACACTCAAAGCAAGTTGCTCAGGGTGACTGTCCTGGGTTTAGCAATAGAGGTCATTTTTTCTCTTTCTCCGTAGCTGGTGCAGTGCTGTGTTTTGACCTTCGGGCTGGGAGCAGAGCTGATAACAATGATGTTTTGGTTTGGCCAAGGACTTTGTGAGCCTCATGCTCTGCCAGGGAGGAGGGGAAGCTGGGATGAAGCAGAGACAGGACACCTGACCCAAACTGACCAAAGAGGTATTCCATAACACAGCACATCATGCCTGGGGAGGTAACTGGGAGTTACCTGGAAGGACAGGGGGTCTTCTGGGTCAGACTCGTTGTTTGGCAGGTGGTATTGTACTCTTTTCCCTTGTTATTATCTCTTATCATTGTTGTCTTTGGTGGTAGCAGTGGTGATTTGTGTTGTACATTGGTTGCTGGACTGTTCTTATCTCAACCCATGGGAGTTGCATTCTTTCGATTCTCCTCCCCATGCCCTGGGAGCACGGAAGGGGGGGAGCCCCCGGGGGGGACGTGGGCCTCAACTGCTTCCAGCCTGGCACCACTCACTGGGAGTGAGTGCACAAGCTGTCTGGCTGGGTTTAAACCAGGACAGTGACACTAGAAGAGTTGCTACCTGCACTTTGTAGCTCAGCAGGGGACACTGCCTCTTCCCTCATCCCTGCCTTCAGTACTGGGAAAGGATGAATCCACTTCCTGCAGTCAGGATCAGCACCAGCTTGCTCTCAGCAGTGGGAGCATGGAAGTTAGAGTGCAGTAGCCCTGATGGGGAGCATGACCCACCACAACAGCGTTCAGATGCACCCAGCTAAGCCCCTGAATCCAATCCTTCTGGCCCTGCTTGAAGTTCAGAGCATTAGTTCTCTAGTAAGACAAAATCTAGCCTGGGATCTGATCTGAGACCATTTATGTGTATGTACTTTCATATATCCATATTTTTTCTGTGATATACCTTTCTGATGCATGCAAGAATGGCTGTTTTCCTCTGCATCAAGTTTTTCAGCAAATTCTTCCATATGAAGATGTTTGCTTTCACTAAGAAGCTCTTTTCTATGCACAATGAATATTGAGGAATTATATATGTTTGTATTTAATCTGCCTCATTTTTTTAGCAAAATAATGTATTGTTAATAAATTTAATAATGCTATTAATGCCTGTATTCACAGCAATAGAGTCCATAAAACATATTATTGGAAGAAATTACTGTGCTAATTTATCAACACACTAGACCAACCCAAAATAATTCCGGATGTGTGCTTAGCTGAATAACTTTGAAAATCAGACTATCCCTGATTGTAAGCAAGGCAAGCTACTGTTGATCCCATGAAGTGAATTTTTGTTTATATTTAAATTCAAAATTATGAAGCTCTTTCTTAACTGGCAATCATCCCTCTAATCTACTAATTACTCCAACTCCACAATAGGCAGAGTACTTGAAAGTCTGATACTACTAAATTGCTTTCATGTTCAATTACTTATAATTATACAAACAAGTCTAAAATTGATGATCCGTGCATGTAATTATAGATTCTGCAACTCAGCATAAGCAAATAAAGGAAACTACCCTTATTATGACAACACAGTTTCTAATAGTCAGGCACTGCAAATTTAATTGCAGTAAAAGGTGGATGGTACTATTATGTAATTAGTAACAAAACAGTTATTTCAGGATAATTAAACAATAATGTGGACACCAGAGCTCACTTTTGAGAGCAATCTTTTTGTAAGTTATGGTGAAGGAGTCTATTAAGTTGAACAGTGTCTTCTTCCTTAAGTATCATAAAAAATGTTGTGACAAAATATGTGGAACAGTACTGATGAAGTGATTACCTGTGGCATCTGCACTACACATCATAATTTTCAGAAACCCATTCAGATTCTTTCCTTTTATATTGTCCATTTTACTACAGTGACAAAGATAAAGCTTGCACTAACAAGGATCGAAAGAACAAACCAAATACTCTGTTGCCTCTTAGAAGGGAAACAATTACCTCAAATTTGCAATAAAATAAGACTACTGGGAGTTAAAAGCATGACAAGTGAAAGAACAAAAAGGTACTGCAGAAGGCACATGCAGATGATGCAAGAAGGATAAAGTCACGGAGCACTATTAGAAGATAAATCCAGAGTTCAGTACAACCCTGCATGGGGATCTTCACACTGTTCCTTTAACAGAGTTTATTTTCTAGAATATAAACTGAGTT